>NC_138174.1:74111632-74711632 GCF_964165515.1 Mesoplodon bidens
GGCTTCAATCCCCACTCAATAAAAGGACCTACATACCTCAGAAGATAAGCTATTAAAAGAATCAATACACAGCAATAAATTGCTATAATTTTCAACCATCTGCAATTTTGACATTCCTGGTCACTTTTTTTATTGAACAGAGAACACAGTGTGACATATAACTATTCTGTAATAACTAAATCTTGTTTTATTATTATTTATTATTATTATTTATTTTTGCAGTACACTGGCCTCTCACCTTTGTGGCCTCTCCCGTTGCGGAGCACAGGCTCCGGACGTGCAGGCTCAGCGGGCATGGCTCAGGGGCCCAGCTGCTCCGCGGCATGTGGGATCTTCCCGGACCGGGGCACGAACCCGTGTCCCCTGCATCGGCAGGCAGACTCTCAACCACTGTGCCACCAGGGAAGCCCTTGTTTTATTATTGAGGTTGTGATCATCTTTGAGCTTTATATGAAGAAAGTCACGGTGAACAGAAGTCCTTCCCTGCGGATCACAGCATTTGGCAAATGGCAGATTCTTTGATTCTTTTGTCTGAGTTGGTTGGTCGATTATGTTAATAGCTGCCACTCCTGGAGTTGTCTTTCTGTAAAGGGCATGTGGATGGTGTGTTGCTGACTATTGTTGCTGATAATGATAAGAAGCCAGTCTTGGCTGCAGACGGATTTCCACCTCCTGAGTTGGAATGTCAGTTGTGGTTCAAAATTAGGCATAATGCCCCACACTGTTACACTGTATGTGCAAACGAGGTGAAACTGGGGCTTCCCTGGTGGCGCAGTGGTTGAGAGTCCGCCTGCCGATGCAGGGGACGCGGGTTCGTGCCCGGTCCGGGAAGATCCCACATGCCGCGGAGCGGCTGGGCCCATGGGCCATGGCCGCTGAGCCTGTGCGTCCAGAGTCTGTGCTCCGCAACGGGAGAGACCACAGCAGTGAGAGGCCTGCACACCGGAAAAAAAAAAAAAAAAAGAGGTGAAACTGTCAGAGGAGGATCAACTCCTAGTAAGATGGTTTTTATGTTGCTTTTTCTTCCTTTTTTAGAACATGCGATAAGAAAACAAACATAAAGTAGCTCTTTTTCAAAATTTTTATTAAAAAATGTTTTGGAGTATAGTTGATTTACAGTGTTGTATTAGTTTCAGGTGTACAGCACAGTGATTCTGTTATCCATATATATATTATTTTTCAGATTCTTTTCTGCTCTAGGTTATTGCAAGATATTGAGTATACTTCCCTGTGCTACACGGGAGAACTTTGTTGTTTGTCTGTTTTATATAGAGTAGTGTGTATATGTTAATCCCAAACTCCTAATTTATCCCTCCCACCACCAAGATAGCTCTTTTAAAAAGATCTCTTAGTTTATATTAATATTCTTCTTAAAAGAAAACAAAAGCTTCAGAAATGGATACAGTTCCCCCCAAAAAAGCCACGTTACAGAGCATATGAAAAGGAGTTCCTGAGTTCAGGTACATAAATACTCTTTGAAAGCACTGATAACTAGTATATATGTTATCAAGAAGCTAGTTATTTCCTGTTTTGTCACAGAATTTGATATATCACATCTGGCCTTGAGCCATATTTACTTGGTTTGTTGGAAAATAATTAATTATCCATGAAGTGCAAAATATCAAGCAATTTTATTTTTGTTTCCTTTTTTTTTATTTCGGTAGCACTTCTGGAAGAAGACTTAGCCAGTGTCATCAGTTTTCTGGTCACATCTAGGGAATAAAGCTTTTGTGGTTACTTTCTGTCACCGTACATAGCCTCGATTTAGAGATTAGACTGTCTGGACATATATAATAATGAAAACTTCCAACTTGCATGGAGTCAGGCCTCACTGATTTTTTATTAGGATGATTTTAAAATCTTCTGTTGTGATGAAGTGGAATGACTCAAAGTTAGGTGTTTGGCTTTTGTTCTGAGATGACCTAGGATTAAATGTGCCGGCCACCCTAGATGTCACTGGTAGCTCCTGCGGTGGATAGCTTTGCTGCTAAGCAAGCCAAGACAGTTTTCCTTTAAGTCTTTGCCTCATAAGCAGCTGAGGAGATGACTGGGTGAGAGAGGGGCTATGTTCTAAATGGTGGAACTGGAGTTTTGCTGCATGGAAACAAATCTTTTCATAAAGGGGTCGATCCTATGAGCTTCGCCTCATTAGTATGCAAGGTAGCAATAAGCCACGCTTCACACACACAGCCATGCCAACCTTGCTAGTGTGCCAGGGGAAACAAGCAAGTGTGTAAATTGTGCACGTGTTCTAGAGACGAACATTATAATACCGAATTGGTATGTGAGGCAGGGGAGGTTTACAGGAAGAGCATTTGCATGTTTAAACAAATAAATTGTGGAGTGAATGCAAGGTTTGTTAGGCGCATTCACACTGCAGCGTTATCCTTGTAGCCCGGCCAACTTGGATGTCCACTCGCCTTTGCTATTTCAAAATGTGAGTGCTGGGCATGCAGCGCAACGTGGCTTCAGCCCATGGTGGCCCTGCTTCCCTGGGTCAGTTACCTCAGTGATCTAATCCACAACTTCTCCAGCTGCAAAATTGGGATGATGACTGTCCCATAGGTTGTTCTGAAAAGAAGAAATAATTTAGAACTTTTATGCAGGATGTTTGTGAAACCACTTTAATGTCCTGTTCTGTGTTGTAACTGGGTAGGTGATTTCCAGCTTGTGATAACTTTCCATGAGGACTGTGCTTCCAAAAAGCTGTTGCTAATTCTCTACGGGAACAACCACTGCCTCTGTGGTTCTCATAGCAGGAGAGGAATATTCTAAGATGTCATGTGATCAACACTTACACATTTTGGCACCCATACCTTCCAGCCATGGTCAGGACAAAGCAGGACTATAAATTCCATTTCAGAAAATAGACACTTTTAAGTTAAAAATTTTTAACTTGAAGTCGACCTTCCATGATGAGAAACGGTACCCACCCATAGGTCTAGTGACTTAATGATACAGAACGTGATTGCCAGTTGAATTAAAGTAATGGCTCTAAACTCCTGATATGTTACTAGGATGATTTTTAAATATTCTGTTATCTCTTGCGATGAAGTGGAGTGACTCAAAGTTGGTGCCATTTTTTAGATTCCACACATATGCCATATGATAAATGATACTAATGAACTTATATACAAAACAGAAGTAGACCCATAGACATAGAAAACAAACTTATGATTACCAAAAGGAGAAAGAGGGGGAGGGATAAATTAGGAGTTTTGGATTAACGTATACACACTGCTATATATAAAATAGACAAACAACAAGGACCTACTATATAGCACAGGGAACTATATTCAGTATTTTGTAATAACCTATAAGGGAAAAGGATCTGAAAAAGAATATATATGTATATAATAAAACTGAATCACTTCTGTATACCTGAAACTAACACAACATTGTATATCAACCATACTTTTAAAAAAAGTTAGGTGTTTGGCTTTTATCCTGAGATGACCAAGGATTAAATGTGCCTGCTGCCCTAGATGGCACGGGTAGCTCCAGCTTTGTATTGCTTTGCTGCTAAGTTAGCCAAGACGGTTTTCCTTTTAGTCTTTACCTCATGAGCAGCTCAGGGGATGACTTGGGTGAGAGTTGGGCTAAGTTCTGAATGGTGGAACCGGAGTTTTGCTACATGGAAAACAAATCTACTCACGAAGGGGTTGATCCTACGAACTTTTCATCATTAGTATGAGGCGCTAACCAACTAGTGGACCCATTCTTCATGCAGGCTTATGCTACAAGTGAACATCTGAAATCCAGATGTTAGTTCATATAGCAGGGTAACTTGCCAGTCACTGACTGATTATTCAGATAATATGAAATAAATTTAGAAGCAGGAGAAAGATGAGTTCTTTAGGAAAATACGTAAAATCATATTTCTCTAAAATATCTGTGGATATATCATTCTAGGGATGGTTTGCTGGAATGTTAACGAGATGAATTCTGTGTGTAACCAAGTGTGACAATCTCTTAATGTTTATACCTTAAGTTAGATTGAATTATTTGTTGTTCTAATGTAGTTGAAATTACATACAAAACATAAATATATAAATGTCACTGTAGATTGAGGAGCATAATTAAGTCCAAAGATAGAAAAGCAAACTTTTTTCTGAATTTTATCAAAATTTATATTGAATAAGCCCTTTTGACTTTACTGTAATCTTGTCTTTGTAATAAAAATGACAAGGAGTCGAGCTACAAGATTCCATGCTACAAAACCTAAAAGTTGTTGTTTTTACTACTTTTAAATTAGTTCTTCTTTTTCCTTTCCTTATAGATTCCTCTTCTTAATTATTATGATTACAAATTCCACCATGTAGTTACTTAATAACCTAGTTTAAATTGAGGAGGATGATAATTTTCTTACAAATAAAGCCTGTTGCCAAGAAACAGGAATTCCCCCATAGGAAAATTTGAAACATTCCTCCAAACCCTGATCTCATCGTGGTAGTTCCTGAGGCTTCATTTCTAAGCTTCAGTTTGCACTGAGAAACTCAACTGGGAGAATATTAAAATGTATTAGCTACATAATCATTTTAGAGCTTGTTGGCATTAATTCATCCTTTCTAGTGCTCCTGTCCCTTTTACATGTATGTAACCATGGCAGTGATCACATTTCCTGTGGTCATTTATATCTTTGAGTCCCCCTCCTGTAACACCAAATACAGGGCTGGAATTTTAGAGCTAGTCAGTACATGTGTGACTTTGGGGCAAGAAGTGGTAAATCACTGAGATATTATATTTTGTATTTACAAGTATTCAGATTATAGTAGAAAGGGGCACTGGAGAGGGAAATAGGAATTACATGGAAAAGTGCACATTGTCAGGGTCAGAAGGAAAATAATAAATAATTAACCCATAACCCTTTTTTCAAAGAATGATGACATCCACTCGTACCAAATAAAATTACATATGTGTTCTTTTTAAAAGGTCTCTGTGTTTTAGACCCAATACTTTATTAAATGGGTGTCTTTCAACCACTGAATAAACTACGTTGCTGTCCCTGATTTTTTAAGTTAAATGACAAAATATCTCTTCGTTGCAGTTGCATATGGCATGTGCAAGTGGCTACAAGGAAGTGGTATGTCTTCTTCTGGAACATGGAGGGGATCTCAATGTAGCAGATAATCAGTACTGGACCCCACTCCACTTGGCAGCAAAGTATGGCCAGGTAAAATAATGTTCTGGGTTATTTTTAAAGAATTATTTTATGATCAATGCATCATTTCATATTTTGTTTTGTTTTGTTTTCAGATTATGTACTAACATTATGTAACTTGACTTTTAATGGAATCGTCTTACTAAACAAATATGTTTGTGGTTGAAAGAAAACATTTACTTTTAGAAGGACACATTCATAACCTACATTCCTCAGAACTCTGCGTGTTGTAGTCAGAATCATTGGAGAAATAATCAAAACTTATAAACATTCTTTATAGAATGGACTTAATACTATTTTCTTAATATTATATAGTTCTTATCAGCATACAGTTTCATGAGTCTAGGGTAATTGTGTTTGTTTTCTACAGTTAGTAGATATAAAGCAAAATTACATTTTATATTTTATTTTTCTCTATAAATTATATTTCATTTTAATGTATGAAGGATGGGTAGCAGAGTTCTTTCTCTGAATTGATGCTTGGCTGTAGCTAATATATCTTGAGTTACTATTGCACAAACTAATTTCTCACTAGATACTAATATACCATGAAGAAGAAGCAAACTTTAACTTCTAATAATTTATATGGGTGAATGTGATCCAGCAGTGTTCATAATAATTTATCAATATTACAACTGATTTACAAAAAATACATAATATGTTATGTTAAAGAAAGCCTTAGTGGTAATAGTAGAAAATATAACTCAGGTTACATATATATGGAGATTTAAGCTAAACTTGTTGATGTCCAAACATTAGCTTGTGGTAACAATCTCACTCACAGAATTTATAGTAAGTTAAATCCCTTAGATACTAACCAGTGTGCAAAATATCTGTCATACAATTTGAGTCATGCAACTGTTGAATAAATTGAAAACATTTGCATCTCAACCATCGTAGGAAAAGCATATTGCTTGGGAAGGTCTTCCAAACTAATAAGAACATTGTTTGTTTTGATGACATTTCCTGTAGGAAATAGATTCATTCATTCAGTAAATATTTTTATCAGGCTACTAATAACTCCAAATCTGTGCTTCTAGCAAGTGAGTGTGTGCATAAGTGAATGGTTGGGTTAATGAGATATGGCTGGGTGTAGCTGAAATTATTGGCCTCAGGAGTCCAGGTTTCCCAGGTCTCACTAGGAACACAGGAGTATTGGGGCATCAAAAGTATACCATCAGGACATTAGTAATACTTGCTAGCACAGCAGCATCCCGGGATACACTGGGTGAGAAGTTTTGTCATTTGTAAAAAATAGAGAAGTGAACATATTAGCAAGCACTCTTTCCTTGAACACAACTTATTGGCCTGTACTGATGAAGTAGTAATCAGTAAATTATCAAAATGTGCCCATTGTAGTCCGATATTGCTTCTGGAAGGAGCTAAATCTGAAAGTGGTAAAGTGTAGCAGAACATTACCAAACTTGAATGAATCATTTTAACCAATTTTTCACTTTGACTGGTTGGGCTTTTAGATTTTGGACCAGGTATCATTGCAAAGAGGAGCTAATTGTTTCCCTTTAACCACTTTCATAAGAGAATCAACTCAGGGGAAATAGGACTAGATTTAACAAAATGTTTTTAAAAACATGCCTTGGACTAAATATATCACTTTCTGTTACCAGACATTTAAATGTTTTTTTTCAGGACTCAGTGTATGGTTTTTGTTTTATTTAACTACAGCTTAAATGAAATATTTGGTATGAGTTGATACATTTTATTTGCTGTTGTATTTTTCAGTTCTGTGATTTCCATTTGGTTCTGTCTTATAACTTCTATGTCTTTGATGAGGTGTTCTATTTTATCCTTTGTTTCAAGAGAATTTGTAATTGCTTCTTAAAGCATTCTTATGATGGCTGCTTTAAAATCATCACCAAATAATTCCAGCATGATTCATCCTGCTTTTGGTGTCAGTTAATTGTCTTAGTCAAATTATGATTTTCTGATTTTGGTATGACCATGATAAGTGATTTTTAATTACTTCTTGGACATTTTGGCTATTTTGCTAGGAGAATCTTGGTCCTATATATATATTCTATTTTAGCAGGCAGTCACCCTGCTTAGGTTTAGCATTCAGGTTCCAGTCTACCTGAGTGGGAGGTGGATCCAATGACAGTTTAATTTTCAGGCCCTTCCAGGTATTATTTTGGTATGATTGGTTTATCTGGTGCCCCTGGAGTTCCTACTGGTTTCTTCTGGTGTCCCAAAAGGGGTAGAAGGGGTTTCCTCAGGCCAGACTGCCCCATGTCTCTGGGTGGGGTAGGAGAATCTCCACGGGGACAAAAGACTTTCAGGGCTGGAGGCCTCTGGAGTATGCAACCCCAACTTGCAGGTGCCATCCCCTCCCCAGCCACCCTTGTCTCTCTTTGGGGAGGGGCATCTCAGTCTCAGTGGAAAAAGAGTGCCTGCTCTGACACTTAGTGTTAACAGGGTCATGGTGCTGTATTCACCTGATATTGTCAGGGAGACACGGTTTAAAAGGGGGTGGGATGCCTCTACCTGGGCCCCCTTCTGTCACTGGGTTGGACTGGGAAACACTGGGTCCAGGGTTGCCTTCTTCTATTGGGTGTAAGGACATAGGCTACCCTGCCCGTCCATGATTTCTCCCTTCTATGGGTCCTGAGTCACCTTCCTCCTTGGATCTTTCAGAGTTCTTCTTGGGTTGCTTGTTATTTCCATGGTTTATTATAATTAGCAGAGAGGACCAGTAAGAAATCAATCTAAGTGGGTGGGTTTTAAAACAACTGCTTCTGTTTACAAAAAATACTTATTTATGAAAGACCTGTAAAACTTGATGTAAGACACATAAGCCCAATACAACTGCTGCTTCCTTCATAAAGCTTCCTGGAACTTTTGTTCACACAAAAGTCATAAGATAGAAGAATCACTGATGGATAAGGTAGAGGATGAGAGGATATCGGTATTCCACCCTATTACCTATCACATTCCAAAAATTTCCCAAACTTTGGGTTTTCTGAAACTATGTTTACAGCCTAGAGAAACATAGTCATGAACTTATATGGGAAATATGATTCAAAAGCTGCATTTACTTTGTAAAATGCAGAGTAATTAAGGTGAATGTTTTTATTACCGTATTCCCAGTGTACCAGCTACATTCCCAACACTTACCATTTATTAATGATTAATGGTAAATTAATGAAGAAACACTTTCCAATTGCTGCATTTTTTTTTCAAAATCAGCTGCACAATATCTGACCCCAACTTTTAAAAAACATAATTTTAGGGGGGTTCCTATTTTGTCTTCTATTTCCCAGAAACTCCTCCCACATACACATACACACCATAGGTCATTCTGCACATCTCGGGGATTCAACCAGCTTTGCTCTGAGGATTTCCATGGCCTGGCACTGGCTCTAGCACCAGCCACCCCTCACTGTCTGTAGGAGCCTAACCAGCCTTGCTGATTCTTCCTCCCTAGAGCCTGGCCCCAGGTTCTTCAATCACTGAGAACCATCAACTTCTGTTAAAAGAGGATTTTTACATAGCTTGGAAGATTGGTGAGAATGATGAAGGCAAATGCATCAGACCATCTGTGCCCATGTGTCCAGGTCAATTGATCCAGCTGCTAGATTCACAGAGACAGATGTCCAACAAACAGTTTTCCAGAAATGGCCATTGATAGTGTACAGATAAGGCAGATTTAAGAAACAATCTCACCTTTACCCTCTGCTTCTCTAGAAAATGACTCACCATTAATTGAGTATTTTCTAAATCCTTCAACATTTTGGTGCCAAGGAGAGGGTCTGAAGATCATATATCTTTTCCATTTTGCTCCATTAAACCTACTCAAATGGGGTCTCCACCAGAACGTAAGCTCCAACACAGCAGAGACTTTACCTGTGTTGCCCAGCATGCTTTCTTGGTGTCCAGCAGAGCAGCTGAAGGGCTTGAATGGACAAATCCATCAGCCAAGAACTAGAAGCAAAGCTTGAACACTGAAAGGTAGAGTGGGGTTTTTCCGTTAGAATACATGATATCAAAACCAGAATACTCTTCCTCGATTTAGACTCAGAAAACAATGAGAGATTTCTGTTAATAGAGGATTTTGAGTAAACTGTATCTTGATTATTTTGTCAAGAAAATACCATATGATGTCTTGAATTGTTTTTAAACATTGTTCACCCATAAAAATACCATTTCATATTCATTTTGGAAATGATATTTTAGAAAGAGGTATTATTTGGATATCAATTTATAGGCATGAGAGATTTATAATTCTCTAAAGAAATTTACTGTAAATAAATATACCTCAGTTCAGGGAAAACTTTAGAAATGGTAACATTTTAGAGAGACTAATGATATTTTTACAGACCTTCATCACAACTTCAGTTTCTTATAAATATCTTACAAGTATAAATGTCTTTTGGAGAAGGCAGTCCATAACTTATAACAGTATTTATAATTGACATGTATACTGGGATTTATAACTGACATGCATACATATTTTAAATTTGCCTTTCTAAATATATTAACTTCTCCAGTGAGAAAAAAAGAGATGCCTGTTCTCGTTTAAAACTAGGAACTGAATAAGTTATGTGAGCAGTAAGTCCTTTGATTTTACAATTTTTTATGAGTTGTACATAAAATAAAATTCTATTCTAGCCTTATACATATTTTTAGTGTTTATAATAGGATTGGCAATGCTACAACAAAAGATAAGAAAATAACTGTACAAATGCTAAAATCTAAATCTCCTTCCCTTCAAAAGTATCTTGAATCCCACAACCTTCATATCTTGATGTTCAAAGGAGTCGTTTGTATTCTTAAATACATTTTACCCAAGTACCTAAGAATTGAGATATATTCAGAGTTTTTATTCTTTAGATATGTCTTTTTCCATTGAGAAAAACAAAAAACACTCTCTGGTACCCAGCTGAGCATCAAATATTGATAAACTCAGTGCTGGATCCTAGGTTCCCTCTCTTCTCAATGTTTACACGTCTTTAGGGAATCTCACACCTGCAACTTCAAATGCTCTACATGATCACAGCCCCCAAAGCCTTTTCTTGTTTTTCTCTCAAGTTCCCAGCCCGTGAGGACCACTTCCTGGTGGGTAATCTCTATCAGTGTGCCCTCAAACCCAACTTGTGTACAAAGGGAATTATCATCTTCTTTTCCTCAGTCTGTTGTCCCTTTTGTGTGTCACCATTTACTCATCACACACCTGGGCATTATCGTTTTCCTGCCTCTCCCATAACTAAGAAGCCACTGAGCCCAGAAACTCCTCCTTAGTGAATAGCTTTGAGCTGTATGAGTTATAACCAAAACCGATTAATCTGTACATCCTCACTGCCTCTGCCTTCACCTAGTGCATCAGCCTCTGCCTCTGGATCAGCCCTTCAGCCTCCTAATGGAGTCCTCTCCCCCACCTCCACTCCATTCTCAACAATGTGGCTACAGCAAGCTTTCTAAATGCAAATATAATAGAACTATTAGATCCACCATCCTTTCCATTGCTGCTGATATAAAATACCTACTCCATCACACGTGAGTCCCCATGGGCCAGGAATTCCGCTTAATTCTACCGCTGTTTTTTTCCTATTCCCCCCACCAGGTTAGAGGATATGGCTATATTGAACTTCTTTCGATTTCTGGAATATACCACCATGTACATCCTTTTCATGTTCATTGCTTTTCTTGAAATTGTTGAGTGGTTAAATCTTCCCTGCCCTGCAGGACTCCCCTGAGTTGTCAGTTCACTGGTTGTCTTTTCTACCTTCCTGGATCCCAGTGTGATGCCGCCGTCATGCACCCTACGTAGCACCTCTATCCCCCATACCACATCACTTATCATATGCTGGAATTATCTCTTATATTTGTTCGTATTGACCTTCTAGTTTGTGAGAACTGAGTGCAGGTACAACGTCTATTTCTTTATCTGCATGGGGCTGGCACAGAACACTCAGTTACTACTTATTCATGAGAGAGTCAGTGAATGTCCTGGTTTAGCAGATGCTTGTCTGTCTCAGTGCATCACTGAACACATGTGTGAAGAGACGGTGGGTGAGCACACACCTTGAGACTGGTGGGCCAACAGGAGAAATCCTCAAGGAGATATCCAGGAGTACCTGGGCACAAGCAGTGCATTGGGGAGGGCTGGACATAGAGATTTGTGATAGATGACTCAAAGAGATCACGCACAGTGGAGGGGGAGTTCAATGAAGGGTAAAACAGGATGGGCGGCACCACCTTTAATAGTCTAAAGAGTTCATCAGAGGAATCTTTTTATATTTTAGATCCGAAATTTTTCAGATGGCTCTGAGTTAGAGGCGTTTACCTATTTTGATGTAGAGTATGAACCAATGAGTGTAGGATATGCAAATTCTGAATTCCCAAAGATGTTTAACATAATTTCTCTTTATTAAGTGAAACAATCTCTTTTAGCTTCTGAACTAGGAATTCGACTATCTCTGAATGCTCAATTTTTCTTTTTTTTTTTTTTACTTTTTAAAGAAGTAATTTAAATGACCATCAAGGAATTAATTTTGCTGAATTTATCCAAACTGAAATACAATTGTCCAAAGAATGAGCAAAGTCCATAGTCAGTAATTTGTGTGAGCTTAAATTTCAGCTTAAATATATTTTCTATCAGCCACACAGAGCCTCCTTTGACACACACAGAGACACCGAATCACACACACACACACACACACGCACACACACACACAGAGTGTCAGCCACCTTACCCTCTGATAGTTTTGGTGATTATAAAGTTCTTGTAATAGTGGAGATGAATCTTTGTTGGGTTCACACTTTACCTATGCACATTGAAGTAATTTACCTAAAGATCTTACCTGAGGATTAAACAAATATTGCAGACTACTCTGAAATGGAAATCAGTACTGCCCTGCTTAATTTAGTTCTGGGACATGCCTCATTGATTTCTAACTGGAAGCACGTGGGAAATACTGACTTTAAGAAGAATGGAATTCCCCAAGTGAGAGAATCTTCTTCATTCCACACATGAATGTTGTTTTTACAGGTCTGAAATAAAATGGAAGTACTTTTGTGGTCATAGAGTTTCATGTAGGAAACCATTTGCTTTGACCACTTAAATGCTTTCTGCAGGTACGGGGAAGCTGTGGAGAGAGGTAATTTGTAGAGAGATTGCCCAAGTTTCTCTTTGGAGTTCTGTAAAGAGTGAATTAAATTTAGAAATGCAAGTAATTGTTATATGCTCCTACAATCGGACATTTTTGTCAGAAAATGAAAGCTTTTAGGTACTGCTGCTTTTTTCAAAATTGTGAAAAACAAGGGCAATCTTACATAATTCTCGGCTTTGCATTTTTTCTTTTTTCTTTTCTTTCTGCTTTTCTTCCTCCCTTCATCCTTCTTTTCCTTGCTTTTTCCCTCCCTCCCTCCTGCTTTTCTCTTTTCCTTCTTCCCTCCCTCCATCCTTTCCTCCCTTCTTCCCTTCCTTTCCTATGGTTGAAAAGCAAGCAAATTTATCAAATTTTTGATACAAAACAAAACTCTTTTCTATACCCATTTTGATGTCCTGGGACCCTGCTCTATATATTCTGCCTTTCAGGTTTTGAGAGAACATCTATGTCTTTAGGAAACTGTATATATTTGGAAATAAAAATAAACCCTAAATATAAGCAGTCTGCTGTAACATGATTTAAGTGTTAAAGATATATTTTATGTTCTATAAAACCAAACACTGATTTGCAGTGGACTTGTGGGAAAGCTAGCAATGGCGCAAACTATTTAAAATCTAATTAATTTTACAATGAGAACACCAACAAGAGCAATAATTGATGGGTGGGGAGATACTTTGGAATGTCTGAGCAGAGTGCTTGCATGGGTGGAGAATGACTGGCAAATGTCACAAAAACAACAAAGCCACAGATCAGAAAAGCCAGTTCCCTTCTACTCAATATAATAAACCAAGAAATGGAAAGACAAACTTAGGAAAAGAGAAAGAATAAAAATTCCAAAGGAATCTCCAAAATTAAGAAGAAAAATAGCATTGAAAACATAAAATATATAGGGATATTTTTTATATAAGATATGTAAGATTTCTACACTGGAAACTATACAACAATATTATATAATTATAAACAATATAATTAAAAAGTAAAGAAGACCTAAATAAATGAGGTGGTAAGCCATATTCATGTGTTGAGACAGTGACTATTATTAAGATCTTGTTACCGACCCTTTCAAGTTGGTCCCCAACAAGGGTCCTCCTGCCTGTCTTGCTGACACCAATAGAATAGGACCGAGTTGGGTTCAGAAGCAAAGGGAAGCTTTATTCTTTTTAAAAAATTTTATTGAGGTATAGTTGATTTACAGTGTTGTGTTAATTTCTGCTGTACAGCAAAGTGATTCAGTTGTGTATCTATATATTCTTTTTCATATTCTTTTCCGTCGTGGTTTATTACAGGATATGGAATATGGTTCTCTGTGGGGAAGCTTTATTCTTTGATCAGAGAACGTAGAGGTGCGGGTGTGGCTGGTTATAGGGATCTCTCAGTGGGAGGGGTTGGAGTTCTGTGCGGGGGCGGGTAGTGCAGGTGCATTTATTGCTCACAGCTCCAGTGCCGGGTGCCCACTACCATTTTGGACAAGGTGTGGTGGGCGGTGCTTCTGTGCAAGGCCCTCAGAGCTGAGGTGTCCTGAGTGCAGCCATTTGGCCCCAGGAACTCTGGTCTGAAGGGCTGGGTGCGAGCCTTCTGCCCGCGGCTCCCTGTGAGCCAGTGAAGCTGGGCTAAGTACAGAAGAAGAGGTTAGACGTTATCTTATCCCCTAGATTCCATCTAATTTTCCCCCCGGGATGCCAGTGGGTTTTGCTGAGAATAGTACCTGTGGAAGGCAGAATAGTGGCCCCCAAATCTGTCCACACCCTCATCACCAGAACCTGTCAATATATTACCTGACAAGGCAGAAGAACTTTGCAGCTGTGGTTAAGTTAAAGATCTCGGCATGGGAAGGGATCTCACGGTGGGCCCACTGTAATCACTGAGCCCCTAAAAGCAGAGATGCATTCCTGGCTGAGGGTTGGTGGGAAATGCGGCAATGGAAATGGTCAGGGAGGTGCGACACTGCTGGTCTGGAGATGAAGAAGGGGCCCCCAGCCAGGGAATGTGGGTGCCTCTGGAAGCTGGAAAAGTCAGGACACAGATGCTCCCTTGGGGCCAGAAGGAAACAATGCTGCCAATGCCCTGGTTTTAACCCAGTGAGACCGGTGTCAGACTTCTGACCCACAGAAGTGTAAGATAGTTATTATTTATCGTTTAAACTACTAAGTTTGTGGTAATTTTTTATGACAGCCATGTAAAGCTAATATAGCATCTATTTACTTCAAGCAATCCCAATCAAAATACTATAGCCTTTCTTACAGAAATTGAAAATTCATTCTAAGGTTTATATGGAAATGCAGAGGACCTATATAGACAATATTATCTTGAAAAAAAATGAGATACCTTTTTCAAGAATATAAGTTTTTTACTTATTTCAAGACTGCCTCAAAAGCAGTTCAATAAGAAAAAATAGTCTTTTTAACAAATACTGCTGAGAAACAAAGGATGCTGGACCCAAATTCACCTTAAGCCTTTAGGTGCCATTTACAAAAATTCACTTGAGATGGACCATAGACATAAAAGTTCAAATTATAAAGTTTTTAGAAGGAAATGTATTATGATATTGTCATGGCCTTTGAGTAGGCAAAGAGTTATTTGAACCTAAAAAGCACTAACAACTAAAGAAAAAAATATATATATATGAAAGTTATGCATAAACGGAAGTAAAACAAATTTTAAAAATCCCGTTCATCAAAAGACATTTTTAAAAAGATGAATAGGCAAGCCATAGAATGGGAGGAATTATTGGTAATACATATATCTGACAAATGTATCTAGAACATATAGATCAAAAATTCAAAGAAAAACACTTCAGTAATAAATGGGCAAAAAATTCTTGAATAGATATTTCACAAAAGAAAATATAAGAATGGAACTAAAGCACTTGAGGAGGTGTTCAATGTCATTGTCAGCAGGGAAATGCAAGTTAAACTATACTGGGTGGGCTTCCCTGGTGGCGCAGTGGTTGAGAATCTGCCTGCCGATGCAGGGGACACGGGTTCGAGCCCTGGTCTGGGAAGATCCCACATGCCGCGGAGCAACTAGGCCCGTGAGCCACAATTACTGAGCCTGCGCGTCTGGAGCCTATGCTCTGCAACAAGAGAGGCCGTGATAGTGAGAGGCCCCGCGCACTGCAATGAAGAGTGGCCCCCACTTGCCACAACTAGAGAAAGCCCTCGCATAGAAATGACGACCCAACACAGCCATAAATAAATAAATAAATAAATAAATAAATAAATAAATAAATAAATAAAAAATTTAAACTATACTGGGTTACTACTTCTTTCCCAGTATAGTAGCTCAATTTTTTTAAACGACAATATCAAGTGTTAGGGAGGATGTGAATCTAGCAATATGTAAATAGCTGGTCATAAAATTATTAAACAGAATGTGGAACAAAAGGAAATCTGGTTGGCAGTGGGAGTGTAAACTTGAACTCTTTGAAAAAAAAAAAAATTGGAGCAATCTCATCACTTGAACATGACCAGACCTTTATGCCAGCAATTTCAGTCCTAAGTACATTTATCCTGAAGAAATTCTTGAACGTGTACACTAAGAGATATAAACTAGAATATTTATAGCAACATTATTTGTAAATATAGGGAAATGGTTGCAATGGCTTGAATGTCCACTGAGAAGAAGGTGGATAAATTGTGATGTATTTGTACAATGCAGTTCTGTGCAGCCAAACAAACAAATGAAGCTTGGTTAAACCCATCACCTCAAAAATGCAGTGTTAATTCATGAAAGCAAAGCACAGAAGAATATATACCCCAGGATTTCATTTCTATAAATGAGACAGAACAGATGAAACCAAAGCGATGTGTTGATAGGGATACTTCTTAAGTAAGGTCTAAGCTTACAAAGAAAACATAGTAATGGTTAACATAAAATTCATGATGGTGGTCAACTCTGGGAAGTAGGAACAAGGATAATTTGGGAAAAGAATACACAAACATACTATGAATGACATTTTAAAAACTTGGGTGCACTGGACTCTGTTTCATTATTTGCTCTTTCAATGGTACCTATCCCTTATACATATGCTTTGTATGTACTATGTATTTTATAATAAACTTTAAAAAATATATTAATCTCTCATCAAGTTGCTTTATTCATATAACTTGA
This sequence comes from Mesoplodon bidens, assembly GCF_964165515.1. Lineage (NCBI taxonomy): Eukaryota > Metazoa > Chordata > Mammalia > Artiodactyla > Ziphiidae > Mesoplodon > Mesoplodon bidens. The sequence goes on from NC_138174.1 coordinate 74,128,028, forward strand.
GGTGAAGTTTTTCTAATTGTCCATTGAATCTTAGGTTCATATTGTACATGATGCTGTAATGGATGGACAGTAACAAAAAGTGTGACTTTCATGAATTGTTAAATTAAAACAAAACACACTGTAACATGTGATTCCTCCCATTAGGTGCCCTAAAATAAACGTGAAAGGCATTAAGTGAACCTTTTCAAATCCTCAACGACTTAACCCACTTGATGAGTAATTTTTTATTTGAATGCGTTAATTGATAAAACAGTTTGAATGTCATTAAAAAAATAGGAAATGGAGAGAGTAAGAAACATTTAGCATAGTAGGTTATGCTAATGCATTCTCATTCAACCAGTGCCTCTGGAGGATAGCAACTTTGGATTATTTACTGATGAATCTTCAGTATCCAGCATAATCTTTCCTATTTCAATTACCTTTAATGTTTCAGGCAAACCTGGTGAAACTTCTTCTGATGCATCAGGCAAATCCACACCTATTGAACTGCAATGAGGAGAAGGCTTCAGGTAGGTTATGAGCATCCTGGACCACTGAGCAGTTACTGTCTTCTTCCCATCATGTTGAAGTTGCTGACCCATCACTGACACAGCTACAAAGTGAGTCAGCCTCTCCTGAGATGCTCTGTGAAACCCAACCCAGTTCAAGCATGATTCACAAACTCCTGTGCACTGCTACGTTACAGGCATCTGTCAGAGAGCCGTTAAGTTTATAGGGACTTCATTGCAGTGTGTTTTTTGGGCTTTAAATTTCCCGGGCAGTGATTCCTGCAGTGTCACTTACTTTAAAATATATTTTTTCTGTTATTTAACTAGTTTCTTACCATACCAAATACATGCTTGTTCATTAGGGTATTTTTAAATGGTAAGAGTATTTTTTTCTGTGCAGATATTTATACTGCAAGCAATAGAGACTAACATTCTCAACCTAATTTAAAACTTTGAAAATATTAATGTTACTTATTTTTTATTTATTTATTTATTTATTTATTTTTGTGGTACGCGGGCCTCTCACTGTTGTGGCCTCTCCTGTTGCGGAGCACAGGCTCCGGACACGCAGGCTCAGCGGCATGGCTCACGGTCCTAGCCGCTCCATGGCATGTGGGATCTTCCCGGACCGGGACACGAACCCGTGTCCCCTGCATCGGCAGGCAGACTCTCAAGCACTGCGCCACCAAGGAAGCCCTACTTATTTTTTAATAAATATCTTTTTGAAATTTACTAGAGTCCTTTTTACCACTCTTTTAAAAAGTGGGTACTACATTAATTTTCTAGTTTTTAAAACTTGACAACAATGTTACTACCTGTAAGTTACTTTTGGTATATTAAAAATAAGAATTCTAAATAACAAAGAGAAAAGTCTTGCATAAGTAACAAAATAATGTAAAAATGTTGAAGGTATTAATTGATCTGAATAACATAAATATACTTATTCTTCTTGTTTTTGTACCTCTACTAACCTAAAAGCACTTCACACCCGAGATTTCTTATTTCATGCGCTTCTAGGAGTATAATTACCTGGTAAACCTCCCGTTTAAGACAGAATGAGAGATTTGCTCTATTTCTTATTTTATTGGAATTAAGTATCATTGCTTAATGTTTATTGATCTTATTTGCTAAAAATAAATTGAAGATTTAACAAACTATAAGATGCCTTAATAGTCCTAAACTTTAGAACCACGCTAATATTAATAATAGGGTAGTGACCTTACTATTATCTACAAACATTTGCCTAATGGTAAATATTGGAAGAGTACATAGAAATTTGTTGCTTTCTCCTATCTTTTTTCAAAAATATTTTTATTGTACGTATAAACCCCGTCCTCTGTTAACTCTAGATCTAACAGGAGATCACATTTTTCCAGATAGTATTTCTGGCTTTTTTCCCAAAGAATGGACTATATCATTGACCCTGGACTGCATGGACTCTGTCTATCACACTTTGACCTTTTAAGTCTAGTGTCAATTCCACCAAAACAGACACTCAAGGCAATTGACAATGACAGTCCCAGTGCCCCGAGAGTGACCAAGCTGCTGGTCTAGATTCCGCCCTGACCAATACAGGCCTAGTGTCTGATGACTCTCTTAGACAATTTTGCCCACGTTGGTCACGCAAAGCCTAGCATCAGTATAATCAGTTCTCTGTGCCATGTTGGTCATGAGAGACACAGTGATGGGACCACAGGAGGCTCTCAGTAAACATTTGTTGATTAGTTTCAGGTAGATGCAGGATATACCAACAACAAGAAGAAGGAACCACATAAAATGATAGTGCAGAAAACAATAAACTAGACACCCATATTGTGGCCAAGCACATGAAAATCATCATCAGTGCTATATATTTAAAAATAATTTATTGTAATATAGTCGCTTTACTATGTTGTGTTAGTTTCTACTGTACAGCAAAGTGAATCAGCTATATGTATACATATATCCCCTCTTTTTTGGCTTTCCATCCCATTTAGGTCACCACAGAGCACTGAGTAGAGTTCCCTATGCTATACAGTAGGTTCTCATTAGTTATCTATTTTATACATAGTAGTGTATATATGTCAATCCCAATCTCCCAATTCATCCCACCACCGCTTCCCCCTTGGTATCCATACACTTGTTCTCTACGTTTGTGTCTCTATTTCTGCTTTGTAAATGAAATCCTCTCTACCAGTTTTTTCAGATTCCACACATATGAGTTAATATACGATAATTGTTTTTCTCTTTCTGACTTATTTCACTCTGTATGACAGTCTCTAGGTCCATCCACGTCTCTACAAATGACCCTTTTAATGGCTGAGTAATACTATATTATGTTCTTGTTATTTTGAGCTTCTTGAATTTGAAATGGACACACAAAAAATTATCTGAGGGATAAAAGCAGTTTGAGGTATAGCTGTTACTTGGTATGGAAATAATCTCCCAAGAAGAGGATGCTAAGCTGTCTCCTACTCATTACGCAGATATGATTTAATCTAAAACAAATGATGATAAAATCCTGGCATCAATATCTTCTTGTGGTATCTGAATTACCTCACTCAGCCCATAAAGCCACATAACTGAAGTTCATGGACACAAGAAGTCACGCAGTTTGGTCGTGGGGATTGGAAAGGCGTAGCCACAGCCATTAGGTTCTTACTTGTTATTAATGTGATTTTCCTTCAGGATGTATCGATTTTCAGTTTCAGTTGTTGTAGGCGTAAATTTGATTAATGCACAGCTGTATTGCTGCTCAAGTATATTCATATGTCACTGTTAACATGTCATTTGTAAGGAAATATAATTATTTTTATGTCAGATTGAAAAAGAAATCCCACCAGATCACAGAGAGAGGCCAGACCCACTGTTTTAAAAACACAACCGAGTAGTTATTTGTACAGCTACCCAGTTAGTAGAATGCTTATAGAATGCCTACTCCATGTTTTATAAGAGCCCAGTCATTGGGAAGGTGTAGCTATTTTCCTCTTTTGATTCGCATTCACCAGGATGAAGGAAGGCTTTCACGGAGAATAAAACGACATTAATAAGTTCTCTCAAGCTTAGCTTCTCAGTGATTTCACATTTTACCTGTGACTACTCAGTGAATATTATTTTTATATTATGTCATTTTATATTTTTATATTAGATCATTTTATATTATGTCATGTAATTAAATATGCCACTGATGTAACATAAAATAGTCTTTAAAAATAGTGGCACTGCCATTTTATTCCCACCATAAACTTTTAGTGTTTTTTGTTTTGCCTCATGCGTTGATAAATTTTAGCATGTTACATATCAGAATTATTGAAAGTAAATAGTTTTGTGGGATGTTCCCACTCACTGGTTCTGATTGCCTTATTCTTACCCGTAGATGTTGCCGCATCTGAGTTTATTGAGGAAATGCTGCTGAAAGCCGAGTCTGCCTGGGAAGGAAGAATGCAAGAGCCTTCCTGTGTTCAGACCTTGGCCCAAGAGGAACCCTATGAAGAGATCATCCCTGACTTTCCAGCCCTTCCCAGCAAGCTGTAAGTGCCTTCTGCCTAGTGATAAAGTCGTAGACCTTGGTCCTTGAAGAGTTAGTTATTCTCCTTTGTCACCCTCTCTGGTCACCAGGCATTTTTCAATCAGTATTAAGTCTGTCTCTCCACCAAAAATTAGAAGATTGAAGCTGCATATCAACATTTACCAAAAGATACTTGTGGATAGTAATGAGTTAGGCATGAAAACCCTCTGATTTTTTAATATTACCATTTCAGTTCTTCTTTCAATTTGTCATCACAAGACCAAAGATACTATTTTAAACACAGTCCATGTTTTAAACTAAACTGATATATAAAGTTTCCAATAACTATCATCATGACTAAATTTCCTCAAGTAGGAAGTATAAATATTCATTTTTTCTCTCTTAAGTATAAAACTAATGATTTCTTGTTATCTAAAATATGGCCTAAATACTGACACATGCTATAAAGGAGATGAACCTTGAAAACATTATGCTAAGTGAAGGAAGTCAGACACAAAAGGCCACATAGTGTATGACTGAATTTATATGAAATGTCTGGAATTAGCAAATGCATAGAAACAGAAAGTATATTAGTGGTTGGATGAATGAGGTGAGAGGAAAATAGGAAGTGACTCTGAATGGATATGGGATTTCTTTGGGGGGATGACGGAAGTATTCTGGAAGTAGAAGTGATGGTTACACACATCTGTGAATGTGCGGAAAAGCACTGACTTCTACACCTCGCAAGTGTGAATTTTGTGTTATGTAGATTATGTCTCAATGAGATAAATAAATGCATAAAGAAAAAAACATTTGAAGTCAAAACCAAAATCTGCTGTATCTAAGCAGTGGGACCTTGAGGAAGGTTCTTCCTATCTCTGACCCTGTGTCTTGCCTAGTGATGGAGACTATGTCTAACATTGGAGCATTTGGGGGTTCCCTGAATAAAAAGCACCATCTGGGCTTCCCTGGTGGCGCAGTGGTTGAGAATCTGCCTGCTAATGCAGGGGACACGGGTTTGAGCCCTGGTTTGGGAGGATCCCACATGCCGTGGAGCAACTAGGCCTGTGAGCCACAACTACTAAGCCTGCGCATCTGGAGCCTGTGCTCCACAACAAGAGAGGCAGCGATAGTGAGAGGCCCATGCACCATGATGAAGAGTGGACCCCGCTTGCCGCAACTAGAGAAAGCCCTCGCCCAGAAACAAAGACCCAACACAGCAAAAATAAATTAATAAACTCCTACCCCCAACATCTTCTAAAAAAAAGAAAAAGAAAGCACCGTCTGGGTTCTGGACCATCTGAGAGGTAATCAAACAGTAAAGACGGAGGCCAAATCACCCCTGATCAGGGATGGAGGATGCATCAGAGGACGTGACTGCATGTGGTGGCTGAAAGGGTTTATAAAGTTATCCCATTATTAGGCAGCTTGGCCAAGTAAGTCCAAGTGTAGCCATCCACTTAGGCCCATCTGTGTTGCCTGCTCCCACCCCCCATGAGACAGGGGGCAAGGAGAACTGGTGCACACGGGAAGCGTGGATTCTGTTTGCCATGAGCAATAAGTCCACCATCTGTTATCCCAGCATCTCTCGTCTTCTGCATCTGTTCATACAAGAGTAATAGGCTAACCTGTTAGCTTGTAAGTAGATTCCCAGAAACTTCAAGTAATACTGTTGCCTGCTTATTACCAGGGTCATTGAGCTAAGCCCTTGATGTGCATTATGTTGGTAATCCGTCACCCCGGGCCTGTGTTTCAGTTGCTTTTACAGAGTGGTTATGTAACCAGCCTGAGGTGGCCGAGCCAGGCATCAGACTTTGTAGCTTTTCTGACTCAATAATGTATGCTTGTTGCAGCTCTACTATACCATGCCGCCTCTTTTTAATATATGACCCCCTACCCTGTTGCCTACTTGAAAATATCATCAATGACTACAAAACATCATCATCCAGAGTTCAGAGGAAGTAAACTGACCTCACATTTCTGTAAACGCGTTCTTCAGCTATTCCCGATTTTGCCTCAGACCTGGACCTAACTCAGCCCGTTCGTTAGTCTGTCTTTATTTGCATTTTCCTAGATGCCAGCGCGACTGGAAGGTGACACAGAGATGGGCTGCAGAACAGTGAATGAGACTTGTGGTTACTGAAGGAAGTCCTTCAGATGATTCCCTTCCTCCCCATCAGGGTTAATCTAAAACCATCATTTGTATTCCTATAGACTAACAACTAGAGATTGAAATAAAAACACATTGGTAGTGGCATAAAACATGCAACGTATCAGAATACATCTAACAAATTATTTGCAAGATTTTAATGCTGAAAACTACAAAATACTGATGAGAAAATTAATGAAGATCAAAATTAATGGAGAAATATACTGTGTTTATATATGACAAAATTTGACATTGTTATTAGGTAAATTCTCCCCAAATTAACTTATATTTTGAACACAGTGCTAATCAAAATTCCAGAAATTTTTATAAAAACTGACAAATAGATTCTAAAATGTATATGAAAATGCTAAACCTCAAATGGCTCAATAATTTTGAAAAAGAAAACAAAATTAATGACTCACATTGCCTGATTTCAAGTCTTACTCTGAAAGTACATTACTCAAGAAAATGTAATATTGGTGTAAGAATAGGCTATTATATCAGTGGAATACAATGGAGTGTCCCAAAGTAGGCCTGCACATATATGGTCAGTTGATTTTCAATAAAGATGTCCAGGTAATTGGATGGGGACAGATGTTCTTTTCAAAACGGATGCTGGAACATTTGGACAGAAATACGAAGAAATAATGAAACTTGACCCATATACAGCACCATATAAAAAAAGCCACTCATAATGAATTGTAGACCTAAGAGTGAAGCATAAAACTATAACATTTCTGGAATAAAACCTAGGAGAAAACCCTATTGACCTTGGGTTTGGGAAAGAATTTTTAGATAAGATACAAGAGGCACAAACCATAAGAGAAAATATATTCCTCGAAACTTACTGTTAAAAAAATAAAAAGACAGGATACATACTGGGAGAAAATATTTGCCACATGTGTATCTGATAAAGGACTCGAATCCAAAATATATAAACTCAATAATATGACACCAAAGAATCCAGTAAAAAAAAAAAAAATGGAGATTTGAACTTACACTTTACCAGAGAAGGGATTCTTGTGTCAAATAACCACATTGAAATGCAAATAAAAGCCACAGGGAGAAGCCACTAACACACCCACTGGAGTGGATTAAAAAAACAAAAAAAAAAGACAAGTTCTGTCAAGGATGTGAAGCAAGTAGGACTCCAACCCACACATGGGGGAAGCACCAATGAATGGTCCAGACCCTGAGGAGAGTTTGGAGTCTCTCCTAGGTACACAGCCAAGAAAAATGAAAGCATATGTTGTATGTCACCACAAACACCTGTGCGTGAATGTGTATAGAAGCTCCATTCACAATTGACAAAAACTGGACAAACCCAAATGTTTGGTGAATGGATGGCCAAAGTGCAGTGCATCCCACAGGAAGACACTACCCAGTGATAAACAATGACAAACTTGATACATGCAGCAGCATGAATGAATCTCAAAAACATGTTAAGTAAAGGAAGCCAGGAACAAAAGGCTACATGCTCTGTGATTTCTTTCACATGACATTTTAGAAAAAACAAAACTATAGTGAAAGAAATAATTAGCCATGGTTACAAGGGGCAGGGGGTTAGGGAAAATAATTGACTTCAAAGGGCAGGCACAAAGAGCCATTTGGGAGTGACAAAAATTCTATGTGTTGCTGATTATGTGGGTTACACAAATGTATATACATATATATATATAATCAACTATATATAATTATGTGTATGTAGACAAACTCATGCAACTGTACATCTACAGAGTGAATTTTACTATTTGTAAATACCTCCATAAAACTGAAAATTTAAAAAACCAACAAAATGCATTAAGCTTTAATTAGAATCACAACTACTATTGTAAGATACACGAAATAATTATGTTTCTATATATTTCACTTGATTAAATATGTATGTATTTCTGCTTTATGGTCACATTTAGGAAAGTACATTTTTAGATTTTACTGTACTAAAGTGCTACAATACAAATTAAACATTCGGATTGTGTTTATTTTTTATGAACTTGCCTTTCTTTTGGCAACAGTGTCTATGGAAGAACAAAAAATGAAGTAGGTTTTATTTTATTTTTTTGCCTAGCCTGAGCTGTAAAGGAGTAATAAAACGTATTGTTTGTAACATTGCAGTCCTTAAACATGTTGTTTGTTTTTAATTCCCCTATTATTATTTCTTCACAAACTCTTAACTATTGTCCATGATTGTATAACATATTAAAATCCTGTATGAACAGTATTTTACTTAATTCTAGAATTTTGCCTTCACTTGTTTGCATTCATTCACATTTAAATATTTTGCTTAGTTCAATCATGCATTTCCACCTTAGCTTTTCAATTGCTCATTGATTTGTCTAAGTCTTATATCCATTCATAAACATTTTCTTCTCAGGTTGAAATGAATATATTTTTTCTTTTAAAGGTGAAATTGAATGAAATCTGGGGCTAATAGAAAAGTTTACAGATCTCTCATTGATTTTACCTGCAGTGTTGACACTGTTTCTTATCTGAATTAAACAACTTTCTATAATCGGCTGTCCAGTCCTGGTAATTTTTGATTGATATGGCAATGTTAGAAGACTAATCATAGCATTGATTTTTTCCTCCAGCAGCCCCCTGGCATTGTCAATTGCCAAGCAAGACAGTATGCTGGAAAAAGACATTATGTTCAAAGATGCAACAAAAGGTCTGTGCAAGGGACAATCTCAGGACAGTACTCCCGAAAATACCACCGTGAATGGCCCCACCAAACCTGATCAGGTAACTATACCCTTATTGCATGTCTGCTAGTGTTGCATCCTATTACATCATGCCTTAAAGTCCAACTTTTCAAAAACAAACACCTACTAATTTTAATTCAAATAAAAATTAATGAGTGCAAATGTTAATATTTGGTTTGAAATTTCCATATATAAATTGTTATGGTATTATACTGACCATTAACAAACTTAACTGCTATGTGTTTTTACAAGAATTTGAATTTTATAGTCTTGATTTACCAGGAATGGAAGTTCAGCCAATACGTTAATTCCTGAATATTTCCAGTTATGTCATTAGTCATCATTTTGATTATTATGTAGATTGTTTTCTGTTTCTTACAAATATCAAACATTTTACATAACAAGAAGAAGGACAAACCAATCACTGAGTCACTTATCCTTAAAAGCAACTGTGATGGTGTTTTGTGTGTGTGTGCCTGTGTGCCCCAGTGTCCAAGTGATCAGAGATCACTTTGAGGAGCTTGGAGTTATAGAAATTAGTTTACTTTTTGCTATCATTCCCACAGAAATAAATGATTTTTATATGTTTCATGTTTTATAAATGGCAGAGTAATTTTCTGAATGTCACAGTAATCCCTGAAAATGTTTTGTTTCACTGTGTCTCATTTTGAATGTTTTAAGGACAATTTATTGAGGTTTTCCAAAGATTCTCTTTTCAAAACTTAAATTTCATTATTTTTTGTTATTTTCAAATAACAAATTATTTTTGTAATTTTGAAATACCTTTACATTTTAGCAGGTATACTTATCAGCTCAGGCTGCCGTAACAAAATACCACAAACGGTGGCTTGAACAACAGAGATTATTTTCTCACAGTTCTGGAGACTGGAAGTCTAAGATCAAGGCTCTGGCTGATTCATTTTCTGGTGAATGTCTTCTTTCTGGTTTGCAGGTGGCCTCTTTGTCTTCACACGGTAGACAGAGAGAAAAAGCAACCTATCTGGTGTCTTTTATAAGGACACTAATCCTATAGGATCAGGGCCCCACCCTTATAATCTCATTCAACCTTTATAACTTCCTAAAGGCCCCATCTCCAAACAGTTTCACAAGCTGGTTAGAGCCGCAGCATACGAGTCTGGGGGGACACAATTCAGTCCATAGTGGTAGGCAATTGAGTGTTAGGTGAAATTTAAGGCAAAGCTTTTTCTTAACTTTTTTAAAGGTCCTATGAACTTTCTGTAAACTTAAATACATATTATTAAGTGAAAGAGTCCAATCTGAAAAGGCTACATACTATATGATTCTATTATTTGACATTCTGGAAAAGGCAAAACTATGGAGATAGTAAAAATATTAGAGGTTACCAGGGGTCGGGGCAGGGGAATAAATAGGTGGAGCACAGGGAGATTTTAGGGCAGTGAAACTACTCTGTATGACACTGTAAGGGTAGATACATGATATTATACATCTGTCCAAATCCATAGAATGTACAACACCAAGAGTGACCCTGACGTAAACTATGGGCTTTGGATGATGATGATGTGTCAGTGTAGGCTCGTCAGTGGTAACAGAGGTACCACCCTGGAGAGGGATGTTGATAACCGGGAAGGCTATGCATGAGTGGGGCCAGGGGTATATGGGAAATTTCTGTACCTTCCTCTCAATTTTGCTGTGAATCTAAAATAGCTCTAAAAAATAATATCTTTTTAAAAAATGAGAGGACATTCACAGCATAACGTCAAGTGTAATCCTTGCTGAATGACTCTTCAGTTTTTAATGTAAGCTCTTTATAATTGTATCCTAGACATTAAAAGCAGCTGTAATCATGTTCTATTGATCTGGTATTAAACAAGGAGAGGCTAGTATTCAGGTTTCATGTGCATATATTATCTGTGTAATATTCACTCACATCTCCCACTGTGTGCATCATGCTGTCATTCATTCTTGGTCATGAGGTGCTTGGATTCTTGGGAGGACTGTCCTCACTCACACTTCACAGGAGGGCTTTAGAAAAGCCTTGTCAAAGCAATAAAGTTCCCATTCACATTTTAAAGAGAAACACATTGTGTGGAATTCAAGTTGAAACAAAACCCACAGCATCTCTCCTTTCAGATTTTTAGAAAATGTAGGCCTTATCAAATGGTAACTCCATACATGAATATTCAAGACTTGATTTAAATTTTTTTTGGTTCTGATAGTCACCAAAATTCACATTCACTTTATAATATCTCTGAGAATGTAGAATTCTTCTTAAGATGCTTAAAAATGGGTGACATTCTTCCTTCTCTTCACTTTTTATTCTGTTTTCAGCTCCCATTCCTCCTCTCCCCTGTCCTCTTCCATTCTCTTCCTAATTTCCTAACTGCTTAACTTCTTCTTTCTCTTCCTCCCTCTCTTCTTTCCTTTCACAGTATATTTATTTAAATTTGGTTCCAGCTTAAAATTCAGGTCAAAGTTTTATTCCCTTTAGCAAAGGCATGTTTTCCTGGGAGTAAAGAGACAGGAAGATGGAGTCAGGCAGATTTGCTCTGGCTCAGGTCTGCTTGTGGAGCTCTGTGACTCTAGAAGCCCCTTAATCTCCCTAAGCCCCATCTGTAAAATGGGAACATAGTACTCACCTTATTTGGTTGTTTTGAAGATGACAAAAGACTAAAGCTATAAGGTGACAGCACAATTACCAAGAATAAACAAAAACTCAGCAAGACATATTTATTGTTTTTATTACTGTTATTTATATAGACTGACTGTAAGGTTTTGCCATAGTGGTTGAATCATCTATCCACTAATTTATCTGCTCTTAATTCATGTAATTCCAGTTGACACTGAGTTTTCTTTTTTTCAATGTAAGTATAGATTATTTTAAAAATAATAATATAAAATAATACTTTCAGAGCTTACAAAAGCTTTCACCTATAATATCTTTTTTTGAATCTTATTTATTTTTTATACAGCAGGTTCTTATTATTTATCTGTTTTATACATATTAGTGTATACATGTCAATCCCAATCTCCCAATTCATCCACCACTACCTGCCCCCCAAAGCTTTCCCGCCTTGGTGTCCATATTTGTTCTCTACATCTGTGTCTCTATTTCTGCCCTGCAAACCAGTTCATCTGTACTGCTTTTCTAGGTTCCACATATAGGCGTTAATATATGATATTTGTTTTTCTCTTTCTGACTTACTTCACTCTGTATGACAGTCTCTAGATCCATCCACGTCTCTACAAATGACCCAATTTCATTCCTTTTTATGGCTGAGTAATATTCCATTGTATATACGTACCACATCTTCTTTATCCATTCGTCTGTCGATGGGCATTGAGGTTGCTTCCATGACCTGGCTATTGCAAATAGTGCTGCAATGAACATTGGGGTGCATGTGTCTTTTTGAATTATGGTTTTCTCTGGGTATATGCCCAGTAGTGGGATTGCTGGGTCATATGGTAGTTCTATTTTTAGTTTTTTAAGGAACCTCCATACTGTTTTCCATAGTGGCTGTATCAATTTACATTCCCACCAACAGTGCAAGAGGGTTCCCTTTTCTCCACACCCTCTCCAGCATTTATGTTTGTAGATTTTTTTGATGATGACCATTCTGACTGGTGTGAGGTGATACCACATAGTAGCTTTGATTTGCATTTCTCTAATAATTAGTGATGTTGTGCAGCTTTTCATGTGCTTCTTGGCCATCTGTATGTCTTCTTTGGAGAGATGTCTATTTAATGTCTTCTGCCCATTAATCCCCCAGATTCTACTGTGGGCAAGTTATCATTCACTTTTGCTACTTAACTGACTCTCAAGTTTCAAATTGAGTATTTAAACTGACCAGACTGAAACTCACGAAAGTTAAACAAATTGCCTAGAGTCACAAGTGTTTTTTTTCTGCTGTATCCAGTGCTCTTTGGAGACACGACAGCAAGCTCTGGGTTCATTTCCCAGAGCTCTGCTGCCCTGTGACAGTTCTGTGCACAGGAGAGACAGTGTGTGTTCCATGGCTGCATGTGCATATAGAGAGTTTGAAGATTGGTGATGGTTCTCTTTCTGTAGTTCTCGGACATACCAGCATCCAGGTACACAAAAGTGTAAATTCTCAGCAAACAAAGGACCTGATATATTGCACTCTCTAAGAAACATCTCATAGAATGCAAAGCAGGTAAGAACAAGGTGCTGTGCAGGCACGGTGATGGGCTTCGGCTTTGGGAAGCTTAATATTTTGTCAGATCATCACCCCTTTCCCTGTAGGACCATCCCGGTCAGCTCGTTCTTTTCTAATTTCTTCTTTCCTCTTCTTTCATGCTTACTTCTTTCTTTCCTGCAAACAGCCTTTCCCCAGAATCTTCCTGCTCTTATCCCAATTGTCAGACCTTCTGTCTGCCCACTGAATTTCTGGTTCCTGGACATATACTACTTATGTCCTAGAGAGAGAAAACACAACAGAACAAAACAGGAAATTTGACAGCACTGAAAGTAGTGTTGGCAAGTGGAGACGAGGAATCAGTGAATTCAGAGTATTTCCAAGAAGTAAATTCCTTTTGGGTCTTGAAACATTTCTCAAAGTGTTTCTTTAATTTCTTCCTGACTCTCTATTCTGAATTATGTCTGTTTTGTGTTTCAGATTTCTATTTTTGGAAATGTATACATATATAGAGAGAAATGTATGTATATATATGGATATTTGTATATCTTCATAAGAACCATAATGATCAATCCTAGAGAAGATGTTAAGTTTTGTTTTTTGTTTTTTTTTTTTACATATTTATCCCGTCTCTGTTTTGACTGTTTTCATAATTGTTTGGGAGACACTGGTAGCATACCCGACTGAGTCTACAACTATAACATAAAAATATTCACAGACATATTATCAGCTGTCACAGTGCTTTAGGAATCTTTAGAAAGAATGTGCCCATTGCTTAAGACTGATTATCAAAGCTTCATTCCTGATCATTTTGGAATCTGTTATGCTAACTACAAGGAATTCTTCCCTTGATCTACCCTAACACTGTATTGTCACATTTCGTTACTACAAGCAGGCTGGGAAGTCTTCACATTTTTACTGTCAGCCTAGTAGTACTTTCTCTAACCCATGTAGCAGCTGTGACTGGAGATGAAAACCCTCAAGAATTCCAAAGATATGCCGCAATAGCTCTTTCAGCCTTGTTGGAACAAACATGAAACTTCTGTTAGTGTTATTCCTGGTTTTTTTTTTTAATGTGCATGCAGAAATTTGCCTTGAGCTCCTGAGAGCTGTGGTTATATGAGGAATTTTATTATCTTAGCGTAAATCATTCCTTCTGAAGGAAAAAAAATCCTGCTCTTGGTTTTTCTCCTTTTTATGATTGCTTTGGAAGTTCAATACGTATGCCAACTTGCGAAAGACCTTTGTCTATATAAATAAAACTAAACATTGCCCATTTCTGACTTGTAAATAATAGATTTTTATCTAATTTAAATATTTCAAATTTACCTTTTTTTAAAAAATATTGTCCAGTTTTTCAACTCTGTCACTCAATATAAAATTGAGTAGGGAAGCAGTGTTTTTCTTTCTGACAGAATCATCTTAGTCTCACACTACTTTAAACTTAGGAGTAATGTAGAACAGAGTAAAATTCACAAGCCAAAATTGTAGAGGCTACTTTTAAATTCCAGTGCCTTCCTCTATGTATTCGGAAACTGAAGTCCAGGCCCACTGCTTTCTTCCCATTCCAGTTTCGTGATAGGAGTTTTCCTTTAGCTTTGGAAACACTGAAAAACATGAGCTTTTCAACAGCTGGTCTTAAAAAGGACTCAACACAGTTCAGAGCTGTCTAAATTAGACTTCATGATTGGAGGGACGTGGGGTCACATGCAGGTTGTGTGTGTAGGTGCGTGTATGAATGTGTGCCCGGGCTGGTGGGTATAGAACAGAGATTCTCACCTGAATACATTTCTGTGACTGTTGAATTTTTTGTTCCTTACAAGTGAACCATTTCATCTTTTAATAACAGTTTTGAATTCATGTGGTCTGTAAATTTTTGACATGTAGTTGAAAATGGAACAAACAACTGTGAAGACAGTTGATTGGAAAGCAATTAGGATTGATCTTACCTATTTTCCCCCCAGGTCAAGCTGATACCTCCCGCTCCGAACGATGATCTGGCAACGCTCAGCCAGCTTACCGACAGCAGCCTGCTTTATGAAATTCAGAAGCGCTTTGGGAACAATCAGATCTATGTAAGTGCCCTTGAAATTGCCTTTTTCACTGCTTTTGTCTTGCTGCATATTTTCACCCTTCAGTGCCGCAAATATGACAAGGAAGGGGCTCATTGTTACTTCTGGTCATGCTCATAGCTTAAGGTGGATTTCTCAGAGTTTGGGTCCATTCTTCTGCTTCAGTTATAAGGCAATTTCTGCAAAGATTCACATTTCAGGGTTGTTAAGAGAAAGTTGAAACCCTGAGGGTAGACAACTTTCCTCTTGTCATGTTTGCTGGAGAAGAAGATCTTGCTAGAACCAGCAGGATCTGCAGATCACTTATAAAAATGCTGTTTCTTCCATCTGCTTTAACTCAGCCTCCTAGATCTGGAGAATGAAGCGGAAAAGCTAAGTGTGCGTGGGTGATGCTTCTCTATTTGCATGAAAGAAAAACTATTGTTCTTCTAAATTATCAGGAAATGTCTTTGTCTAGTAAATAATTTATATACACATCTCTGATAATAGCATACAAATGTATGACTTAGATGACAAACAGCACGGAGAATGGATTTGCTGTGGTTCTCTTCTGGTTTATATGTGTTATTTCTTCCAATACGCATATCAATTTTGACACTATGCAATCTCAATATCTCTCTCTCTCTCTCTCATTGATTTTGTTAAATTCATTTCAGAGCAATTCAATCAGAATGTCTATAGAGAAATCTGATTATGCATATGTCTGCTATCCCTTTTTGATAACACCCATTTTTTTTCCTACTCTACTGAGAAATTGATGAAGTAATTTTCATGTAAATGTGAAATCAGAGATTTCTTTACAAGTAATAAATTGTCAGGTGCTGATTAACCCATGAACATTCAATGCAGTGACTTAATGATGGGATAAATTGCCCGCCACTGTAAATACACTTAAAATTAAATACTTCTATCAAAATTAATGGAATTGAGTCATCAGCAGAAAGTGGTCGAGCCTGATTAGTTTGGTCTGTTACTGCCCTATTGCTTTTGTGTTATTTTTGTTCTCTTGTCTCTCCTTTTCCAGCATCGTGTTTATTCTTCTTCATTTTAACTTCTTAATCACATTATCAGCAGACCACTGCTTGAATAGTTTTGATTTCCCTTATTTCTTTCATGCTTTTCAAGTGGCTTTATCTCCCAAGATCTACTACTCTGCATCCCAGTGGGCACCATCCTCATCATCTTTTCTCCAATAGCCTCCTGACTTTCTAGAGGAAACTTCATAATGAACTAGAGTACTTTTCGTAAAGAACAAATGTAATCTCGAAACTCCCAGTCTTAAAACATTTCTGAGGCTTGTCATTTTTCTTGGAAGGACAGCCACAAGCCTTATTCACGATCTGGTCCCTAAACGTTATCACTGATGATTCCTAGTCACTGGTCACTGCCCTCCTTCCTGCATCAGGGATTCCCCTTAGACTGTCTTTTTTTCCATAAAGTTCTCTTTCTACCTCCACGTAGTATATAGTTTTATAAATTCCCACTCAATACTTCTTCAGTCTTTAAGTAAACCTTCCCAGAACTTCCAGATCGAGTCACTGTGGACCATCTTTCTGTAGCACACTTCTCACCGCTTGTGATTATAAACCTTGGTGGTGGTTTGATTAGCATCTGGATGCCATGCTAGACTCTGAGCTCAGGGGGAACAGGAGGCCTGCTGGTCTTGCACTTCCTGATCTGAAATGGCAACTATTTCCCACCTGTTTATCCGAGTCATGTCGCGAACCCCACACAGCGGACCACCTTCGTAGACTCTCTTTGCTAATTCTACTGGGTTTCTCTCTCTACCTGGATAATCAGAATTAGGATTCCCTGCTTTGCTAAAGTTCATATAAAATACTATTAAAAAACAAAATTCAACTGAGTAAATTTTAGTGATCTAATTGGCTTTATTGAATGATTCATGAATTGGGCAACACCCCATCTAGCTAGCAGAGGGGAGCTCCAGGCGCCACGGAAAGGGAAGGGTTTTAAAGGCAAGATAAGGAAGTCATAAAAAATATTGCTTCAGGCTTAGGTAACTACCTGTGGGGAACAGAGGGGTCTATGTAGCGATTACCTCATCATCTTTTGGGGAATGGAGAGGGGCTATGTGACACATTACCTTCCTGGTACCAAACAGAAAATTCCTGACTGTCTGGTCAAGACCACATTTCTGGGGGAGGTGGCAGCTTCAGTTAGGTTAGGTATTACGCCCCTGTCGCATAGCCTGGCCTAGCATACGGGACTCTGTTTTGGGCCTGTGGTTTTCTTTTTGAGGATGTAAACTTTTCACTCTGTGAGGCATGATTTCCTCTTCTGTAGACATGAAATATTGAAGAGCTGAACTACCTAGGATCAGTTTTGTAATGAGTGCTCCAAGTTATGGTATTTGAATTTGCCTTTAATGGATAGACAAGCAATTTAAACGTTATTGATTGAACAGTAATAGGTGATTCTCTAGACCACTGGATATGTGAACTTTTAATTACCAGTCTGCCCTCAGAGTAAGCTTTTAGAAACTCTTATAGCAATTTAATGGTTTAATTTCTCTCTGTTGAATCTCATAAGAATCAAGCCTTGCTTTTTGTATGTCATTGTCTTTTTCAATTTCATTTTTCCAGGAATTTTTTATTATGTTTTGCAGAAGTATTAGTCCACAATGAATTGGAAATAAAAGTGTTCCTTCCCCACAAATACAAAAGCACTAGTTTAGTAGATGTTTCAACATTAAAATATTCAAATTTGGTTGTCGGATCCCAACATGCCTCTCCCATGCCCCTCCCATCTCCGTTAATGACAACCTCTTTCTTTCAGTTTTCAGACCAAAATGACTGGAAGAGTATTGGTGCTTCTTTTTCTTACATACCACACATGCGATTTTCCTGCTAATCTCATCAGCCCTACCTTCAAAATGCAGACAGCATACCACCTCTGCTGCTGCTATCTGGGCCCATCAGAGCCATCAAGATACTTGGGCTAAATTATCAAAAGAATGCAATTTTAGAATTGCTATATCTTCCTGATTTATCATTTTATTATTGTGAAATGTCCCTTTTTATCACTGGTACTGCTTCCTACCTTAAAGTCTATTTTCTATGAATTGAATATTGCTAAACCACCTTTCTTGCAGTTATTACTGTTTGCATGTGTATCTTGCTTCATCCTTTAACATTCAAGTTTTCTTAGTCTTTATATTTGAGTTAGCATTTTAATCCAGTTCATAATCTTTGTTATTTAATTATTTAGTAGTTTACATTTGACATAATTACTGATGTATTTGGGTTTAAATCTAACATTTTATTATTTGATTTTTATTTGGTCCATCTGTTCATTAGGCCTTTAGATCTCATTACTTGTCTTTTTTAAAATTAAAATTATTTTTATTTGCTTTTAGTGCTTTACTAACTTTGCTGTTATACATTTTATTATTATTCTTATGCAGCAACATAGAATTCATACCCCATTCACCGCCTCCACTCTATTTGGCCATGTGTTTTAATTTTGTATGTTTTTATTCAACTGGTGATTATAAAACCCCTTTAAAATAAGAAATTCTTAGAATTCAGTCATTTCACTTGTTATGTGTTGAATGGAACAAGCCTATTGGTTTAATTTTATTTGAATTTTCTATTTATTTACAAACTGTTAAAACAATTCACAAAATGGTAAAGTGTGATTTTTACTTATTCTCTATATTTTGCTCAGTGATTTTAAAATTATATAATTTTTAACTTTAAAGTGCTATTCATATGGTCCAATAACTATTTATATCCTTTCCTTTTAACAGACTTTTATTGGGGACATCCTCCTGCTCGTTAATCCATTCAAGGAGATTCCAATTTATTCCACCATGGTGAGTATAAAATTTAAAATATCATTTAATAATGTAGAGTAACACTCACTAGACATGCCTATTTGTATCAAATGATTAAGAAGCAAAAACCAAAACAGTAAGTAAAATCAAGCTTCTCAGAAAATCCTACACTGAATGGTTAGATAATAGTGACCTTAATTTCTTCTGAGAAAATATTGACAAGGAATGTTATTTTGTCAAAAGTTTTCTTTGCACTTATAATGTGTAATTCTTATTATTGTAGTCACTAGACAGATGTCTAAAATCAAACGTTATATTAACTCTATTTCCCATGTATTTTTGATTAATTCAAGGTCAGTTGGTTTAGAGGTCTTTGAACATCATGACCGCTTTCAGAAGAGAATTATGATGTTAAAGCAATGGAATAAGAAAGGATGATACTGCATTTATACATTTTTCTAAAAGACTTTCCAGCTTGAATCATGAGACTCAAAATTAAAAGAGAAATTGCTTGTGGAAAATCATTCCAGGCAACTGAAAATGCAGTATGATCTTTGCTGTGTTGTGGTCCACATCACTGTGGACAATGAAGCATATTGTCATATCTCTTTGCCTAGTATTTTTGGAGCAAACACACTGTCATGGGAGCTCTCTGTGTTTTGTGTAGCCACAAGGCTGCTTCCAGTCTGAAACAGAATCCTTAATGAGGAGCAGGAGATAAAAGGAGGAGACGTGATCTTGAAGCAGGGATGCACTCTCAGCTGCTGGAGGGGAATGGGGTAGGGGAGAGAAAGAGAGAGGAAGAGAGAAAGAGGTTGCTCTCTCTAAACTACTGAGGAAGATACTAAGAATTATTACAGAGATGCTTCCCGGGTACGAGAGGACCTCTCACTACCCCACCTTCCACTCTTCTTACCAAAAGTCAATTCCACCATTGCTTTAAAACTGCCTTGGAACTTGCCCACCCTCCTCATCCCACCCATTCCTACCCCAGCCTCATCCCTGGGCTAAGTGTATGTGGAAGCTTGACTGACTAGGGCAAAAGGAATTACAGGTACCCATAATCATTTTGGGAGTCCTTTCATAGAAGCAGGTGCAGGAAAAGGAGGGGTAGGAGGAGAAGGGGGAGGGGAGGTAACAATCACAGGGAAGATGGCGCCATTCAAGAACCAAGCCTACAGCATTGGCAAAGCAGTATTCAGAAAATCAACGCACAGATGCACATCTGAGAATAAATGCTTGAGCAGTGAATCTGCATCGGCTCTTCACAGTCAGTGTCAGACTTTTCTCAGATGTTTCTCATTGTAACCTTTCTATGGAGTTCACAAACCAAAGATATATCACCCTGAAATCTCAGTGTGCAAAAGGATGACACATTCAGGCTAAATACCTGGGGATGACTTCTCAAGGTTATATTTTTGACTACACACAGTACAAAACTGATCAGTCATCCTGAATCCTCGAATTATAGATGAGATTAAGCTCCTCCAAAGTGTAACATGGCACCTAGTGTGAGATGCTGGGCCGAGGGCTTCCTTTGCTTTCCAATTCCATTGACTTTCAGATGCTGCTGGACTCCTGATGTTCCCATGGCCAGGCATGTTGGGATTTGGCAAGTAGCTAGGGTAGCTGGGCTTCTTAGCCATGGAAGGACAACGCTATTGGTTTTAGTACAGGGTTTAGCGCACGGCAGGCCAGCTGCAAAGGGCTTTATATATGCTACCATATTTAATCCCAAAAGGGACCCAATCAGTGTAAATGTTATCATTCCCTCTTTGCAGATGGATAAACTGAGACTTCAGGAGATTAACTAGGCTTTCTAAAGTTTTCTCATGAGTGGCAGAGACAATTTAAATCCAGGTCATGTAGCCCCAGAGCAGATGCAGGACAGACTACTCTCAGAGACCCAAATGCTGAGCCCAGAGACATATAATTAGTCATTATATGTGGCTGTTTGTATACAACAAGCATTTTTTTTCAGGGTATATCATCTATATATAGGTATAAGATAATGAGTGGGAAATCCAATCAGGCAAGTAGAGTGACATGTTCATACTATGGTGTGAAAACAGCAGCCACGCCCGGTCAAGCCCTTGGCATCAGGTTCCACAGATTACCAGGACCCTGATGTCAGGGGCCCGTGAATGGAACTCTCATAGGCTACAGACTGCATGGTTAGCTTCAGAAATCAGACCATGGATCCTGCAATCTCCTGGATGTTTATTGACAGGTATCATGCACAGTGGAAAATAGGAGGGAATTGATCCATAAAGAAGGACTTTATTTATTGAGATCACAGAGTCCAGCAAAGACTAGAGATAACCTGAATGAAGCTTATGTGATTCCATCTCATTTGTGGAAGAGCACTTAAAATGTCCACAGACCAAAATCCTCTTGTTCCCAAATGATACAGACATGTAGAGAATAAGGTGAAATGGAGAGAGATGGCCTGTGGGAAAGGAAGGGTCTGACCCTGACAATATTTTCTGGACCAAATAAGAACATGCAATAATATTAGTAATGATCATGGTAACCAATGTAAAGTCGGTGGTTTGTCAATCACTCAGAAAACTAGAACAGCTTGGTGAAAACCTTCAAGGTTCAATATAAATAAGTGGAAAATGCTATTCTATTAAAATTATTATTTCATATTTACATTACTTCTTAAGTGTAGAATTAACATCAAGCAAAGTATTACCAGGTGGTAGCAATGGAGTATTCTACAATACAAACTCTAACATCACATGAAAAGAAGATTTACAGGGAAAGGGAACTGAGAAAAGTTATTGGTTTGATTATCATGAAAAAACTTTGGACACTCACGATTCTTTACCACATCTAATGTGTAGTGAAACTTAGCCTAAGGAGAATACCTAACTCCAAATAGGTTTGAAGAAACAGAGCAGGAATGTGAGATGAACCCCATGTACACGTAGATTCAGGCATGCTCCTGGGTCTCTTGGGTCTCACTTTGTTGATAACATCTAACGAAATCCTTACTAGGACTTTTCAAAAACAAATGGAGTTTAAGAGCATTTTGTCAAAATTAGATTAGATCCAGGTTGAACTTGGGGAGAAAGTGAAATAGTGTTAGTGCAAGTTTAAAAAAACCCAAACAAACCCAAAATAGAAATTTATCCTGCAAGAAAACAAAGGTGGGCTAAACCTTCCTAGCCAGCTTATGAATTATCATGTAGACATCACTATCATTCAAATATATTTTATATTTATTTTAAATTCTGGAATAATTCAAAATGCAAAAAGTTCAAGTGTAATAGACAATGTGTGCCCACCCCCATACATGTCTCATAATCTCTTAAAAAATTAAAAATAAAAAGTGCCATATTTTTTCACATGCACTCCTGAGGTTGGGATGCAGCTTTAAAGATGTGATACCAAGACATTGTGTGCTAGTTTAATTGTAATGTTATTTTCTGGGTGGTACTGAAAATAAAGGTATGTTTCAATTACATGGTATCTGAGATTAAGTGACACTGTAATGTCAACACAGACTGAGTTCCACTTCAGCCTGTTCCTTTTCACAAAAGATGACAATCACTATCCCGAAGTCACCCCTCCCTTTTTTTTATGTACTGTTCTTTATTATCCATTAATAGATTTTTTTAACATCTTTATTGGAGTATAATTGCTTTACAATGGTGTGTTAGTTTCTGCCTTATAACAAAGTGAATCAGCTATACATATACATCACCGAAGTTATCCTTTTATCCAATCTTCTGTCTGTTCATTCTGTATACATACACAAATATAGGCAATAAAAACTGCATATGCCATTATTTTCTGTTTTTTTTTTTTTTTTTTTTTTTTTTTTTTGCGGTACGCGGGCCTCTCCCTGTTGTGGTCTCTACTGTTGCAGAGCACAGGCTCCGGATGCGCAGGCTCAGCAGCCATGGCTCACGGGCCCAGCCGCTCCGCGGCATGTGGGATCTTCCCGGACTGGGGCACGAACCCGTATCCCCTGCATCGGCAGGCGGACTCTCAACCACTGTGCCACCAGGGAAGCCCCTATTTTCTGTTTTAATTTACTCAGAGAATATACTAACTATATTCTTTTACAACAAAAATCATCATTAATCATTATGTTTTCAAAATTTTTCCATGATAAAAGGTTCGGGTCTAGTTAGTTCATTCTAAATACCCTATAGTGTTTTATTGTTTTAATACACAATTATTTATATTTATTCACTAATCCCTATTGTAGAATTACTTTCTTGTTTTCTGCTCTTACAGAGAGTGCTGAGGGTTGTTTGGTGTGTAGTTCTTGGTTCATGTTTGAGAATTTCTACAGAGAGATCGCTAGTCAAACCTACCTCCTTAAGTTTAGAAGTTACTGCCAAATTACACTTAGAATTTCTTAGAACAGCACTCAGTATTATGCATGTGTTTTTAGACCTAGAGAAAACTTCATTTTGAAGTCAAGCTCCACCACTAACTTGCCATGTGACCTTGGACCTGTCACTAATTTTCCTTTGCATCAGTTTCCTCATCTGTTAACGGGAAGATCATCCTCATATCCAAGTCTCAGGTTTCTAGGAGAATTGGATGAGTGAGTGTAAAATGCTGAGAAAAGCAGCAAGCATATAGCAAGTGAGGCCACCGTCATCATTATTGAGCTATTATTGCTAAAGTTGTCAATAGTTCATGTGTACTATATCACCTTATTTTTTGAAATAGCATTTCCTTGGTTACAAAGAGAGTTGTTTTTTCATCTTTTCTCATATGTATTGGCCTTTCCTTTCCGCTTACATTCTTTGCCCAATTTTCTATTTTGTTTCCAGTTTTTTTTATTGATTTGTGAGAGTCATTTATAAAATGCTGATGATTTATTGATTGTATGCCCAGCTTACTTTCCTCCCTGTCTTCGCCTGAGTTTTTTTTATTATTATATGTATGCTGTTTGTGGTTGAACAGGAGTTGTTAGTTATGATGTAGGATTTTTCCCAATAAAATTTGTGGTTTTGACCCCTATTCCCTTACTCCCAAATCATAAGAGTACAGTTTTTACATACTTTTCTAAATGTGTTAAGCTTTGCTGTTCATATTTGGAACTTAAATTCAGTTGGAATTTATTTTTACACATGGCATGAGATAGTGATGTTTGTTTCCTTTACAAATAATCAATTTTCTTGACAGCTTCCTTTAAGGATAAGTGACACAGCCCCTGTGGCCCCCAAATCTCACCGTGTAGGCCTGAGTTGAGTTCTGTAGTCTGTTCCAGCGGTTCCTTTTTCTCTCTCTGCACCAGAACCACAATGTTTAATGACTTAGGCTTTTGATGTTTTTATTGGGATATAACGCACACAGGAAAGTGCTCACCTCTGAGTGTACTTTTCCACAAGCACTAGAGGTAGAACATTCCCAGCCTCCAGAGCCCACACTTGCTCTTTCTAATCACTAACCCTTTGCCCAAAGTACTGCCACGCTGACTTCTAACAGCATACATAGATTGGTTTCCCCTGCTTGTTCTCTGTAAATGGGATCTCATAGTATGTTCTCATATGTATCTGATAGATTCCATTCAACACTATATTTGTGAGAGTCATCCAATTTTTTCTTGTAGCTGTAGATCATTGATTCTACTTTAAAAAATTATTTCCCCTATAATTTGAAATAATTTTACACTTATGTAAAAATTGCAAATAATTAGTACAAACAACTTTTTTCCTTCAACCATTTTAAAATAATTTGCTGGCATGTTGTCCCATCAACCTTGAGTACATGTACTGTGTATTTACTACAAACAAAGGCATTTTCCTATGTAACCTCCATACAATCATCAAAATCGGGAAATTAGAGCTGTTACCATTTAATCAGGAGCCTTCATTCAAGTCTTTTCCATTGTCTCAGTGATGCCCAAACAACCAAAGATCCAGTCCACCATCACAGGGTACGCTGACCACTGGGCCTTAAATTGCCTTCAGTTTGGAACAGTCCCTCAATCTACTCTTGAACTTTCCAACCTTGACATCTTTGAAGATACAAGCCAGTTATTTTGCAGAATAAAAATTAACTTTGTCTGATATTTCTTCATGACTCACAAGTCCTCCTATCATTTAGTTTTGATTCTAATATAATGCAATTCACTCGAAACTCGAAAGGACTAAAAATACTAGCACTGAATCACCGTGGCAATCATTAAAAATCACCATTGCACTGAAATCAAGTTCATTTTGTCTTTTTTCCAAGAAATTTGTAAATTTGTATGTTTCAGATGCAATGGCTTTCTTTTCAAATTAAATATCCTTGCCATCTTATGTTACTGAAATTAAAAGTTGCTGAGAGAAATTGCATTTGATATAAATTGCCACCGTTTCAGCTTACTTCATGGATAGCTATTGAACTGGATTTTGGGGAGTTGCTCTTTTTGAAAACAGCCAAGTGATTTAAAGCCTGAAAACCAAATAATGAAGGCTCAGATGTATGTCTCCGTTTTGTCATTACAGATGCTTAAAATGTGCTGAGAAGTGCAGCATTGTGCAAATGTTTTGTGTTTACAAGTGAGACTCAGAATTAGAGATTTATATGCTTCTGTGTATGGGAAATATGGCAGTAGCATCGTGAGGTAAAGGATCCTGAACCCTTTTCATGGAGATTCCTGCCTGTGTGCTGCCCTGTTTTCCAGGTCTCCCAGCTGTACCTGGGCAGTGCGGGGCAGCCCTGCCCCTCTCTGCCGCCTCACATTTTCTCCTGTGCGGAGAGAGCCTTCCACCAGCTTTTCCAGGAGCAGAGACCTCAGTGCTTCATTCTCAGGTGAGCCTGCCCCTCACCCCAACTCCAGGCTCAGTTCTGCCCTGAGGGCTTGGTGGTAAAACCGTCCTCATTTCTTCTGGTTTACGTTTATTTACTCCCTCACCAGTTTGTGGTCCACTAAGTGTGCAGTGAGTACACTTGACTCGTTACAAAGGAGAAACACATTTGCTGTTAGAAATGGACCTGAGTGTAGCTGAATAGATATCAACAAACTGAACCTGAGACTCCTTTCAACCATTCAACTTTATGTTTATGAGAGTCATCCAATTTTTTCTTCATTTTGAAGATTTACAGCTTAGAACTAGTGTCTTGCTTTCAAACCTTAGAAAACATGGGAAAGAGAGGCACCCGATACTAGTACCAACCTTCTCCAAGATGTGGTGCTGAGCAAAATACCATGCAAGACCTTGCAGATGTGGGATTTCCCACCTGCTTCTAGGTATTTATACCTTTGCTCATATGTCACCAAAATTATACACTCAAAGTAATTTTTTAGTGAAATGCAATGGTAATATTAGCTCATAAATACTCAGGAGGGAGCATTTAGATTGGAGCAAAAATTCTTCATGTCAAAAAGAAGTGTACCACAAGAAGTAGGGATGAAATGTGATTATATATTGATAGAGGAATAAAGAAATATTTAGGTATTAAAATAAGATCTGCATTGAGAATTATGTTGTATATCAGACCACACTGCCACAAGAGGGAGACTTTCATAAATACCCCTGGCTTTGCATAGTTTTCAACAGTAGTTTTGGTTGAAAACTGAATGTGTGACTAAAGCTTTGCACAACCTGAGTCAAAGTGAGATAAAAGAGTAACTATGGAAACCTGGAAAGAACCCAAATAATATTTAAATAAGCACTTCTTTATATACTTTTACATTGTTAATTTAATCAAAAATTCCATGGAGGTTCACATCGATGGATTGCAAACTTTAGTGTTCTGGTTTTCAAAATAATGTGCAAATGGTTGTTTTTACACCTGTTCTGAAGTGTCCTCTCGGGTGGGGTGGGGGACCCAGGCATTCTTGAATCAAGCAATTCTGCTTTCATCTGCTTTATCTGTTGGGTTTCCTGGTCTCACTTAGACAAAAAGAGAAACACTTTTTAAAAATCATGAGATAGTGGGGAGTGTGTAATAGTGCTGACGATAATAACAACTCATATTTATTGAGAACCTACTAAGTGCCAGACCCTCCTTTAGGTGCTTTCCATGTATCATCTTATTCATTGCTTTAGTAAACTTGTAGGATAGGTATCATCACTGTTATTATTATTACTGTCATTTTATGTATCAGGTGCTGAGTATTAGAAGGGTTAGCTAATTAGTCCAGGGTCTCCCACTAGTAAATAGTGTAGCTGGGATGTGAGCCCAATAGTCTGGCTTCTGAGCCTGAGTGAAGGTTATCCACACTCACAGCCAGACTCTAGAGCATGGCTCGCCCAGTGCTGCTAACCTAAGGAGGCTTGCAGAGGTCCCCCCAAACTCACCTAAAGTGCTGGTTACAAATCCACAGACTTAACTCAATTCTCATTGAATCCACTTAATCCTTGTCAAAGACTTTGGACCTTAACGAAGCTCTGAGGGGCCAGTGAATCCATATCCTTTGGGAACCTACCGATTACAGAGTTCACAATGCCTAGCATGTTCTTTCAGTGAAGAAACCTGTTTGTCTTTGTTTCTACATGAACTTGCTCATGGAATTGTTTTTCTAACAATAGTAAGATTTGTTAATATTCTGCAGAACTAATATTCCTTTGGGACATTTTTAAAGGCTAATAATGCCATGTTATCAATCACTTATTCTGAAAAAAAGATTTCTTCATTCATGTTTCAAGAAATGAAGAGCAAATCCATGATCATAAGGACTTATTACTCTAGTCATTGTCTGTCTTCTTTCAGGATTGGTGTTTGCATGTAGCTTCTCAACCTTCTTGATTGTCTTGACTACGATAGGCTTTCTGCATTTATACTAATACATTAAAATGAGTAAATTTAGAATTCAACTAAATACTTTGTGTAAAGATCATTTACAGAGTGTCTATTATGTCCCATAATTAGCATTTACAAAGAATAATTGAAGATTTGGAGATCAAAATTCAAATATTCCTGGAGTAGATGATTTACAGTACCAGGCCAGAGGATTTTTAATTTGATTTTCAAATTTTAATTTTATTTCTCATTTTCTTCATATTAATGGGCTCCAGTAACACACTAGGCTTCATCCTAAGGAATAGTTTTTAACAATTTTTAGATCTTTGTCCTGGGCTAGAACTGGGAGTTTGGAGCCCACCAAGATCTACCTTTCCTTTAATTTTCTGAAGGCTTTGATAGATGGTTTTAATTACTTGTTTGAGCATGTATGACAAATATCCATTATCCTAACAGTATGCTGAGCAAATCTAAATTAATGTTTATGCTGAATGTGCAGCTAACTTGTGAAATAAGCAATATAGGGTCCGCTTCTGTCCTGTACAGATTTAGCAGACAAGGCTGTTCATATTTAAGCTTCAAATTTTGTATGGGTCCATAACCAATCAGTGTCACCCCAAATCTTTGGTCAATGTCTGTTTTAATAATAGACATGGATTTTCAGATCAAGGAATGTTTCTTGAACACACTGAACTAGAATTTTTAGTTTCAACTTGACATGCTATGAAACCAAGACTATTATATCCATTTTTTTCTTTTTTCTAAAATTTCCTTGTATTTTACTCAAAGTGAAATGTGGTGATCGTTTTGGGATTTTATGAGATGGCTAAAAGGCATGTGATTCTAGCTAGCTGAGAGAGTTGAGCATTTTCCCTACATGTGGTCACAGGGTGAGGGCAACAGTGGGGAGAAGGAAAAGGGACTCATGTGACCACTGGGTCAGCCCCACAGCCTCCCAGGCTCTGTGTCTCCAGATCCGCAGGGACTCCAGACCCGCCCCTATTACGACTTGCTCAGTAGATGCTCAGGGAGTGTTGGTTGAGTGTTTCATGTTGGATAAGCACTGCCTTCTATGCTGCCCCGTCTCCAAGAATGAGCTCAGTTACTACCTCACCCAGAAGTCTTCCCTGGCTTCTTCCAAGAGATGTACCTGCCCCTTCGCCCGCGGGCTCGTTGCTAGCTGTGCCCACCTGTTATAATTATACCTTAATTATGTACCTACTCCTTCCTCAAGAGTATCCCCAGCCCATGGTGCAGGAAGCATTATCTTTTCACCTCTTTTACCCTGAAGACTAACAGACACCAGCACGTAGTAGGCCCTCAGTAAGTCTCATTTGAAGGAACAGGCAATATTTGAAAAAGGAAAATGGTATTTTCAAGATTGATCCCTGAGTGAATGCAAGTAAAATCTCTCTAAAAACGAGACGCCTGAGACATCAAGTTATGTTGCTGGGTAATAGAATTTTTTAACAGGGAATATAATTGTAGACGTTAAATTTCCATCATGAAAGATTTAGATTGTTTCTGCTCTGCAATTAGAAGGTTAAAAGGAAGGGTCTTTGAACCCAGAAAATGAGCTCTTTGGTATCTTGCGCAGGTCACTGTCACCTGCTCCCCCGAGGCTGCTAAGCTGGTCGCTCTAAAAGTGGTTAAAATGTTTATGGTCACAGATGAGGGGAGTAGACGTTTTATTAACAAGTTGAGATGTGAATAAGAGAATTAAGTGTCAGTTTCTTTCCTGGCAAACACTCTTTAATCAAATTCATTAGAACAAATGCTCAAGGGAGAAACCTGAGAAAGCCCTAGCAAAAGAGCTTTATATGTATTTTCAACTTTTGGCTATCGATGAATAAACACCGGTTTCACGAGTATTCCATCTAGATGCAGTAAAAGCTTTATTTCATATCGGACCGCGTTGGTTTAGTAATTATCATATTGGAGTTTTATGTTAACCCTATATTGCCTAGTCTCAGGAATATAATTCAATCATTGTTTATAGGAATTATGTCACTTATGAAGTATGTCTGGGAAATACCAAAAGCATTGTCCTTATACAGGACATATTTGGATGGTGCCTGTTCCTAGATTAAAGGAAAATGGAAAACATGAGATGTCAAAACTGATAGCAACCTCAAGACGAAACAGGCCATTTTCAGATCTGCTGAGCACCAGGCACTTACCTACCTGGTCACTCCTCCATCTTACCGGCTTAGTTTTAGGAGCTGCATGCTTGATGTTCACTTTGAAGGCAAGAGGAGGAAAGCTGAGAAAGATTGAATGACTTTTCCAGGGAAGATGTAACGTCTTTCCTGGAGGACTCAAAGATTTAACCAGGCCAGATGTGTGGCCCTACCAAATATGCATCTCGACTGTAGGGGACCTACACCTGGCGGCCACCCCACTCACCTGCACTCACAAAGCTGAGGACAGGCGGCAGCGTCTTTCTTTTCAGCCTAAGGCCTTTCTGCTATAATTTACCCACATCATGTGGTTCTACTCTGTAAGATATTGGGAAGCAGAAGTGACATCCTATTCATTTATAGTCCCAGCATCGAAAACACCATATTGTGTGTACACAGGTACACACACAGAGGCACACAAACATACACACACACTTATTTATTTATTGTGTATATAGTACAGCAAAGGAGTGAATCACATGGAAGTGTTAAATGATAGCATCATCTCATTAAAAGTCGCTAGGTCATTTCCTCACCTTCTTTGTGCCTGAGAATTATCTCTAGTTATTTAATTTTTTTACTATGTTCTCCAAAACCGTAAACTTTTTTTTTTCTATTTTATTTTAGTGGAGAAAGAGGATCTGGGAAGTCTGAAGCCAGCAAACAAATAATGAGACACCTCGCCTGTAGGTCTGGTTCCAGCAGGCCTATATTCGATTCCAAATTTAAACATGTAAGTCTCTTGCTTGGGTTAGAAACTATGGAGAAGCAAGAAAAATGAAGTTTACAAATAAAGGGGGCATCTTAATAGGCCATAAGTTTAACCATAAGTTGACCGAAATTTGTGGACAGAAAGAAAAAAAGACCGGTGCAAATGAATATTGCTCACATCAAGGTTTATTTTCTTGTATATATTTTAAAATATTGTGAACGTCATACTCTGACGTATGTATTTGCTCTGAACAGTTGGATTGGAAATATGTAATACAGTTAGAGTCTGTCGTTGTTTACATAGAAAGTGACACTTTGGTGGGATTAGCCAGATAAGCAACTTTTATGGGCGATTACTGAATGGTGATCATAAAGTTTCAGTGTATGTTAAAAAACTGGTAACAGGGGCTTCCCTGGTGGCGCAGTGGTTGAGAGTCTGCCTGCCGATGCAGGGGACACGGGTTCGTGCCCCGGTCCGGGAGGATCCCACGTGCCATGGAGCGGCTGGGCCTGTGAGCCATGGCCTTTGAGCCTGCGCATCCGGAGCCTGTGCTCCGCAACGGGAGAGGCCACGACAGTGAGAGGCCCACATACCGAAAAAAATAAAAAATAATAAATAAATAAATAAATAAATAAATAAATAAAACAAACAAAAAAAACTGGTAACAGTCAACTTTGATGACATTAATAGGCTGGTGATAAACCTTCAACCCCAAAATTGATATTTTGACATATAACATTGTATTAGTTTTAGGTATACAACATAATGATTTGATATTTGCATATATTGCAGAATGATCACCCCATAATAAGTTTAGTTTACATCCATCACCACACATAGTTACAAAATTTTTTTTCTTCTGATGATAAATTTTAAGATCTAGTCTCTTAACAACTTTCAAATATACGATACACTATTATTAACTGTAGTCACCATGCAGTGCATTGCATCTCCAGGACTTATTTATCTTATAACTGGAAGTTTGTACCTTTTGACTCCCTTCACCCAAATTAAGACTGATTTTAAATTATATGCAGTAACATTTGCTTTTATATGAAGACACCTTATCCTGCTACTTCATAGACCTAAAATACTGTCAGGATTGAATGAGGAACCACAAAGCCCTATTAGCAGCTAAGGGAAAGGTCAGATTTCATACGAAAAAACTCAGACATTGGACTCAAGGAGACACCTGCAAGTAGACTGATGTTTTCACACTGTTCTAGCAAGTTTTGTTAACAGGTGTTTTCCAGGCCACAGCAGTTTATTTAGAAGGAGAAACTCTCTTTTCAGTTCTTCTCTTTACAAAGGATGTATGGTAAATCAACTCTACAATGCATCTATGGTATTGTATGTGTTCATTAATGGCTTTAATTCATAACCATTTATTAAACTCGAGCTATATATTGGGCATGTGCATAATTCTACAGCACAGCTCAAAGTAATTTAACATTTTGGGTCAACTTGGGAAAAGTAGTGTAAACTCTTTGTTCAGATATTGTAATATGCTTACTAATGACACTTAAGGATTAGAGAATCTATAAAGCAATGTGGTTATAAAGTAGACAGGTTACCTAATAAAATAACAGGATCTACTGGCTTAATTGTAATGACAAGAAACCGTAGTCTTTATGTAAATTATAGACTAAAGCACTCATTTATTAAAACAATGCTTTGAGAAAGAGCAGAGTGTGACTTCTAAAATACATTCTAGATTACTTTATGTAAATTGGCTTTATGTAAATTGGGTTACTTTATGTAAATTGGCTCTATGTAGTGAATATATTCTAAGCTGCATTTTTTTGGATAAGATAGATATAACTCTTCCAAATCAATTAGCATCTGGGAATCCATATTATAATGTCAATGCAAATTTCAAGTGAAACTATTTCTAATTCATTTGTTCATTTTACTCCTTTCTCACGGCAAATTAAGGGTGTCATAAATAAGTGATTTCCAGTCTTAGGTTTGAGTATGGCTTAAACTTCATGTCCATCATGCTTTTTTTGGTCTCCCTTTAAATGATCATCCACATGCATTTATTCAGTGTACAAGACATTCTTGAAAATTACCCAGCCACAGTTTTTGCCCAGCATCCAAGTGTGTGTGCTGTGCAGTAATGAAATACAAGCATTGGAAAAAGTTATGAACTGACATAACGTCACAGGTGTTCACAGAAATTATGTCTGTTTAAGAGATGGGCCAGTACTTTCTGCATGAAAGAAAAATTGTATTTAGGAGGTGAGTAGAAAAGAATATCCTTGATACACAGAGCAACGTAGTAGAAGGCTTTATGTTCAGTGCAAGGTGAGAGGAAGGTTCGTTAGGTGGCCCTGAAAGGAGAGGAGGGAGTGAGCAGATAGCGGAACACCACTTGGAGGTACCACAGGGCAGACACGTGCAAGATGCTGCCCCGAGGGGCCACGTGCACGGCAAACAGACACATGGTATCTTCCACTGGGAGATACTGGTTGAGACTGGACCAAATCATTTTGCCCTACATCTTAGCATAATGTGAGAGAAGAACAGTCATTGAAGGTCATGCTGATGAGCAGTTTCCAAAGAATAAATAGTAGAAGAACGGTAGCAACATAACAGGAAGGACATATCGGGATGGTCTTCAGCACAGAATCGTGGAGAAACTGAGAAGTAGAGAACATTTTCCTTGTGCCTTACATCAATGGCAGAATTAAAGATTTATAAATTAAAGGTGGAGCCCAGAGGAAGATGGCGGAAGAGTAAGACGCGGAGATCACCTTCCTCCCCACAGATACATCAGAAATTCATCTACACGTGGAACAACTCCTACAGAACACCTACTGAACGCTGACAGAAGACCTCAGACTTCCCAAAAGGCAAGAAACTCCCCATATACCTGGGTAGGACAAAAGAAAAAAGAATAAACAGAGACAAAAGGATAGGGACGGGACCTGCACCAGTGGGAGGGAGCCGTGAAGGAGGAAAGGTTACCACACACTAGAAGCCCCTTCGCGGGCGGAGACTGCGGGTGGCGGAGGGGGAAAGCTTCGGAGTAGCGGAGGAGAGCACAGCAACAGGGGTGTGGAGGGCAAAGCAGAGAGATTCCAGCACAGAGGATCGGTGCCCTCAGGCACACACCAGCCCGAGAGGCTTGTCTGCTCGGCCACCGGGGTGGGCGGGGCTGGGAGCTGAGGCTCGGGTACCGGCTTTCAGTCGGAGCGCAGGGAGAGGACTGCGGCTGGCGGCAGGAAGAGAGCCTGAAGGGGTTAGTGCACCACGGCTAGCCCGGAGGGAGTCTGGGGAAAGGGTCTGGAGCTGCCGAAGAGGCAAGAGACTTTTTCTTCCCTTTTGCTTCCTGGTGCGCGAGGAGAGGGCATTAGAGAGCTGCTTAAAGAAGCACCAGAGACGGGCGCGAGCCACGGCTAAAGGCGCGGACCCCGGAGACGGGCGTGGGAGCTGGGGCTGCTGCTGCCGCCGCCACAAGGCCTGTGTGCGAGCGCAGGTCACTGTCCACCCCGCCTTCCGGGGAGCCTGTGCAGCCCGCCACTGCCGGGGTCCCGGGACCCGGGGACGGCTTTCCCGGGAAAGCGCACGGAGCGCCACGGTCTGGTGCAACGTCATGCCGGCCTCTGCCGCCGCAGGCCCGCCCCACACTGCACGCCCCTCCCTTCCCTCTGCCTGAGGGAGCCAGAGCCCCCGAATCAGCGGCTTCTTTAAACCCATCCTGTCTGTGCGGAGAACGGACGCCCTCCGGCGACCTACGCGCAGAGGCGGGGCCCGGTCCAAGGCTGAGACCCGGGAGCTGTGAGAGCAGAGAAGAGACAGGGAAATCTCTCTGTGCAGCCTCGGAGGCAGTGGATTAAAGCTCCACGGTCCACATGATGTGCCCTGCGTCTGTGGAGTGCATGAATGGACAGCGAATCATCCCAAATTGAGAAGGTGGACTTTGAGGACAAGATTTAAGACTTTCCCCCCTTTTCCTCTTTTTACAACGAATTACCCCAAATTAAGGAGGTGGACTTTGAGAGCAAGATTTCAGACATTTCCCCCTTTTCCTCTTTTTACAACGAATTATCCCAAATTGAGGAGGTGGACTTTGAGAGCAAGATTTTCGATTTTTCCCCCTGTTCTCTTTTTGTGAATGTGTATGTGTATTCTTCTGTGTGAGATTTTCTCTGTATAGATTTGCTTCCACCATATGTCCCAGGGTTCTATCTGTCCGTTTTTTTTCAATAATTACTTTTTAATTTTAATAACGCTACTATATTTTATACTTTATTTTATTTTACTTTACCTGCTTTCTTTTTTTCCTACCTTCCCTTCCTCCCTCCCTCCGCACCTCCTTTCCTTCTTTCTCTCTTTCTTTCCTTCCTCCCTCCCTCCCTCCCTTCTTCCTTTCACTCTTTCTTTTTCTTTCCTCCCTCCCTCCCTCCTGTATTTCTTTCTTTCTTTCTTTCTTTCTTTCCTTTCTCTCTCCCTCCCTTCTTCCATTCACTCTTCCTTTTTCTTTCCTCCCTCCCTCCCTCCTTTCTTTCTTTCTTTCTTTCCATCCTTCCTCCCTCCCTCCCTCCCTCCTTTCTTTCTTCCTTCCTTCCTTTCTTTCCTTCTTCCTTTCTTTCTCTCTCTCTTTCGTTCTTCTACTAATTCTTTCTTTCTACTTTTTCTCCCTTTTATTCTGAGCTGGGTAGGTGAAAGGCTCTTGGTGCTGCAGCCAGGAGTCAGTGCTGTGCCTCTGAAGTGGGAGAGCCAACTTCAGGACACGGGTCCACAAGAGACCTCCCAGCTCCACATAATATCAAGCGGCGAAAATCTCCCAGAGATCTCCATCTCAACACCAGCACCCAGCTTCAGTCAACAACCAGCAAGCTACAGTGCTGGTCACCCTATGCCAAGCAACTAGCAAGGCAGAAACACAACCCCAACCATTAGCAGTGAGGCTGCCTAAAAACATAATAAGGCCACAGGCACCCCAAAACACACCACCAGACGTGGACCTGTCCACCAGAAAGACGAGATCGAGCCTCAACCACCAGAACACAGGCACTAGTCCCCCCCACCAGGAAGCCTACACAACCTACTGAAACAACCTTAGTCACTGGGGATGGACACCAAAAACAACGGGAACTACAAATCTGCAGCCTGCAAAAAGGAGACCCCAAACACAGTAAGATAAGCAAAATGAGAAGACAGAAAAACACACAGCAGGTGAAGGAGCAAGATAAAAACCTACCAGACCTAACAAATGAAGAGGTAATAGGCAGTCTACCTGAAAAATAATTCAGAATATTGATAGTAAAGATGATCCAAGATTCTATTTCCAAGACCCAAAATCTTGGAAATAGAATAGACAAAATGCAAGGAACAGTTAACAAGGACCTAGAAGAACTAAAGATGACTCAAGCATCAATTAAAAACACAATAAATGAAATGAAAAATACTCTAGATGGGATCAATAGCAGAATAACTGAGGCAGAAGAACGGATAAGTGACATAGAAGATAAAATAGTGGAAATAACTGCTGCAGAGCAAAATAAAGAAAAAAGAATGAAAAGAACAGAGGACAGTCTCAGAGACCTCTGGGACAACATTAAATGCACCAACATTCGAATTATAGGGGTTCCAGAAGAAGAAGAGAAAAAGAAAGGGACTGAGAAAATATTTGAAGAGATTATAGTTGAAAACTTCCCTAATATGGGAAAGGAAATAGTTAATCAAGTCCAGGAGGCACAGAGAGTCCCATACAGAATAAATCCAAGGAGAAATACGCCAAGACACATATTAATCAAACTGTCAAAAATTAAACACAAAGAAATCATATTAAAAGCAGCAAGGGAAAAACAACAAATAACACACAAGGGAATCCCCATCAGGTTAACAGCTGATCTCTCAGCAGAAACTCTACAAGCCAGAAGGGAGTGGCAGGACATAATTAAAGTGATGAAGGAGAGAAACCTGCAAACAAGAATACTCTACTCAGCAAGGATCTCATTCAGATTTGATGGAGAAATTAAAACCTTTACAGACAAGCAAAAGCTGAGAGAGTTCAGCATCACCAAAGCAGCTTGACAACAAATGCTAAAGGAACTTCTCTAGGCAAGAAACACAACAGAAGGAATATACCTACAATAACGAACCCAAAGAAATTAAGGAAATGGGAATAGGAACATACATATCAATAATTACCAAAATGTAAATGGACTAAATGCTCCCACCAAAAGACACAGATTGGCTGAATGGATACAAAAACAAGACCCATATATATGCTGTCTACAAGAGACCCACTTCAGACCTAGAGACACATACAGATTGAAAGTAAGGGGATGGAAAAAGATATTCCATGCAAATGGAAATGAAAAGAAAGCTGGAGTAGCAATTCTTATATCAGAAAAAATAGACTTTAAAATAAAGACTATTAGGGGCCTCCCTGGTGGCGCAGTGGTTGAGAGTCCGCCTGCCGATGCAGGGGATACGGGTTCGTGCCCCGGTCCAGGAGGATCCCATATGCCGCGGAGCGGCTGGGCCCGTGAGCCATGGCCGCTGGGCCTGCACGTCCGGAGCCTGTGCTCCGCAGCGGGAGGGGCCACAACAGTGAGAGGCCCGCATACCGCAAAGAAAAAAAAAAAAAAAAAGACTATTAGAAAAGACAAAGAAGGACACTACATAATGATCAAGGGATTGATCCAAGAAGAAGATATAACAATTGTAAATATTTATGCACCCAACATAGGAGCACCTCAATACATAAGGCAAATACTAACAGCCATAAAAGGGGAAATCGACAGTAACACATTCATAGTAGGGGACTTTAACACCCCACTTTCACCAGTGGACAGATCATCCAAAATGAAAATAAATAAGGAAACACAAGCTTTAAATGATACATTAAACAAGATGGACTTAATTGATATTTATAGGACATTCCATCCCAAAACAACAGAATACACATTTTTCTCAAGTGCTCATGGAACGTTCTCCAGGATAGATCATATCTTGGGTCACAAATCAAGCCTTGGTAAATTTAAGAAAATTGAAATTGTATCAAGTATCTTTTCCGACCACAATGCTATGAGACTAGATATCAATTACAGGAAAAGATCTGTAAAAAATACAAACACATGGAGGCTAAACAATACACTACTCAATAATGAAGTGATCACTGAAGAAACCAAAGAGGAAATAAAAAAAATACCTAGAAACAAATGACAATGGAGACACGACGACCCAAAACCTATGGGACGCAGCAAAAGCAGTTCTAAGGGGGAAGTTTATAGCAATACAATCCCACCTTAAGAAACAGGAAACATCTCGAGTAAACAACCTGACCCTGCACCTAAAGCAATTAGAGAAAGAAGAACAAAAAACCCCCAAAGTTAGCAGAAGGAAAGAAATCATAAAGATCAGATCAGAAATAAATGAAAAAGAAATGAAGGAAACAATAGCAAAGATCAATAAAACTAAAAGCTGGTTCTTTGAGAAGATAAACAAAATTGACAAACCATTAGCCAGACTCATCAAGAAAAGAAGGGAGAAGACTCAAATCAATAGAATTAGAAATGAAAAAGGAGAAGTAACAACTGACACTGCAGAAATACAAAAGATTATGAGAGATTACTACAAGAAACTCTATGCCAATAAAATGGACAACCTGGAAGAAATGGACAAATTCTTAGAAATGCACAACCTGCCAAGACTGAATCAGGAAGAAATAGAAAATATGAATAGACCAATCACAAGCACTGAAATTGAAACTGTGATTAAAAATCTTCCAACAAACAAAAGCCCAGGACCAGATGGCTTCACAGGTGAATTCTATCAAACATTTAGAGAAGAGCTAACACCCATCCTTCTCAAACTCTTCCAAACAATTTCAGAGGAAGGGACACTCCCAAACTCATTCTACAAGGCCACCATCACCTTGATACCAAAACCAGACAAGGATGTCACAAAGAAAGAAAACTACAGGCCAATATCACTGATGAACATAGATGCAAAAATCCTCAACAAAATACTAGCAAACAGAATCCAACAGCACATTAAAAGGATCATACACCATGATCAAGTGGGGTTTATTCCAGGAATGCAAGTATTCTTCAATATATGCAAATCAATCAACGTTATACACCATATTAACAAACTGAAGAAGAAAAATCATATGATGATCTCAGTAGGTACAGAGAAAGCTTTTGACAAAATTCAACACCGATTTTTGATAAAAACCCTGCAGAAAGTAGGCATAGAGGGAACTTTCCTCAACATAATAAAGGCCATATATGACAAACCCACAGCCAACATCATCCTCAATGGTGAAAAACTGAAACCATTTCCACTAAGATCAGGAACAAGACAAGGTTGCCCACTCTCACCACTCTTATTCAACCTAGTTTAGGAAGTTTTAGCCACAGCAATCAGAGAAGAAAAGGAAATAAAAGGAATCCAAATTGGAAAAGAAGAAGTAAAGCTGACACTGTCTGCAGATGATATGATACTATACATAGAGAATCCTAAAGATGCTACCAGAAAACTACTAGATCTAATCAATGAATTTGGTAAAGTAGCAGGATACACAATTAATGCACAGAAATCTCTGGCATTCCTATAGACTAATGATGAAAAATCTGAAAATGAAATCAAGAAAACACTCCCATTTACCATTGCAACAAAAAGAATAAAATACCTAGGAATAAACCTACCTAAGGAGACAAAAGACCTGTATGCAGAAAATTATAAGACACTGATGAAAGTAATTAAAGATGATAGAAATAGATGGAGAGATATACCATGCTCCTGGATTGGAACAATCAATATTGTGAAAATGACTCTACTACCCAAAGCAATCTACACATTCAATGCAATCCCTATCAAACTACCACTGGCATTTTTCACAGAACTAGAACAAAAAATTTCACAATTTGTTTGGAAACACAAAAGACCCCGAATAGCCAAAGCAATCTTGAGAACGAAAAATGGAGCTGGAGGAATCAGGCTCCCTGACTTCAGACTATACTACAAAGCTACAGTAATCAAGACAGTGTGGTACTGGCATAAAAACAGAAAGCTAGATCAATGGAACAGGATAGAAAGCCCAGAGATAAACCCACGCACATATTGTCAGCTTATCTTTGATAAAGCAGGCAGGAATGTACAGTGGAGAAAGGACAGCCTCTTCAATAAGTGGTGCTGGGAAAACTGGACAGGGACATGTAAATGTATGAGATTAGATCATTCCCTAACACCATACACAAAAATAAGCTCAAAATGGATTAAAGACCTAAATGTAAGGCCAGAAACTATCAAACTCTTAGAGGAAAACATAGGCAGAACACTCTATGACATAAATCACAGCAAGATCCTTTTGGACCCACCTCCCAGAGAAATGGAAATAAAAACAAAGATAGACAAATGGGACCTAATGAAACTTCAAAGCTTTTGCACAGCAAAGGAAACCATAAACAAGACCAAAAGACAACCCTCAGAATGGGAGAAAATATTTGCAAATAAAGCAACTGACAAAGGATTAATCTCCAAAATTTATAAGCAGCTCATGCAGCTCAATAGCAAAAAAACCAACAACCCAATCCAAAAATGGGCAGAAGACTTAAATAGGCATTTCTCCAAAGAAGATATACAGACTGCCAACAAACACATGAAAGAATGCTCAACATCATTAATCATTAGAGAAATGCAAATCAAAACTACAATGAGATATCATCTCACACCAGTCAGAATGGCCATCATCAAGAAATCTAGAAACAATAAATGCTGGAGAGGGTGTGGAGAAAAGGGAACACTCTTGCACTGCTGGTGGGAATGTGAATTGGTACAGCCACTATGGAGAACAGTATGGAGGTTCCTTAAAAAAATACAAATAGAACTACCATATGAGCCAGCAATCCCACTACTAGGCATATACCCTGAGAAAACCATAATTCAAAAAGAGTCATGTACCAAAATGTTCATTGAAGCTCTATTCACAATAGCCCGGAGATGGAAACAACCTAAGTGTCCATCATTGGATGAATGGATAAAGAAGATGTGGCACATATATACAATGGAATATTACTCAGCCATATAAAGAAACGAACCTGAGCTATTTGTATTGAGGTGGATAGATCTAGAGTCTGTCATACAGAGTGAAGTAAGTCAGAAAGAGAAAGACAAATACCGTATGCTAAGACATATATATGGAATTTAAAAAAATGTCATGAAGAACCTAGGGGTAAAACGGGAATAAAGACACAGACCTACTAGAGAATGGACTTGAGGATATGGGGAGGGGGAAGGGTAAGCTGTGAGGAAGCGAAAGAGAGGCATGGACATATATACACTACCAAACATAAGGTAGATAGCTAGTGGGAAGCAGCCACATAGCACAGGGAGATCAGCTCGGTGCTTTGTGACCGCCTGGAGGGGTGGGATGGGGAGGGTGGGAGGGAGGGAGATGCATGAGGGAAGGGATGTGGGAACAGATGTATATGTATGACTGATTCACTTTGTTATAAAGCAGAAACTAATAAAATAAATAAATAAATAAATAATAAAATTAAAAAAATTAATTAAAGGTTATTATCCGGAGTTGGGGGGGGGCACAAAAGAAAGGGGTTTGGGAGGAAGCTGGCCATTTCTAAGTTCCATGCTATCACGGTGAGCATTTTTCTGCACAGAGGGTGCAGAGAGGGAGAGAAAGAGATTTAACTGGTATCTGAAGAAGAGCTCCAGAGATGATTTTTGGTAATTTTATGCAGGTAATACACATATTTTTAAAGGACGCACAGCTGTAACTTTTCTGGATTTTAATCTTATACTTCTATTGTCCCGTGTTGAAAGTCTACATAGGTTTACCTTCTGCCTTTGCGATGGGCTTCAGAGTGAGCTTTTCCCCATGGGCAGATGGATTTGAATCCTATCACTGCAGATATTGCTTTTGTTTCCCTGGACAATTTCAAAACAGCTGAGATCAGTTAAGAGGTTGGTTGTTTCTAGTCCCTCTATTTGAATTTCAAACTGTGGAAGCAGGGACTTTCCATGGCAGTAGGTTTATTGGAACATAAAAGTCATGTTTTGGGAAAAAACACAATTGCCTGGGACTTTTCACTAATTCTGGCCCAAATGATTTTCAACTTTAAGACATTCAGTCCCATTTAAATTACTTAAATAAATATTTATTGAGCAACTGCTTTCACAGAGAGTGATGGTGTCACCTTGATTAAGCCCTTATTTTTTATTGAGGAGGCTACAAGTTTTTACTTTGAGAAAATCCAGCTGACTAACTACTACCAGGATAAGAGCGCCTAACTTTTAGTGGCAGAACTATGAAAATTTTATAGAAAAAAATTCCAGTGAAAAATAGGAAGAAATCATGCTAATAAAATTGGAAACAGTAAATACTGAGGAAATGTATACTTACTTCCCTTTGCCTATATTTTTATTTAAAATTTTATTATGGCACAATATTCTCATTATTTTGTTTTAAATTTGAGCAGCAGAACAGTATTGGGTTTGCCTTTTTTCTGTATTTCTCTTAACACACTTGTTTAGCGCCACCTATTGAGCAAGTGGATGATTAAAGATTAAAAAAAGAACCCAAAACACCTCATTTCAGTTTAATCTTGAATCGTGGACCAGCAGTGCACAATGAAAGAATGCCATGTATTTATATTTGTTCAGTAGTTTTAGGTTTATGCTGATTTTCTGCCTTATATGTCTTTATTGTTATTCAGATACGGTGATTAAACACACCGATTCTGCAAGAGATTGCTCGGGTTTCAATCCCAGCTCCACTATTTATAAGCTCTGAACCTTGGGAAATTTACTTAATCCATCAATTTCCTTTTCTATAAAATGGAGACTGTAGTTGTGAGAATTAAAAGAAGTTATTTATACATATACACGCATATACGTTCGTACATATATATGAATGTGTGTGTACGGTTATATATAATTTATATATAGCTATATATGTGTGTATATATATATATATATATATATATATGTATATATATATAGTTCCTGGCACATAGTGAGTGAAGTATAAATGTTTTCTACTATTATTAACAAAAACAAAACTAATCTTTGCTATTTGTTGAATGTTTACCATGTGCCAGGCACCAAGCTGAGCGCTTCATACACCGGACTCTGATAACCACTGAAGGGGTTATTCTGCTTAGAGTAAAGGAAAGGAGGTTTGGGAATTTATGAAACTTGCTCATGGTGATAGAACTTGTCATTAGCAGAGCTGGAAAGGTCGGGCAGAGCACATGCATCGTGCCGTTCATTACCCTGGACTTCCTGTCTGGGCGTGGGTCATTCATTATCTTTTATATTCATTTTCTATTATAATAAGAAATTAGTGTGTTATCAGATACAACACCAACAAACTAGAAGCCAAAATATTTAAAATTTTTATTTTATTCCTTTTTATGAATTTTTAAACAATTGTTTATTGTAATATTATAAAGGTTTAAAATGTGATATAATTACACTATTAATTTTGCTATATATTTATTTCATATTAAGTTGTTGGAAAAAGTTGTTTTATAGGAACTTCATAAATACTGTTTCAAATTATTTTTCAGAAACATTTCTGCCATTACTACTATCAATGCACTGTTATGATTTTTAAAATTAGGTTATTGTAAAGAGACCTAAATCATAGGGTTTCTGTAAAGATTCAGTGTTTCTCTCCAAAAGTTCAAACTTCAAAAACAGACGTTTTAATATATTTCACTATTTCCACAGTGTTTAGCACTGTGACTCATGATTAGAATCAAAGTGTTGTTTTATAATCTTTCAAAATATAAAATACTTCCAGGTGAATTGAATGCCTTAGTAGAGCAGTAACCAGAAAGTTAAAAAAATTGCAGCAAACTTCTTTTTTCTAATTTAGAATAAAAGTCTCAAAAAATACTATCATCAGAAATTATAAGCCACCACCAAGTGTATCAATAAG
Source organism: Mesoplodon bidens (assembly GCF_964165515.1). NCBI lineage: Eukaryota > Metazoa > Chordata > Mammalia > Artiodactyla > Ziphiidae > Mesoplodon > Mesoplodon bidens. Next base: position 74,171,381 of record NC_138174.1, read on the forward strand.
GTATCATAGTGCCCATCTTGTGGTTGATGCAGGAACTACATTTAAGATGTCAGTATCTTGAAAGATACAGAAAAGTACCTTTGAACCTTCCAGATTTTCATACATTTTGGAGAATTCCTTAGCCATGATCATTATCACAGGCACAATCGGTTGTGAGAAAAAAATGACATTCATCCTATAGTCAATTTTTAAGGAAATATGTGAAGAATTTCAGATTCCAGGGTTGATCTGTGGAGCTGTATTAACAGCATTTTAAAGCTGCAAACACCCATCTCTACAAGAGCACCTCGTGATAAGATACACTGGATCCAATGGCTTCATCTAGAATTCTTATTATGGAGCAAAAACAGGGTATGGGAGGGTTATCTAGGGACTCAGGGTGCAAAAGAGTATGTGGCAAAGTAAATACAGGTTCCAAAGAAGGTTATAAACAAATGTTTAAGTGAATTCGTTATTTTTAAAGGAAATTCTGACTATTGCTTATATTAACACTAATTCCTCCCTCCAAAGCCAGAGAAGCACTTCTACTGTTCTATTCAAGTTAAAAAGCCCAAATAGCATGTGCTGAGTTGTGTGTGTGTGTGTGTTACACTGAGAGGCTAGTGAAAAGAAGGGAGTCATGTGCTCTGTGCATAATTATCTTGTTACTGTTAGCTACCGTTTGAGAGGGAGGATGCTAGCAGTTTGCATTTGAGAAAAGAATGACCTTAAAATTGCAATATTGTGTTGTATGAACAATGGAGAACCTCTTAGCTGAGAGAATATTCCTGTCTCTTTGCTATTATTACCCAATTTTGTTTAAACAGATGCGTAACTCAATAAATGTTTCCCTTTAAAAAAATAATAAATGTTTCCCTTTTGCTACAGGTCATGAGCATCTTAGAAGCCTTTGGACATGCCAAGACCACCCTTAATGACCTGTCCAGCTGCTTCATAAAGTATTTTGAACTACAATTCTGTGAGAGGAAAAAACACTTAACTGGAGGTAAGTGTAAAATTAACAAAGGAGATCCCTGGAGCTACCAGAAGGGGGCAGAGAAACACCAAGCACCATGGCAACAGTGACCGGTGTGTGTGCGTGTGCGTGTGCATGTGTGTGTGTGCGCACCCACATGTGGGTGTATCAGTGTACACACCCAAGGTGTCAAGTTAGGAGTTCTAAACTTTTTGTGAATTGAAAAATATTCTGAAATGCAAGGCAAACCTTTCAAGGCAATTTTTGTGTAAACTATACAATATGAAACCAAATCAAAAATAGCTGAAATGAATCACACTTGCTGAACACAGAAACAAACTTAAGTATCAAAATAATGTGTAACTTGAGTACATAATTCCTTCTTGCAAGATACGTTGAAATCTATTTTAAATAAAACTGAATCTGTATTTTAAAATGATTGAATTAAAACAAATCAAAAAATCAAAGTGATCACCCAACTAAACCCAAACAGAACTATTTCTTATTTGATTTAAATATTTAATGTGTACTTCATGAAAACCCCTTATTTGAAATTCAACTAATGTAGAAGTCACTTGGGATTTTACATCTTTCAAATCAAAACAGATTATCCATGCAAATTAATAACATGAATATAACTGTAGTTAGAATGCCTGAATCTACTTGGAGGAATAGAGTATTTTCAAAATTTTTTTAACAGCTGTTAGCCCACAAACAATTGTAATTATCTTTGAAAGAGATCAGTTTTATTTGGTGTTTCAAGTTACACTATCTTCCCTTCAGGAAACAAGTCAATTTTGACCATAGTTTAAAAACAAATAACCTGTATTTTGCAGTAAGGTATGTCCAAATCCCATTAGTACTAAATGAAATTTGGTAAAAAATATGCATAAAAAGAGTCAGAAAAGATAATTTTAGATGTTGATGTTAGAGGCTTAAATTCTGCAATAGGAGGGCTGTTTTGTTTTGTTTCTCACTCCATGGCTAAGAGCTCTATTTGAACATCTACCATTTTAGGAAAACCTCAGAGGAGAAATGTCTTGAGCCTCAAACTCTGGTTTTCACATCTTTGTTTGTAACACTCCAGTGAGACTATCCCTCCAAGTACAGGGCACAGCCTGGCCACCTCATTTATGAGCATAATTTCCCCTGAGCTTTCCGGCACTAAGGGTTGGAGCCATAGCAGCTGGGAGATTCAGGGGTTCCGAAGGTTGCACGTCCAAGCCCCTTGCTACTCCAGGGGGACCTGAAGATAAATAAGGACACTGTGTAATCTGGGAGCTTGTTAGAAATGCAACCTCCTATGCCCCACTGCAGACCTCAGGATTGGGACTTGAACAATTCCTGGCAATTCCCTGGTGATTCAGACAAACGCTGAAGTTTGAGAGGGACGGTCTTAGCCCAACCCAAGTAAAGCCGGATGCTAGGGCTTATGCACAATTGGCTCTGAGGAGATACAGCGTGTTCTTTTTTGGAAAAAAAAATGGAAGAATTTTATTTTTTTGTGTGTGGTTGTAAAGTTTATACTTTTTTTAACTTTTTATTTTATATTGGTGTGCAGTTGATTAACAACTCTGTAACAACCAAATAGAGAAAAGAATTTGAAAAAGAATAGATACATGTATATGCATAACTGAATCACTTTGTTGTACACCTGAAACTGATACAGCTTCTGCTTGATTCAATATTCCCTTTACCAAGATGAAAATAAGTGGCTTCTGATGGTCTTATCCATTCCTAATTTTGTTTACTTTCTTTTCTGGATAGAATTTAACATGTCCTCCTCAGGAACGTTAATTTAGAAAATAATTGTATGCTGCATAAAAACAGAAGGCAAAGGCTTACTTGCAGAGCCTTCTGTTAATCATCAGGCAGCCCCACGGAGCTACAGCATAATCAGACCCACAGACACCTCTCACACAGCCTCTGCAGGCTGCACACTGTGACAGGGCAACAATAAATATTCATACAGATGAACCTGAGGCACTTCCAGGTCCTGAAACGCCCTCTGAATTGTTAAAGAGCTGTGGGCATCAGTGTACTGTCCACCTGGCACATGACTTCATTTTCAGACGAGGTCACATGCACAGGTATGGGGGCTTGGGGCTTAGCCATATCTTTGTGTGGGACACAGTTCACCCCACGACAGAGAATAAGGAGAGATCTACCGTGTCTGTCTTTACTTTTCAAAATTATTCTCAGTCTAAGAAAATGTATCATCATCACCTCCAAACACAGGCACTGTTAAAACACTTTAAGAAGCTGTATGTCAATGGGATATTTTTGAATAATTTCATCACTAAGAATCCTTTTCTGAAAGAAAAAATTTAAAAAGTATCAATTTAAATTACTTTACATGTTTTTTAAAGACAGCTGAGTTCTTCAAATGAGTCCTGTGTAAAAGCCTTCTGAATTTTAAGTGTTCACTAAAATAGTAAACCAAATTGGACTAAGGTTTTTACACCTCAAATTAGGTAAAATATATGTAGGCTACAGGTTGATTTCATGCTTCATGGTAGTCTAGATTTTCTTAAATTATCAACACGTAAAATAGTTGTAATGAGTTTATTGTACAGGGAATATTATATTACTACTTTTAAGGTTGAGAGATGCTGTATATTTCCTTTATCGACATTATTGCTTATACTTTTATAATTTAATGCCAACTCCTTGATCAGGGATGCAACCACCAATTGTAACAAAGAAAATACAAGTCTCAGTTTTATGAAACATCACCTACAGAAAGTCAGGATTGTTTCTTATTTTGAAGAAATAAAGAACATTCTAACCTGGGCTTTCAGTCCAGGGATTTTTCCCATCTGATTACTTCTTTAACAGTGTAATCTTTCTAAGTTCCCCAAGCCCCTGTTTCTAATGTGCTCCCTTGATTCCAACTCTGTTGACTGCAGACCAAGTCTACCCCCTTATTTCTTCCCCCACTCTTGTCAAAATCTGAAAGCATCCTTTCCCACTTTTCTGGTTGTTGTCTGTGACTCCTCTGAGGATACAGGCTTGCTGATGGCAGAGCGCTTGTCTGTCCGGGTGCACAGTAGGCCTGTGTTCGGTATCTGTTGGATTACAGACTGAGGAGTTGCACTGGGGAGCGATCACAGCAAAGCAGCCATAATTCAGTTCAAGGAGGGGGCTGTGTAAACGCCTCGGGAACTCATTCATGCCAGCAAAGAACACCTAGTATTGAGAGTGTGCAATAGTCAAGGAAAGTTATCAACATTTAACTCTGGATTATTTTTTGTAAATTAGAGCTGATTCTCTTCATAATGAGAGTTTGTATGTGCTAAGTGTAGAACCATTATCCGCTTCCCGAGTGTGGAGGCTGGCAAAACAGAAACGTGCTGAAGGGTCTACAAAGGTAGCAGGACCCAGAACCCATGTGTGGGAAGGGAAGAATAATTGGCTCCTTGTCTTTTCTGTGCCTTGAAGACACCCAGGCTTACTGAAGTGGAAATTGAAATTTACTAACAGTCAGAGATGTTTCCCAATAAATATGCCAAGGCTGTGTTATCTACTTGGGAAAGTTAAAACTTAGAGTGAACACAAAGAGATGAAAAATATATTAAGATGTTGGCATTTTGTTTTTTCAAAACTTAATTTTAAATAAACAAACAGATAAATAGTTTTCATCTTCATTGATATCATCATCAACTATCCTTAGTATTATACTCTCAGTTCTTTTAAAAGTTTCAGAATGGCCATCATCAAAAAGTCTATAAATAATAAATGCTGGAGAGAGTGCAGAGAAAAGGGAACCCTCCTGCACTGTTGGTGGGAATGTAAATTGATACAGCCACTGTGGAGAACAGTATGGAGGTTCCTTAAAAAACTAAAAATAGAACTAACATATAATCAAGCAATCCCACTTCTGGGTATGAATCCTGAAAAAACGTGGTTCAAAAGGATACATGCACCCCAATGTTCGTTGCAGCACTGTTTACAATAGCCAAGACATGGAAGCAACCTAAATGTTCATAGACAGATGAATGGATAAAGAAGATGTGGTATATATACAATGGAATATTACTCAGCCATAAAAAAGAAATAATGCCATTTGCAGCAACATGGATGGACCTAGAGATTATCATACTAAGTGAAGTAAGTCAGACAGAGAAAGACAAATGTCATGATATCCCTTATATGTGGAATCTAAAAAAAAGATACAAATGAACTTATATATAAAGCAGAAATAGACCCACAGACATAAAAAATAAACATGATTATCAAAGGGGAAGGGGGTGGATAAATTAGGAGTTTGGGATTATCATATACACACCACTGTATATAAAATAGATAACCAACATGGACCTACTGTATAGCACATGGAATTATACTCAATATTTTGTAATAACCTATAATAGAAAAGAATCAGAAAAAGAATATATATACATATATATATACGAAACTGAATCACTTCGCTGTACACCTGAAACTAATACAACATTGTAAACCAACTATACTTCAATTAAAAAAAAAAAGTTTCCAGGAATTCCCCGGCAGTCCAGTGGTCAGGACTCAACACTTTCACTGCCGAGGGCCTGGGTTTGATCCCTGGTTGAGGAAGTATGATCCCACAAGCCATGCGGTGTGGCCAAAAAATTTAGAAGCAAAATTTTTTTTTTAATTTTAAATTTAAAAAATTTTTAATATATTTTTAAAATTTTTTTTTAATTAAAATTTTTTTAAAAAAAATTAAAAAAAATTTTAATAAAAAAAAGAAATAAATTAAAAAAATATTTCAGAGTGCTTTAATTGATTGCATCTCCTTTGAAGAACAGCATCTTTTAGTGCAAACAGCCTGGGCTTTGGAGATAAGCCAGTTGTGTTTAAATGTGAAAAGCCCTGCAACAGGATTTAAATGAGGCGAAGTTGGAAAAACACCTAGCACAGTGCCTGGTACACAGTAGGTACTTTAAATAGTGATTCCTCCTCTTGGGATCCGGGAAGCCTGGGATCTTTTTTCCTTTTTGTCCCCACTTACGGATGGGGAAAGTGAGGTTAAGAGGGACATGTAGATGCCAGTATCAGATTCAGGACTGGGGACCGTACTTTGGACTCCTGTTTGAGGCACCGTTCACCTATAACACCCCCGGCATTACTGATCCTGGAGAGTGAAGTCAAAAGTAGTGCCTGGGGGTGAAAGAGAGACTATTTGGCTGCATTAATTAATCAGCAGTGTGCTTTTGGTGATTGCTGATTGAAGGCATGATGGGCATTTCTGGGAAGATATCTTATTAGTCATATACTGATAACCACTTGGGTGGGCAGAGAGAGAGTGGGTGCTGGAAGTTTCTAGAAGCTAGTGGAAGGGCACCTGTAGCACTTGACCTTCTTGAAGGAGAGAGAGGTTTATATTTTCCACCTCGTTTCATCTTGAACAAAAATGGGTATAACTCTATAAAATCCTTTCACTGCATATTATGTTACATATAATCCACGAACATATATATTTTTTCAGTAGCAAAACTTTTTGGAAGACCTACTCACATAGATTTCTGGAAAGGATCACAAGTATACTTCCAGTCAAGAATATTTCTGACATAAAATATTTTTTTTTAATGTACAAGTCTTCAGAAATCAAGAAATTAGTAGAAACTTTCTGTGCATGGACACTTGCATGAATGAGTCAGAAACATTTTTAACTTCAAAACCTATCATTTTCCTTCCATTATTCCAGTTTCATTTTAAACACAACAGAAAGGCCTGCATTTTCCCCATTCAGAAGAATATTAGAATCTCACAGAAATTAGAATTTTTGGTTGTTTTGAATTTTTGGTTGTTTTCTTCCATCTAAATTCTCCTTAAAGATGGACTTTAAAAAAAAATCCTACTGATCAGAAATTCTTCTAATCCACAGCAATTTTATTCACTGCTGGAGATGAGCTAACTAAGATGATACTGTTTTTGAAAGATGAAAGGTACTGAAGTCACTCTGTGATGTGGAATTTGATTAGTTCTGAATGCTGCTTTAAATTAAGCTTGTGTGTTGGCTTGAACAAGTGGGCATAAGGTCAGTCTTTTCTCTGAGTATAGAAGCTTGATGGTCAGAAGGTCACCACTTAGCCCTCCATTTTCACCTGCTATTCCGTTAGTTGGTGACCAGAAAATAACAGTGGGGACAGCTATGGCAGTTTATTTCCTATGTGTACAGATTTTTAGAAATATTCTCTTGAGCAGTTAATTACTTCAGGGTTAATATTATCAATAACAAATGGAACATGTTTTCAGCGTTTTGCTTAAGAAGGAAAAAGTAGGAAAGAAAATTTAATAATTAAGACCTCAATTTGAAATTACCACCTGATTAAATACTCATGGAGAAATGGAAAAGAAACCACACCACCTCATTCTAATTTTACCATCACCTTCGGGCTTTAATGCCACTAATTGAAGGGGTATTTTGAAAGAGTCTTTCTTTATGCACTTTTGATAATTTTTCTAGAAGGTGTCTAATGAGACAACTTTTCTTAATAAGGTTTATTAATTTTGAGATTTTTTTAAAGCACTGATCATCATTTTGACTAAATTGACCACTTACAAAATTTATAGGAATAAAGCACTGCAACAGTGGTTCCATTTGTTCAAGTAGATTTGCTATATAAAACCCAAATTGGGAGACCTCGCATTTTTTGCTTTTAGAGGCTGGACTCTGGAATAATTAACAGTAGACTCATTACACAAAATTTGGTTTATAGTTCAAATGGAAGGAAAAATTAAATTCATTTTCCTTCCTAAAACTGCTGTTTTTTTGATCCCAAAAATTATCGACCATGAATTCTTACTTCAAAGTGGAAAACTATAGTAATTCACAGTTGCATTTAAAATTCAAGTACATAACTGTTTACTGACCATTCATAATGATAAGAATAAACCTAAATTCAAATAAAAAGAATGCTCCAGAAACAGTAGGATTTTCAGCATGCCAAATATATAGTCCTAAGTTCTGATTAACACTAGATTCTGAATTTCCAGTCTTATCTTTGAAGCAAAACTGGGGTTGTGATTCCCAAACTGCATACTTTCGTCATTTTTCACATGCTATGAATGAAATTTCAACATGTATTTACGATGTGGGTTATTTTTTCTTTTGCTTTTGTAATGTTTAAAGGCAGAGGAGCAAATAATGAATCCTTGATATGAGTCCTACTAATACATGTGAGGTCACAATAAACCAGGAAGATGACTGGACACTATTCACATTGCGCCTGCATTACTTACAGACACATTACTTATTTCCTCCTTGACTAGAATGTAAACTTTATTGTTGAAGGACCAGTATCGTTATCTACCACTGCACTACAAATCACGATTTAGCTCCCTCTTATAATTCCAGTATATTAGGTCTTGAAACCTTAGTACCATTCTGTATATTAAATTGTATCTTCATGAATTCACATAGTATTTGCCTTTGCTGCAGTGAGTTTCTTCCAGTATTTCCAGCAGTGAGAGACCATTGCCTGTATTTCTTGTCCTTAATAGTGCAGCTATAAAAACCTTCTGAGCTGTTTGACAGTAATATTTGCTAATGTCTACAGCAGAGCATTTAAAATCAATGTCACTGATATATACCCAAGCAATATGTACCTGCAAATTTTGAGACATTAATCAAGAAAATTCTAATACTTATTTTGGTGGCTTTGTTATAGGCAAGGATATGTCTTGTTTCAGATTATATTTGTGCACAAAAGTATACGTTGGGTCAGGAACAAGGTAAGAATGTCCCCTCTCACCACTCTCTTTCAACATCATACTGGAAATCCTAGCTAATGTAATAAGAAAAAAATAAAAAGAAGGTACACATATTGGGAAGGAAGAAATCAAGCTGTCTTTGTTGATTTGATTTTAGAAATCCAAAAGAATCATCATCAACAACAACAACAACAAAAACTCCTGGAACTAATTAGTGATTGTAGCAAAGTTTCAGGGTATAAGGTTAATATACAAAAGTCAATCGCTTTCCTATATATCATCAATTAACAACTGGAATTTGAAATTAAAAACACAGCACCATTTCCATTAGCACCAAAATAAAAATACTTAAGTATAAATTTAGCAACATATGCACATGATCTTCGTAAGGCAAACTACAAAACGTTGATGAAAGAAAGCAAAGAAGATCTAAATGGTGAGACACTCAATGTTCAATGGATAGGAAGGCTACGAAGACTCAGTATTGTTAAGATGTCCATTCTTCCCAATTTGATCTATAGATTCAGTACAATTCCAATAAAAATCCCTGAGTTACTTTGTGGATATTGACAGAAAGTTTGTATGGAGAGTTAAAAGATCCAGAATAGCCAGCACAACACTGAAAAAGAAGGACAAAATTGGAGGACTGGCCCTACCTAACTTTAAGACTTACTGTAAAGCTACAGTAATCAACACAGTGTAGCACTGATGAAAAAATAGACAAAGAGATCAATGGAACACAAATAGAGAGCACAGAAATAGACCCACATAAACATAGTCAACTAATCATTGACAAAGGAGCAAAGGCCATTCAATAGAGAAAGGATAGTCTTTTCAATTAATTATGCTGGAAAAACAGAACATCCACAGGCAAAAAACCACGAATGTAGGCACAAAGCTATCATGAAAAATAACTCAGATAGATCATAAATCTAAATGTAAAAACAAAACTATAAAACTTTTAAAAGAGAATAGAGGAGAAATTTTACGTGACTGTGGGTTTGGCAATGACTTTTTTATTTTTTAAATACATTTATTTATTTTATTCTTGGCTGCGTTGGGTCTTCATTGCTATGCGTGGGCTTTCTCTAGTTGGGGTGAGCAGGGGCTACTCTTTGTTGTGGTGCGCGGGCTTCTCACTGCGGTGACTTCTCTTGCTGCGGAGCACGGTCTCTAGGCATGCAGGCTTCAGTAATTGTGGCTCGCGGGCTCAGTAGTTGTGGCTCACGGGCTTAGTTGCTCCGTGGCATGTGGGATCTTTCCGGACCAGGGCTCGAACCCCTGTCCCCTGCATTGGCAGGTGGATTCTTAACCACTGCACCACCAGGGAAGCCTGGCAATAACTTGTCAGATACAACACTAAAAGCACAATCCATGAAAGGAATAATTGATAATCTAAACTTCATTAAAATTCAAATTTTCTGTTCTGTGAAAGACACTGTTAAGAGAATGAAATGATGAGCCATAGGCTGGGAGAAAATATTTGCAAAAGACATATTTGATAAAAAACTGTTGTCTAAAATATATGGAGAACTCAATATTCAACAGTAAGAAAACAACTCAGTTTTAAAAATGGGCAAAATATCTGCACGGACATCTCACCAAAGAAGACAGACAAATGGAAATAAGCATATGAGAAGATGTTCCACGTTATATGTTATATCTAGGAAATGCAAATTAAAACAAGGATGAAATACCACTGCACACCTGTTAAAATGACTAAAATCCAAAACACCAACAACACCAAGTACTGGCGAGGATCTGGAGCAACAGGAACTCTGATTTATTGCTTATGGGAATGCAAAATGGTACGGCCAGTTTGGAAGAGAGTTTGGCAGTTTCTTACAAAGCTGATCATAGTCTTACCATATGATCTGGGAATCATATGCCTTGACATTTACTCAACTGAGTTGAAAACCACATCTTCACGTAATGTAGACATAAATGTTTATAGCAGCTTTATTCATCATTGCAAAAACTAGAAGCAACCAAGATGTTTTTTAATAGCTGAATGGATAAACAAACTATAGTATATTCATGCAATGGAATATTATTCACTAATAAAAAATGAGCTATAAAGCCATGAAAAGACCAAAAAGCAACTTTAAATACATATTATTAAGTGAAAGAAGCCAATCTGAAAGGGGCACACACTGTGTGATTCCAACTATATGACGTTAAGGAAAAGGCAAAACTATAGAGACAGTAAAGAGATCATTGGTTACCAGGGGTTGGGGGAGAGGGAGGGGTGAGTAGGTGCATCACTGATTTTTAGGGCAGACTATTCTGTATGATACTGTAATGGTGCACGCATGACATGCAAATTTTTCAAATCCCATAGAACTGTACAACACAAAGAGCGAATGCCAATGTAAACTACGGACTTTAGTTAATAATAGTGTATCAATATTGGCTCATTCATTTTAACATATGTACCACTCTAGTGCAAGATGTTAATAATAGTGTAAACAGCGTGTTAAGGAGGGGAGAGAGAGGGTATGTTGGAACTCTCAGTGCTTTCTGCTTAATTTTTCTGGACTTAATAAATTTCTCTAAAAATAAAGTCTATTATTTTGTTTTTAAAAGGTCTGTGCTTGAAAAGAAGCTCCATTATTATTTCTTCTAATTAATATGTGTAAATTTATGGAAATGAAACTAATAATGCCATTTGATAGAATCAATTTTCTTTTCTTAACCAGCCAGAATTTATACATATATGCTAGAGAAATCCAGACTTGTTTCACAACCTCTTGGCCAGAGCAATTTTCTCATCTTCTCCTTGTTGATGGATGGGTTATCTGCTGAAGAAAAGTATGGACTCCACCTTAACAATTTATCTGCCCATCGGTAAGTGATTACTCATTTTCAGTCTGGTAGTTCTGCCTTCAAATTGTGGTTGCCTTTTAGCGGTCTTAAATTTTCTTCTTATTTTTCAGAGAAGAAATGGTGACTTCTTTTAGGAGAATAATTGGATATACTATTAGATTAGAACTATCTGTATAACAGGGTTCGTACCGTTTATTGAGTGTTTAGGTGACTTGTTGTGTATGTGTATTAACTTATGTTTCTATTTTCCTAGTTTTCAGATCAGAATAAAAAATTAGCGCACAATTAAACTTTTATATCCCTTTGCTGTATTTTGGATATAACATTAGCTATGCATTCCTAATTTTCAGTAGTCTTTTGAAATAATGGGACATAATATTTGAGCAATTATGATTCATTAGTAACAGATGAAGTTACATAATGGCTTAAGATGACCAATGCCTGTAAACTGGGGGCTGATTTTCTGCAGTGGAGTAGGAAAGTGTTTGTTAAAATGAGGATGCCTTGGTCACAGGAGGGCCGCGGAGGGGAGGAGTCTTAAGACAGTGATCTGAGGGGTGTCTTTGCAATGTGTGCATTTCCGCCGACTGCCTCATCCGGTGTGTCTTCCCACATGGACTGGTCCAGATTTGGATAGGATGGGAGCGAGCCAATGAAGAGAGTAAACCCCATTCAGAGGAGAAGTGGGTGAGAGATAGGAGGGAGAGGGAGCTGGGTGTGCGGGTCCAAACACAACAGTGATTTCCTGGCAAAGCAGGGAGGAGCTGGACTCTGAAAGAGACGTGGATTTACTTCAGATATCTATTGACACCTGATTTATTGTTTCCTGGCTGTTTGTTATTGGATTCGAGAAGAATGGGGTGAGTGGTCATGATTTTGTGAGAACTTTTGTGGGAGAAAATAAAGGATGCTTGGGGAGGAGGAGCATGGCCTGAGGACCAATCATGTTGTTTGAGAGTTGAAGGTGGAGAGTTGATTGGACAAGTAGGTGGCGATGTCAGGTGCAAGCTGAGAAACGGGGGATTTTCCAGGGGCGATGGGGTCTTTATGGAGTGGAACCCCTAGACCTGTCGGAGAAGAGACAGAACAATATCTGTGGTCGCCATTGTCTGGGTTGGCGGGGGGTGAATGATGTGGGGCGTGGGACCGGGAGAGGGGAATGAGTTGGCCGTATTCGAAGTCACTGTTACATGATTAACAGTTCTCATTCAGTTTCTTTGAAAATATTACATCCAGCAGTATAGATACACTTTATCATGTCAAACAGAAGACATGAAGTAAGAAGGCCTTATCAAAATTGTTTTTTATTCAAAGTAAGAGACTATTTGGAGATTTACCGTCCCCCCAAAACAGCAGAAGTTCAGAAGAAGAAAACACCGATATCAAAGCATGATTGCCCAGACGAAAGTGATTTAAAAATAGAAATTCTAAGCTACCAGAGCATTAGAAATGTTTTTTTAAATCAAATCCCTTCATTTCATGAAGGAGAAAATCAAACCCAGAACCATAAAGAGGTCTATACCGAAGTGAATATATTATACAACAGCAGTATTGAGAAAAACCCCATTACTTGGAATTCATGTTTTGTTTTTCTACATCGCACATCTCTAATGGGAGGAAAAGCCTCAGATTGGGGACCGTGGGGTAGGTGTTCAGGGCAGCCTGTGAGGAAGAAAAGTCTTGAGGTTTTGTATTCCTGATCTTTCTTATTAGCAAAAGCTCAAAGCTGTTAGCAGACCATTGGCTTCGGTGCGTCCGTGCGTGTGTGTGCGTGCATGTACATGCGTGTGCCCGTGTGCATGTACATGCGTGTACTTGGCATTGCAGATGCGGAGCCACTGAAGAACAAAAGGCAACAATCTATTCCAGCATTCAGAGAGACAATTCAACTTCTTGGTCCGTGGCTTGGCCCCCTCTTTTGAAGTGTGAGAGCGTGTGGGAGAAAACAAGCATTTCTTTATTGACCTCCATTCCAACATCCGTTTCTCTTTGCAAAAGAGGGTTTGGAATCACTTAGGCTATTTAGAAAGTCAAACGTCAGGGGTTGCTTTGTGAGAAGCTCCGACAGGAAAGAACTCAGAAAAATCATGAATAATTCAAGCCCCTTGAACAAAGAAGTTATTTTATTTAAATGAATTATAAATATCTAATGGGAACAAAACAGCATTCCTCAATAAAAATGTACACCGTCACTCCAGATTCATAAACCATATCCATTGGAACATTTGTACAATGAGAATTCCACAGACAAAATATTCTTTCATAATAAGACAAGCTGTTTTGCAAGTTATAATGCATTGTACATCCCAATATTTTTGTGATTTGTGTTATATGGATCTTCTAACGGTTACAGTATTCGTGGGTTTTCTCACTTTTACAGTGCTGGTCAGGCTTGAGGAGCTCATATTTGTATGATATTTGAATTTGAGTTGGGGTATCATCTTTGCTTAGTAATTACACGTATTAGGTACCACAATTTTGGAAATTGTTTGGCTGGTTTACAATCAGTAGTATAAATTTGAACTTGTTAGCCTTCTAACCTTTCACAAATTGATGATCCTTCTGAGTTCATAGGTAAAGTAGATCACTATGCATATAAAAATATAAACATAAACAATATATAAATAAATCTGTATAAACATAAACAATATATAAATAAATATATAACATTGCTTATATATAAACAATATTATTATCACACCTACTTATCTAATTTTATTTAAAAGATGTTGATACGTCTACTAAATAGAACAAATCAGCACCTATATTACCATCTGAATATTCCTTTGCTTATTCAATACTTATTCCATAATATAGCTTGTCTTGAAATTTTGATGAAGTATGTTGAGTCTTAAAGCAAACGTTACAAAATTTTGCAAGCCTGCCTCCTTCAAATACATCTTTTCTTTATTACTACCAATTCATTACCCACATGAAATATAAAATAGGCATGGAGCAGAAATTGTGAGCTGAAGGCATATCCAATGTTTATCACGTGTCCTTACATGATTAGATCTCCAGAGAGAAGAAAGTATTGTTGTAACTAACGCTACTGTAATCAAAGCTACAAAAGTGTTTTGTTATTTTTTTAACTTTGACTCTGTTTTTGGAACTAAAAGTTTTCAGAGTCTCACATGAAAATTTATGGAGGTTTATTTCAGTGTTAAATGCACCTAAAAATACTTCCTTGTTTGTAAAATTGGAACAGTATCTAGAGCAAGCAGATAGCACTCTTGCTTATGGAATAGAAATGGTACAGATATAGACATCAGCTCCTACAGCTTAACTGAACGAAAAAAAATATTTATAACACTTTGCATAAAATCTTCCTGGACAGATTGTTTAAACAACGGCAACAAGAAAAATGTCTATAGGTCTTAACAAGAAAAATGTCTATAGGTCTCAACATTTTGAGCAGTGGCAGTAAGAGTGCATTGGTTGAGAATTGCCACTAGATGGCACACTCTCCACAAAGTTAGACAGGAGCAAAAAAAAAAAAAAAATCCATCATTAAAGGTTTCTTTTTTATTTATGGTTCTTCCTATGATTTACTTTTTCTTTTTCCTGGCTGTTTGTTTTTCAAGTTTTATCTCAAAAAAATTTAAGTAATAATAACATTACATCTGGGCAATAAATATCATTTATGTTTCTGGGAATTGAGACTTAATGAAAGTTAGAAATAGTCATTAATTGCTTATCTTCAACCTACTTTAAACAGCTTTTATGGGTGTAGTCCCAGAACAGTTGGGCTCTGAAATACAAAGAAATTATTCCTAATCTCCCTTCATATTGATTAATGACGGAAACGATTGTGGTGATACATAAGAACATTCTCAGCAAAGGTCAGATTTTGAATTATAAGCTGAGAGCAAGCGATGTTTGACTCAGTGCATGACCTGTTTCTAACCTTGTGTGTTAGTGAAAGGAAACTCTGACTCACTGAGTACTTGAACTTGTAAGTGCTGCCGGGGTACACCTGTCGCAGTAGATGCTGCAACAGTGAACTCTCAACAAATGTTCAGTTTTTGCTAAGGCTTTATTACGTGTATTGAACTTAAGTTGAGAAAGACACATCATTTTTAAAAAGGTAAGGGTAAACTTAAGTATTCTTTGAGGATGATCTTGTGATATAATAAAAGATTTACTCAGTACACATTTTAGGCATGCAAACTTGAAGGTGCTCCCAAGACAAAGATTTGAGACAGGAGGTATTATATATTTTTTCTTTTTTTAAAAAAATTTTATTGAAATATAGTTGATTTACAATATCATGTAGGTTTCAGGTATACAGCACAGCGATTCGGTTATACATGTATATATATATTTTCACATTCTTTTCCCTTACAGGTTATTACATAATATTGAGTATAGAAATCACAGATATTTTCATTTCATACTACGGTAGTTATAGATATCTCCAAATGTCATTTACGATCTCGCTGCTTTAGATTTACAGTAGTTATGAGACTTGTGGCTAGATGTTGTTTGTGTTTGTTTGTTTGTTTTTAATTTAATTTAATTTTTTTACAGCAGGTTCTTATTACTTATCTATTTTATACATATTAGTGTATATATGTCAATCTGTAATCTATTTCTAACTGCTTCTATTATTAATTATTACCTAAATGATAATCACAATCATAATATATGCAACTTATGGAACACTTACTATAGGTTGGTCCCTCTCCTAGTTCTCCCTTTTCCCGGTGAAACCTCGCCGGTAATTAAGCAGAAGGTGCAGGACCGCATTCTCATTGGATGGCCCAGGACATGAGGATGGAGAGACCAACCAGGGGCCAAGTTTCACTCTTGGCCATAACCCTGTATTGTCTCTGCAGCAACGTTGCCTATAAATAACACCAGCTGCCTTTGCACCTTTGCATCAAAGAGATTTGAAAGAAAATGAGAGGGAAAGCACAAGGTCAGTCTGTACGTGTGTTTTTATTTACAGTCGGTTCAGCAAAGCTAACTTAAGACACGCTAGGGTCTGTTCCCTCTAACTACCATACAAAGCAATTCTGGGTCATTTCTTTATCCAGTAACATAAGAAACATTTTGAAGTGCATTCATTACGCTAGCTGAAGGTTACATTGAAAATATAAAGAGGGTTGGATCACCCCTGCCAAAGAGAAGGTACATTTCACTTGTGGAAAGCCAGCAGGAAGAAGTCAGGGCCCATGGCTTTCTAACTTCCTTCCATTCGTGAATTATGTCCACCCAGCAGCGGAGGGGGTAGCTGAAGGAGGACGCAGAAGGCAGGCACTGCCCCGGCCTCTAGCTTGTCCTCAGAACCCTACGGAGGAGTGAAGAGGAGCTGCAGTAGCCTCAGTTGTGTTCGTAATAAATATGAAGCACAGATACATGCTCCTTAGCACGTCGCCTTCCTCAAGACCACTTAGCTGGTGAATGTAGTCAGTGAAAGAGTCTGGTTCCAAACCCAGGTATATTTGGCTTCCAGTTTTCTGTTCATCAGAATTGCTTGATTCCTAGTGTCAGACGCCCAACTCTCACACACTTAAGAACAAAAAAAAAAAGAAAAGAAAAAGGGAGAAGGACTCAGAGGGTCACATAACTGGAAAAAAAGAAGTTATGCTTGGGTAGGATAACTAGACCGAGGAACTCAAGTGCTGCCTCTGTGTCTCTCTGTCTCTGTCTCTCTCTGTGTCTCAGTCTCAGTCTCTCCCTTTCTCTCTCTCTCTCTGTGTGTCTCTCTGTCTGTCTTTGTCTCTCTGTGTCTCAATCTCTGTCTCTGTCTCTCTGTCTCTCTCTGTGTGTCTCTCTGTCTCTGTGTCTGTCTCTCCGTATCTCTCACACACACGTCTGTTTTACTTGGCTTGTGTTTCTAACACGGAGGGGAATCCAACACAGGCAGCCCTAACCTTCCACATCTCAGGAACCCTGGACGGAAAGCAAAGCTGTCTTTCTCAAAGACGCCACCTTGGCGCCCAGCACAGGCCGGGCCTGTGTCTCATTTGCACAGCTTCTCATCTGTGTGTCTCTTCAATCCCACCCCTCACACTCAGGGCAGATCAACATTTGATAAATTCCAATTTAACTATAAACTTCCTAGCTCCAAAGTCTTTAATAAATATTGTCTTTCCCTCATATCACGTGAAGTCTCCTGACCTTGTTGCAAGGCAGCAGAGCTGACCAGGCCTCAAGGAATTTAGGGGAAGGGGTTGTTAACATGTTCTTCGAGGTTCTCTCTGTAGTTGCTCAGCCTGTAGGAGTGGAGGTGGGTATCAGTCAAGTGAAAACTTAGTTGTTTGCTGATTGAAGAAAATAAACTTTCAAAAGTCCAAAAATCTAATTTTTAGTATATATATATTTACACATGTATACAAATAAATAAATACACACACACACACACACATACACACACATGAATAAAGAACATATTTTTTCCCCAGGGTTTAGGATGAGGGCAGTTGTGGCTTGTGTAGTGTAGCTTGCATAGGTCTGAAAACATGGCAGTAATTGTTTCTCACCTAAAGGAAGACTCATCCCACCTCAGGACCGCAAGGCAAGCACTCACTGAAAATGACCTTCACATCTGCTCCTGTGACCTTCCTCCCTCCTTCTCAGTCTCTCTTTGTCTCTCTCTGTCTCTCTCCCTTTAAAATTATTTCCTCTTAGAAATTACTGTATTGTATTCTAATTTATGAGGAACTGTATCGAGATGCTAAACAGGCAAGGTGTAGAGAATAATCCACGTGTAAATGGGGGGGGTGGCTTTCGCAGGATGCAGAAGCTTGTAGAGGAGACCACAGTCTCCCCAAGTGCTTGTCTGGTGACTCCACTGCCATTTTGGAGAGACTTGTTCCCAGTTCTGTGTGTGTGAATTTGTCTCCTTTCCAAACCCTGTGACTGTAGCAGACAGCACCCCGCGCTCGGCTCTGACGCGTCTCCAGTTCCGTCTGCCCACATCTGCCCGGCGGATGTAGTCGGTGGTGGTCCTTCTCCCTCAGCCCACCAGCCAGGCTCTCCTGCCCCTTGCACTCACGTTGCACCCACGTTGCTGTGCTCACTGGGCCTTCCTCTGGGTCAGGAGTGGGGCGACCGTCTCCTTGCGACAGACCTGCTCAGAGCCCAGGTGACGGTCACTCAGCGTCCCAGCCCACGTCTGCTCCAGCCTATCCTTGTCCCCTTACTGCCTCAGTGACCATTCCCCATTTTTCTGAGACGTGCCACAAAAATCTCGCTCATTGGCGCTGTCCACGCGCACACTTCCCCATGAGCTCCCCAGTTGCCTTTGCAGTTCACAGAAAGGATGGCATTGACAGGGCACATGGCAGATAAGATGCTGTCCTTCATCCTATCGATACAACCACATCACTGAATCGATAAACACTAGTAGCTGTTAGCAAAGAGGCACCTGTGCAGCCTGTGAAGTCAAGTTCCGCACCTGCTGACATGTAGGGGGACTTGTCCTCTGTATGGGGTGACTGTCTTTTGCACGTCATCAATATTCTGTGACAAATATGTATAAACTGCTAAGAGCAGTGCACTTAGCTGAAAGGACACAGTTTCAATGTATTTATTTTTGGCTGCGTTGGGTCTTCGTTGCTGCGCGCGGGCTTTCTCTAGTTGCGGCAAGCAGGGGATACTTTTTTTGCAGCGTGCAGACTTCTCATTACCGTGGCTTCTCTTACTGCGAGCACGGGCTCTAGGCTCACGAGCTTCAGTAGTTGTGGCACGTGGGCTCAGTAGTTGTGGCACATGGGCTCAGTTGCTCCGCAGCATGTGGGATCTTCCCGGACCAGGGCTCGAACCCGTGTCTCCTGCCTTGGCAGGCGGATTCTTAACCACTTCGCCACCAGGGAAGTCCCAAGGACACAGTTTAAACTTGCCTCTTGCCGGCTGGGTAATTTGGGAAAATCGGGCAACCTCTCTCTGCTTCTCTTTGCTCCTCCGTGACAAAGGGCTGACCTCGGAACACTGCTGTGAGTGAGGATGGCACAGGCTGCCTCGAGAAGGTCCTAGAAAGTGGCATACAAGGAACAGCAATATTGTTGATATTATTATAGGAGGCTCTTTCCCATCAGAGTCACGTGGGGACAGCTGAAGGGATAATCGTTTTGAAAAAGATGACGAGCTAGTGTCAGAACTTGAGTTCTTGTAGAAGCGCTGGGTCTGGGGAAGTCTTCTTCCAAGCCTGTGTCTCTGCCCCCTTGCAACTGGGCCCAGGGACCATCCCCAACTTCCGCTGTGTGAGTCGGGCTCTGAGTCTGTGGTCACTGTGATGAATTACTTGTTTCAGTTATCGAAATGTAATTGGATCTTTTGATGAAAATCAGCACAGCCCCTTTGAAGAGGTGAGGGCGGCTGAGAGTAGGTATGGGAAGGAGGATGGGGGGGGGGGAACACGGCCGCAGCGGGTGCTGATGGGCTGAGAAATCAGAGGGTCTCCCATCAGCCCCGTGGCCGGGCTTCTCCGACAGAGAGCACCTCGTTACTGTTACTCAGATACCAGGGAAAGTGCAACCCTAGGCAGAACCTGAGCACTCCTGGAGAACTTCCTGTTCACATTTTCCCTGCGGCAGAAAATCAATTCAGATGCTTCACATGCTTTGCCTTTCCGTACCAGCTAGAAGTAGAAAAAAAAAAAAAAGAGAGATTTTCTTGAAGTCCAAAACCCTGCACTTATTTAATCAGAGATGATGATGACCTCAGTAAGATTTCGGAATGCACGATTTGTTACCAATAATCTGTCTCCTCAAGTGGATTCGGTTAGTTCAAACCAGATGTGCATTGTGCATATTACAGGGTGGGTTCTGAAACTGATAACATGATGTGGATATTTATGTAGAATCCTACGGTAAAAGGTGTGTGTTTATGTGTGTGCACACAAATCTAAGATTACATTCCAGGCCATGATAAGAAGCAGCATTTTGAAGCTAAGGCTCTTTATTCTTGTAACTCCACAGGGGAATCTGAAAGCATGTGGGAGGAATAATTAAAATCAAATAACCAACATTTGCTCGTGCTAAGAACTTGATGTTTATCATCTCACTTTATCCACAGCCCAGCCTGACACAAGGTTGAGTGAATCACCCAAAGTCCCATCCTAGGAGCATAGGAGTCTCTCTTAAACACCTCACATTTCTGCCTCTCAAACCCTGATTTCTCGATAACAGATGAAAGATTTTGCAGCAATGTTTGAAAAGGAGCCACAAAAGATCACGGTACCCGGAGAAAGGCTCTCTGACACCTGAGGGGAGGCTGGGGCCCCCGAGGGCACGGATCACAGCTGCTCCTCTGGTCCGGGTACCCGGTAGTCCGCTGGGAGGATGCTAGCTGACCAAAGGATGCAGTTAAATGTGGTTCAGACTGGGGCGAATTCAGACACAGAGAAGAATGAAGAGATACAGGAACTGGTGATAAAGTGAAGACAGGGCAGCTAAATGAGTGTCTAAGGGTGTCCAACTCGGGTGGGATCACTGCACAGGAAGGGGGCTGCTGACTGCTGACGGGGCGACTGCTGAGGGCTGTGGGGTCTCATTCCCAGTGAGGATGGAGAGGGAAAGAGAAACTGGACCTCTGACCTGTCTGGCCCCACCCCGCCTGCCCCAGTCCACCCGTCCACCAGCACCACACCCACTCTCCCTTCCCCCAAGACCCAGGCTTCTCGGGCCTCTGTCTGCAGCCTTTCCTCACCTTCTGCAGTCTCTGGGCCTGCTCTTTCGGGCAGATTCAGAATTCTCAGAATTCAAGCCAAGCAGTTTGGGGTCCTTTGTTTCTTGCTTGTTTGAAGGTTTCTGCCACCCCAGGACTTTGTGTTAACCTCATCATTAATTAAAATCAGATTTTATGGGCTTCCTTGGTGGCGCAGTGGTTGAGAGTCCTCCTGCCGATGCAGGGGACACAGGTTCGTGCCCCGGTCTGGGAAGATCCCACATGCCGCGGAGCAGCTGGGCCCGTGAGCCATGGCCGCTGAGCCTGCGCGTCCGGAGCCTGTGCTCCACAACGCGAGAGGCCACAGCGGTGAGAGGCCCGCGTACCGCAAAAAAAAAAAAAAAAAAAAAAAAAAAAATCAGATTTTATGGTTACACGAATTACCCCTGAGCCAGACCTTCCCCAACCAGCAACTGTTTACTCTGATCTCAGAACCCGGGTGTGAAGATGTTCACTGTGTCTGTTCGGACCGTGGGCTGTCTCATCACTGAACTCTCTCAGCCACGTGCAGCTTCATCCCAGAATCTCAGAAGAAGCAAAGCCCTTCTCCCGTCCTCCACCACCACTTTATGGCCTTGGTTGGTTTAAGAGGAATTAGCATATTAAAACATTTGCATGCTGGCGCTAATACATAAATCAGATTCTGATATGAAGATATATTCGCCCCCCTGGGCACATAGACATCTAATAGAAATCTCCAACTGGACGTGTCCCGTCTGAGCTCCTGGTCAGCCCAGCCGCCCCCCACCAAAACCTGCTCCATCCTCCACTGGCAATGTCGGCCTTCTTCTCACAACCACAGGCGACCCATCAGCTGGTCCCACTTCCCACTCTCCACTGCCGCCACCCCAGGGGTCACCCGCGTGTCTCCTCTGGATTATGGCACAGGTGTCCCTGGTCCCCGTCAGTGACCAGTCCTCAAGGTAATAGCCAGAAGGATTCTTTGAAGCCCTCCTCCACCAGCCCTGCATTCCCCTGAGGGTAGGGAGCCATCAACGGCCTCCGAGGCTCTATGATCTGGTCCCTCGGCACTGACCTCCCTGGTCTCCCCCTGGCTCCCCGCCTGGCCACACCGTGGCCTCCATATCCTGCTTTGAGTACCTTCCCACCCAGCTTTGCTCTCGCTGGCCCCTCCTCCCAGAATGCTCTTCCTCCAGACTCCACCTTGGCTCCCATCTCGCCTTCCCAGCGAGCCTGGCACCCCCAGGCCCTCTTCATGCTCTGCGCGCTTCCCTCTGTAGAACTCAGCACCTTAACCCACGCCAGGATGTACTCGTTCAGGGTACCCTCCGTGCCTCGTCTGTCCCCCACGGGAATTTACACTCCATGAGGGTGTGGATGTTCGTCTGAGTCACTGACAGGTTGAAAGTGGCTGGAATTGCTCTTGGCACAGAATAGGCTCTGAGTAAGTCCTTGTTAACTGTGACACATATGAAAGTATCTGTTTAACTAAAGTCACTGAGAATGTCTTATCCCCCAAATTATTGCTCGCGCTCAAGATAAAGAAGGTTTTCAAAACGATGTCATGGCTTTCCTCATTTGGGTTATTATTTACCGTAACCTGGGGCTTTCCAGCACTCAGCCTGAGGGTGTTTATTTCCAGACTTTGTATCTGTTCTGACACGGCTGTCTCTTCTGCAGTTTGAACTCTTTCGGCTGCAGGAAATTTCCTTAGAGAACCTTGGAGGAAGTAAAGGGTTTCTGTTGTCTTCACCATCAGTTTAGGGCCATAGAGCCAAAACGTGTGTTTAAATATACCCAGTAGTCTCTGTGTTTATAGAGAGAAAAGTTCATTTGGACAGGATGCTGGCTCGTCCATCCGCCCCGCTGGGCACCCCTGCTAAGTTATGCGAGGTGTCCTGAGGGTTGGTAGCACGTAAGTTGAATCGAAGGAGCTGTGAGTGGGTGGGATTGACCCCCCATCGTGGCTTCCTCCAGTCTCACCAGCAGCCCTGTTGGCTGTCCCTCCTTCCCCCGTGTTCCTGCTGCCGCCCTGGGCTTGGCTGTCATCCTTTCTCACCTGACAATCTTCAAGTCTTCCCAACGCCGACTGGCGCCGTTACCATCCCTGCCCCGCTCTCTTTCGGAAACAGCAGTCAGCTCCCGTCCTGCCCACACCCCTTAAGACCTCCTAGCGTTTTTCCCTGGAGGACAGAATGGACTGCAGTCTATTGGCTTCACCCATGGGACCTCCAGCCCAGCCTCTGTCCCCTCGTCCCCGGGAGACACATGTCTCCAGGAGAAGCTACGGAGGCCTCGTGGCCGGGCTGAGGGGAGAGTGAGAAGCGGGGGCTGAGGATGGAGAGGTGGACACAGTGCCACTAGAAAGAGAAGCAAAGGTGCCGGCTGAGTCTAAATGTCCATGGAGCCGGGAGAGCAGCACAGAGCAAGCACCTATAGACCAAGGGCCACAAGAAGAGAAACAGGACTGGTGTTTTCTAGTGCGGTTTCTGGAGAGAGATAGGAGCAAGACCACAGATGAAGGCTCCCAGGTGGGCTTATCCCAGACAGGCTCTTTCCTCACCTAAAGAACACGCCCTTCACATTGACAGATGCTCTGGACTGTATCCAGTTCATAATCAGGACATCTTTTGAATTGCTGGTGCCAAAAACATTTAGACATGGGTGAGGGAGATTAAGAGGTACAAGCTTCCAGCTGCAAAATAAATGCGTCACGGTACGAAATGTGCAATGTGGGGATTATAGTCAATGACTATGTAACATCTTTGTACTGTGACAGATCACAGCTACACTTCTCATGGTGATCAGTTTGAAATGTATAGAAATCTCGAATCACTGTGGTGTGTAACAGGAACTAACATAGTGTTGAAGGTCAGTTATACTTCAAAAACAAACAAGCAAACAAACTCCAAGAAAAAGAGATCAGGTATATGTTTACAGAGGTGAGGGTTTGGGGGAAGGGGAATTAGATGAAGGTGGTCGAAAGGTACAACCTTCCACTTAAAAAATGAATAAGAGCTAGGGATCTAATGTACATCAGGATGAGTATAATTCACACTGCTGTTTTTAATATATAAAGTTCAGAGAGTAAATCCTAAGAGCTCTCATCACAAGAAAACATTTCTTTTCATTTCTTTAACTTTTTAGTTGA
This sequence comes from Mesoplodon bidens, assembly GCF_964165515.1. Lineage (NCBI taxonomy): Eukaryota > Metazoa > Chordata > Mammalia > Artiodactyla > Ziphiidae > Mesoplodon > Mesoplodon bidens. Next base: position 74,195,647 of record NC_138174.1, read on the forward strand.
CATGATGTAGGTTCACTCCACTTATGGTGATAATCACTTATGAGGTATGTAAATCAGATCATTGTACTGTACACCTTAAATTTATACAGTGTTGTATGTCAGTTATAGTTTTATTGAGAAAACTGGAAGAAAAAATATATTAGAGAAATAATTTATTTCAGATTGTAGCTCTGTCCAGGTTACAGGCACTGTGTTGGAGGCTAAATTTATACAGTGTTGTATGTCAATTATAGTTTTATTGAGAAAACTGGAAGAAAAAAATATATTAGAGAAATAATTTATTTCAGATTGTAGCTCTGTCCAGGTTGGAGGCTAAGAATACCAAGATGTAAGGTAACCTGTGACTGAATTTCCAGGGTCCTCCTGTGAAAAAGACACACACCCAGATGTAGGTGGACTTTAGCCTGTGATATGACCAATGAGATTCAGCTGTGGACCTCAACCAAGAAACACATCTGGACAGCATGCTGCCCTAGTGATTGGAGGAGCAGGCGTTCCCCAGATAGAGAAGGTCCCAGATGCAGAAATAACAGAACCCAAGGACACTTAGAGAAAATGAGTGTCTTGCCCAAATACCAGTGATTTTCCTATGTGAGGAAGTAGCAAATGATGCATCATATTTGTACTTGAGCATCTCTTTCTCTTATGCCCTCTACACAACAGCGAGACTGATCTTCCTCAATGAGTGATTTCCTGCATCCCTTAGGGAATGTCGAACCTACCTGTGCTCGACCCTTCCTGGAGATTCTGATGTTATTGGCCTGGGGCATGTCCTGGGCATTGAGACTCGCCCCCGGGATTCGAATGTGCCTTAAGGAGATCCATAGTCTTGGGTGAATCAGGGCTCTGCAGGTGCCGGCCGTCCAGAGGTCCCTGATGACGCCTAAATAAAAGTCCAGCTTGTGAAATGGATCCACAAATAGGGCCTTCTGATCTGGAAATGTATTTATACTTTACAAGACTTTTGAAATTTCAAAAATTTTCCTTGTAGATGAGGTCACACCGGGCAGGGCAAATATTCTGCTGTGTGGAATAAAATGAAACAAATGGACTTAATATTTCCCTGGTGCCAGGGCAGGAAAGGGTTGAGCACATCACGGAAATTCAAAGCTACCTGAGTTCTCACACACCCCACAAGGCGGCCTGTCCTGCCTTCTCAGCGATAAGGAAATCAACAAAACTCAGAGGGACCTGAACTCTGAAAAGTCCGAAGCCAGGATGACCTTCAGACCCAGAGTCCGACTGCATTCCACGCTGAGCTGTCTCTGACTGCCACTGACCTTTCCACCAGGCACATCTTCAGTAGAGTGCCAGGCATTGCCCAGGAAGCCCCGTGGTGAGATTTCTAGAACTTTCTCTTGTGTTAGGAATCCCCCAGCTCATCTCTGCTAAGCCCACGGTTGAAGGCGACACTGCCTGTGCTCGCCTTTTGAGTTTCCTCCTCTCCCCAGCCTTCCAGGGAGGATGCCCAGGAAAGAGGGGTGGGAGAAGCTTGAACAAGAGAGGAAGCTAGGATGGATTCCTGAGGCCTTCAGGGAAAGATGTGAGGAGAGCAGGGGACCAGCCTGGAGGCGAGGAAGGGTGGGATGATGGGCAGGATGGCCCATCCAAGTGCCAGACACGTCCTCACACCTCCCATCAGTAAGTGCGTTAAGGTAGTTGTTGTTAACAATTTTGTGAGATTACACTGTATATCATCACGTTCTAGATAAATCTTACACAAAATATTACATATAATTATATGTAATAATATGATTACGGATATACCTAATTTCTCATGCTTTATATTTGAGCAGCAATGTGGCACTCATCTAGAAAATCATGTTGCATGGATGTTAACGTATAAGAAAAGAATGGCATGATACATGTAAAGAACTGAACATATGAACAATTGAAAGGGAGAATGGAGTATAGTTTGTTAGGTAAAAGGAGTGTATGTGGACAGCTTACGCAGGTTATGTGAGGGACCACACAAACAGCAGTTCTGTAAAATGAAAATTCATAGAGCCTGAAGCTGTACTTTTGAACTGAGATGACCTAAAGTAAAATAATGAGCAGAGATGTATCAGGTAAGCAAATAAAAGTTTATACCAAAGTCTGTGCTTTTCATGGAAACACTATATTTCAGGCATTTATAGTATACTTATTAAAAAATTGAGCACATCTTAGGCCATAAAGTAAAGTTTAATAAATTCCCAAATTCAAAAATTGTACAGGGTTTATAGTCTGTCTACAGCGTAATAAAATTAGAAACAAAATATGGAAGTAAAAGCAAACAAACAATAGGTCACTAGAAAACTAAATGTTGATCATGGGTAATAGAAATAAAGGGTATAACCACGGAAGGAGTGACACTAACTAAATAAGAATCCTTTGACGTTGACTCTAAAAGAAATGAAAAATCCAATGAGATGAGAACCATAGAAGGAATCTAGCTGGTTTCCATCCCAGAAAGAAGCCACGCCCAGGAAGTTCCTAAGTGAGTTCTTTCAAACCTTCAGAGAACAAAAAATTGTTTAAACCATTGCAGAAATTAGCGACTGAAGAAAATTCTTTGTTCCTTTTTCAGAAGGCAGATTATGCAGAAGAGAAGCCCAGAGTTCCAATACTCACATGAAAAGATGCACATTCTCACAAGTAATCAAGGAAATGGAAACTGAAAGAATAATTAGGTACCATTTCACAATGAAAATATTTGCAACAGAAGGAAAAATCAGATAATACAAAGGGTGAGGCATTCTGACACACTCTGGATGAGAGTTTAGGTTAGTACAGCCACTTCAAAGAACAGTGTTTGGTCAAGTTGGACACGGGTATAACATACAAAAGCAGGTGGGTGTTACTCCACAGGCCGCTCTTGGCAATATCTGGACACATCTTTGGCTGTGACAGCCTGGGGAGGGGGTGCTACTGGCACCTCGTGAGCAGAGGCAGAGGGAGCTGCAGAACGGCCCTGCCTTCCCCAGGATGGCCACACAGCAGGGAGTCATCAGACCCCAGAGCTCAGCAGCCCCGAGGTGGAGAAACTCTGCATAGGAAAACCCACATGTGTGCATAAAAAACATCGACATGGGTCTTCACTGGCACACTTTTCAAAGATGCAAATACACAAGTAGAAAAGAAAAGAAATGATGGTATCTGAGGAAATGAATAAATTAATCAGGCAGTGGTCATGGTAGGGTATTTTAAAATAATGTAAATAAATGAACCTAAACTGTATGTAAGAATAGATCTTATAAATCTAAAGTTGAGTTAAGGCAATTTGCTGAATGATACATGTAAATAATATTTATATAATTTTAAATACAATAATATTACATATTTTATAGATACATACATGTATAATTTAATTTATTTATTTATTTATTTATTTATTTATTTATTTTTTGCGGTACGTGGGCCTCTCACCACTGTGGCCTCTCCCGTTGCGGAGCACAGGCTCTGGACACGCAGGCCCAGCGGCCATGGCTCACAGGCCCAGCCACTCCACGGCACATGGGATCCTCCCAGACCAGGGCACAAACCCGTGTCCCCTGAACTGGCAGGCGGACTCTCAACCACTGTGCCACCAGGGAAACCCCTATAATTTAATTTAAAAAAAAAATAGACTGGAAAGGTAGACACAAAATTGATCATACTGATTTCCTCTGATAAGGAAGGAAGAGTGAAATGGACAGATGGGGATGTTGACTTTGTGAAATTTATTGGTAAAAAACAAAGATTTGAAGTAAATACATCACAGTGTTGCTATTTTCACATGGTTGAAGAATGATCCATTGGCTATCTGTATGTTCCACTTTTAAAACTTTTATCCGTGTCAAAATTTTAAAAAGATATTTAAATCCAGAATATCTACGCTATCAACATATCAAAAGAACTACCGATTAAAGAAACAAATAGAAATTATCTGACTTGTAGATATACAGGCATAAATAAAATATTAGCAAATAGAATCTAGCAATCCATTAGAAGCTACTCAATGATCAATATTAAGAAATTTAATTATTAGTACTATACATCACATCAATAAGTAAAAAGAGAAAAATCAATTGACCATTTCAGTAGGTGCCAAAAGACAATAACATTCAACTCCCAAATCTTTTTTTAAAGTAGAAATAAAAGGAGTCTTTCACATGAAAAAAAATTATTTATCTCAAGGCCTAGGTAGACATCATATTTAGTTGTGAAATAAATCCAGATTCTTTTTAGCATTGATCCTAAAGTTGTAATCATTGTGATCAGAGAAGAAAATTAAGAGGAATAAATATTATCAAGGGTAAGACAAAATTACCATTATAAGTAAAATGAAAGCTCACCTAGAAAATCCAGTAAATCAATGGCAGAGTATTTTCTCTAATAATATATTTCAGTAATGTTTTGAGTTACAAAACAAACATATGCAAAAATAAAAAGATCACATATGTACCAACCATAACCACTTAGATAAAATAGACGAGCAGAAGTAGTCCTTTTAAAAGAATGCTGCTAATGTATAAAATCTCTGTGAATAAGAATGACCTAATAGAGACATTCACTCATAAAATGCAGTCATGAGAACAGGGACTTCGGAATCATAGGGCTGCAACTGTGGACACACACACACACTTACACCCATGCACACTTAAATACACACCTCCTCTTTTACCTGAGCATCTCTGTTTTACCTGTTTTATATATTGGAATCCCTTAAGATTCATATTAAAAGTTTTCATGATGGAAAAAAATTCTGAAACCATTGCTCTCAAGCATTCTAGTCTGCCTAAGAATTATTTATGCATGTCTCCATCTGTTCCTGGCCACGCTAATCTTCTCCCCGTTCCCATCAAGCGTTCTGTCCTCCCGCAGCAAGAATCTGGTCAAACGTGTTCAGTGGATGAATGAAGGAATGAGGAAATGAATGAGTGGGTGAATGAGTGAATGAATCAATGGATGAGTGAATTAATGAGTGAATGAATGAGTGGATGAAACAATGACTGAGTAGATGAATCAATGAATGAGTGGCTGAATCAATGAATGAGTGGATGAATGAATGAATGAGTGGGTAAAGGAATGAATGAATGAGTGGGTGGATGAATCAATGAATGAGTGGGTAAATGAGTGGATGAATGAATGAGTGGATGAATCAATGAATGAGTGGGTAAATGAGTGGATGAATGAAAGCCTTGACACTCTTCCTTCTGCCTGGGCTCTCCTCCTCCACCTGGAAAACACTCTCATTCTAAAAATTCATCCCGAGTACCTCTGTCCTTTGGCGCTTTCCTGACTCCTTCCTTTGTCCTTCGTGGTCACAGGTAGTCTCTCCACGTTCTGTGCTTATCTCTACTGTGGACCTCATCATGGTTACATATTGTGTGCTTACATCGCTGTTTTTCCCTAAGAAGCAAATGTTCTAAGACTTGAGACCATGACTTAGTCAACTTAATGCCTCTAGATCCAGGCAACATCATTGGCACAGAATAGGTGTGCAATTAAATGGATGTATAAATAAACATTGTTATGAGTGTGTGTGCGTGCGTGTGTGTATAGATTTCTAATGTTATAGCAGTGATTCTAGATGTAAATTTTGTTTTGTTTATTCTGCTTGAGACTTCGATTTGCAAATAATCAGAGGCATGTATTTTACCAAGTATGAAATATTCTTGGCCATCATCTCTGTGAATGTTCCCTTTTCTCTCTGGAAGATACATGCTGTTCCTTCTCATTATCTCTCTCCTCCTCTAACCTCTTTCATATTTTCTATCTCTGTATCTCTCTATGCTTCATTCTGGGTAATTTCTGCAGTGCTTTCTCATAGTTTACTTCTCTGTTTGGAGCAGCTATTAATTTGATGTTCAATGCATACTTTGCATTTTAATTTCAGTGACTTTTTTTCCCATTTCTAAGAGTTCTACTTTGTTCTTTCAAATCCAATCTGAATTTTCTTAAATACGGTTTCTTGTTCTTTTCTCCTATTATATTTTCAGTTCTTTAATTTGTTTTAAACATATTTGTTATACTGTCTGTAACCAGTCATTGTATTACCTGGAGCTCTCAGGCTTCTACTATTGCTGTCTATTACGTCTGATGACAGATGCTCAGGGAACGTTATTTCTCCTGGTGTTTGTCCTTTGGGGTGTGAGTTGCTGCCCCTTGGTGGCCAGGCCGGGAGAGTCCTGCGTGGCCTGAGTCAAGGGTTACCCTCTAGAGAGTTTCTCTCGCCTTGGTCAGATGCTCAGGGAGTGTTACCCACCTGGGACCATTTTTATGCTAATTCTTTAGTTAAAATGTCCTAAGGACACACATGTAGTCTGAGTTTAAACCTCTAAAATCAAGAAAGGGCTGTCTGTGGTTATAACTTTTGCCTCCCAGAATCCACCCCAATGAGTTTCCCCAATGAGTTGCCTGTCTTTGTCTGTGGGACAGGTATCTCTTCCATAAGCCTTTTGATTGTCTGGTTGGCTTTATGTACTTTCTAGGGCCAAAACCATGCTCTCCTTCCTGTGTGGACCTTAGCCCCTTGGTTAATAGAATAAACCAAAGTTCCTGTAAACCCTAAGGTTCAGGTCATGGTTGCCTCTGGGCAACCCAGGGACTGCTCCTTTACTCTCATGTGTGCAGTTTATCTGGTCCACACGCTCCCAGAAGTGCACTTCCCTAGTGATATATTTCTGTTTTTGGAGAAATGAAGAGACTCTTTTTCTTCACTATAGACCCAGAGTGAACAGTGGTTATAGGTTATTTTAAGATACGTGAGCTATCTATATATGTAGAATAGATCATGTCGAGGTGTGTGTGTGTGACTGGAAGCATCTTTACATTCACCCAGGAAATGGATATTGCTAAATTTGATTATAGCTAAATATTTTGACAAATCCTAGACACTTCTGTACTTATTTTGGGAGTATTGTTAGAGCTAGCTAGTCCAGAGCTTTAGCTTTTAGACAGATTCATCTAACACTTTTATAGGAAATAAAGTACTCAAAACATCAATATCAACAGAAGGCATGATACATGGTGATGCCATGCTATTGTTGACATCCGGTTGGGTCATGTATAATATGACGTGTGTATTTATGGTGTCTAGGTATAGAACAGCTTGCCCTTGGGATACTGCACTCTCTCACCTGTTTAAGTATTTCATGGTAAACAGAACATCATGCAGTGACGACTCATCTTATTTCTCAGTCATCTCTTACACCAAATGCATTAGCTTGGGCTTCCCTGGTGGCGCTGTGGTTGAGAGTCCGCCTGCCGATGCAGGGGACACGGGTTCGTGCCCCGGTCCGGGAGGATCCCACATGCCATGGAGCGGTTGGGCCCGTGAGCCATGGCCGCTGAGCCTGCGCGTCCGGAGACTGTGCTCCGCAACGAGAGAGGCCATGACAGTGAGAGGCCCGAGTATCGCAAAAACAAACAAGCAAACAAACAAACAAAAAACCCAAATGCATTAGCTTGGTAAAATCACCCACCTGTTTTATCTGTAAACCCTCACCATGAATTTGCTGCTTGCTGATAACCTTTGCAAAATGCATTAATAATAAAAAGAGACCCTGAACACTCAAAACAGCAGAGGACACACGTGATTGAAGTATTAAAGTGAATGAGGTCTATCGGATATAAATCTGCGATCACGTTGAGGTGTTCTTCACAGTGAATCCTTTAAGAATGAAATAAAACTCAACTATTTTGATCTAGGTTGCACAGAAGACCGTTTTTACTTATTTTTCACAAGAAGGATTACTTGCTGTACTTTCTGCTAAACTCAAGCCCCCTCCCGGTTGTCTGTGATGGGGACTGTCCTGGGTCCTCGGTAGAAGCCGCGGCTGGAGATGCTCAGCACACACACAGCTTCCCCGGAGGACTGGCCGCTGGTGCCTGATGCAGGAATGGTTCTGGTGGAATCTGCAGGACTGAACCCAATTCAAGTAAGAAGCAGCCAGAATGGAGAGGTCCTCGGAGGTCAATGGCAGGAGACAGAACCTGAAGATGGACAGACAGTGAGCCCCTGCCCCCTCCGTCTTTGGAATGCGTCTGGAGAGAAGGAATCTACCCCATGTGAGAGGATCACCTTGGAAAGAGTGAGCTGCAAAGATGCATGAAGTAGCCAGAAAACGGACAAGCATACGCATTTGCCCTTTTATTTTCTTAAAGAATGTTCCCCAAACATTGATTCAGTTGAGAGAAATGCCCTTTCTTGTAGGCATTGCTATGGAAAGCTCACTGCGGCAATGAAAGTTCAAATTAATTCGAAATTAGCATATCCTGTTTTACTGCTTTGGGTACCACAAACACATCTTCCTCCTTGTCTCAAATCAAATTAATTTTGTGTAATTAACTTTGAACTTGCCTTAATATCTAGAAGTCAGTTTAATTATGCATACATAGAATAATCTATTTTGTGGTCTAATTGGCATAAATAGACCGTGTTTTGAGTTTGTAGTATAATCAATTCCTAGCTTCCAAAGAATACCAGCGAGGCCAACAGGTCTGCATTTCATGAAAAGTGCTTTGTTTTACCTCTTCTTTGATTAGAGGTTGGTTTTTTAAATCCTCTCTTATTGTTTCAAATAGTAACTCTATTTTTGACTATTTGTCTTGCATAATAAAATTACTGTTACAAGCACATTTCCTCTAAGTATCCGCATTACTTCTAAGTCCACTTCCCTTAGACAAGGGATATTTTTTAATGTTTGAAGAATCCTCGAGATTATAAATCCTCTTTGACAATATGCTGAGAGAGTAAGTGCATTTACAGAATTGTTAGCATTTGACTATGTTATTAATTGAAATGCTCGTTGAGTGTTTCTGATCAAGCCGATGGTGGACTGAAACATGCAGGAGCATTTCAGGATTCAAAACCCCACAATGTTCACCTCTTCAAATATCGGTTTGCCTTCCAGACTTAGTAAGTAATCATTGCTATTCTATACGTTAGTGTTCTGTATGATGTAATGTATCGCTACATTGCTACAGTTTTATCTGTGTGCTTCTGTCTCCCCTGCTGACTGTGTAATGTCCCTGGACATAAACTCGGTTTCTTCCATCTTTGAATCCCAGTCATCCCAGTCCTTGACACATGTACACACTCAGTATTTTCATTTACTTGGCTAAAGCCTTACTATCTTAACTTAGCGGTGGATAATAGCAAAAACGTGGGCTCTGTCTCTCACGAGCGTCTAATTTGTTCCAGTCTGTCTTTGTAAATCTTCTTTGAGTCACCAAAGGAGCCTAGACCTACAGCAACACGGTTATCTCTAACACAGCAATTTTGATCATCTACATTTTTGTTTGAAACCTTCTCTATTAGTGAGGAACGAGGGTGTAGGAAACCTGCTTTATTCAGGCCTGTGGCCCCAGTAAGAAAGTGTGACTCGTATTAAAGTAAACATCTGAAGGTACAGTGAATAAATGGATGCATGAACGAAACTCAGCTTATTTGCTGTGGTGATAAGAATGCTCATCCAATGAAAGAAATGAATATTGTGGCCCCCCAAAAGGAAAAGTATCAAAACATTTTTGTAAGTACCCGTTGTCCAAACATAAACACTGTATTTTTAGCATCAGACGCTGGGCAAATTCAATTATGGTTGATAAAATGTTGCCTTTAACTTTCTGCTTTAACTACAAGAATATTATTTACTGGGGTCACATCGTAATATACAGTGGTTGCTGAAATGCAAAATAGTAACATATCATTAAACCTTAGAGCAATTTCCTGATCTAGATCATCATATAGATGCAGTACAGTTGTTTAATGTAGTATCATCAACACTTTAAATGTCCTACTGTATCTGACCTTTCCAAATGGATCTTGGTTTCTCTTTGGCTGATACGTGTGATTGATTCCATTTACTGGAAGGTTTTCAATTTCAACAGGAATAGATTTCTTATCTGAAAAGGGAGATCAGTGGGAAGTGAGAAGGAAATTTAGAGCTGTTAGCAAAATCAGCTGATTAAGGTTCGAAGCCAGAGGAATAAAAACAAAGCACAGAAGAGATAAAACATACTACTAGATGTTTTCTTCTTTGTGCTGTGCCTGCTTTGGACTTCTTTCTCCTCTGTTACCACAGTGCTTAGGACAGGAACATCATTCTGGGAGAGAAGCTGAAAAAAGAAAGAAAGAAAGAAAGTGAGAAAGAGGCCATCCTACCTCATTAACAAATAAAACTTTCTGAAATTCATCACATCGGGGAAATCGGCCATGATCCCTCTCGTTTTTAAAAATAATGACAACTGCGGTTTTTAACTTTTATTAGTTAATTTGTGTAATTTAATTCTTGCCCCACCCCCCAATTTTAAGTTGTATGTCTTCTGACAAATAAGAAGTGAACAGCTACTGATTTGAATCTTCTTAATTTTAGAAGCTTTTATTTTCATAAAATTTAAGATTTAGGGTTAACTCTTTGAAGTGTTTAATACCTGAAATATAAACACTAAAGTTATTAGAAGCAGCAGATTGGGCAGAAAGGAGCAACAGAGGGGTTTCTATCATGTTTAAGTAATCCACAGTACCAAATATCCATTTAAATTCATTTCTAAGGAAGTGTACGGTTTTGTACATTTGAAAATTGAAAATAAATTTGACAATGAAGATGCATCTGAGCTTCATCATATTTCTCCTTAAAATGTTACTTATTAACATTTTCAAGAGTGGAATTGGTTTAGAAAACTATAAATTTATTTCTATAAAGAATGACAAAACAGTAATAGTAGTAGTAATAGTGAAAGAGTGACCTGATTTCTGCTAGGTCACTATATCATTTCATTTCCTCAGTACTGGAGGGAAAAGTTAAAACAGAATGTTAATTATTCCACCAGAAGGATGAACATATTAAGACCAAAAGAGTCATGACTACTGGTCTTGAAGATTCCAGAATCCATCTTTGGAAAAACTAGTTTTGAACATTTTTTACTGATTCTATACCTTTCTATGTAACTGGTTGCTTTTTAATATTCTTGTGTAACTTTTTGGATTTCTCATATTATCATCTCACAATTAGACTGTTACATGTGGAGCACATCATTCTGACCTTCAACACTAATGTTTTCAGAACTTTTGACTTTCCGTTAATTTGTAAATGTAAAGATAAAATGACAGTTAGGCAACATGCCTGGGCCTTTTCTGTAAATGTTCTTTTTCTATGTAGAAGGATTTTGACCTAAAAACACAATGCAACACTGGTGAGCTCATAGGGCTCACTTATTTGGACTTATTTGAACGCTTATTTGAACTCAATTACTTCATGAACAGTGTTTTGTTTTTATTAATAAGTAGTTCAGATTTAGCATACAGGTGGAAATATTGGAGTAGTTCAGAGAAGTTTAGAATGGGAACTGAGAATCAGTCAAGAGCTCACTTTGAGTGCTAATGGCTTAATTCCAGTCATTTTTCCTTTAGATTACTTTGGCTCTGATTTTTAAAATTCTGTGTTGTAATATTATATGTGAGCTATATTTTTATATAATATATAATTTTATCAAAAATATGTAGCACATTTATAATCACAAGGACAGGTCCAACAGACATATTTTTCTAGAAAATATTCAAAAATAGGAGCAAAAAGGGGTACAATAGAATAGTAGGTCTTGGAGTAGAAGCCACATTTTCCATCCCTTTTTTCTTGTCATCAGGGTCAATTATGAGTAAAGGAGTATTTTTGTGTGTGCTAACAATCAATTTTATTTAGCTTTACAATGAGAATTGATATTTATTAAAAAAAGTTGGGATATTTAGTTTAATTTAGTTTATGAATCTCTCCTGAAATAACCAGTTCTAATATTCCATTTCTGAAATCATCTAGTTGCATACTTAGCCTTGGACAGGATTACTTTACTAGATATTACCTGGATTTTAATAAGGTATTGTGGTTGAAATTTTCCTGAATTTTATTTTAAAAATCTTTTTAAATTTATGGATGTAGTATATTTTTATTTTACTCATTTTAACTTCTTTAAAAAAATCCCAGTTTGCTAAAATGGAGACGCTGGTGTTTCTTACTAATATGACAGAGACATTCTAGCATACTCTTTGGATGCTATCATGATGCCAGGGCTGTGAGCTTTTGTACATGGGATTTGTGTCTCCCTGCATGCTTGTGGACATGCAGTTTTTTCCAGAAAGGTTCAGTTTGCTATTTGTCTAATTACATTATCCAGAAAGGCCATCAAACTAATTACGTGAACAACTTATTTTTCTCTTTAGAAGTGTTTTACTATATGCTCACTCCTCCCCTCCCCTCCTCTTTCTCATACTTCCCTCCTGCCACTCCTTAAAGACTTTAAGGCAGGTTTATCACCTCTGATCACATATTTGCATGTTTGTTTCTTATACTAAGCTTTTTTTTGCTAGACCATTTCCCAAAGAAATTCCTCATTGTAGTATTTCTGGGGTTTCATTTGTTTTGGTTTTATTTTGGCAAAAGAATGATTGAATTTCATAGCATTGACTTTTCTCTTACTTTTGCCAACCTTTGGTCAAAGAAAAAGAGTAAAGTTTGTGTTCACTACTGACTTATCAGCCAACTACCTATGGTCCCTCCCAGGCATATTGGGAACCTACCAGGTATAAGCAGAACCAGCCAGGGGAATCTGAAAATGTGGAGACACGTATGGAAACATTCAGGTTTATATGAAAGTGACCACACAATCAGCACTGATTTAGGTTTTATAAGAATGTATATCAGGGGACTTCCCTGGTGGCGCAGTGGTTAAGAATCCGTCTGCCAATGCAGGGGACATGGGTTCAAGCCCTTGTCCGAGAAGATCCCACATGCCACGAGCAACCAAGCCCTTGTGCCACAACTACTGAGCGTGCGCTCCAGAGCCTGCGAGCCACAACTGCTGAGCCCATGGGACACAACTACTGCAGCCTGTGAGCCTAGAGCCTGTGCTCCACAACAAGAGAAGCCACCGCAATGAGAAGCCCGTGCACCGCAACGAAGAGTAGACCCCACTTGCTGCAAGTAGAGAAAGCCCGAGCGCAGCAACGAAGACCCAACGCAACCAAAAATAAATAAATAAATTTATTTTAAAAAAAAGAAAGAATCTATATCAGGAACATGGTTGACATGATCTCTACTGAAAAAGAGTCGAATTGACATTTAAGTTGTATATGTTAAATGAGAACTATTAAATATTTAAGTGTGTGAATGTGCGAATAAGTGGGGAAGAACAAATCTCTATGTGTGTGTGTATATGTGTGTGTGTGTATATATGTGTGTGTGTGTATATATGTGTGTGTGTGTATATATGTGTGTGTGTATATATGTGTGTGTGTGTGTATATGTGTGTGTGTGTTTATATAGACATACATGTATATACGTGTGTGTGTATATAATTGATTTCACGCAATTATGGAGGCTGAGGAGTCCCCAAAGCTGCAGTGGGTGAGCTAGAGCCCCAGCAGAGCTGATGGTATACGTTCCAGTCCAAAAGCAGTCAGGCTCAAGACCCAGGAAGAGCTGACGTTTCAGTTCAAGTCTGTAAACAGGAGAAGACCATGTCCTGGCTTAAAAGAGTCAGGTGAGGAGTCCCCTCTTACTTGCGGAAGGGTCAGCCGTTTTGCTCTGACTGTATGAGGCCTATCCAATTAGAGAGAGCAATCTGCTTTACTCAGTTCAACAATTCAAGTGTTAATTTCATCCAGAAACACCTTTCCAGACACACCCAGAATAATAATGATAAATAATAATAAAATATGTGGGCACCCTGTGGCCCAGCCAGGTTGACACGTAAACAAGGCAGAGAGTATGGCTAAAATAGAGAGGGTTTTGTTTCAGGGGTGTGGCCTGGCCTGGCCTTGGCACGGGGGTCTGGCAGGAAGAGAATCCTGGTGGGTAGTGCCAAAGCAGAGGCGGTGGGTCAATGTCAAGTTATATGGTGGCCAGCTGCAGTGGGAGAGGAAGGTGCAGCACAGAAAGTGCAACAGAATAAGAATAGTCTGATGGGGTAGAGCTGTGTTATGGGGAGTTGTGGAAAACAAGTAGGAGGATGTATTATGCAGGTGAAATACGTACAAGTAGAGAGTTGACATGATGGCAGTAAGTACACTTTGGGAAGATCGATCTGATGGAGAGCTCACGTGTACACTCATTCTCTCCAATCCAGAGGGACAACTACTTCGCATGCTCCCTATGGGTGGGATGTGAAGACCAGCCTTGCCTTTAGTGGTAATATCGATCCGGGCAATTTTAATAGGGTCTGATGAAGCACTGCTGTGAAGGAAGTGCAGAGTTTTGCTGAGCTCCTAAGAAGGACATCCAGCCTCCAAGACTCCCCAGAGCCAGTGGCATGTGAAGAAAACCAGGACTCATCCTGGGTTTCGGATGTGTGTGGATTTATTTCCGAGGGAAGAGCACAGGGTGAGTGAGGGCACAGAGGTGGATGAGAGCGGGGTCTGTACGAAGGAGGGAAGGAAGTGCTGTGCGGCGAGAGCTCAGAGGGAACGAGGGTGACTTTGTCAAGACCGGCAGCTGGAGAAGGGCATGGACTCCATGACATGGCGCCCAGCAAGCCTTGCTAGCGAGTTAGTATTGCAAAGGCAACTGGAAGCCACGTACGCATTTTGATTTGGGAAGAGAGTTCACCAAATTTCCACCTTGACTGCATGCAGGAAAGTGGATTGGACGTAAGGTTGGAGACAGAGGCTCCTGCAGTGCTTGGGTGATTCTAGAATGGGTGGGAATAGAGACCCTGCAGCCGCCTCCCACCGACCCTGGCGGTTGGGGAGGAGGTGAGCTGAGCTGATCTCCAGATGCTGGAGGCTGTGGGGATCCTGGAGGAAGGTGCGTCTCTCAGATTCACCGTGAATGCAACGTCAACCCTGGTAGTCAGATTTCCACCCAGCAAGGGAGGAGGAAGGATTTGGACATGGCGGTTGTCCTGATCAGTGAGACTGGAAGGAAGGAGGGCCGGCAGAATAGGGCGGGTCATAGAAGTAATTCCCTTGAGAGGAAATTAAAGTTGCCTTTAGACCTGCCAGCTTGAAAAAGCTTACTTGATATGTTGGTGGGTTACACGCAGCGTGGAGTTTTCACATAGTTAGCGCTGCACGAACACCCATGCGAGTCCGCGGCGGGTCCCAGGAGAAGCCGGAAGCCATGCATCCGTAGTAACTGTCCCTAAATGGTCACGTGTGGGAATGTCATCTTCTGGAACGTTTACAGATTACAGACGTTTCGGTGCAGGTGTCTACCTCGCTCAGTATTTAAGACACAGGGTTACCTGGGGGTTTATCCCTCATCACGGTGCCTTTGGTGAGATTTCCCCTGAGGAGGATTTCTGCACCTGTTCAGCCTTGACCGAGGCCTATTTATAGGGACATACCTGCTGCCCCTCCCCCACACAGAGCCAGAGCTGGCCTGGTGTGAGCTGGACTTGGGGAGGAATACAGAACGCCCCTCCTCCACCGGCAGATGCAGCCCCCAGGCCTTGGCCAGTTAAACAGGTACATGAAGGCCAGGCCCAGCCACCGGCTCTGAGCAAAAACTTATCTTTCTCTGCGTTTCACTGATTCACTCACGTAATCACTGCTGGTTCTCTGTGTCTCTGCAAGAAGGAAAAGACGGCCCTTCCTTTGGCAGGAGGGGCCCCTGCTGGACACAAGGCTGAGGACAGGGTGCAGCCTGGGGTTGGCCCCCTAGCACGTGTCCTGGGCCCTTTGGGCAGGAGGCAGCCACTCTGTTCTGATGTCTCCACCTCTGTTTTCAAGAACTAAGTGAGTTTATCAGAAGCACAGAAGGCACTCTTACCAGGAAAGATGGTAAGAGTTTAGAATTTGTTCCGCCAGATGTTTTGAAGAAATATTCCAACTGATTAGAAAAATATGGACAAACTATTCTGGGAATGTCACAAGACCCGAAGTCGTTCTGAATGCGTAATTTATTAAATGGATTCTGTTCTTTTCCTGAAGACCACTGGCAGGCTTTCCTCTCTCCAAACAAAACAGTTTGAGGCTAATATATTAACATTTTCATTGGGGGAGATTTATAGATCTGAACCTGTGGTTAATAAGAAATCTTATTCATATTCCATGGAGGGGCGATTTAAAATTAGTTAATACTTTCCAGATAGTTTAAAAACACTAAAGAAAAGAATTTCCTTTGGGGAGAAAGGGGGGGTCGGGGTGCAGGAAGCAGCAGGTTACCATCTTCCTTCATAAACTAGTAAACAGGGCTGCCTTTGTTGAGGCCAACTGCTTGGTTTTGCCTTATCTGGTTTCTGTTTACATATTAAACTTCCCCGAGTAGAAGGCAGCTTTGCCCATGGTCGGGAAGACATTGTTCTTTTGTGTTTATGCGGCAGATCAAACACCAGCAAAAATTAGTGTTTGTGGTCTGTGAGCCTAGACCCCGTGAATGGGCCCGGCCCGTGGTCTGAGGTAGTGAGCTTTTTAATTTCTTTTTTTCTTTCCTTTTTTTTTTTTTTTTTTAATTTCTATTGGAGCCTTCATTCCCCATGTGTCCTAGGCACACAGGCAGCCCCACAAGAGTCGGTGCCTGGTGAGCACAGGCGGGGCAGCTGTGTTTGTTTGTTCATTTATTCTTCAAGTAATCAGTTGATTTTTGAGATACAACTGACGTATAACGTGTGTAGGTTTACGGTGTACAGGTGTTGCTTTGATCCCTTCATATATCGAAACGTGATGTCACTCTAGCACTGTCACCTCCGTCACCCCTCTTAACTGTCAGTGTTTTCTTGTTTTGTGGGCACAACTGTCAAGATCTAGCGTCTGAGAACTGTGATGTTTATAGTACGCTATTGTTGACTGCAATCACTATGCTGTGCATTACATCTCCAGACTTATTCATCCACCAGTCGCAAATTTGCAGTTTTAATATGTCCGGCTCAACTGTCAGAGAGGAGGGTATGGGTGCCTGAAGGGGGACCCAGGCCCCTGAAATTCTGTGTTTTTGCAAAAGGTCATTGTTTGTATGTGATATTCAGATCAAATCACTGCCACCTTGAATAATTCCCGGTCCTCTTGTCTGAAGGGTGCCTTATGCTGGGGAGTTAGCATTTTTAATTTGCCCCTCTACACAGAAGAACTTTATTTCAAGATCTGTTTTCCTTTGCCACAAAGCATAAGTATCAACACACACACACACACACACACACACACCTTCAATCACACACTCACAGGCATATATACCACAGACACACACATGATTTTGACTGTAAATTTGACCCACCTTAGAAGATGTATTCCTGGAATACTGTTTGTTGTCATGACAATCAACAAGTTGGAACAATGGAACAGTTGACTAGAAATGGCACAAGTCAACAGTTATTGTTACTAACTTATTTTTAATAAATTTAACTATAGTGAAAACCTTTTCTTATTCAAAGCCCAAGTAGAATCTTGCACTGTTCAATTGTAATATGTATTCGTCTGGTTTGCTATTTTTTTATGGAAGTGAAAACAAACTTATCTGTATATTTGGTACAGATGTGCTTTTCTCATAGTGATCCTTAAAAATGAGATTTATGAACTTAGCTGTTCAAAATAAATCACCTTTAGGTTTTGTAAAAAAAAAAAAGTTGGGGGGAGACCCAAGGAACCTATCAAAAGCAAACAAACAAACAAAAAAAGCTTTTCTAGAGCTACTAAGTAAGTTCCTCAAGTCACAGGAATGTGACTGAACCAACCATAGCTAAATTCCATTGTAATGTCAAAGATGTCTCAACCATGCACCAGCTTCTCCTGGAGGCCTCCCCGTGGTGACAGAGACCCTGCCCAGAGAGGCAGCGCGTGCTTGGAAGCATTTCTCAGAAGCTTTGCTGAGTTGTGACTTTGTTACCGAACCAAAGTTGTGTCCGCTTGCCTACACACAGTAAAGCCAGTCTACACCACGATGTCGTGGTGAAGGAAATGGCAGCATTTGCTGCAGGCACAAAGCAAGGAGTCCGGGCAGCTCATGCTCAAAAGACCCAAACTCCCCGTTGGCTTTCAGGGAAAGTTTTTGAAGACAAGGTGAGAGAGAGGGTTGCAGGGTGTTCAGCTCATGGACACTCTTCTGATTGGTTGGTGGTGAGGTGATTGGGCATCAACATCATGAACCCTCTGGTCCCAGCCAGTCTGGGGTCTATGTGTTTGTGGATGGCATCTAGTAATTTTCTCCATTTGCGGGGGGTTTCCGTATCTGCAAAGCAGCTCAAAGAACATGGCTCAGAATAGCGTCTGTAGCCCTTGAGGAGAAGCTAAATGTCCTTGACTTTGTTTAATGGTTAAACTATTATCATTTTGTCTTACTTGACTGTTTTCCTTTGCTTCTGCATTCTCTCACTTTTCTGATTACGTTTATGCTTTGAAACTCAGGGAAGACCTAGGAAGCTAAAGTTTTCCATGAACAAGAGGCAG
This sequence comes from Mesoplodon bidens, assembly GCF_964165515.1. Classification (NCBI taxonomy): domain Eukaryota; kingdom Metazoa; phylum Chordata; class Mammalia; order Artiodactyla; family Ziphiidae; genus Mesoplodon; species Mesoplodon bidens. The sequence goes on from NC_138174.1 coordinate 74,213,984, forward strand.
GTGGAGGACATGCCGGGGTGGTGGAAGGGAGTCTGTCCCAGGAAGGCCCCAGAGGGTCCTGCTCAGTTACAAGCTACTCCGTTTCATGCCTGTAGTGCAAGTATAGAATTGAGTCAGAAGAGAATAACTTAATCATAACATATCCTATGAGATCTTAAAACCTCATGAGACTGCATTCTATTTAAAACATATCCATGTATAATAATAATTCCACCTCTTATTTACCTTCCCCCTTCATTTTTAAGCAAAATTTTAACTTGAGGAAGATGCCTTGTGATGCTGTGCAATTTTCTTCCTCCTCCCATCCCTCTGCAGGAGACTTGTGACTGAGCTGAGAGGCCCAGAGGGGTCAGGATGGAGTGTGTGTCCCTTGGCCAATTCCTGGCTTGGAAATCTTAAGCAAGCTTCAGTTCCCTTATAGCTTAAATGGGCACAATGATGGCTCTGCTTTTCAGGATCCATGTGACGATTAACTGGGATGTGCTTCTAAAATATCCAGTGGAGTATTTGACACATTCTCAGTTCTCACCACCTTTCCCTTTGAGTAGAATTAGTCAAACAGCATTAATCCATCAATGATTTTTAACATGCTGCAGCCTGTTTGTTACAGCCTTCTACTCCATGGTGGAAACAACATCTGGAGCATTCCCTTGATGTGTCGGTCTTTTGAAGACAAAACAGCAACGATTCTTGGTTCCACAAATGCTAAGTCTCTGATGTTTCTGGCTCTGGACATTGAGAGATTATCCATACGTGGCCAAACGTTACTGTTCCAAGCTATGTATGAGTTAAAAGGAGATGATGAAGAAAAAAACAGATTGTTTGAGCTATAAGTAAATGATTTTGAGACAAAAAAGATAATATAAAAGACATTGAATATTGAGTTCTAAGATTTGAATACTGGGAATTGTGGAACCATTAATAGGTGACATAGTTGGAAACTGTCAGATGAAACACTTGTACATATTCACCTCGGTGGGTTTCGACCACTTTGTTGAGGTTAGGGGGAAAACATCAGCAGAGCATGGCTAGTCTACAGGGATGTCTATAAACCATGGCCCACAGTCATTCTTACCAATTTTCAAGTGTTAAAAATGTAGAAATGCATATGTGATTGTAAACCTTTGAGTGCTTCACAATGGGAAAAAATAATTAAAAAGTGAGAACTATGATCTTTTTCTTCTATCTATTTACTCCTTTTATCTCAGAACAGACAAGCATATTTTATAGTTTAAACAATTCTACATTGTTAATAGCATGTGTTATAATTTCTCAAAATGTTCCTTATTTCATTTGGCTTAGTTATTTATCTGATTAAGAGATTCGTTAATGACAGGGCACATTGACTAAAGCTCCCCACATATGCAAGATATATTTTTTCCAGGAAGTACTCTAATTCTGCACACACATTGCAACCTGAATATAGAAAGCACATCACACACAGTACCTTATTTAATTATCATTAAATCATCATGAACTAGAAATGGAGAATTTTTTTACTTCACTTTTAATCTGTTTTTACTCCATTTTATAGACACTAAGATAAAAGTTTAAAATGTCATCAGAAAGGGTCAAATAGAACTCAACTCTCTCTCAGATTCTTGGCTGTAATATTTTACTAGGCATATTTTTCTAGGATTACTTTGTCCTGTGTATGGTTTCACTATTAGGTGATTTATTTCAAAGGGAAAGCAAGCACTTTTCATCTACAAAAAGTAAACTTTTAGTATTTTCTGGTACTAATTTTCCCACTTTAAGATACAGTTTTGCTGATAAGTGAGACCTATATTTCTGGTGAAATCGACCTACACATTATTGAATAGTGGGAGAAATGTAAAATTTGCATAGAAGACATCGAGGTCTATTTTTTTGGATCATCCTCATACCAACAAGTTTGCTGATTACAGACGAAAATCCAATGAATCTTAAAGCATCATTCCTGCCATCAGGTCAACTGCCCTCTAAAATCCCCTATTTTGATTGTGCTTCTCCTGAGCCATTACAGACTTAATAGCCCTGTCTAAATTGCCCAGATTAACTTCACAAGGCTCCTTCTGCCCAGAATTTTACTGTTACATTCACACTGCTTCACGGAGCAGGTCAGAGTTGCTGTAAATTCCCACCATATGCTGAGGTTTAAAGAAATATTTGAGTTCCCCATAGGTGGAGCTTGTTAATTGATTAACTTTAAGAATGTGAAAAGGAACCATGGTGTTTTGCATATTTGACTTTGTAATGTTACCAGGAGCTAATTATTTTTTGCAAGATGTCAAGTAGCCACTCTGAATGGAATTCTAACATATGTTGTGATCAACAAGTGGGAAAGAAAAGATGGCACCAGGAAGATGGATAGAAAACTGCTGTGAGAACAAGAAAAATTAAGAGTCATTAGCATTGCTTACCACTAAGACTTTTTAGTCACTAGAATTTTGTGAATTTTAGGCAAGATGGCTCTGACCATCTTAACCCAACCCCTTGTTAATGTGGTTGCCCTTGACCTTTATCTTTTGTTCCATGACCCCAAACCCCAGCTCACTCATCCTCTGGGGAAAGAGTAAGCCCCCAGGAGCTGGTCCTCAGCTCCCCTCTGGTCCTCGGCTGCATCAGCTAAACTTCCTGTGTCCCCCTGCTTGGCAGTGATGTCCCTTCTCCACAGCCAGTGTCCTAGATTCTCATGACCTTCCTCAAGGCCACTTTGCCTCATCATCTAAACCTCAACTACTTTCTCTCCTAAAAAACCAAAGCCACAAGCAGTGGTTCCTCCACTCGCTGAGATGCTTCTGGCCATTGGAACATATTAGTCACCTGACCCTAATGTGGAGAAGGCAGTGTTCCTCTACTGGGCTCCGAGTCCAAACACTCTTCCTTCCTCTGCAACTTCCTTCTCCCTTTCTTTTAAAGTTTTTTCCAGTCTTTATGTGCTTCTGCCTCAGCTTATAAGCTCATGAAGTCTCTCGCACTCCCCACCTATTCCATGGGGCTGTTTCATTTAGACCCCTCCCAGCCAAAGTCAAGGACAAAGACGTCCTCCCAGACCTCACATCCACACCGAAAGAGTGTGCTTCTCGCCCACACCATCCTGTCCCTCAGTCCTATAGTCTCCTTGCTGTTAATTCTTTCTTCATCCCTAAAATGTTAGCGTCTCCTTTCTAGGGAGCTCATCCACTTCCATGGTTTAGTCATCTGCATTTTGATGACTTCCAGACCTTATTTTCTAGTCTTTTCTGAATTTCAGATCCTTATAGCCAATTATTTCTTGGAACACCACTTGAACTTTAGCAAGTTCTTCAAGGTGAACACGACTATGGTAAAATACAACCTTTCTCAAAAACACACTCCTCCTCCTGGGACGCCTCTCTGGATGAATGAGGCCCCCATATACCCCGCTTCCCCAGACGGAATCTTGCAAAGCATTATTGACGCCTCTCTTTTCTCCTCCCCTGTGACCAGCCAGACCCTTCCTCCCAGCCATCTGCCTCTCCATCTCCTCTGCCTCTCTTCCCTGCTGGTCTCTCACTGGGTCCACTGGCTTCTTTAGTTGCCTCATCTCTTTCCAGGGAATCTCACTGGGCTACGAGAATATTCTTTCTGAAACTCCAATCTGCTCAGACCTGTTCTTTGTTTCAAGAACTTCGGGACAGCCCATTCCTTCCAAGACACCATGGAAACTCTTCTGCAAGATACACATAACTCTGGCTACTTGTCCGACCTCATCACCCACGGCCCCTCTCACTAGAGGCTCGGATTTGTCTGACCTACGAGAATTCCCCACATACATCACGCATGCTCCAGCCTCTGTGCCTTTGTAGGTATTGGTAATTATTCCAGGGACACCCTTGAGTCTTGGATTTGCTTGGGAAAACCTTACTCAGGTGTCACTCTTGGAACCGAGGCCTCCTCCCCGCCCCTAGCTTTCCTCCTTGTCCCCTTCCTACACTCTCAAAATCAGGCCAAGTTCATCTCTGTTACTCTGCTTCCACACTGCGTCACAGCTGTGTCTTCTCTTGTCTCTGCCCACGGATACACTATCTTTGCTCCTGAGCCTCCACGGATGACTTCTTGATCCTTCTATCCTCAGCTGCTAGTATTGTGTATTTGGTAGGTGATTCCTTTGCGTTTATTGAATGAAAGGAATAAATCAATGTGTTAATCAACCATTTTGTAATTAAAAGATATTGACAAAAAGAAATAATAAATTGCTCTGAATTTAAAATCCTGACTACAAATATTAATTACAAAGCATACAATAGAACCTGCCGAATTTCTATATGAAATACACAAAACACTTGTGACCTTCTCCGGGAAAGGGTGCAGCTCAAGTAAGAACTAAGTAAAACAGTGTGAATATGTTCTGGTACAGCAAGAACTTTTCTTCCTTCTGAAAACATCATGTGCTATTATGGACCAAAGCCTTATAAACACATGGGGACACAATGTCCAGGTGATTTCCATTATCCTGGAGACCAAATATGGCTGAAGTGACTTTTAACCACTGGGGTTTGACCACACACCCAGCCATAAAGCTATGTGCTTTTCCTCTTCACAGGTATTTGAGCAAGACCCTTCGAGAAGAAGTATCAACAGCAGAGCATTCTCTGAACAGGGAGAAATTCGCTGTTTGGAAACAAGCCCTGAATGTAATTGGCTTCAGTAACTTGGTGAGTCATGCCATAAATATTCCACCGAGAAAATCAACCCTCTACTAATTTATAAAAGTCATTCATTCAAAACACTTCTGTGCTCCTGGAGTTTGCATGCTAGGGGGGGATAGACATAAACAAGAGTACACTCAGGGCACAGGTGCCCTGGAGACAGGCAGAGGATGGGCTGCCATCTTCAAGGAGGTGGTGGAGACCTTTGCCCATTGGAACCGTGTGAGCAAAACACATCAAAGAACTTTGCTTTGACTCAAGAGAAGACTGGCAGATCGAGGGAACTGTTTACTGCCAAGAATCACTTTGACAAGTAATCTAATCACCTTATTAAACTATCTTCTTCAACAACATGAACTAGTTTTTTCATTCTTAAAGAATTACCAAATACCTGCCAGCATTACAAAGCTGAAAAGTACTATTTAAAGGGTTTAAACCCACTGCTGTGCGGTGGAAATGTCTACGATTCTGGAAATGCCCTAGGTCTATGCCGTACAATATGGCAGCCACTGGCCACATGGGACTGGGGAAATGAAGTTTTAATTTTTCTTAGTTCTGATTACTTTAAATTGAAACAGTCTTGTGTGGTTCGTGGTTCCTGAATTGAATGGCGCAGGTCTAGAGAATAAGAGGTAGGAAATGACCTAAGCCTGAGACCTCTCAAATTCCCACCAATCTCTTTCCTTTACACATCCTCTCTGTGTCCCCTCATTCAATGTGGCATCAATTTGAATTACAGCCAATTCCTCGTTAGCGATCAATGTAAGAACACACAGGGGTAACTTTGGTATGCCCGTAGTTCAGGAGCCCAGTTTTAGTCACAGATTTAAATATGTTTTTTTTTTTTTTTCTTAAACCAGTAAGTTGATTGATTTGGGTCTTTGTCTTTTCCCTTGTCCACATGGCTCATGGGGCAAGGAGTGGGAGGAAGGGGTGCGAAGGTGGCAAAAAGGAAAGGGTAAGGAGGTGGGGACTCACCCTAAATGAATTAGCTCGGGCCTTCACCCCAGCCTCACCCATTCAGAGACTGATGGAATCCTAGGGACGTACAATCACATGGTACTTTGTACTTTGTTGCTCTACTCATCCAATCTCTGTATTACTGTCTTTCCCTAACTCCTACCTGTTTGTACTTTTCTGTCTTTGCACTTGCTACTGTTGTACTTTTTTCTTATTGTTTTTCCCTTCCTAAGTGTCTGAAATCTCTGCTTCCTTATGGGAAACTGGGATATAGACGTGGGTAAGGAACCATTCCACCAAAATATCAGTTGCTTGGAAACGGGGCTTTAAGAATCCATGATTGGGGGCTTCCCTGGTGGCTCAGTGGTTGAGAGTCCGCCTGCCGATGCAGGGGACGCGGGTTCGTGCCCCGGTCCGGGAAGATCCCACGTGCCGCAGAGCAGCTGGGCCCGTGAGCCATGGCCGCTGAGCCTGCGCGTCCGGAGCCTGTGCTCCGCAACGGGAGGGGCCACAACAGTGAGAGGCCCGTGTAACGCAAAAAAAAAAAAAAAAAAAAAAAAATCCATGATTCATCCTCAGAGGCAGGGCAAGCAAAATATACCTTCCACCTAAGGCAACGAGTAGGGAATTTAAGTTTTTTGGTGAAAGAAATATGTGCAGTTAAGCAAAGGATGTGAAGGTGATCACTTCATCTTGATCCTTTGGGGTGACTGGGGCGGTGACAACTTAGTCCACACAGGAGGAAAAGATCATGTCCCATAAGATCGGGAGGAAGGTATTTCTGGGCTAGCAAGACCCTTGAATCAAAGCTTATGACTGTGGTCCTAGGAGATCTGACCACAAAGCAGCCCTTGCCCCTGCTCACAGAGCAGCTTATCTCTACCTACCTCTGTCGTGGCATCACCACACTGTAATCCGTGTTCGGGCTACTTTTCATAGCTCTGCCTACTTCACTGAACTGGATGGTCCTTGAGGACACAGTGAAGTCTTGCTGTCTGTATCCAGAAGTACCTCTCTCCTAGGGCACTGGGACATTTAATGAGGAGTTACTGGATTTATTAAAAAATAAGGGGGAGAGGGAGGTGTCAAGTAGCTTAAGATGCTCGAAAAATGTTATTTAGACAAGCACAAATAAATACAATTAGAGACACTAGTTTGTGATTTGGAGGTTATCAAAAACATTTCTAAGTAATGCCACAAACATAGAGTATTATACCTGAAAATTACAGATTATCCTTTTCAATGCTCTCATTTTAAGGTAATAAAACTGTACCTTGTCCTGAAAACTAAAAGTTCTGGAGGAAATTTATAGAAGTCCCAATGACCATATTGTGTCAACTGTGTATTTATAAAGCAAATGAGAATTGTTCTTAGGAAAACTTCCACAGACAGGAGCTTTTTCTTCCCAAATTACAAATGGGGAAACTGGGAATTTAAAAGGTTATGTCACTTGCCCTAAATGAGGCTTAACCACTTTTACTATTGACAGCATAACACTAAATAGTTGTGATTCTGGGGAAGTACATTTTAAGTTGCAGCTTTTCCTTGACTTTTTATTCTTACCCCCAAATGACGGTCCAAAACCGAATCTGAGGTCTGATTTCTTTCTTTTTGCAGCATTCCAGGTTCTCGGATATTCTTTCAGCAAACACTCTCATCCTTCATGCTAACATCCATTTTTTCCCTGAGTTTTCCTTAAAATACCTTTAAAAAGTAGCATTTTGTTTATTTCATCATGGATGTTTTGATCACACCTCCATTAATTTTCCAGCAGAAATGAAAAATTCTGTAGGCATAATAGCAGTTTATTTCAAAACAGAGAAAACTAAGAGATGGGCTCTGATGCTCTCTGTGGAAGCAGCCACGTGACCCTGAAGTCGGCTTAGCCTCTGGTAACAGTTCTCCCAGCCCTGGGGTGACATGTGTGAAGTCCGACCCTATAGGTGATGTCCAGCCAGTCAGACCATGGTTACACAACCATTCATGCTTCATCCTGATGCTTATCCAGAAACCATTCATTTATATCAGAACACGTCACGTCCTCACTGTCTCTCGTTTAAGGAACAGAAAAGTTGGCTGCAAGAAGGAACACTGAGTTTCCCGATTTTGATTTTGATCTAGAGATTGGTAGTTCTCTAACGGGACGTTCTGGGTCTGAAAAATCACAGCCCCCCATAGCAGGCACATCATTTTTTAAACCTACTTGGAGGTTTTTCAAAGGATTGGTCTTTGAATCTTTCTTCTGAGCAGCGCCGCTCATCTCCTCTATTTCTCAACCGTGTAGGAGGTGGAGAACGTGTGTGTGATTCTAGCGGCCACATTACACCTTGGAGACATTCGGTTCACTGCTCTGACCGAGGCCGACTCCGCCTTTGTGTCTGACCTCCAGCTTCTGGAACAAGGTCAGTGGGACAGATCTAACAGTAACCTCATTGATGTGCAGTTTTGCAGACTGGCCAGTGGATGGCGACACAGTACAGAAAAGTCAGGTGGAATAACCCTTTTTTGCTGGAGTGGGATTCAGTGAGGGTGGCGGAGGGGAAATAAAGAACTGTATCCTCTTTCTTCTTCTTTCTTCTTTCTGGTTATGTGACTGAATAAGATGTACGTTTATGTCACAGTAACAGTGGTGATGCTTCGGCACATAATTGGGTTTATTTATATCGTTCTAAGTATTCTCCGCCCCTCCCCCGCCATCCCGTATATTTGGGGAGCATGTTATTAGCTGAACATTTAAACAGAACACAGTTACTTCCCTTTAAAGATCTTGTCACAAACCTCTCTCTCCCTTGAAATTGCCTTGTCAGTCACTCTCAGATTTTTTCAAAAAGCCTTAAAACCCCAGGTTGTTGTGACCAGCATTATCTTCGCCTCATATCAAAGTAATTTAACCAGGAGCTGGGAAAAAGCATTCAGGGCCATTTGTGAGGGCAGGAGGGAAAGAATCCTGCAGTGATTTAATGCAGGAGCCCTGAGAACTCATTAACGTTTCGATTCCTCTAAGCCACTGTTTCTCTAGCTGAATTTGCCAATTGCAGTGGTAGTTTCGTTTCTTTAATACACACATTTTCTAATGGGTCTATACAAACTCCTCAATTATAAAATACCATGTTCTCACTGTCAAAAATATGTATTAACTTTATGCTTTCGTTTAGTGGCTGGAATGTTACAAGTATCCACGGATGAATTGGCATCTGCTTTAACAACTGATATCCAGTATTTTAAGGGTAAGTTTCTCTGTACTTTGCCTTTCACCTCTGTGAAAACGTTTACACTGTTGAGAGGCCATTCTGATGAGCTGGTCACCTTTCTTAGCTAGTGACTCATTTTAGACAAATAAAGTCATCAATCCAAGAGGATTTATTCAATTAGAACATTGGATGCGTTTGTGTATGTGGTGCCAGGCTGCCCTCTTCTGTGAAGAGCATCCTTTTCCCTCTTCCTCATCAGTCAGGATAAGAGCTGCCATTTATCGGGTACTTAAGAACTGAAGGGCATTGTGGCAGGTGCTGTAAATGTTGGAATTTTTAGTTCTTACAAATTTCTAAGGGGTGGGCTTAACTATTTCCATGTTAATGAATGAGAAAACTGAGATTCAAAGAGGCTAGATAACTTTGGACATGAAATCACCAGTAAATGGCATGCTTGGAATCAGACTCTAATGCCATCGGACTCCCGAGATGAATCTCTGTGCTGTAGGATCTCCACTCAGTGGCAAGAGAGTGCCTTTTCTAAATGCTCTTCACTTATCCACTATAAATCATTGCCTTACCAAGCTGCCTCTTTATTGTCATTTTGAGGACTCACCGTCCAGCTGATATTGTTTTTTCTCAAAATCACTGCTATCCTTGCCTTCTGTTCCCAATGGCCCTACTTGCGGAGAATTTGGCATGTGGCTTGTAAATTCCGCCTCATCCCTAGAGTTCCCTTTCCATGTTCCCAAGCTTTATGGGTCTCCCCATTATCCACTGAGCTGCCCAAAAGCCATTCCTGATACTTCGTCCTCCTTCTGCACTGAGTAGATCAGCCACAAGCCTGTTCTACCCCATAAATCCTTCTCACTCTCACTCTTGTCCCTTCACTTTCATCCCCACGCCCTTAAACTATCTTTCTTTACTTGATGATGGCAAGAGAATCTGATTAGTCTTTCCCCTGGCCTTATCTCACTTTACCTTCCTTCCGCACTGCTTCAGGAATTAGCTTTCTGGAATGCAAATATGATTTTCATCCATGGATAACAGCCTTGAAAGGATACTCCAACTCCTTTAGAGTAAATATCATCCCTTTTGGAGGTCCTGAGAGGCCCTTTATTATTGGGGCCATACCTCACTTTTATGCTTCATCCTCAGCCATTTTCCCACCAGTGACCTTGTATCAAGAAATACACTTTCTTGAAGTTCTCCAAAGGCCTTATTCTTCCTCACGGCTTTTTTTTTTTTTAATTGAAGTAGAGTTGGTTTACACTGTTGTGTTCATTTCTGCTGTACAGCAAAGTGATTCAGTTATACCTATATATATATTCTTTTTCATATTCTTTTCCATTATGGTTTACCCCAGGACATTGAATATAGTTCCCTGTGCTCTACAGTAGGACCTCGTTGTTTATCCATCCTATATGTAATACTTTGCATCTGCTAACCCCAAACTCCCAACCCATCCCTCTCCCAGCCCCCTCATGACTTTTTAAAGAAACATTGAACACCCCGTTAATATCTGTAATTTTAATGTATCCAGGCCTCCCTCCTTACTCCCCAGCCCTGTGGGTGAGAACCCCACCATCACGTTGGCTCTAGAGACCTCCATCCTATAACATCACAGGTGACACCTGCTTTCACCGCCACTTTGTGTGGTTGCATCTCAGTGACCTTGAACTCATGGCCGCTTGACTCTTCACGACCTGCTGGTGCTTTTTTGTTTGTTTGTTTGTTTGTTTGATCTCAGCTTGCCTCAGAGGCGGGTCTCCTTTACCTGTGCCTCTGTTGATGGACAGCTGCTGGTACTTTTTTGTTTGTTTGTTTGTTTGATCTCAGCTTGCCTCAGAGGCGGGTCTCCTTTACCTGTGCCTCTGTTGATGGACAGCTCACTAAGCCCTCCTTCCCCATGGTCAGCATCCTATTACTGGACTCCCTGTGGGTTGAGTTGCAGTGGTACCCGGGTTGGCCGAAGCCATAGAATGTGAGCTAGATTCTCACTCCCTCTCAACTCTCCAGCATAAGTGCTGGCCTAGCCTCAATCCCAAATCATCTTCACTTATTTTTTTCTTGGTTTCTCTTCTAGGCTATTCACCACCCAAAAGGTTATCACTCAAGATTTCAATCACCAGCATTTTGAGAATAACATAGAAATTTCTACCTTAAGGCCCAATCTTGCTCCCAACCTCCTGACCCCCACTTTGGTTAGCAGGATCACTTCTTTGAAAATATTGAAAATGTAACTAATTTTCCAGATGCCTTGAGGAGGACTCCGTATCCAATGCAGTGAGCCGTTATCAGAAAGCTAGTTAAGAGGGCCCTGCAAAGAGTCAGTTCCCTCACTGAAAGGAGATGATGCAGCCTGCCTGGAGGTCAAAAGCTGGGGTCAACACTTGCAGCAAATAAGATTGACGTGTGCACGGCACTCACTTTAGAGAAATGTGTTTTCGTAATCACCAGCAGAGGCTTTGTCTATGAGAGTCATAATATGTTTTTTAACATCTTCTGCTGTACGTGGATGTGGAGGGACAGATAGGAGGACACAGCTTGGTGGCTTCTGAACAAGGGAAAGTCTTGTGCTTATGCCTCCTCCCTTTCCTGCTCTCCCAGGAGAGATGATCACACGGCGACACACCGTAGAGATGGCTGAATTTTACCGGGACCTCCTGGCCAAGTCCCTGTACAGTCGTCTGTTCAGCTTTTTGGTGAACACGGTGAATTGTTACCTTCACAGTCAAGAGGAGTCCAGCAGGTAGGTGTGACGGACGCTGGTGATTACCGTGATTCCCATAATAGCGACTTAACTAGACTCGCTCTTAAAGATGCTTCATAATCCAGTGTCACCCATAGGTTAAACTATCATTAAAACATTTCCTTTTAGCGCGATGATTTTACTTCAAGGATTTGATTGACTAATTTTAAGGGATTTAAGCCCCCTCTGCCCATATGCACACCCCTGGATAACTTAATCAAATCATCTCTCGTTCATAGAGATGCAAATGCATTCTCTCTGGACTGAAGGCATCTATGGCCTTTTAATCCCCAAGAAGTATAAAAAAATGTATAAATCTGGGAAGAAGACAGTTCAAGAATATCTAAAGCACTTCAGTCCGTTGAGAAGCCCATGTCTCTCTGGAAACAGTTTGATGATGTGTTTCAGCTCGGCAATTCCTCCTGTTTTCTTCATTTGTTTTGTGGATTATTTGATGAAGCATCTCTATGGTAACCATTTTGACTCCTGGCCTTAGTCATCTTTAAGGAGTAGTGTTTCAGGGCTGTTTGATCATCTAAAAATGATAGATCTTCTTGGCATCTTGTCAGTGGAAAACTTTGTTAGTATTCTTGTCTCCAATAATGACCTTGGGCAGGGCAGGCCATTGGGAGCAAAATTGCATCCAGAAGTCTTTACACGTATGCTGGTCTTTGAATGCAACCTCTTGAGGATTTCTTTGTTGTCCATACAGACTTCACCAAATTCCTGAAAACAGCTCCTTTTAGAGGTTACTTGGAAAACATTAGGGCTAATATGTATTAATGGGAAAGTTCTTAAATAAATACAGATATCTCAGACGATTTCAAGGACAAAGGCATACTAAATTCTCATTAAAATATACACATAAAAAATCCACTGTGGGCTTCCCTGGTGGCGCAGTGGTTGAGAGTCCGCCTGCCGATGCAGGGGACACGGGTTTGTGCCCCGGTGCGGGAAGATCCCACGTGCCGTGGAGCGGCTGGGCCCATGAGCCATGGCCGCTGAGCCTGCGCGTCCAGAGCCTGTGCTCTGCAATGGGAGAGGCCACAACAGTGAGAGGCCCATGTACCGCAAAAAAAAAAAAAAAAAAAAAAAAAAAAATCCACTGCACATTGATCAGCATGTTCAATATATAGTCTGTGACTTCAGGGTCACTATAGCGTTACCTATGTTTTAGCAGATATACATTGATATTGGATGTGGTGAGGATTCTGGATTTTATTATTTCTTACTCTCAATTTGTGATTTCCCTTTAAGTATGAAGTTTATTCACAGAACAGTACTAGTAGGCTAAGACTACCAAATTCATCTTGTATAAAATCATTGGAAGCTCTGCTGAACTTGACATTGAAAAAATTAACAAATAAATCCAGCTGCACGTAAAAACTTTTAGAAAATTTCCATTTGACATTTAAATCTTACAGAGCCTTAAATTATATAAATGAAAAAACTTATACCGAGTCAAGATTTTTGACTGCACACAGAGAAAATGAAAACATAAACCTTGGAAAACACATTACTTCCCTTTCAGTGGGAATATTGTGTCAATGTGCAAATTTATGATATGAGTCTTGTCTTTATGATTCTTTACTAAGCAAATGAATAAGGACAAGGATTATTGGAAAATTACAGGTGAATTAATGTATCATAAGTTTAACTTCTAAAAGACAGTTTTCTCATTTGAGTCATAACTCCCATGTTTTCTTCTCTATTTCTCCCATGGGTCACCCAAACCTGAATTTAAATCCAAAAATAATGCAAAGAAAGGTTATGTTTGCAGTATTTCTAATTCATGGAAATTCACGGAAAGCTTAAAGATTTGCAGATTTACAGACCCATCTCCTAAGTCACAGAGAAGTCTCAAAATTTGGATAAACTTAGAATAGGCTTTTATTGTTTATGAATCCCCAATTTCTTTTGGAAATTTTATAATTGTGTTAGAAAAGATTATATTAAAATATATATATATATATTCCTATGGTTAACATGGGCAGGCACCCTTGATGTTTATGGGAAATATTTTTCACACTATGTAATGTTTGTAAAATTTGCAAGAGAGAATAAATATAAATAGGATATAATCTAACAAGTTATAAAGGGAAGGCAAGTGAAATTTAAGTAGATGACATGTTTGTTCGTAGAACGCAGGGTTCATTTTCTGGATTATAGCAAAATAGGTACAATATAAATAATGTTACACATTTTAAAAAATTCTACTTCTTCTACCTAGTTTCCAAATAGGTTTATCATCCTTGTGATTGTGAAATGAAACAGAGATTCTTACTAAGGTGTAGCAAATAATAATAACTTTAAAATGTTCAAATGATAAATAATTTTTTCATCTCCTAAAATAAGACCTGTTTCACAATTGCTGCACTTACATTCCCAGGATTGAATTATCAGTGTTAAATTTGAAATTATTATTTTTCCTGAATCGAGATCTTCAGTAGATTTTTGGTGTAAACTGGCCTATTGCAGAGGCACCTGTAAGTTAAGAGAGTCTTGGACAGGCAGAGGGGTTGTGGAAACTTCCAGAGACGTCTCCAAATGTCTTCAGACACAGAAACCTACAGTTTATTTTAACTCATTTTCATCATGAGTTCTGACTGCAATGGTTTATATATACAGGCACACCTGAGAAATATAACCTATGGAACAATCCCCTTTTTATCATAGAAGCACCCTAACAATAAGTAGACTGAAGGTTATAAATAGATGAAGTTTAGGAGGTAACTTGCTAGAGGGGTATTGGAGATATACTTTATTTATTCATTCATTCATTTATTCATTGATGGCTGCATGATCTGAAATCCACATTTTTGGAGAGCACAATTTGGCATGCAAATATAATACAGTAAATAAACTGAGTTTCAAGCATACATATGGAGATTTTTTTGTTTTTCACTGAGCCTTCAGGGTCTTACATATGCTTATACTATATTACATTCTTTTGATATTTTAGTTGAGCTAAACATAAACATGTTAGTAATTTATGATTAATTACATTCTGCTTCAATGAATTATAGAAACTTTGGGAGAGTTCTCCAACTGTCTTCAGATACCAAACCCTACGATTAATTTCAACTCATTTTTATCCTGAGTTCTGTGTCCAAGCCTGTTCCTTTGGACGGCACCTGATTACAAGAACTTTGGTTGGCTTCCAGGACTATCTGAGGATAAAAGAGGTCACACAAAGCTGTCCGCACAGTGCCTGACACAACCAGAGTGGTTTTGCTACGGTCAAATCTTCGTGGTCATGGCTGGAAAGAAGGCTTCCCATTTTATGGCCACTTATTGTGGAGAAATGAGGACTGAGAAAAAATGCAGAAGGAGGCCATGGTAGAAACCCTAAATACAGTCCAGTCTCTTCGTTTTCTTTTGCTTCGGTAATCTCGGTTGTTTGGAGAATAGCAGATAAAGGAAATAATTTGTTCTTTAAGAATACGAATGCCGCTACTCATGTACACTGCTGGGTAGTTTTGTTTTAAAATTCACATATCAATGCAGTGATTTAATTCCCGAAATCATCAGTCGGATATTTTTGGCATCTTATCCTGTTTCTAAATTCACATGGTTTAATTATAAGAAAATGATTTTGTAAGTCAGTATGGAATGTCCTAGGCATCCAGAAAGATTTCCGTCAGCTTATTGCCACGTGGCGCGGGTGTTCCACAGCAGTCTGGCTGAGTCATCGTAAAGGATGGAGATGTTAATAGTGGGGCCTGATGTCTCACAACTGACAACTCACTCTCTGAAATGAGACAAAAGTGCATGTGCAGTAGGATGTGAATTTAAGGTCCTATCGGGGTGTCAGGCGAGCACGGTCCTCTCCAGCATCTGACAGCATCAGATGCATCAAAATGCATGTACCGAATCTGCACTAATAAGATCGGAACAATCAATTTCATATTCATATTCAGAAAAAATGGCACTTCTTCATAGGTGAGACTTGCTATTCGCTCTTAATTAGAGGCAACAAATGTTTCATATAGGGGAAAAGTAAGGATAGCCTTGAAGAATCTGAAGGCTGGTTTAATCTGTTGGGTAGTCTGTATCTGGTCTAAATACTGCCTTCCTGAATGGCAGAGAAGTCTGATCTCTAGCTTGATGCTCTGAAATGAATGTAAGGTGAATTAGCTGGGTTAAGGGGATTTACGGCTTAAGTTTTCATTTGGGAATTCTCCTTAGTTTTGTTCTACTGAGAATTCAGTTTGTACACTATTAGTTATGAATAGTTAGTGGTGTGTATGCACGTTTGTTGAATTTCCAAGGATTTTAAACAGAAGAGAGTGTTTTGCTGTATATTATATTGAAATGATATCCAAGTTTCTTATGATTTCCATTTGTTTCTCATTGATGCAGTCAGGTAGCACTTAATGTACTTACGGAATGTTATAATGTATTTGGACCTTTTTTTAGGTCGAAGTCCAATTTGAGAATCTGATGAATGGCATAAACTCACACACAGTTTTCCATATAATTTGGGGGACTTATAGACTCTCCACTCAAAGAAATAAATGTTCTGGACTGTATTAACTTCTCAATTTGTTGATTAAACAAGTTAATAAATTCTGAAATAATACCGCCAATGTGGTTCATAGTCCCCTGGTAGTTCTTGAGGATTTTTAAGTCAAATTATTTTTTTGTAATTACTTTGTTGTTGACCTTTTCTTAAATAGAAAATTATCTTTTCAATTTTAGATAAAATCTGTGACTTTCAGAAACCTACACTGAGATACCACCTGATAGATGAGTAACGTAATTTTTACTACACTATATATGACAGTAAGAATGTTAATCTTTTTAAGATTATTTTCAGTGGATTAGATTTGCAGCTCTAACTGAGAATTTGTCAAGGATCTCATCCATTAGAGACAGGAAGTCAGTATCTTAGTCTATGAAGCTCTAGGGGCCTGAAGATGGAGCATCGTCCTCTGCACTGCAGGCAAACCATCAAAAATACCTGCTGGATTATGGTTTATACCTACACCGTTTGCATAGACCACCTATAATACTCTACCTAGCATCTTAGGACAGTTTTCAAGTTCCATCTATAGGTTGTTTTTGCTTTTTGTACAGGGGGATTTGTCATGATTTCTGTACCAGCTCGTATTTCCCAGGATGAAAAAGCCTGAAATTCGAATCAAGGATGTGTGTGTGTGTGTGTGTGTGTGTGATTATTTTCTTCTTAAATTATTTAACCAAAAGGCTTTTTAAAAAAAGTCAGATGCCATCTATGACTTTTTAAAAGGACTAGTTTGTAGCCATAAATAGTTATAAATGGTTCTTACAAAAGTATAATTTGTTTTATCTTTTGCAAGGAAATAAGGTCCGTCAGGTTAACTCTTTGAGTTGAAAATTTGAGGATTAATCTTCTCCAATGGTGGCAGTCATTGGGCACATCCCAGGTGATGAAAATCACCCATTATTGGGACTTGAAATTCTCAAAACGACCTAAGCGCTTAAGCCCCCCAACCCGAATCCCGCCCTGCTTCCTTATAGACAGTCACCTTTGCCTTAGCTGAGGGCTCACCGTCATTCTCTCCAACAGGAAGGGTTAAGGTGAGCAATGTTTCCCTCCTTCCTGAGTCAGACGGTGAGGAAAGATTTTATTGAAAAGAAGCCAGGCGATTTGTCAGATGTCTGCATGCCCTACCCCCAAGCCCGCCCTGCCAAATCTGTAATGGAACTTGTGTAGTTGTCACCTAACTCCAGATTTAGGTATTTTTTACTCCCTGCGACTCTCCACATCATTGACTAGCTGGTCTGTATGACTTCTCGTTAATTCAGAGCAGGGCTCAGTGGGGCTCTGTGACCACTGCAAAGCAGAGGGATATCAAAATTAAACACTTTTGCCAAACCACACACCGCGCTCTCCCAGTCCATTCAAGAAATCTCAGTGAAGGAGAGTTTGTAATGCTCCTCAGGATTTTAGGGGCTGCAATTGGTTAAGAAACTATCTAAATGGTAAACCGGGTGATAAGAAAGTGAAGTGTGGAGAAAATGTCTAGAAATTAAATGTTTTTTTTCACTGTTATTTTGATAAGAAAATTGGAAATTGATTTCCCAAAGAAAACATCTGAGCATACGATATATTTAACATCACTTGAGAATCCTAAGTAAAATCTCATTCTCTGTCTCTCATTCGATATATATTTTATAAACTGTTATTAAAAGTTCGAAAAAGGTCATGGAGATTATCTGTCCTCATTTCAGACACAAAAGTAAAAAGTGAAACCCGAAGGAGGGACTGAATGTGTAAATAAATCTGATTAAAACCCAAATATTTACTTATTAGTTTCAACTTTCCCCCTTAGCACTTTACTAAAATGATTATAAAGATTTAAGTTCTTTGATGGATATTACAAGTCGAAAAGAAAGATAATCTAAAAATTTATGCCAACAGTCCATACGTAATTAAGAGTTGGTAAAATGATATTTTGTACATTGCCTTATGAATTATAATGTAAAGTACTTAATTCTTAATATATGAATTTATATCATTAATTCCCAAATGCCTTATAGAAATACTAAAACAGCTAATAGACATTCAGTTTTTTTCCATTTATTGTGTGATATCTTCCTTCATTAACTGTATTTGGGGGGGTGAAAGATTTAATAATCAAGAAGAGTACAAAGTGTTATAGGCAAGTCTTACCTATTATCTAACACGATTAATATTTGTCACTTTTGCTTCCAATTTTTTTTAATGCAAAAGAAATAAAAAATTGCAGCTAAAAGCTGAAGTTACTTTTGTTTATCTACATAAGTCGATTCCTCTCCTTCCTGCCCAGAGACAACAATATCATCAATTCTGTGTAAATTTTCCACAGCTTTAAAAATTAATCTAGATATTGGTGTTTCATAACGAGTATATAACACTGCGAGTCATTAAAGAATTAAAGAAATGCTATCATAGAGTACATTGTACACTGTACTTCCCTTTTTAACTCCACATAGTTTTTGAGATTTAACTATATTGATACGTAATGGGCTAATTAATTCTTTGTAACTGTTGCACTAATTCCCGTGAAGAGAAACCACAATATCCTCATCTATTTCCTTTTAAATGAACACTTATGTCTGTTTTCATTTCAATTACAGTGTCACATCCTGAGATATATGTTTAGAATTATCCCTGGGGTATATATTTAGTAGCAGAATTGTGGGGAGAATACTAATTTGCATTTCCCTGATTACAAGTGAGGTTGTACGTGGCAATGCAGATTCTACACTGCCCGGTGGTGATGTGCTCATATGTGTACGGTGATACTTGTTCAGTTATATACAATGACCTGACTTCAGGGACTTACCATAGACATTCTTTTCTATTCCAAGGTCATCTTACATTTTTTTCCTAAACCTTTAGATTTTCAATACATCGGGAATTTATTTTTGTTTATATGAGAAATTGATATAATGTTATATTTTAGATGGATATTCAACTATCCCTATCCCATTTATTAGAAATGCTTTTTCACCTCCTCCTGATGTTTAATCTATTTGACTAAAACTGTATCAATAATATATTGTTTTAATAAGTTCTCATAATAAGTTCTTACTTTTCTTATTTGTTTTGGTTATCTCTGGATCTTTATTTTTGCATATGAATTTTATAGTCATTTTGACTTAGTCCATAATAGAAATTCATTTGAGATTTTGATGAGAACTACATTTATAGATTAATTTGGGGAGAATTGGCCTTTTTAGACTGTTGATTCTTTGCTTCCATAAATATGATCTATATTTCTTTCTGCATACATTCTTTTATTTCTTAAATATGTTTGTGTTTTTCCTATCAATTTCTTGCACACTTCTATTTGATTATTTTCTAAGTACTTTGTACTTTCTCTTGCTATGATGAGTGCTATTTTTCTATTATATTTTAATTTGTTTATTGGGATACTCAATCTTGAGTTTCATATGTTGATCTTATATCAGGAAACCCTGCTGACTTTTCTTATTAGTTCTAATAATTTTCCTGTGGAATATCATAATGTAAATGATCATAATTATCTTTTTTGTCTTCCTTGTAATTTATGTCTTCTATTTCTTCTTATTTTATTGCATTGGCTAGCACTGCCAATACAATGTTGAAAATTTGTGGTGATAGTAGATATTCTTGTCTTGTTTCCCAATTAATGTAATACCTCTAATTATTTGTCAGTAAGTAATCTGTTTATGTAGAGTTCCAGTAGATAATCTTTGCTAAATGTTTTCAACCATAGATGGATGCTGTTTCATTGAATATTTTTCTTTTATCTATTAAGATTATTTCTCCTTTTCTTAGCTTATGTGGCAAACTTTATTGATGTATGTTTTTTGATGTCGAATAATTCTTCATTTTTGATGTAAACCCTATTTGGTCATGATGAACTAAATTCAATTTTCTAGTCATTATTATGGATGTTTGCATTTATTTTCATTAGTGAGGTAAGATTTTATTTACTTGTTATACAATCTTTTGCTATTACATCTATGTTAAAGAGTAAGCTGAGAGCAGCTCTGTTTTTCTTCTCTTCTAGAATGGTTTGTGTTAAATGAAGATGATATATGCCTTGAATGCCTGGTTGAATTCTCCCTAAAAATTTTTGGGGAGGTGAAGGGAGAATTCACCTATGAATACTATTCTAAAACTTATAGGTCTAATCAGATTATTTTCTTTCTTTTTAAAGTCACATATATTCTAGACAGTCGTCCACTTTAAGATTTTAAATGTATTCACCAACTAAATCACAGTTTTGTTTTATTTATAATCCTCCAATCAATAACTCTTATAATTCTAGTTTGACAACTTTACATTCCTGACATTCTTTATTTATGCCTTTGCTCCAGTATCATTGGTAAGTGTTGCCTGAAATTTGCCTGTAAGAATTATTTATTTTCAAAAATCAATTTATTTTTCTTGTTGTCATTTCTCATGTTTATGTTATTTATTTTTACTAAGCTCTACAGTTTTAGGATACCCTATTTTGACTTTCTTTGAAATTTTCTCCTTTTTTTTTTCTGACTTCCTGACTGGAATGTTTGTTTCATACTTTCTGATGATTATGTTGACCCCCAGCCTATAAAGTATCTCCTGAGTACCTCTTAGTGCATTCCAGGTGATTTATATGTAGCACTTCCTTCGTTTGTTTAGTTCTAAATATTTTGTCTTGATTTTTGTTTCAGAGATGAAATAACAAGCAGTTTGTCAGAAAAATAAATTTTGCACACCATGTTTTTCCCTCCTTCATCCAAATTGGGGAACTTTTTCCCATTAAATAATGATATTTCTTTGATCCTTATGAATATGGTACGAGTGACTTCTATTTCTGCATAGACGTTTAAATCATGGTGCTTATTGTCATGACAACCAAAACTACACAATTTAGCAAAATATCTAAGACAAAACCTGCTTTCTAAATAATTCTCCTTCTGCTTCATTTCGTTACCAAAACACCCATATGTGTAATGATTTCCTAAAGAGCTAAGAACCTTTTCTCTATAATTGCACATTTGCTTTTCATTTTTTTGTGAGAGATTTTTTTTTCAAATAGAAGGATCCAGAGAAATAAAAAATATGAGAGGTTTACCAAAGTAGCATGTATATTATATTACTCAAAATTTAAATATTACATAATAAATACAAAATGATGGTTAAAAATTTACCACCCTTATTATAAAAATTACCATGTATTATGGACACAATAATGGTTAAATATAAATATTAATCATGATAATGTGATAAATTGTTTCAAGAATAGTGCAGCTTATTGAACCAATGAAGAGCTACGTATTTTTCCCTTAAGTGCATGTTTTTAGGTGATGGGAGGAAAAAACGAGATTTCTTTCAGATCTATGAGAATATGGCATTTTTAGTATCGAACAGTAGTGTTTTTCCTTTTTGATAATGGCTATTATGTAATTTGCAAATATTATTTGAGAGTCAAATAGATTCAGTATAGTGTGTAAGAAATTCAGTGATTTATAAGGCTAATACAAACCAGCGAGCATTCTTCTCTAGCTCTTTCTTGAGCCAAGAGTGCAGAGGCTAAAGCTTGTATATTTTATACAAAGGATAAAATTCATTGCATTGCTGGCCGTGCCCACGCTCTTGTTTCATTTCTCACTGGGGAAATGCATTTGGCCTCTTTTCAACCCCCTGATACCCTGCCCTGCTGGATAGAGTTAACCAAATCTGTATTTATTATGCTCCTCTGTGCCTGTCATTTGAGTGTAGTGGCAGTTCTGCCAAAATAAATAACGCCACCATGCAGCTCAGAGATGAGAGCAGGGTGTCCCATTCTGGGTCTTGGTGACCCTGCCGCTCCCTGAAGAAAACACCAGGAAGGAAATGTCAGTCGCACAATTTAAATATTGTTTGCCTTTTCCTAATATAATTTTCTCATTGAGAAGGATGGGCTTTTCAACGAAAGGACATTTTTAGTTTTTGTCAGCTGCATGCTCTTAACTTTTCTCTCTTCATGTACAGTCTTATTAAACATACATTTTCCAAGCAAATGGGAGAAGTGGGGAAGGTGCATTTATTGTGGTTATTGTTTACTGGATGTTACCTGTAAGTGAGCCGGGCTTTGAGCTGGAGATTATTACATTTAATATTGACATTAGCATGAGGAAGGAATTATTGTCTCCCCTCTTCAGATAAGGAAACCGGAGTTCAGAGAGGTTGAGTAATTGGCCTAAGTCACACAGCTAGGAATAGGTGGTAGATTTGGAGTATGAACCCCACTGTGTCAGACTTCAAACCTGAGTTTTTCCAAAAATGTCTCCCACATTGAAACGGTCAGAAGATGATTTTAAAGAGCATAGTTTTAAAGCTACCTTTAAAAATTTTAAATGGTTTCTTTATTTCCCCCAAAAATTATTATTTAAAGTTTAACATATCTATATATCGACATGTCCCTGAGGATATGATTGTCCTCTGTTCTTTGTATCTGTGTCTCTAGCACCCGGCAGAGTGCTTTGCAAAAGTAGGTGCTCAGTACCTATCCATTCAAAAGGTGAGTGAGCTAATAAATAAAGTAGTTAAAAGCCACTCTCAAGTGAAGAAGTGTTGGTAGGTGGCAAAAATGGCCCCAACTGCTTATTCTCTGCATCCACGCCCTGTCCAATGTAGCTTTGACGCTTCTCTTATCAAGAGTTTAGGTCTGTTTTCACTTCCTTCGAATTTGAGCTGCTCTTGTGACTTGCTGTGGCTGAGAGAATACAGCAAAAATGATGATGTGGCAGCTCTAAGGCCTTGCACTAGTCTAAGAGCCCAGTCATTGCCACTGGCGTATCAGCCCGGGCTCTCCTGCAGATAGGGAGAGGCACTGCTAGCCAGCCAGCAGCCGGCCAACCCCAAGGCATTCAGCGGAGGAGGTTATCCTGGACCTGCCAACCCCCCCGCCCGGCCACCCACACTGACAAAAGGACTTAGAACCATCATAAGTACTTCATGTTTTTGGGCACTGAGTTTTGGGCTGGCTGGTTACCCAGCAATATCCACCTGCTACAAGTCACTATCTCATTAATTTAACTTTGAGCCACAAGTTGTGAGCACATATACTTGAAGGTGATTGCTGCAAAGACAGGTGTCCATTTCATAGGTGGTTGGAGGGATTCTGAGATGATCTCCCACCCCAGTACTTTCACACTCTCTCTCCATCATCTTCTGGGGGGCAGTAAAGTCACAAACCTTTGGGTAATAAGAATTTATGATTTTCAAACCTTACTATTAAATTGCAAAGGTATCCTGAAGTGCTCCTTAAAATCTTAAATAGCAGAAACCTCATAAAAAGGGGAGGAGGGCAGTGTATTCAAAGAGAATTATTATGAAGGGAGAAAAGGAACCCTATTAAGAAAAGCATGATAATTTTGCAGTTGTGTAGCAAATCAGCAGGGTGTATACCTTAAATTGACACAATATTGTATGTAATTAAATCTTAGTGAAGCTGGTGAAAAAAAAGAAAAGCATGATAAGTGAAAAATGAAACAGCGCTTTTTACTATAGTTTACAACTAGTGGGTTGAAATGTTATGTAGATCTCATGTTTTGTGTATGTGTATGTATGTTCAAGTACATGGTAGCTCATTTATTAATACAGCAACTTTATCTTTTAGCTGGGTTTTAATTTTTTAAAAGGGTGATAGAAATCAAGAGATCTGGATTTCTATTCTGAGCCTGACACAACATTAATGAAATTGTTAGTAAGACATTTATGTCTTGTGAATATTAATTTTCTCAGTCTCTGAAACTGTGATAATCACATTTCAGTTACCTACAAATGGAGCCTTGGGTTATCTCTCTGGCTTGGTTTTGCTTTCAGGACCCGTGAGTCTATGACTCCTGGTTAGGGTATTTTGGAAGATGTCAGTCACATCCAAATACCTGGTGGCTCACTGCTTTATACCAGGGGGTGAACTCTGAGTCAGCCCCCTCCAACACAAGTTATGCTAAAATGCATCAGATTCAATGGATCCTTGAGTCTTAGTAGAACTGGTAGTACCACTATTAATAGGTGAAATTTAAAGGTTGCAGATCAGATCACACCTGCAAGTTCTCACAACCATGCCTGGATTAGTTCACCTCTTCCAGTGGCTCTAGCCTAACCAGACCAAGCTCCAGAGAAGGTCAAGAACTCCAGGGAGGGTCAAGCCCTTTGCCTGTGTTGCAGGCCTCATCCACAAGTATTTGTGGCAATGCATGGCTGGCTTTCTCTACAGAATAGCTTGTGCCTGCTAGCACTTGTCCACCCGTTCACATAGGGCATTCACACATAGGGGGCACTCCCCTCCCCATAATTAGTACTCACCCCTTTTCTTTAAAGATCACAGAAACTGCAGATGAATTCCTTTGATGGCATTCTGAAAACCACTCCCACCCAACCTACCTGGATTACCCACCCCTATGGAATCCTTCCTTTACTCTGCCTTCAAAACCAGACCCACC
Organism: Mesoplodon bidens; assembly: GCF_964165515.1. Taxonomy (NCBI): domain Eukaryota; kingdom Metazoa; phylum Chordata; class Mammalia; order Artiodactyla; family Ziphiidae; genus Mesoplodon; species Mesoplodon bidens. The sequence continues at coordinate 74,238,472 of NC_138174.1, forward strand.
CAATTGGGTTTTATATCTTTTGAGTTTCCCTGCGTCTATCCAGAGCATCCCCTGCCTGACCTTGGCCATATATACCTTGACTCACAATCTCCCCTGTGAACCTCGGGCTTGTCTAAAGCCAAAACATGACCTTCAAATACACCTTCAGAATTCACTCTTCTTTCAAGCCTGTCCTCTATTTGATGGACATGGATCCTTTGGATCAGGTGGCATGGATCTCCCAAACACTCGGGGTCAACCTGATCTGAGTTCTGAATCCTGCTGTTGTATTTCGTCTTGCAGTCATCTACGAACTGACACAGACCAAAAGGAAAGGAGACATATCTGCCTGATATGAGACTGAAATATACATTTCCTGGGAAAGACAAATAAGCTACAGAATTCCTGCATCTTCGTATAGGTTTTTATTTTGACAGTTGACAATTTACAAAAGGTCGTTCAAAAGCGATGATACAGGATCCTAGGTTAGAGGCATATGGATGTAACACCGCTTGTTATTGTTTGGCATATAGAATATGGTTGGTCCCTGACTTTGAAACAGCAAGGATACTGCACAAGTAACCTACAGCTGAGTTGATTTCTCGTCGTTGCTTTGTTTTTCTTCTTTGAAAACCTTTCAGGCATGGTGTGCTTCTTTGGTTGATGTGTCCCTGAAGGAAATGCATCACCCCTCCTTCCACCTACATACATCAGTAACACGGAACCTCCCTCTAGCTTCTCTCTGACTCACTTATCCAGAGAATTGGTTGAACACAAGAACTTACTTCTCTTTATTTTTGTTGGAGGGACTAAGGGCACTAATCTGAAGGCATCCGCAAGAAATACAACTCTGCTTTCAAAGAGTCAGCAGACATGGGAGGAGGTTAGATACAAATCTCAGACACAAATGGAAACAATAGCCACATAAACACTGCTGTGATTATATTCAACTGCTAGAAGAATGTATTTCCATCTCAACCTCAGGGTCACTCAAACATCTTGCTTGTAATTTTGTTTCCTACTCAAGTCTTTATATTGATAAATGAAGCTTGAGCCTCTTGTAGGAGCCAAGGCCAACCATAGGAAGCGTCACTATTCTAACATCATGGCGGACGGGGCAATACCAACGTAAGCATGCATGTGAGTGCTTCTCATTTAACAAATATTCAACCCCAGATCTCTCTGTCCCTGTGCATAGTTGTGATCCTAGTAAGAATACCATTTTCTTACTGTTTTATTGAGGGCTAACAAGGCAGAAGTGCACGGATTCTGTAGAGTTCAGTGGATTTTACATATGCAACCTGGCACATCACCCCCACCACAGAGCGAGATGTGGACTCTTCCTCTGCCCACTGGTTTACGTCTGGCTTCCTTTGCTGAATGTTACTTATGTGAGATGCATCTACAACGTTGAGTGCAGCAGTAACCCAACCTTATTCTACTTCCAAGTAGTGTTCTTTTGTAAAAACGTGCATGGACATACCACTAGTTAGTTCCGTATTCAATTACTGATGGGCACTTTGGTTGTCTCCAGTTTTGGGCTCTGTAGATAAGAAGCCATGAATGTTCCCACGCATGACTTCTAGGGGACAGGCACTCATTGCCCTGGATACCCACCCGGAGTGGGATTTCTAGGTCATTCAGTAGATGTGAATTAAGCTTTAGTAGACGAGGTCAAACCATGTTCCAAATTTCAGATTTAAGCTGCGACCAGCAACATGAGAGGGTTCCAGTTGCTCCACATCCCATACATACAGTTTTGCATCTGGATTTTTTCATTGTGGTAACTATTTATCCATATTTCTATCTAATCTTCATAACTATTGCTTCTAATAACCGCAGAATACTTAGGAGGAGCAATGATGTCATAAATTAGTTAAATGGTCTGCATTGTTATCAAATGAGGGTTATTTCAGACTAGGAAGGTAAGAGTTCATATAAACTAAATATCATTTGTGGTTTGAAAGAAGTAAAGTATGTGGTAGGTTATTTTTGTTTCTAAAGATGCTTTTGTTAAAAATACATATGTGTGTGTGTGTGTGTGTGTGTGTATCACTGTTTTAAAAGCAGCTGGTAGTGAATAAGGACATAGGTTTGTTAAAAGTACTAAATATTGGTGCTTTTCAGCTGTGAGTTGTAGCTTTCACTGATAGGAAGGGTTTAAGTGATTTTTTTTTATTATTTGTGCTCTTACTACCCCTAGAAAGGGCTCCCTTCCTGGTTTCTCTGTAGGTCAGAACTAGCTTTGTTTATAAGACCAAAACTTGGAAGTGGCTTTATATGATACTGCATCAATAAAACATTAGTTCTGGTTTTCACCCTCATGCCAGGATTTCTGTGCACATCCGGGCTAATTAGCTACAGTTTTCACTTCAAGGGGTCTCCAGTTTTTAACTTCCTAACTTGTATTTCCAGTGGGGGGAAAAATACAAAGGAGGACGGGTTTAAGAACAACGTTGGTGTGCATGATGCCACAGGATAGATGGATGCAGAGGGCTGCTTTGTTAACCACTAGCCCCACCTGTCACCCAGCTTCTAATGAAACTTGTCAGCAACTGCAGACTTCTTCCCTAATTTCTGAGGTGTTTTCAGAAAATGGTAAGTCTCAGGTACTTTCTTCCATCAAAGAATAAAAGGCAGGAACTTCTGAAAATACGCAATCCTGGAGCCACATCTCCATCCCAAGTTCCTCTAAGACTACAGGAGACCCTTGCAGAGTCAGATAAGCTATGGATTGGGCAGACGTAGCCACCACGATGAGTGCGCTTTGCCGATTACAAACAAAGCTTATTTTAACCAAATTCTTCAGCGTATTGGTAGTAGAGCTTGCAAACGCCATAGCATAGCCCGACTTCTCCAGGGACGTTGCACCACTAACCTCTGTGCAAGGCCATCTGGTCCCCAGGGCAGTGTGTCTGGACAGCCAGATTGCTCAAGTCTGGAATGCTTTTATATTTCGCTCTTACCCCATCTGGAGTCTGACCCGTCAATGATCAGCCAAAGAGGCTGATTCAGCTCTGGCTCCATCTGAGGGTTTTGTGCCAAAAAGGATTCAGCTCTTCCCTATACTGGCTTTTAGTTACTTAGTTCATCTCCTTGCCTGGGGATGATCGAGGACAAAACCTGATGTGTACAAATCCCTGGACCTCTCTGTCCAAATAAAATTAGTTCATCCATGTTCCAAAGTGGACAGTCTCTTTGATTCAGACTTTCCCCTTTCTCATACCCACAAACCTGGAAGGCAAATCAAAATGAGACAGATGCCTTGGCATTTAACATTTTGTCTGATATAGAAGGTGGTGTATTTTACTAATGAGTTAACGTGGCTTAGAGTTTTGTTAACCATCAGGAAAGCCCTCAGGAGAATTCTAAGGCAGAATTTGAACTAAAACAGATCATCTTATTAATATGTTAATTTTGCCTAATGGATTGAATCCCGGGTCATCTGATGACCTCTGTCTGCTCCTCCGTCCTAGAAATTGGATGTTGAGTTAAATGCCTGTGTAATATGAGTCAAGATATCAATAAGAGAAATGACAGAATGGGCATTTTGCTGGCTACAGGTTCTTAGAACCCTCCTGCCAAGGCTGCTATTGCCATAACAGTCACATATTTCACTCAATCATAAAAGATGAAATAGATTTTTGAAAAAAATAAACACCTTATGTCTGTCAGTAGTTGCAAAGATAATCGTTAAAATGCATTAAACCTGCATTCAATTTTTTCCTGACAATGTTTTTTCCTTTCTTCCCATCTTTTCCTTTTTAATTTTTATTTTGTAACCAAATATAGTTTGGAATCCAGTGTGTATGAAATGTGAAAAAATCATTTAAAAGGAGTGTTCTTTCAACCAAATATATGCTACTCTAAATTCCTAATTAATTTACCGTCCCCAACCTAAACCAGAATCTTTCAACATTTTACTCACCCACATACAGCTGGCTAGCCTCAGCATCCTCTGCTGGTCCACACGAAGCCACAATCCTTATGAGAAAGGGAAGGACATATGTCATGAGGTCCTGCCACCCGTAGCTCTTCTCCTTACCCCTGACCTCTATCGATGCTGTGGGCTGTCACTACAGGACCTCTGCTGCCAAGGCAGCTGGGAACCAGGCAGGGGAACTGGGTCTGAGGACCTGAGAGGGAGGTCCTGGTACATGCTGGCAGGAGCATCCATGCTTTGGACCAGCACGTGGCCTTCAGGAAACCCCCCTGCTCCCTCCAGACTCCTGGGGTCCCTGCTGCACCTCCCGTCCCTGGAAAACCAGACACTTGTCTCCACCGTCTCAGCGGGGCTCCACTTTCCTCTTTCTGCCCTGAAGGTTAGGGTTGTCCTTCCTCCACCAACTCAGAAAATGCCCAACATGTGTTTAGTCATGTGTGTTTTAAATAAAGGCTAAAGATGGAGAGTGCTCTAATACCCACTCTAGAACATTTTAAAAATTAATAAATCACCGCTAGGTCTACCATTCGAGACATTTCCAGGTCTTCTTCTCGGGCTGACTGTACTTCTGTCTAGGTCTTCTGGATGTGTAATTGGGGTTATTTATACAGACTTTATATATTGATTTCTATTAACGTGACAGTTTCTCTAAATTAATCCATCCTAGGATGGATGCTGTGTAATTAATTGTGTCTTTAGTGTAGGGTATTTGTTATTTCTTTTTGTTGTTTTACTATAATTAAGATAACAATGAACATCGTTATTCATGTCTTTAATTGCATTTCTGATAATTGCCTTAGTATAGGTTCCTGCTTATGGAAGTCCTGGTGCAAATGATATGAATATTTCAAAGCTTTGTGCCACATAAGCATATATTTTTTTAAGAAGGCTCTACCAATTTCAACTGCCAACAAAAGTGTATGGGGATATCTTTCTCATCATAATTTTTTAAAGTTTATTTCTTCTGCAATTTTCATGAGATTGACATTTTAATATGCCTATTAGCCATTTATATTTCTACTCTTAGCCACCCCCTTTATTTCTATAGCAAGTTTAAACAACTATTTTTAAAAGCAACGTTCAGTGATTGGAGACACACTGTGTACCAGCTATTACCCTAGAACTTTCTTTACATCACTTCTAATTGTAGCAAATATCTAGGTGGATAAATGTGACTTGTTATCTTAGTTTTATAAATGATGAAACTGCAGCTCATAAAATTTAAGTAACTTGCCCAAAGTTATCCAACTAAGAAGTGTTTGAATCAGGATTCCTACCAAGACGGAACAACTCCAGAACTTGACAGGCTTCATCACTAGGCTCCTCCAAGTGAAACGATGCAGCTCATTACATGGAAAACACACACACGCACACAACAAAACAACAAGTCAGCCTAACCCTCAAGCACCATGGTTCCCACTGAGTGAACATTATTCCCGATGTCTTTTTGTGCACATTATAAAGGTGGTGGGATGGGAAGAGGCGTGGATGGATGGAAGATGATGTATGACTGGACACGTAGTCTAGTAGATTGAGAAAAATCTATGAAAATGAAGGAGACAATGCATTTTTAAATAATACTTACCTCTAACAGAACTTAATTTTATTTTTACAGTTTATCCTGAAAAAGAATTTAGTCTTTGCATAATCATGTTTTTGAATATTTTCTCTTGACGTTTCCCAGAACCGAAAGCAGAAAAAAAATGATCACATTTGTTTTCCTGTACATGTTTACAGTTTCTGGTTCTAACATTTGGCTCTCTAATCCATGTAGAGTTTATTTCGGCACACAGGGTGAGATACAAAGCTAACTTTATTTTTTTCTTCTAAAATACTGAATCAATTACCTAGAGACATCCAATGAATGATTCTTTTCTCCCCTCACTGACTTACACTCTTTGCCATGTAACGTTTATATGAAGGGCTTTTAAAATGCTCTCTTTCCTACTTATGAAGCTCATATTTTGTACCATCTACAACAAATAATCTTAGAGAAAGGATATCACAGAATCATTAATTTGCCTTTTTTTAGAGAAAAAAAGTGGCCATGTAAGTGACAAATTATAGCCCCTAAAGTATTGTGATTACATCCTGATTGTGAAAACACAATATAGGTACAAAAAGGGATTTGGTGGCCAAGGGGGTCTGCAGTTTGGATACATCAAATTGAGTGGAAACAACAGCAAAACATCTGCACCAGCAGGGAGACTGGTAATGAAACAGTGAGCACCATTGTGATGAGGAATCATCACTTCCACTGGCAGAAAATGCAGACAGCAGTCCTCCTGATGATACGCTAGACCAGAGACATGGGAGGGGTGGGGTGACCAGCGTTCCAGACTCATCTGGGGCTTTCTTTGCAAGAAGCACCTCATGCACACACACCCGTGCTGCTCCCATATCCCCACAGAATCCAGGTTGTCAGGGTTCCCGGGTCACGTGAGGTTTCATTCCTCCTTTCCTCACTTACTGTGTGTGTTCCGACATCTGTGATTTGACCATCCAAGACTGTAGCAAATTCCAAGAGCGACAGTTTCCGTGGAAGAGAGAAGTCGTTACTTAGATTTCTTTCCATTTTGCACCCAAGTTTCATGATCTTCATTGTTCTTTATTTATAGGGACTCCTTTAGGAAAATCATAATTTTTGGAGTGGCTCAAACTGAACTATCAAAAAACATGCACATGGCTTAATTGTGACTTGACTTGTACTTATGTGTAATGGAGAAATTGCTTGATTTACTGCTGGTGAGACCCACCTAACAGGTCGGTCCAAGTTCCTTCAGAGAAAGCAGGTCTATTTGAAGGAGACAGACACAGAGACTTTCAGAGAAGTAAATATTAAACTACCCATATATCATTATATTTTATACTTAGAAATCAATTCATTTTTGTTAATGAGTTTGTGTTTGAATCAAAGCATTAAAAGAACACTTTTTCTTCATAATTTTCAGCTTTCCACCAGATGAAGATAATCATTTGTGTTTTTACTTCAAGTTGTCAGTGACACGCTACGTGGCTGTATTTCTCCATCCTAAAGTAGCAATGGGAAGTGTTAAGGATGCCTGTTCACTGTGTCCTCTTCCATTTCAGCTCGCAGACATGGGATATTGGAATATTGGACATCTTTGGTTTTGAAGAATTTCAAAAGAATGAATTTGAACAAGTAAGTGAGTTTCTTTTGAAATTTTGTTAACTTGAATGTTTTTTTCAACTAATATTAAGGTATCTCTTTTTAATTCAGTGAAGACTATTTGCACTATTTCTTGGGAATATGTAATTAAAATAAGGAAATAAGTACTCTGATTTAAATTAATATTCCTGGTTTGTTGACTTAGTCGTCATTTTTATGTGGTCTTGTAAACCGGCATAATCCTTTTTTCTTTTTTTAAACAGAGGCACTTATTTTAAAAGACGGCATTAAGTGAAACCAGAGTTGTGCTTATGGAAATGCCATTTCAGCAGGGTCAGAGACTCGGAGGGTGTCTCTATTTGAAATCAGTCTGAAGGTCTTTAGAAACTCCAGCCAAAAATCAGGATGGAAATACTTTCTCATGCTAAATGCTCTTATTTGTAGTTTCAACTTTATGTGACATGTGTGCATATGACTATGGCCAACTCATAAAAATACATTACAGAGGTGTTGATTATTTTTAATCTATTTACAATTTAGGGCACTTGTAAAAGCACTATATTATTTAGGTATCTTAATAGTATAGTACGAATAGTTTAATCGAATTAAGTATATCTAAAAATTAAGTGTTAAGGGTAGAAATAAAAGTTGCTTTAGCAGAGAAGGAAAACTAAACCTGTAAGATGGTACAGGTGGGGAGAGAGAAAACCATGCTGCATTAAATTACGTGAAGAATTTCAAGTATGCAGTGTTTGGAGTGGTTACTGGCACTGGGTAAGGAATTAAATAGAATGAGGTTGAAACCCAGTTCTGCAACTTGTACTAGCAGAGCTGTCCTGGCCAAGATGAAGAATCTCTAATGAGCTTGGGTTCCTTATCTGCAAAATCAAGATGGCAATAGACCTACGGAGCTGTGAGAGTGAACAAGATGACTGTTATAGAGGTTCTGGTGTCATTTTCCAGCTCACTGTACACATGTAAGAAATGGTGGGTAGCTACCTTCGCTGCCGTCAATGGGAACACCTGAAAACCTTCTCAGATTTGGCCTTTTTTTCCCTAAAAAAATGGTTCAGGGTCCTCTGAGTAGATCTTAATCATGCCGACTCACTTGATCTAGGGTGAATCATCGTGAATCATTTCTCTACAAAACTTTACAGGAAGTCTCGCCTAAAATAGGAACAATGAGACCAGAGATTTCTTCTCCCTTCGTGATTCTGTGTCCACGGATTAATGGAAAAGGGAGGACTTTGTGGTTCTATTTATTTATTGCTTATTATTAAGAAAAATAGTGATGAACATAGGAAGAGGGCAGTTAAAAGAGTCACGAGAAGGATGTCCAGCAAGAAACATAGGTCTGCAGGCTGCTGCTGGTGACGGATTTCTCAGTGCAAGTGTTTGAATGTCGTCTGGCAGTCTTATTGATTCCTTACATTTTTACCTTAGAAAACATGCAGGCTCGGGTCTCTAGTGAGACTCACGGTTTCTTCATCTCCTGGTTAAGTGACATGCAGAAGTCACAAGTGGGAAGGTGTCTGCAAGGGCTGGGCTCCCAGCCTCCTGCTCCAAACCCAGACTCAGTATCTATCAAGTCTGTGCCGGCAGCTGAAATGTGCAAAACATTTATGTTATCTCCTGATTAAAACGTACTTATTTACTATAATTACATATACCCCTTATCATCCTTTCTTGCTGTTAAATATTTTAATTATATATTTTAGAATATATTCATGGCCTGAGATTTTTATTAACAAAGAGTGGCATTTTAGATTTTAGATTTTTCAAATCTAAAGAACAAGTCTCTGTTAAATACTAAGAGCTAGTTTTAGGTACTTATGGGTAAAAGCTCAAGACCAATTTTTAGACCTTGATTACAAAAACAATAAATATTTTTAAAGATGTACCTTTAGTTTGCTTGGCAGGTTTGTCACGCACGTTTAGCAGGTTTGCTAAATTATTGGGCGCAATATACCCAGGAACCATTTAGAAGGATAAAATTATTTTCTTTGTGGTTAGTCCAAATCTCATCTTACAGGGTATTTAGCAAATTCCTAAATTTGCCTGTGAGCTTTTTAAAGGTCATTGGTTTGAATGATACATTCTAGATTCTTGAGTTGCTAATAGAATGGTGCACTTCCTCATTTCTTATTCCACTGAAAACTTGCAACAGAATGATTAGCAGGTCAATATTATATTCAGAATCTAACCCAGAAGAATATTAGTGCCTTTATAAACATCTGTTCTCTTCTGTTTCGAGCTTATTGACCTATCGGCTATTCAGTAGAATGTCCACGCCCACAGGGCTGCAGTTGTGTGTGGTACCGCATTGTGTATATAATACGAGCTTAACAGATCCATTTCAACTGAAATTTAAAGAGTAAACTCATAAGGAAAAAACCTTTAGTGGATTTGCTAGGGGCTTTTCTTGCTCAGGAATAAATGTATACTGTTTGACAATCATTCATCCATAAGAAATTTGACGAACAGGGACAATCTGAGGAGATACTGAGAAGCACTCCAAAGCATCAGCATGTCCAAGCTCAGTTTGCCCAAATAGCTCTAAATCATTACATGGAAGCTTGTGATATTTTAAATGAGAATTTGTTTCAGCTCATAGAAAATGCTAGTCCTGTTATCGCTGACTTTTAATAAGTCATTTCTATTCAGAACTAATTTATATATTACAAAAAGATAATTTTTATAGTAAAAAATGTAATATAATATATAACTCAACAGCAGTTTGATGCTTCAATGGAGGGAGCGCTAAATCATCTGAGTTCCAAAGTACAATTCGGGAGGCTCTGAATCAATCGCCCTGATTAGTTATGTAATTACATCATTACCAGGTCCTCTCTGCCATGTGATACTTACATCTCATGAATTCTCATTTCCTTTATTATGTATCTAGCGCTATAAACCTATCTCCTAATGCCCTAAAAGAAAAGCCTCTCTGATCAACTCTCCAACTTGACACAGCCAGGGGATTCCATTTATGATGCTTGATCATCAGAAAGAAAATAACCAAGACAAAAGTTCCCTTACACATCGCAGTGTCAATGATGTTAGAAAAGTGAAAGCGATTCAGGGCACGATGTGGGAAGGAGAGGCAAAAATACTTTTAGTTCCAGAGACTATTAATATTTAGAAAGCTGAAAAGAAAGAATGAAACATTGCTACACACAATGTGAGGATTTGATAAAGTAGCCAGCTGTAAATCAGCAGGCAAAAGACTCTTATATGTTCTTAAAATAGTTTATCAGAAGACATAGAGGAAGAGAGAAAACATTTACACAGTCAAAAATCAGTAAATAGCCTAAATGAGGGCTAAAATACTCCTGAAGGTTGCATAATTACAGTTAAAAGTGGAAAGATATGCTGCATTCCTAGAAAGGCTTGATAGTACAAAGATCCTGATTCTCCCTAAGTTAATGTATAAATATAACCTGATGCGGTCTCACTACAAATAAATGAAGAATGAGTGACAGAATTAGAGCAAGTCAGTTCTACAGCTCCTAAGAAGTAATGAATCTATGCAAGGAGTATCAATCACAGCTAACATTACAAGAAGGGTGACAATATACCAGATGCATATCAAGTGTTCTTGTCAAGAAAGAAAGAAAAGAAGGAAGGAAGGAAGGGAGGGAGGAAAGACGGAGGAAGGAAAGGAGAAAACCTGAATATAATGAAAGGTATTGATGTAACTACTAATTATCAGAAACTGAGGACAGAGACACGTGATAAACTAAACCACAAGAATTCACTCTGAAAACTCCAGACTGTGAGAAACAGTACAGGACAAATGACCTGATTTCTTCAACATATAAAATGCAAGGATAAAAATGTAAAAGAACAAGGTGCCTGGTAGATTGAAAGAGATCTAGGAGACATATAAATCAGTTAAATGTATGGACATTATGTGGATCCTGATTTGCTTAAGTATAAAAAATTATGAGTTAATTAATGTAATGTGAAATCTGGATATTTGACAAAATTAAAAAATTATCCTTGATAGAAATTATGTGATATAAAGGTACTATGGATACATTTTTTAAAGTTCTTGTAGCTTAGAGAATTATACTAAAATATTTGCCAATTAAATGACACAATGTCTGAGAATTGCTTCAGATGAATTTAATTTTGAGGGCAATATGGAAATGGATAAAGCAGAATAGGCCATGAGGTGGTAATTGTTGATAATTGTTGGAGTTGGTTGATGGCAGATGAGGTTTATTACATTATTCTCTTCACTGTTGAATATGTTTAAAATTGTCCATAATATACATGTACACCTCAGAGATTTGCAGGTTCGGTTCCAGACCACAGCAATAAAGGGAATATGTCAATAAAACTAGTCATGTGCATTTTTTGGTCTCCCAGTGAACATGAAAATTATGTTTTTACACTATACTGTAGTCTATTAAGTGTGCAATAGCATTACATCTAAAAAAATGCACATACCCTAATTATAAAGACTTTATTGCTAAAAAACGCTAACCATCCTCTGAGCCTTCAGCAAGTCTTAGTAGAAACATCAAAGATCACTGATCACACATCACCATAACAGATATAATAATAATAATAAAAGTTGGAAATATTGCAAGGATTACCAGAACGTGATACAGAGACAGGAGATGAGCAATGCTGTTGGGAAAATGGCGCTGGTAGGCTTGCTCGACCCAGGGTTACTCCAAACCTTCAATTTGTAAAACACACAGTGGCTGCAAAGCACAATAAAGCAAAGCACAAAAAAATAAGGTATTCCTGTGCTATTTAAAATAAATGAGAAAACTTTGAGATTATATAAATATTATTTTAATAAATGCTAGAATATGTTCTCTCCCAACAGTTGTAAATGACAAGTGCTGCAGACTGCAGATCTTCGCAAGGGGCATAAAGAACAAAGCAGTGGAAACTAATGATTTAATATTCAATAATTTCCCCCAGTTTCCCACTAGACACATAACATGCAGCTACATATAATGAAACTTTTGAAGCTATGGAATCTAGTAAAATTCCCTATCAACAATTTGCTATAAGAGTGCAGAGAATTTGGAAAGAGAGCACATTTGTTCAAAGTAAAAGCTTTGAAACATTTCCTTGCTTACAAATTCTTTTCTAAAGAGTGAGATTTCCTGGAAAATCCTGGTGAACAGGACAAGCTTGGGCTAAGTGTTCAATGGTTTGGAAAAAGCCAGATGCCTTGACTTCTAAAGTTCCACGAAGTAAGATTATATAGTGTGTCAACCTCAACCTCAGAAAAGCCCCATAAAACCCTTAGCTGTGAAATCACTATCCTAGATATGATACAAAGATAAATCAAAGAACATATTAACGACCATCGGTTGAACTCATACCATGTACTGTTGATGTAGATAATTCCATTTTACAGATAGGAAAACTGAGAGTGCTATGGTCTCTGCTCTCTGTAAGAATGTGTTTTATCGGTACCTAGAAGGATGCATTTGTTCTGGCTCATCTGCATCAGGGTACTCTGTGGTTCATTCATTCAATAAGTAGTTTTTGTATATGTACCAAGTTCCAGACCCTGTACTAGGCACTAAGAAATGTACGGACATTATGGTGAGGTAGGTAGGGTACAAATATGAGAAGCATCAATTCTAATTGGATATCTTGGGAGAAGGATTAGGAAAACCTTATTGAGGAAGAGGCTGCTATTTTCATCCCTAGTATGGCAAGTCCCATGTATTTTTTTTAATTGAAGTATAGTTAATTTATACAATGTTGTGTTGATTTCAGGTGTACAGCAAAGTGATTCAGATATATATATGTATATATATATATATATATATATATATACACACACACACACACACACATATATATATAATATATTCTTTTTCAGATTCTTTTCCATTTTAGGTTATTATAATACAAGATATTGAGTAGAGTTCCCTGTGCTGTACAGCAGGTCCTTGTTATTTACCTATTTTATATATAGTAGTGTGTATCTGCTAATCTCAAACTCCTAATTTATCCCTCCCCCACCCTGCTATCCCTTTTGATAACCGTAAGTTTGTTTTCTATGTCTGTGAGTCTATTTCTGTTTTGTAAATAAGTTCATTTGTATTATTTTGTTAGATTCCACATGTAGGTGACATCATATAATATTTGTCTTTCTCTGTCTGACTTACTTCACTTAGTATGATAATCTCTAGGTCCATCCATGTTGCTGCAAATGGCATTATTTCATTCTTTTTTATGGCTGAGTAGGATTCCATTATATATATATATATATATATATATATATATATATATATATATATCTCACATCTTCTTTATCCATTCATCTGTCAATGGACGTTTAGGTTGTTTCCATGTCTTGGCTATTGTAAATAGTGCTGCAGTGAACATTAAGTGCATGTATCTTTTCAAATTAGAGTTTTTGTCTTTTCCAGATATATGCCCAGGAGTGGCATATGGCAACTCTATTTTTAGTTCTTTAAGGACCCTCCATACTGTTCTCCATAGTGACTGCACCAATTTACATTCCCACCAACGGTGGAGGAGGGCTCCCTTTTCTCCACACCCTCTCCAGCATTGATTATTTGTAGACTTTTTAATGATGGCCGTTCTGAGTGGTGCGAGGTGATACTTCATTTTAGTATTTAATCATAGCTCATGTTCTGATAGTGATAGCTATTAGGTATCAGTATGGTCTATTTACTGCTCAATGAATTGATCTATGAATATAAAAATATTTTATTGTTAAATATGCAGATTCTCAAATCATGCATACGTTAAATATCTAACTCTGTCTTAACACATTTTCTGCTCTCTGATATTGAATTTTCTGAAATCTTTTCAGGAGCTCACCAAGCTATTGATAACAAAGTTTAAGAAAAATTTGAATAAGGAAATTTTTTTTTTTTTTACATAGAAGAACCCCAGTATAGTGCTACTCAGGTTTCTATAGAAAAATACACAGAGTAATTAAGTAATGAGATGCTATTTTAATGTACTTCTTATAATAATATTGGATTCTGTGTTTTAAAATAGTGTGGTTAGACGTCCTCAGGCTAACAATTTCTGAAAACTTGTTTTGAGGAAATAAAAAATGAAGTAGAAGACAGCAATTTTGACCATGTAAACTGTACATTTAATGACATTTTTTTCTTGAAACCTTTTAACTTAAACAATATCACCATTTTAGAGCTAAAGAAACCAAGGCTCAGATAATTTTTTTTTTTTTTTTTTTTTTTTGCGGTACGCGGGCCTCTCACTGCTGTGGCCTCTCCCGTTGCGGAGCACAGGCTCCGGACGCGCAGGCTCAGCGGCCATGGCTCACGGGCCCAGCCGCTCCGCGACATGTGGGATCCTCCCAGACCGGGGCACTCGCGTCCCCTGCATCGGCAGGTAGACTCTCAACCACTGCGCCACCAGGGAAGCCCAAGGCTCAGATAATTTAAGTAACTCAGGGAAAGACATGTAGAACCAAGATCTGGTTCCAGAACCAATGATCTGCACTGTTTCCAGTTTCAAAGGTTCTTTGAAAGTTAGACTTAAAGATTTATTATTATTGTATATTTTCTAAACTTTAATTGCTTCCCATTCATAAGTATATTTTTTGTATTTCTCTTAAGACACAATATTATTTATTCTATTAATTATAGAAGCAATAAACTTTGAATAAATTTTATGTGATATTGTTTTTTTTTCCATAGTGGAGTTTTTCACCAAATGCATTTATTTAATCCGAATAAATAAGTTAGAGAATGCAGGTATATTTCTTCCTTGTAAAGTGAAGGCAGACCTCCTTTTATTGCACTTTGCTTTATTGGGCTTCACAGACACTGCATTTTTTACAAATTACAGTTTGGGGGCAACCTTTCATCGAACAAGTCTACTGTCACGTTTTGGTAATCTCATAATATTTCAAATGTTTTCATTACTTTATATTTGTTATGATGATCTGTGATCAGTGATCTTTGATGTTACTAATGCAACTTGCTGAAGGCTCAGGTGAAGGTTAGCACTTATTTTTTCACAATAACTTATTTTTTAATTAAGGTATATACATTGTTTCACACATAATGCTATTGCACACTTAATAGACTATAGTATAGTGTAAACATAACATTTATATGCACTGGAAAACCAAAACATGCATGTGACTCGCTTTATTACCATATTCCTGTTATTGTCATGGTCTGGAACCAAACCTGAACTATCTCTGAGGCCTGCCTGCACCAGGGTGGTTAAAAGGAAGTGTTACAGAATGTAATAGGGAGAATATATGGATTTGAAAATGTATATCAGGTCACTTTAGAGAAGAGTGAATTGAGTTCTTTTAATGACAACTAACCAGGAAGAAGCTCAGCTTTCCAGCAGTGGCTGTGCAGGTGCAAAGCCCCCAATGTGCTGACTATGAATACGGTTCCATTTAGTTTTCTGCTAATAATCACCAGTGGCTACAATTTCTAGAGCCCCTGCTATGAGTCAGATGCTTTTCTTGTGTGATCACTAGCTCCTGCAGCAACCTTCTCAAAAAGCTAAGGGACGTCCCAGAAGCCTTTGCGGGGCCACGTGGGAATTCAGATGCAAATCCATCTGGTCCCAAAGCAGTGCTCTTTCTGCCATTTTCTTTCTTCCTTTGACACCTCAGGACCAGGGCTCTGCAGTCTGTGATTTTTTTCAGTATCTCTAGGCTTTGCATTTAATCCTGGATAATGACAGCTCTTTGAAAAAGACAATTATTTCAGTACCATTTGTATTTTTCAATCTGACGTTAGCAGATTGTTACGTAGAAAATGGCAAGAAAATTAGCCAATAGGTTTATTGTTGGCTGACCCCTTCAGTCAATCCCTCAAATCCCTGAAGAGTGGTGGTTTTTATGTTAAAGGAGATTATAGGCATAAGTTACACGCATTAAAATATTGGATTTATTTTATGAATCTATGTTGCACTGAGTAATAGAATCCTTAAAAGAAATGCTGGAGAGAGAGAGAAAGTGTTTTTTTTTAAATCTGTGTAAAACCAGTGTCTTTATTCCTGTGAACTAACTGCCACCTCTATTAGCTTAAAACCTATTGCACAGAGTTTGATTTGGAAAATCTCAAAGAGAAACCAGGGGAGGAAAGGGTGTTTGGTTCCTTTAAGAAACAGTAATCTACCAAAAAGGGGTGGAAGGTAGTTTGGTTTTGGAAAACCAAAAAAACAAACAAGAGCAGAAGCAGGTCCCCGCAGTGCCCTGGGCTCGGGATCTGGGAATGAGGTTCCTGACACAGGACTCCAGCAAGGGAGCAGCCCTGCCACGCCACGTTCCCCAAGCATCAGGCTCCTGTATTTATGGAATAATATCAGAGTGCTGGCAGAGGTGGTCTTTGTCCCTGTTAAGTCAAGATAGATGGTGCCGGGAGGCAGGGAACATGTCCTTTCCCACACAGGGGTGGAGAGAAGAAAGGCTCTACAATAATAGGAATTTCAAAGAAGGCAAAATACACTATAGAAGTTTAAGGCTGAAACAGATCAGAGACATACTCTTCCTTCATCACCCCCACCCCTGCCATTTCATAGATGAGGTGCTGAAATCAGGAATGACTGATTGGTTGGGGAAACTATATACAGTGGTCTCGAAACCCAAAGAGGCGTTCTTCCAAAGAGTAAGTTGGAGATGCAGAGTACACTTGATACAGTGAAGGCCCCAGGAAGGGCTCCTGCAGAGAATACTATGGGCTTGGCTTAGTGTTTAATAGGCTTCTGTTGTGTGGTTTTTTAGACAATAGTAATTGATGTCTCATGCAGTTAATATTCTGCTGAACATATCTGAGAAATACTGAATATCTGAAACCTCACCTCATTCCTGCCCCATCAGATAAAAATGGGTTAGCAGACATGTGGTCTTGTCCAAAGCCTCCATAGGACATTTAGTTCACATGAAAAGGTCCTTGAAATCTGGTCCTATCCAAAATGTCCTTGAGCATATTTAGTCTATGCCAAAAGGTTTTGGACAGGACCAAATGTCAAGGACCTTTTGGCATGGACCAAAGGTCTTACTGGCCAGATATCTGAAGGACATTTTGGACAGGAACAAGCGTCCTTTAATGTGTAACTGCATGATATATGCATCATGTGTATATATGCGTGTGTGTGTGTATGTATATATAAACTGATGTGGAAATCGGGTAATGGATTGTGTATGCCATCATCTATCTCAGTGTGTTCAATCATGTCTCCATATTAGGATCACCTGGAAAGCTTTCAAAATATATCAGTATCTGGGCCCTACTCTGATTTAATTGGTTTGGGGTCAAGCCCCGACATCAGCCTTTTTTAAAAGATCCCGGTTAATTCTAATGTTCAGTAGGATTTCGAATCCCTGTCTAACGCCTGGAGCTCTGTCTTCAACTGGAGTGAGCTTCAATTAATCTCCACTTTAATTCTGTGATGCGTACATCATGCTTTATTACATTTTTGCTTCAGATAAATTTCACTGAGTAATAAAAGTAAAGGGAGAACGGTTGGTGGAAATTTACTCAAGAAATTAATTTTGTCATTAATACAAATGATAGGCCATCTGGATAAGCCATGATAGTCTGTTACTAAAGACTGTTTTCAAAGGGGGCATGATTTTTATTATTAAACCACTCAGCAATGGCACCTAATGTACAAAGCATGTATTTTAATCAGAGAATGTGCATGCGAATTAAACAGCTCTTAATAACTGTTCATTATCATTTATGAATACCTACCTTTTACCCACATTCAAGTCTCCTCTGAGGAATTCGTGGGAATTTAATGAAGTCCAAACATAATTCCGATGGATAGAGTTAAAAAGTAAAAATGATGATTGTTTTGCATTGAAGTCAGTGATATACTCAATTATTGATGGAGATTTATGCTTCTAGATACATAAACTAATTTGCCTTACAAATCTTTCATTCTATGTTTCTCTGATGGTGTTTAAACACACCCGCATATGCACACACAACACAGACAGCTCAGTGAAAATAAACCAAGAATGTGCAGGGTTTTTTCCTGATTTTGGCCACCATTTGGTTGGCGGGATATATTTTTCCACTTGCCAGCAAGGTGCCTGCCACAGGGCAATATGTCCACATTCGTCCCCTTAGCTACCTTTCCTGGCAGTTCTGAAGTTCATGCTATTAACACTTCTTTTATATTTTAACTTTTGTTCAAACAGTGAGGGCTCTGAACAGTTTAGAGCAGGGAAAGGCAAACTTTTAGTAAAAAAGTTTAATGTACGCCTTGCTTCAAAGTGAGTTTGAAAAACAGCCTACTTCAAACTCCATGCATTCCCCGTGATTTCCTTTAACACCCAGCTTCGCTCGCCTCTCTTAGAAATGCAGGTCCACCTTCAGTTTCAGGAAGCACCCCTGTCAAAAAAGCTACAAGTCAAAAATCACTCCACAGGCTGCTCAGTTGAACACATCTAGCCGGATTTTTCCTTGGGGATTTTAATAAATGACTTCTTCTTTCTCCCCAGAATACAAAGAACACAATGTACAATTAAAGGTTCAGATATATTGTAAGGATCACTCCATGTCACCAAGTCCCACCGGACACTGAAGCTTAAAAATAAAGCTTTACTTAAAAAGTAAAGCTCAGGAGGGAAGCTATATGTTTTATGAATCATTTTGACCAGGAAAGCATTCAACTGAGTTGCTCTGTTCAGAAGCACAGGCCAAATCATTTTTTTGTTACGCAAAGATTGGTACTCTGCTTTAGACTTTCCTTCCTGGAAAAAAAAAAAAAGTAGAAAAAAAAAAGACTAGAAGCCCTTTTCCAGCTCTTTCTTAAGATTGCGGCTTTATCCACATTCACACTTGACATCAGCATTCTTACTAAAACAGTGGATCAATTCAGTGAAGCCAATATTCAGTTCAGTAAAACATTAGGAAACAAAACCAATTAAAATGTCTAGTTTTTATTATAAAAATGCTTGAGTCAGCTGAAACACTACAGCCAGGTTTATATACAGAGATGGTCAGATATAAAGTCAGAAGCAAGAAGATTTAGTCACTTGTCATCAAAAATAATTTTTGTAACTGCAGAGCTGAGCTCTATTCTGAATGCAAAATGATGAGAATTCTATTTTACAATTTATGTGTCATATATTATATAACTTGTATATTTTATAATAATGATTATATTTAATGTGTTTGAGACATCCACATCTACCTAGGTATTTTCAATTAGAGCATCTCAAAATGAGGGGAAAGATAAGTGTCATATAATTTGGATATTTCTTCTATAGTAGAGAATCAGCCATTGGTGGTCTTATTTCAGAATCCTTTATCAGACGTTTTTATTTTTTCCTGCAGTAACAGACATCATGTTATTTTCATGGTTTCTCCATTTATTTCTTGAGTAACCTATTTCCCAAAATATATAACATTTAGTCACACTTTCCATAACTACTTTTAAATCAAACTGCTGAGATGTAACATCTATTTGTGTTGTTTTAAATGATTCAATGCATATTTTAATGTCAAAAAGTTTGAAAAATTACAATTGTGTGTATCATCTAATCAAAGAGAATCTTTTCCAGTGGTTTCATTTCACAATGGAGTCATTTATTTTCTGTACATTTACTGTAAATATTTCACTCCAAATTGAAGAAATTTCTTTATAGCATTTCTTAATCTTTGGTAAAGAAATTATCTCAGGACCAAAGGAGTTTATCACATTATTAGATGTGAGGAACACCTCAAAATATTATTTTTTAAGCAAATTGAATATTTTTTAAATTTTTCATTCTTACCCTAACAACAGTTTTCAGAAATTTCTGCTTTTCATTTATGGTTAAAATGACAGCAATAAGAAAATGTATTCCTTCACAGTGGGCTACTACTAGGGACAGATGCCACACAGTTTTATGGAAAATGACTTGTCTTTCCAGAATCATCCCTAGAGATTAATACGCCATAAGTAAGATTAACATAGATCTTGATCTATCTATTAACATAGATCTTGATATCACTTAGTTTTTTTTTAACATCTTTATTGGAGTATAATTGCTTTACAGTGTTGTGTTAGTTTCTGCCGTGTAACAAAGTGAATCAGCTATACATATACATACATCCCCATATCTCCTCCCTCTTGCGACTCCCTCCCACCCACCCTCCCTATCCCACCCCTCTAGGTGGTCACAAAGCACCGAGCTGATCTCCCTGTGCTATGCGGCTGCTTCCCACTAGCTATCTATTTTACGTTTGGTAGTGTATATATATGTCCATGCCACTCTCTCGCTTTGTCCCAGCTTACCCTTTCCCCTCCCCATATCCTCAAGTCCATTCTCTACATCTGCTTCTTCATCCCTGTCCTGCCCCTAGGTTCTTCAGAGCCTTTTTTTTTTTTAGATTCCATGTATATGTGTTAGCATACAGTATTTGTTTTTCTCTTTCTGAGTTACTTCACTCTGTACGACAGACTCTAGGTCCATCCACCCCACTACAAATAACTCAATTTTGTTTCTTTTTATGGCTGAGTAATATTCCATTGTATGTATGTGCCTCATCTTCTTTATCCATTCATCTGTTGATGGACACTTAGGTTGCTTCCATGTCCTGCCTATTGTAAATAGAGCTGCAATGAACATTGTGGTACATGTATCTTTTTGAATTATGGTTTTCTCAGGGTATATGCCCAGTAGTGGGATTGCTGGGTCATATGGTAGTTCTATTTTTAGTTTTTTAAGGAACCTCCATACTGTTCTCCATAATGGCTGTATCAATTTACATGTCCACCAACAGTGCAAGAGGGTTCCCTTTTCTCTACACCCTCTCCAGCATTTATTGTTTGTAGGTTTTTTGATGATGGCCATTCTGACCGGTGTGAGGTGACACCTCATTGTAGTTTTGATTTGCATTTCTCTAATGATTAGTGATGTTGAGCATCCTTTCATGTGATATCAGTTAATTTTGATGGGACAATTCAAGGGGATGAATGTGCTAGATTGTATCAGGTATGAGGAAGGAAATATGTTTCAGATGATATTTAATTACTGAATTCCAGCCCTTCCTTTGCCAGTTCTCATGTGCAGAATTTATGGGTCTGTATCTGTATTGAAACTCTTTTTGCCTTATCAATCAAACATTTAAAGTTAAATGTCCTATATGGTATGTTCTCAAATGAAGTGACTATATTTTTAATATTTTTATATTCAGATCCACAAAAATGTGAGTTTATTTAGGAAACAGTTAGTTTTAAATTTAAAGAACTTTCAGCTTTGCATATAACTCATGAAATCTAGTTGTCAGGGAGCAGAGGGGAAAAGCTCTGGTTAACCACTGGCCAAATCAGATAGAAGGAAGAAAATTCAAAAAATTTCAGAGATCATGGATGGAGTGGTAGAGGAAGAGACGATGCAAAAAAAGGGGGATTTTGCAAGTTTGAACAAATTCACTCAAGGTCTTCAGGTTTTAACATAACTTCCAAGACAGAAGCAATGTGGCATAGTTATTTTATTTTTAACTATTTTTTCAGGTTTAAAAAAGGAGGGTTTAATTAATTATATACAAGAATGAAGCCAGACAGGGCAGGGTGCAAGGAGTCACCGGAAAGCACAAGTCCCCTGGGGCCCTCCCCTTCCCCTACCTGCTAAATAGCTAAATAGCTGGAACCAGGTCCCAGTGACCACCGCTCCCTCCAGGCCCCTGGACACCCAGCTCCCTGGGTCCTCAGACTGCAGTCCACCTGCTGTAGACAGGCACTGGCCAGGGCTGGGACAATCAAGGGGACATTCGGACAGACACATTTTTTTTTGGTTGTTTTATGTCAAGCTATTTAATTGGGAATGGGAGATACAGATAACAATTTTTCCTCTTTCTTGTTCATTTTCTTAAACAGAAGATCTTATTTTGTAATAGAATGCAGTAGGGAAGCTTATTCAGTCGACAGACATTCACTGATCACCAAATTTACAGAAACCATTTTTTACTATGAAACAGAGAAACAAGAAAAAATATTGGAAACAAGGGCAGGCACCCTGGGCCATTATTTTTGACCTGGAGCTAAGAATTATTTTGGTTTTTCTTTGTGTGTCAATATATGGTATTTAGATCTCATTTAAACATGTTATTTAAATATCGTATTTGGTATATTTCTACTTTATTCTCCACTTATTATATTAATAGTGAAATATCGATGTATGTTCATCATCCAAATAACGTGACTAGATTAGGTCATAAGAGCCTCTACATTTTCAGGTCTCCAGCTTCTTCCTCCATCAGGGTAGTCCCGCGTCTGCAATCCTGTTATTCTCCAATCACCCTGTTTCTGAAGATGCTTGAGCTGCCTCTACTTACTCAAAAAATTCTGGTCCCAGCAAGAACTAAAGAATAGAACTTCTCAGCAAACCATTCCAGCCTCAGGACGAACTCCCTCTGTGTGCTGACCCATGCCCTGCATTCCAATATGTTGCTTCTTTTCTCCTCTGAAAAAATTTCCCTCTAAGATTTCTTTGTGTCCCTAGAATCTCGTAAATTCCCATCCTCCCAAATAGCTAGGTCTGTGAGAAAATGGAAAATTATGCGTGTGTTATTCTTAATTTATTAATTGCTACACCCTTATGGGCAGGCCTAGACCACCTATATGGAGAATTAGGGCATTTCTGGTGTTGGTTATGGGGGGCGACTTGGCTTGCTGGATGGAAGCTGGAATGTAAGGGCTGCTCTTATGTGTCCAGGAGAGAAGCCATGAGCTCCCAGCAGAGGGACAGGAATGTCTGAGAGGAGTCCTACTTAGCAGGTGTTGTGATGATACCAGACCTGGGGAAGAATTTGGGCACGTGGACAAGAGGAACCCAGGGTGGTCTCTCTTTTTTCGGGTGACTATCCCATTCTTGTGCGATTTACAATAACTTTGGCATTTACTTTGTATAAATACATCCCATTTCACATTAAACATAATCCTAAATATTGTTCCCTTTGCAAATGAGATCTGATTTCCATTTACAAACACTTTATCGGTAACTTCAATTTATATAAATTATTCATATTTAATTATTTTCAGTGAGTTACAGAATTCTAAATATTTCTAAGTGACTTTGGATTCTACCTAGTATAACATAGTGCAGATGGGGGAACAGGATGGTCTGTGAAAGTTCCTGAGCTCACAAAGGTAGTAGGTATAGAAATGGGTGACAGGAGGCCCTGGGTGGAGTGCTGGACCACTCCAGGATGGAGTCAGAGAAGGAGATGGACAAGGGGTGGCCAGTGAGGTAGGAACCAAGAGAGTGGATATCCTGGAAGACAGCGGAGGCAGTGCCCCAGGGAAGCAGAGGAATCGGCTGTAGATATCACTGGGAGGTCAAGGAAAATGAACACGGAGGGTTGAACGCTACATTTAGAAATGCACATATCACTGGTGACTTCTAGAAAAGCCATTTTGGTGGAGCAGTGATGGCAAAAATGACCTGGTGGGGTTTGAATAGTGTGGAGGACAGGAATTTGAGAGAAGAAAAGACAACTCTTTTGAGGTTTTTGTTATTAAAAAAAAAAAAAAAAGCAGAAAATAGAATAGCCCAGAGGGAAAGCAAGACTTCATCTTGGCTAGATTTGTGTTATTTTATTTTATTTTCTAATATCTTAAGATATTTTTAAGTTAAGAAATTAAAACTGTAAGAAATAACACATTTGTTAACAAGTGTTGATGGGGTGTGGAGAAAAGGGAGCCCTCCCACACTGTGGGTGGGAATGTAAATTGGTGCAGCTACCATGAAAAGCAGTATGGAGATTTCTCAAAAAACTAAAAATAGAGCTACCATGTGACCCTGCAATTGCACTCCTGGGTATATATCTGAAAAAAACAAAAACACTAATTTGGAAAAATACCTGCATCCCAGTGTTCATAGTAGCCTTATTTACAATTGCCAAGATATGGAAATATGGATGCAACTTAAGTGTCCATCAAGAAATGAATGGATAAAGAAATATATATATAATATTTGTTGACAAGAGCCCAAATATATATTCCTTTTGGAAATATTTCTTAAATACTCAAATATATTTTAGGCCCCAAATTTGTAAGTTAATGCTGTAATTATACTTCTTGTTGTTTTTAACATGCTCACCTTCAATTGTGTAATCAGACCATATGAAGTCAACAGCATCAAGTGAAGCTCTTTACTATGGCTTCTCGGGGACGACTGTAGTGTGGCATCTAGTTACACTAACTGTGCTGACTGTTCTTGAGTCAACATTTCACTGGTCTGAAATGTGTCCTGGAACCATGGATCTGCATGCTGAATCATCTTGTGAATTGTTTCCTTTTTCTCCACAATAGCTCTGTGTCAACATGACCAATGAGAAGATGCACCACTATATCAATGAAGTGCTTTTTCTACAGGAGCAAACAGAATGTGTACAAGAGGGAGTTACCATGGAAACGGCTTATTCTCTTGGTAACCAGACTGGAGTTTTGGATTTTTTTTTCCAGGTATTCACATAATATAATTAGATACTTTACAGGATGCATGCATTTAAATATACTGGAGAGAAAGAACTTTCTTTCACGGGGCCTTACTTTGAGGATATCTTTATGGGAGACTCAGCAATTTCTAATTTACTTATAATCTTTCAGTGTTGATTGAGGAGCACATGACCTTTCTCTGAAAGGTCATTTGAATGATTACCAATTGATTAAACAGACAACAAGTATCAGATCATTTTGTTATAAAAAATATTCATCTGCAGTTATGTCGCTAAAACTCTCCTCTTGGCATAGTTATAAATACCCATTGTACAAATAAAATATTTTATAAAGTAACTCTAAGACTAGCAAGACCATTAAACAAATTCAGCAGAATCTCGTTTGTCTCCAAATTTCTAAGTTTGAATATGGAAAACCTTGGCAGAAAAATATATATATATACGTACATATCATCTTAGTATTTCTGCACATGTTTATGCTTATCTTTATTGTTTCTACCTTACAAAGCAAGAATCTTTGCCTCAATGTCGCCATCATAAAAACAGAAATCTATCACACAAACATCAGTCTCTATCTCCTAATATAAGGCTTTATATAGATTCACCAGTAATATTTCTAAAACACTTGAACATTGTTTAAAACTGATACCATTTCGCTGTTGAGGAGAATAGTATATAATTTTCTACCCTTTATTTTTATAAATGTATACTTACAAATTACTTTATTCATTTTCTGAATATGTGCAATGTTCTTGTTTCTGGTACCAACTTGTCAACATTCCTTGTTTTAAGTACAGAAGAAGTTCTCTTCCTCCAGAAAGCCCTCCCTCTTCATGACACACATAGTATACAGTTTTCCTCCTTAAGGTTATAAGATGGGTTGACAGTAATATATACTTACCTGTATATGGGAAGCCTTGGGTACCCACTACCCCCCTTCTCGCTTGCTGCTATGTCCTTGACTGCTAAACCGCAGCCAGCAGAATGAAGTTATTTCTGTCTCTTTGGTTATCACCCTTGGGGTCTCATCATTGGAATGGTTATTTCAATAGTGGGACCTCATCAGTATGAACTGGAAATGTCAGTGGATATTTCTGCTGCTACTCCTCTTTGATACCCCCCAAAATGAGATGAAAAGACATACTAAGTATAGGGTGAAACTTGCATTTTTATCTATAAATAGGTAAGTCTATATACCAGAAAGAAAACATACAACTTTTCTGTAGTTGGAAATTTTATTTTTATTAAGGTGAGAATATATATTTCAACAAAGCCAGTGTTTTAATGACTTTAAAATACACTTATTTACTTTCAATTCCTCTAATCAATAAATACTACTGAGAACCAACACAACATCAGAGGTTTGCTAGGTGGTGCGGAGACAGCAATGAACAAAAATAGACATGTATTGATGATAAAGACTAATTTATTTTCTCAGTGCTTGTATGAACGTGATGAGGATGTAAGTGGTATGCATGAGCAATAACAAAAATAGCAAATTGAGTAATAGAAGGAAAATACCCTCTCTTCTTAACTTTCAGAAGCCTTCTGGATTTCTCTCTTTATTGGATGAAGAAAGTCAAATGATTTGGTCAATGGAACCAAGTCTTCCCAAAAAGCTACACAGTCTTCTAGAATCCTCAAACACAAATGCAGTTTACTCCCCCATGAAGGATGGGAATGGGAACCTCGCCCTCAAAGACCAAGGCACAGCTTT
The DNA here is from genome assembly GCF_964165515.1 of Mesoplodon bidens. Taxonomy (NCBI): domain Eukaryota; kingdom Metazoa; phylum Chordata; class Mammalia; order Artiodactyla; family Ziphiidae; genus Mesoplodon; species Mesoplodon bidens. Next base: position 74,264,649 of record NC_138174.1, read on the forward strand.
CACCATTATGCATTACGCAGGACGGGTGAGTTCCGAGAACTGAGCCATTTATGGTATGCGCTAATGGGCCAAAGGTCTTAAGAGCAAGCCTTAAAGGTTTTGACGTTTTAGAGTTTTGATCATTGAAACTGGGTGAACAACCCACCAAATGTTTCTTTCCTAAGCCTGATAAGGACTTAGCATTTCAGAATGTGGGTGATGAAGCATGCGGTATGATTCTTCTCATAACGTTTCCCTATTTATAACTTAATACGAGCAAAAGAGACCTGAATTTAATACAAGAGCTCTTCCATAAAATTTGGTATATTTTCAAAATCCAAACAAACATTGGACATCTGAGTTTACTTACCCTCAATATAGTTGTTAGTATTAAATTACTTTTCCTAAACCTAAGGAAGAAAGCAACTCTCCGATCCCTCTCCATTGCCTAACCAGCTTTGTAAAACATGCTTCCTTATTCAAATCCTTCAAGGACCGACTCTTATCTGTCTAAAACATGTCACAGTCTTGGGCTTCCCTGGTGGCGCAGTGGTTGAGAGTCCGCCTGCCGATGCAGGAGACACGGGTTCATACCCTGGTCCGGGAAGATCCCACATGCCACGGAGCGGCTGGGTCCGTGAGCCATGGCCGCTGAGCCTGCGCGTCCGGAGCCTGTGCTCCGCGATGGGAGGGGCCACAACAGTGAGAGGCCCACGTACAGCAAAAAAAAAAAAAAAAAAAAAAAAAAAAAAACATGTCACAGTCCTGAGGCCAGCCTCCTATCAGGCTTCTCTGAGCTGGGCCCTGTCACTTCCTCCAAGGCTTACCTGCCACAACTCTCCTCTGCAAAACCCCTGTTCAGGTTCCTTTTTCCAATCCACTCCCTGTTTTCCTGCAGATCCCTCCCCCCACGCGTGATGTCTCTTCACACTCAAGCTGGAAATATCCTCCTTGTCTTCTTCACAAGGTCAAATTTTATCCATCTTTTAATGCTCACATCCACATCCCACTTAATCTCCAATCCAGCTTCCATCTATAGTTAATTCTTCCACTTTTGCATCTGTAGCCGCCAGACTTTCCTCCCTGTTTGGGATGTAGCACAAATAACATTATTAGTGGTTGAAACCCCTAGTCACTCTATCACTCTCAGTGTATTTCAGTTCACTTCAGCCGGTGTTTACTGAGACTCTACTATATGCCAAACCCAGGGCACTAGAGGATCAAAGATGAGTAAACCGTATTTCTTGCCCTCAAACGTGTCACAGTCAAGTAAGGAAAAGGAAAGTCAACAAATACTTCTGCTATAATTTGCTCATAGCAATATTAGTCATATTAACAAAATTCCCTGTTACCACAAAGAAGAAAGAATGTATTTGGCTCCAAAAAAGAGCATAGAAACATCTTCAAGAGGAGGTAAAATGTGACCTTGGCCTCTAAGGGGGATGCTGAGCTGCCTGAGACTGTGGGGGAGGAACATCCCAGTAAAGACAAGGGCTTCTGAAAATGAATGAACCGTGCATCTGTCTGGATTCAGTTGCAAAGGACAGAATCCTGCGTAGCTGTTCAAGCAGAAAATAACTTCAGTGCAGGAAAATCACTGTCGAGGGGACTCTAAGTTGAACTTTCAGAAATGACCTTAAAACCACCCCACAGGACAGGGCTCCCTCTGTAGTTAGGGCCACGTCTTTGATCAGGAAGCCTGCAGCCTGATTGAGAAACTGCTGCTACAGGTACTGACTCCCAGTAACTGCTGCCACCTAAACCAGTAAGAGGCCCATTCCCCGGCACTCAAAAAGGAAGAGTCAGTAGCTGAGCCTGGAGCCTTCAGTGCTGGAGAAAACCAACATCTCCTGGACGTGCTCACCAGGTAAAACACAGACACAGCAGAAATGTAGCCTCCACCACTTCAACTTTCTAAATCTCGGGCAGTAGTTCAGACAGGTGGAAGCTGCAGAACGAGCGGACCCTAGCTGCAAAGGAGTCTGGGAGAAGTAATATTCTCACTTTCCAACATCTGCAGGACAGGAAGTGACCAGGATAAACCTAACACTCCACCATTTCCACCCATATCGCAGTTGGGAAATGGTACCAGACGTTTGGTCAAGTGTATGGAGGTTGGTAGGAGAAAAGTCTAGGAAGGTTGTTTGTGGTGAAACCATGAATAAATATGCATGTACCCTTGGGACTTTGTCCTCTTGACAGTGTTAACTTATCAGATGTTTTTAGACAGGGTGGGGGATGAAGTGAGAAAACCAGAGGACATGATGTAGGTAGGTTGGGAAGAAAGGAAGGGGGGCAATTGAATCACTCCAACAAGGACTGCGTTTGAGCCAGAGCAGCAGGACAGAGTGGTGGCATTCCCAGGGAAGAGTGAGTGACTGAATGTGTGGAGCCAGGGAGGGGACACAGCTGGAGATGACCCTGAGAGCCTCACCCTGTTGACTGATGGAGGTTGTTTTAGGCCAACCAAGAAGGGAAATCCTGGAGAAGGAGGCTGTTTGGAAGGAAAGATATTCCACTTTAGATGCTTGGAATTTGAGGTTCTTAATGGAAATTCCCATGAGATGCTGAAAATACTTGACACTGGGAGGCTGGCTGTTTCTAGAAACCTAGTCATAGTTTGGGAAATGTGTATAATTGCACATGGAGAAGAGGGAGAAAGATGTTAGTAGGAAAGAAAAGTATCACAGAAACGAAGAGAAAAGAGTCATCTGGGTCAACAGGAAGGGAGCCTCGACAGGACACTTAGGCCAAGGAACACCTTTGTGAGAAGTTCTGGTGGGACAGTGCCATATGATGGCTTAGTGGATGTGTGGAGGAAGTCAGTGGATGATTTTATATAATAAATAGATATTCTCAGAAATTATCAGCTATCCTTTACAGTTGAGAGATTTAGCCTTTACATTTTTTTATAACAGTAGCAATCTTTTAGTCCTATGTGCAGATTTTTAATCTATATTTTCTTTATATTAAGAATTTACTAAAGTATATAGAAACAAAGATACTTGCATAATAAAATAACATGTTATTTTACTTTTCAATTCAAATGTTAGAACGTTAGAATACTTTCCAATTCAAAAGCTTTTGTGTCAGAATTTTTTATATTGAGGTACAGTTCATTTACAATGGTGTGTTAGTTTCAAGTGTACAGCAAAGTGATTCAGTTACACATAAATATATATATATATTTTTTTTTCAGAATTATAGGTTATTCTAAGATATTGAGTATCGTTCCTGGTGCTCTACAGTAGGTCCTTGATGTTTATTTTATATATAGTAGTGTGAATCTGCTAAGCCCAATCTCCTAATTTATCCCCCCCTTTCCTCTTTGGTAACCATAAGTTTGTTTTCTATGTCCGTGAGTCTATTTCTGTTTTGTAAGTAAGTTCATTTGTATCATTTTTTCAGATTCCACATATGTGATGTCATATGATATTTGTCTTTCTCTGTCTGACATACTTCACTTAGTCTGATAATCTCTAGGTCCATCCATGTTGCTGCAAATGGCATTATTTCATTCTTTCTTATTGCTGAGTGATATTCCATTGTGTATATGTACCATGTCTTCTTTAGCCATTCATCTCTTGATGGACACTTTATTATGCAAGTATCTCTGTTTCTATATTCTTTGATAATCCCCAGTGCCTGGGAGAGTATCTGGCACATAAAATGCACCAATAAATATTTGATGAATAAATGAATTATTTGATACTTAAAAATAATTTATTGAATTCATAGGATTTAGTTGAAAAATTACAATAAGGTATAACTAATGATTTTGGAAAATTATTTTTCTGTAAGTTTCATGGAAGCTATCTTCAGTTGGTATATACCTGACCCGCCTTGTAAGTCTGTTCGTCTTGTATGCTGAAGACATACTAGATGTTCAGTAAATGATAATTGCATTAAACTGAATGGTACCAAGCTTTGGAATAAAGTTTTGCTTGCTAATTATTGTATGTTTGCATTTAAAAATTATTCTACAAGCACCTAATAAAATGTCAATGGTTTTAAGAAAATCTGGGGAAAAACAATGAGGAGTTTGTGTGAATGGAATCATTTCACTGAGTTCTGATAGCAATAAAGCAAAGCAGAGAAAGCCAGTTGATTAGTTGCCACATAGCTAAAGCCCTGTGGAATCATGAAATTTCCTGTAAAAGCACCTTTATATTTTAAAGCAGGATTTTCCATAATTGGAGTCAATTTTGTGGTTTTATAAAAGTCTTTCATTTCACTGAGATGTACTAAAGAGTCTTAGCCCAAGCACTCCCTGAGGACTCATTCACATGTTAAAGTATAGATTCTATGTAATTTGTGGCAATATGTCAAGGCATATGCCATTCTAATCATCAGATGTAACTTTGTATACTTAAATTTTGAGCTATTGCATTTTCAAGGAAAGCAGCACATTCTGCATTTTATAAATCAGGAGATGTGGCAAAGAGCTAATTGGCTTAAAATCAGCAGGCAGGGTCTATTTTGGACAGTAGGATGAGCAATCCTGAATAGCGCTTTGATGATCAAGTTGATCCCAGAGGAGACCTCAATGGCTTTGGGGTTCGTGGGTTTGTTTGTAGTCTCCTCTTGTCCAGATGGATGTGCTAGAGAGTTCTTATCATCACTTGCCCCTCCATGCCTGGTTTACCTAGTTTTGTTAGTAAAAACATGCCATATCTCATAGGAAGGACGATCGTTACTGCTGGTGATGATATTGACATCCAGCTTCCCGCCCCCAGAGACCTGCACATCTGACTGTTCTGCTCTGACTGTGAGACCCTGCCATGCTTCTGAATCTCATTTGGAGAAGAGGCTCAGAAGTCCTTTTAGAAATGTTTAAGCAACATTATTTAAATTATAGCTGAAGTTCTTCCCTAAACACATTTGAATTTTTCATTACTCATAGGAGCGTGGTGTATTTTCCAATCTCCATTACAGAAATATTTTAAAGTAAATGGGATGAGGCTGTGCATGAAATATTAACAGGGTCTCACTAATGAGCATGAATTTGAATTAAAGAAGCTTTTAATTGTGTTTTTTTTATCGTTGTTATTTGTTTTAGCAAATTTTAAACCTTATATAGGGTTACCTGTTTTAGGAATTGCTCTTTAACTTCTTTTAGTGATTTAAATGATGGATAAGCATTAAATCCAGAAGTGTGTCTAATTTTATTGGCTTTTAAAGTTAAGAATCTTGAAGGAAAGAAGACTTAGGATTTGGCAAAAGAGGTTGGCTCTTAGGAAAGTTGAATTTCCATGAAGGTGATTCCTAAACTCCAATAGGAAGTAGTATTTTGAAGTTCCTACATTTTAACATGAGAAAAGGAAATTGATTAAGAGATAGTAAAGCAATCTGAAGTAATAAAAGTTAAATTCATGAAAACAGAGGTCAAGATTAATAGCTATAAAATATATGACACTTACATATTTGACCTTCTTTGGTGTCTGATCGTAAGGTCTTTGTCTGAACGTTGTTTATTATGATCATTTCTTTTTTGGCATGAAGTGATTCTTTTGGGATCTCACATAAGTGTCCCATTGTATGACTGGCCTTGATGATTTATACGAATCATGCTCGTGGTGTTGCTCTTACCTAAGATGACATGCCTGTGTTTTAGCCTTCTTCTGTTTCCAAACCCATAAGTATCATAGTGAATGGAATGGTGCCTGCCCCACACAAAAGACAGGTCCTCGGGCTCATGCCTAGAACCTATGACTGGCATCTTATTTGGGAAAAGGCTCTTTGCATATGTAATTAAGTCAAGGATCTTGAGACAAGAAGGTCTTCCTGGATTATCTGTTGAGCTCTAAGCCCAGTGCCAAGTATCCTTATAAGAGGGGGGCCGAGGGAGATTTGAGAGAGAGAAAAGCAAGTGGAGACCAGAGTGATGCTGCCGCAGACCAAGGAAGGCCAGGAGCCACGAGGAGCTTGAAGAAGCCCAGAAGGAGGGCAGGGATGCCGGATTCCAGAGTGGTTGCTGGTTACAGCAGCCCCAGGAAGCTATGCACATGTTCATTGGGTCAATGTTTACAGATTAGAAAAGCAGTGAGGAGTTTTAACTCGTAGCATTGTAGTTTTTTTTTTCTTTTAACACATTTGATCCATTTGAAAATGACGCCTGTATTTCTCCATCTCTATTTTTGCTCACATGGTTTCCTCACCTGTAATGCCCCTTTCCTCTTTCTTTCCAAATCATACCCATCTTCCCAAGGCCAAGTTCTTGGCCTGATCCAAATTCCCCTGCTCTGTCTCTCCCCTCATCAATAAGCACACCTGATGCTTACCTAGCAGTGTTCAATTTGCAGAGTGCCTGGGAAACATTTTCACCACAACCTTCCTGGTAAATATTACTGTGTCAGTTTTCCAGTGAAGTAAGCCTTGGTGGAGTTGAGTGGTTCACCAGATATTATACAGTTATGTGTGAGTCTCCTGGGGGCACCATTACGAAGTCCCCCGTCCAGCATGGCTTAAAACTGTAAAAACATATCCTCTCTCACAGTTCTGGCGGCCAGAGTCTAAAATCAAGTGTCTGCAGGTTGGGTCCCTCTGCAGGCTCCGAGAGAAATCTGTTCGAAGCCTCTCTTCCAGCTTCTGGGCTTGCCAGCAGTTGGAGTTCCTTGGTTTGTAGACACAGCACCTAGGTCTCTGCCTCTATCTTCATGAGGTTTTCTCTCTGCGTGTGTCTTTGTGTCCCTTTCTCTTCTTTAAGGACACCAGTCATTGGATTTAGGGTCCCCTCCCATCCAGTAGGACCTCATCTTAACTAATTACCTCCACAAAGGTCTTATTTCCATAAAAGGGCACATTCTGTGGTTCTGGGTGGGCATGAATTTGGGGGGCACACCATTCAACCCATTACAGACCAGTAGGTCACAATACGGTGTCTCAGCTTTCTCACCCCCTCACCTCCATATCTTTCTCTCTCCACCATGGTATGTGCTGAAATCTTAGTGTTTTTTATCTCAGTCATGAAATCTGTGTTGTGTAACAGAGAAGAGGCACTGGGGCACTTGGGGCTCCATTGCTGTGACTTTGAGGGGTACACTGACCCTCACTTAACATATCCATGTGGTTTGTAATTAAGGGGAATATACTTATGAACCTCATAAGCTTGTTCTGAAGGGTAAATGGTGGGCAAGCAATCAGTGCAGGTACAACTGTTTTGAGACGTTGTGTCAAAGATGCGAGTCCTATTTCCCCAACAACTGCTGAAGGTCTTTCCATGCAGGAATACCACCATATTTGGCAAAATTTTAAACTCATCAATCACAAGTATCGAAGTCCTGGAAATATTTCGGGAATCACGTAATCAACTGGCTGTATTGAGAATATTAGAGGTCCAACTGACTTTCTCAAATTGAATCATTGGTAAATATCCTTGATTAGTTAAGAAAGATATTTGTTAATTCTTGTATGTCATAAATATGCTCACGTTGCATAAATAAATGTTTTATAAGTGTGTTAGAATATTTATTTTTATTTATCATAATGTTATTAATAGCGCTTTAGCAGATGATAAGGAATATGTAACCACCAAAGTGATAGTATGGTATTTTCTTGTACTTCCTATCACACTTGAAAGACTTCAGTGGAAGGTAAGTGCAGGAAATTGAGATTGTCTCGATCTATGGAAACTGTAATATTAAAAGAAAAACTATTTAGATAAATGTTTCACCTTATGTTAATGTGACATTCTGTTTTTCACTGAGTATACAGGTGGGTTTTGTGATGGGTAACGCTGCCTTGATTAAAGAGAATTTTTGTAAAAAATTATATTCTTTACCATTTAGCTTTATGACTAATATTTTAATCAAGCATACAGGTGTGTGAAATTTTACTGCAGATTTTTAAAGGTCCTTTCAATATCATTTTCCTTAAGAAAATTGAAGTGCTCCCTGCAATTTACATACATATTCCAAGATGTAATTTACAACAGAAGGAAAATGTATAGCCCATCATATAATGTGCTCATGGGTGTGTCTTTATGTGGATGGGGTTTGCTTGTATTCATCAAGATTCCTTTTCCATCCTCCTAAATCACATCCTGGTGAGGAGGATAAAGTCCTAGTCCCAAACTGTAGACCCTGATCATTATCACCATGTCACTGATTTCCACAAGCCTTTCCGGGAACCCAATTACTAAAACATTGCTGATAGGAGTGATGTGTGGAAAAGACTGATTTGTGGCCAGTCTATAAAATACCTGAACTTTTTTCCCCTTCTCCTTGAACAGGATCTATCCCTATTGTGGAATACATTAAGTTTGAAATATGTCAGTTGAGATTTATGGTGTTTCCCAGACGTCTGAGAAGCAGAGATCTCTATTTCCTTGAGGCAGTACAGTCTAGGTGACAGAGGGTTGAAAGCCGACCTCTTTGCCCTTAGACGTATTTACGTAACATGTATGTGGGTGCAACCTTGGTCCCTTCAACTTCCCTGTGTCCCCTGTGTCAGGAACACCTTCTGTAGCTTGTCTCCTGGCCTTCCCCTCCAGAGATTGGTGGGGGACACAGTGTTCCCAAGAAGACTCTGAAAGTGAACCTTTAAATCAGCGGGAAAAGGAGATGAACTCATCAATAAGGAAGTTTCCATTTATTTCCCTCTTTCTTTTCTCCAGGCAGAATCCCCAGACATAACAATGAAACCTGTCTGGTCCAAGCCAAACTGATACTATTAAAGGTTATTTGACAAAGATATTTTGACCCACACAAAGAGAGCTTAATTTACATCTGTGTTTGTTCACCTCTTGGGCAAACTTTTAGAAGAATAAAAATGAACTCCCCCAGGCCTCTTGTGCTCCATTTCTTCCATCAGTTTCACCTTTGGCATAAATACATTTTTGTAGACTTGATAAATGTTTCCTTATCCAGAGTTTTATTAGGAAGAGAAAATGCAGGCTCTTATTTAGGGAATCTTACCGTTTTTTTCAAAGATTTAACTGGTTCTTTTATCTTCATGGGCTGACAGACATTTATAAATAGGGACCTTTAGATTTCCTAGAATACTGACATCTTATTGTTAGTTGATTGGTATTTTTTCTCCTTAAAAGGAACCAATGAAGCATGTTCACAAAGTTCACTTGTGGTAATTTTAATTCAATGCCCATATCCAGAATCTAGATATCTAGATAAGGACTCTTAACAGTAACGCTATGTGCTTCTAATAACTTTCTCTGTTGATTAGTATTTATCAACTTAAAGTGAATCAGAATGAGAGCAAGCAAAACTATTAGATGGAATCACTTAATGGAAAAGTAAAAAATAGAAGCCTCTGCTTATAAATATTGATGCAAGAGAGAGATCAATTTACCACTACGCATGAAATCCAGACATTTTTCAGCAGACCTCAGATAGAAAGCTGAAACCAGGCATGAAAAATTATCAGACCCATTTATATTTACTGAAAACGATCTTATTTCTTTTGCTAAACTCCAATCATTACACACATTCTGATGTGCTATAGTGAACTCAAGAGTCTATCTCAAAAGTTGGCCATTTTTATCAGCTGTTAATCCTACCTCTTTCCTAGGGATTATATTTTGCATCATGTAAATAACATGGTGGAGAAGGGGGTTATGAATTTGACTGATGAGTGAATTTACTTCCATTCTGTAAATATTGATGATTCCCGGGAGAGTATTTTATGTCTCTTTCTAGGAGTTTATATGTTCTCATGATTCAGTTTCGTAGATGACATGGCTCCCATGTCTCTCCAGTCTGTTTGTCTGTGGGCTTCACACCTACAGGTCTACTTTTTAGTATCTCTGCTTGAGTGACATCATCATGTTAACAGATCCAGTGGCTAATTAAACTAAATTCCCAAACACTCTCTCAGCTGACTTCAAAAAAGTAAATAAAACTGATTTGCCGTATTTGTCCCACTTTTCAACTCATGGTAAAATCAGAAACCCAGTTAATTACCAAATACAAGCTACTCTCTCCCCACTTACCCTTAGAATCCAAATAGCCCTCATTTTTATTCCAGCGCCCAAGGTCACATCACCTCCCCCTCTTGGGTCCCTTCAACAGTCTCCTAACACTAACTGATGGAAGAAATGCGAATTATGAATAAAGGGATGAATGAATATCTTTACTTAAAGGCATATGAACTGCTTTTATTTCATTTATCTTCTTGTTTCCCTGGTGACACTGTCCAGAATTAAATGTGATTATTCTGATTCGACTTGTTAATAATAGTCCTGAAACAGAGACAGTGATGCCTGCTTTCTTTTCCATATTTTTACCTCCCAGTTTACCTCCTTTGGTAGAAGAATAAACTCTGATTTCTCTTTTAAAAATCAGATCTTCCAGATCGTTTTAACACTCTCGGACAATGTCCCAGCACTTAGGGAGACACTGGGAACGGGTGATCGACCAGTTCTTGTTCTTAGTGTACCTGGTAGTTGAATATGCACAACCCGGGAGATGTAATCAGGATTCGATTTTTATTTTGGGTTCACACCACTTTTAAAAATATATTCAGCTGGGACAACCCTTCCTTTTAACCAGAAAAAAACCCAGGCAGCTCCAGCGATATTTCTGGTCTCTTCTAAGTAATAGAAAGTCCTTTATTTGCTTTCATTGGTGCTCACGGACTCAACTCAGAGACGAGGAAATTCTGGTCCTGTATAGTGATCAGAACCACAAACTTTAGCTGACAGTCCAGTCCCGTCAAGCCTCAGCCACACAGGAGACACTGTACCGTTGCCCGGAGCATCCTGTTTTCTGTTTATTCTTATGCTGGGTCCTCTCATTTCATCCCAATATGGCTTCACGCACACAACTCCTTTCGATGTTTAGGGCTGATGCTGGCTTGGGTGCTTCCATGTGTCCCTGAGATGCTCCCCTGGGGGGGCTTTGAGGCCCTTCCCGTGCCGTTGGTGATGCTGTTCCCCCCTCCTCCCTAGCTGGCTGCTCCCCTGGGGCCCTTGTTTCTGATGTTCACCCACAGATGCTCTCCACTGGACCCCCCTCCTCTCAGCTTCACATATAGCCTCTTGGGCAGGTTGTAACCCAACTTGGGATTGTGGACCAGATGAGGACACTTCATCACACCCTTTGTAGTTCATCAAAAAACGTAATATGTCCTGCTCTCCACTTTCTGGAGCTGACACACAGCGGCCCTTCCTCCTGCAGCAGGGCTGTCCTTCCCCTCACACGCACCCCATCCTCCTGCCCGTTTCTGACTTTGTGCTACTTAGTGGGGGTCGATCACCCGTTCCCAGTGTCTCCCTAAGTGCTTGGACATTGTCCAAGTGTATGAGGGCGTCCCATGAAGTCTCCTCCCTCTTGGTTTAGGTGTTGGAAACTGTGTAGAAGTATTTATGGCCCTATTTGCCTGCTGTATAAAGCAATCACTGCTGTGCCTTCAAATTAGTGTGAGAGCAATAGATCCATAGACCCATAGATAGACAGAGATGTCCAAGTCAAATACTGTACTTAGAGAAATATGTACACACACACACACACATATAAAGGAAATATCAGTGCTGCCAGAAGCACATGTAAGCCGTCCATGCTGTAGTCTGGGATGTCCTGAAATGCCTCAATTATCACTGAGGGTAGCTTCATTAGAGGAAGTTGAACTTTTAGCACTTAACCACATGGAAATACAGATTTCCACATCGGAACTACATTAATTAGGTGATACTATAATTAGCAATTCAGTTTGTCCTTTACATTTTGCCTTGCAAGGTAGAGTGTCCACTCTGGAAAAGGCTCTCATTCTAATGCAGTGTTTTATAAAAGTTACTCTGGGTAACGTCTCAGCCCAGTAGCAGAAGGAAGGGCAGAGAAGACACAGGAAGTCTAGGTAGCAAATCCCCAAGTGATGCCACAAAAGGCCCTCCTAAGAATTATTCACCCTTGTTTTCCCACTCAGGTGGTTTCCTGTTGGCTTCCTGATTCTGTCCTGAATGGAGCATTGGTTGTGACATTTCCGTTTCTAGCCTACAGTGCCATGCTCTATTTGTTTCCATTTCTTTTTCTCTAACCTGTGAAGCCTCAATGCAGGTATGCTGAGACCCCCCCCCCCGCCCCGCTCGCTGCATGTGGTTCATTTCACGGGCTGCGATGCTATCTCCTTGCACCCTCAGGCTTCTCAGAACGAGGAGTTTTTATCGCTCTGTGTGCATCCATCCGTCCGCCCTTCTAGGACTGCCTTGCTCCCTTGGCTTTCCGTCATACCTTCAAGAGCTTCATTATCTCTCGTCAGGTGTTCTGAACTGTGATGAACACGGTATCTCTCCTTGTCCTGTTGAGCTGCAGAGCAGGTAGAAGCAGCTGAGCTGTCAGCACCAAGACAGGAATAGACAGGGCGAGAAATTGGGGCTGGTGGGGGTCAGCCGGGGTCTAGCCTGAAAAAGAAACTGCTCCAAATTTTCAAGCAGAAGAAAAGGAGGACAGGGATTAGGTCCCACAGGAAAAGTTGAGACAGATGGGAGACGATGAGGTGACCCGGAGACGTGTGAAGCAGCTGCGTCCTCTGAGGCTGGAGATGGGAAGGAAGAAGACTGTTCTACGGGGAGTGGAGCTGAGGGCAGCTGGTGGGAGCACGGCAGACTGGCACACCTTCCTTGACCTCGCATTGCCCTCCTCCTGTGTGCCAGCTCCTGGAGCGGGGCTGAGACCACAGACGTTAGGATGTTAGGCCCCAGCTCGGGCAGACCCCATGCTTTCCTTATCCAGGTGGAGTAAGCCAACTGCTCTCGCTTTAATGCAGGGAATTAAAATCAGAGGTGGTGGATGGAGCCATTTCCCTGGACCTCACTCACGCTTGCACTTCAGTTTCCTTGGAGCTGAGCCAAACCTGAGCTTGACAGCCTCCAGTTGGGCAGACAATGCATGTGGTTTGGCCTTTTGTAACTTTTCTTTGTGGACTCAGGAGACGAAGTATCTTGATGGATTGTGATTCACACCCATGGCGGAAGTTTTATCACCCCCGTTTTTATATACAGCGAACATAATTTTTCTTTTAATTGTATGTATTGCAGTTCCGGAGGGTTACAGCGAGTACATCCAGAAAGGGAGCGCGTGGCCGCGGCTCCCTAGCCTACACCCTTCCCACTCGGCACCCTCACCAAAGCATTTAGATGCGTGTGCTAACTGCTGAAACATGAGGAAAATGCTAAATTTCCTCTGGAGCCATTTTATTGAATGGAATCATTCCAAAGGAAATCTTTGACTACATGACAATTTCCTTTAAGATTTGTATGGACCTGTACGCATATAAATGTCTCTGTTACATGCATTAGGGATGTTGTCACTTATAGCATGAGTCCTTAAGAGGAAAACAAACAAACAAACAAACCTGAGTTTCAGTTATGGAAAGACAGAGGGGGCAATAGAGCATTTATCCTGGCCTCTATCTTTTGTGACTTTCGGGTTTTGTCTCCTTTCATCCCCCAAACAATAAACCAGCAGGAAAAGGAGGGGTGGGGCTGAGAACAGAGGAACTGTCCTGAGTGACCTGGAAAGGCCCATGCCTGAACCCTGCTCCTGCCGTTCCAGCAGTGCCCGCTACGTCCCTCCCAAGTGGCACAGCTGAGGCAGGACAGGCCTTATCTGTCGCCCTGGCATCACAGACTCACAGAGCTAGGGGGATTCCTAGGGTACATTGAGTTTTTCTCCTTGCTGTTTTCCCATTCATACAGATTCCTCTGTCCATTTAACTAGGCTCTGAGGCTCACTGACCTTTGAATCACCAGGAGCCCAATGGGGTGGCCTTTTCCCACTCAGTGTTGTAGCATCCGTGGCTTCTATGCAACCTTAGTGCCTCTCCAGGCTAGTGGTCCCCGTGAGGTCCGGAGGCTGACGCTAGGTGGCTGGTGAGTGTAATGTGCTTTTACTCTTCCAGGGAGATGGGCTTTATTCGGAAGCAATTTCTTTGTAAAGTAATAAATGAATTTTCACTGATGGCATTACAGCTACAGGATGATAGCGTCCTTTTCCGATGGCAGCTCATTTAGCAGCCTCATGGTTAGATAGCGTAGCTGACTCCGTGAGTCCTTCTCGGGACGGTAATGTAAAAATATTCTGGAACAGGGGTGAGAGGAAGGTACGGGTGAGCATTAGAGCAGATATGGGGGTTGCTGATTAGAAAACGGTAGGTACTATGCAAAACTAGGACTAACATACATTTTCATGCATCTTCAAAATCACCCAGAGAGAGAGAGAGAGAGAGAGAGAGAGAGAGTGAGGTTGACATTACCATCCATGTTCTGGAGATGAGAAATCAGGAAGGCTCAGTACCTTGATGTCCTTACCTACCAGGTACCAGGACTGGTTGAAGCTGGAGCCCAAAAGGCAGCTGTCATGCAAGGCTGGTCCTCTTTCCAATACAGCTTGATGCCTCCTACCTAGATGTGGACCTTGAGAAGTAGACTCGTCTTTGGCAGCTGGTGAAGCTGGAAAGACTTTTCTAAAAAGAAAGGGGAGCACCTGGAAATAGTCCATATGTCAAAGGATTGTATTCACTGAGGTGGACATCTTTCTGTAGCAGGTGAGGATCTACCAAGGATTTGACACGAGCGATCATGGAGTTAGATTTTTGGTTTTTTATTCATGTCTTCTTCTGAAAATTAACTTTTAGTCCTCGTGTTAACTTAGGACTAAAAGGACGTGTGTGCGTTATCATCATCCAGATTATATATTTTTTTAACTGTGGCCAGCTCGTTTGCTATAATTGTTTTAAGTGAAAATAAAACCCAAAATATTTTAGTTACCTTTATTAAAATGACAGTGCGCCTTTTTAGAATGTGCAGTTTTGAAATACTTAGGCACAGTTCAGATTTCAGTATTGTGCGAAGTTTCTGCATTTGTCTTGTGCCACCACCTCCTTGCTGGGGGGAGGGGATGATGTCAGAGGAGTGGGGGGAGGTCAGGACTCTCGCCACTGCCCAGAGGTAACCCACCGCAGGTCCCCTCTCCCCACGCCCACTTGGGAAGCAGTAGAGAGGCACGTCGACCCCTTCCACCTGCTCACCCTGCAGCCAGGGAAGTGTGCCTGGAGACCCAGTGGAGACCCAGAGCTCCTGCCCACCCAGCGACAATGAGGATACCCCGTTCTTTTGTGTCAGAGGAGGTTGAGCGGGGACCCCGAATTCTCCACTTGACAGTAATGAGGCTATGCCTCTCTTCCCCTGCTGAGTGCTCTCAGAGGAGGTCAGCTAACCAGAAGGTTAAGTGGGAAACTTCAACGTCCTCTTCTCAATTGATAGAACAGCTTTGTGGGGAACCAGAAAGGATGTAGAAGGACTCAACTCCATCAACCAATGGGATCTGCTCATTTATAGATGTGTAAACCAAGAAAAGCAGTATACTCATTCTTTTCAAGTCCATGCTTCAAGGAAGACTATATTCTGGGCCATAAACCAAACCTAAAATTCCAAAGGATTGAAATTATACAGACTGGGGCTTTCCTATCACAATGGACTCAAACTCAAAATCAAGAAGAGAAAAATAACAGGAAAATCTCCAAATATCTGGAAACTAAAAAATGCCCTTCTAAATAATCCATAAATCAAAAATGAAGTTTCAAGGGAATTCAAAAATATGTTGAACTGAATGAAAATGAAAATACAACATATCAGACTTTTGAGACAGAGCTACAACAGTGCCTAGAGGAAAATTTATAGCACTACATACACATATTAGAAAAGAGGAAAGTCTCAAGTCAGTAATCCAAGCTTCCACCTCAACAACCTAGAAGAAGGAAAGTAAAATAAACCCAGAACAAGCAAGCGAAAGGCAATCCAAGAGCAAACCGAGAGCAAAACGCGTGGAATTTTTTTAAAAATAGAGAAAATCAATGAAACAAAGAGTTGGTTCTCTTAAAATAACCATAAAAATGGCAAACCTCTAGTAAGGAATGACAAAGAGAAAAGACACAAATTGCTAATATCAGGAATAAAACAGGAAATATGAATATAGACCCTGCAGTCAACAAAAAGGTCAAAAGGGAATAAATACTACAAACAACCGTCACATATAAATTTGATGACTTAGATGAACTGGACCAGTTCCTCACAGAACACAAATGACCTCAATTCACCACATATGAAATAGAGTCCCGAGTCTTCCCTGCACTGATGTCAATATCCTGCTGGTGATGGTTTTGTCCGATGTTATCATTGGCCGGAATGGGGTAAAGGGTCCACCGGCTCTTTCGGTGTTATTTCTTACAACTGTGAATCTATAATTATCTCAGAATTAAAAGTTTAAGTAGTATTTAAAGGGGATGGGAGCAGGTTATCTATGGACATAATAAACGGGCATGAGTGGATATTATTTATTTCGATTTTCTAGTTGCCTTTGACAAGGCCAATACCAAACTTTATTGGACTGAAGAAATCATCATGGTTAAATGACCAAGTCTGGAAACAGATTGTATTTTACCCGTAAAAAGAAAAACTAAACCCATCTCAGATGTATGTGCACACATATGTGTGTTGTGTGCATGTATTTCTCAGCTCGTCCCCTGAAAAGTCCTAGAAACCCTGACTAGCTTGATAATACTATGCTATTGTGCACCTGTAGATCTCTAATTTCAATTTTCCTATAAAATATGAAAGGGCTCCTTGAGGAAATATTTGATTCCAGATTTGGGACCAGGAAAAAAAAAAAAAACATGATATGGAACCATGTGTTAGCATTCCACTAATGCCAAGTTTATGTAACACATAGTCGTTAGCATTATTGTATTAATTATGATAAAATAAGCTGTCTTGGGGGGTAATGTCTAATACTTCTGTTGAGCTGTCAACTCAAATCCTGTCAGTACTGTAATCAACCGTGTCTTAGGAATAGGCTCAGAAGCTCTTAAACTTGGAATGCCTTTGCAGGATATTAATTTAACACATGAAGAAAGACTCAAAGAGCTAAAGCAGTTTTCCCATTGTCACAAAATAATTAAGCTCACCTGCTTCAAGACTCATTAATTTTATATGAAGTAAAAACTTTTGCCCAACTCCATGCTTCCTACAAGCATCAAACTGCCCTTCTTGAGTGTTTGCCCTTGTATGGATTTTGTTAAGTATCTTTTCCACGTAACTGCTCCAGCTGGTGTCTCCAACTGGGAGGTTTTGAACTTTAGTTTTAATGGGAGACCTTTAGCTTTTTGTCTAACTATCCAAGTACAACCAGGATGCCATTCATGAGGACTTCCCAGAGCACATGATCTTGTGATAATGAAAGACTCATCGACATAATCTTAAATAAAAAGGGGCAGCACGATGTTATGCTATATGTGGTCACAATATAACGAAACCTTTGTGTTCATTTCACCAAATAGTAAATGAATCTGCCCAGTGGACAAAGCATTTTGCTTGTTGCTGCAGAGACAGAGCTGAGCAAGCCATAGTCACTCCCTCAAGGTACAGGAGGAAGGCCCATCACAAAGCAAGGCATGACAGGAGCAAAGACAGGCAAGGAATGTATTTAGAAAAAATCAGGTAGTCCAACTGTGTGTGTGTGTGTGTGTGTGTGTGTGTGTTTACTTCAGAATCATCAGATGCCCGTGAAAAGAAGAGGCTAGAATTATAGATTGGAACCATACAGAGTAGGACCCTACATTGCAGGATCAGCTCTGGGACATTAAATAACCTGCCAAAGTCCATATAGACGCAGAGCAGCTTAGCTGGGTGTCTGTGGTCTCTGGGCACTGCTGTCTCTAATACAGGAAGACATGCAGAAGCCAAACTCCAGGTTAAGGTTTCTCAACCCCAATCCGATGGTCATTGGGCGCCAGCTACTTCTTCACTGTGGAGCTCTCCAGGGCACTGTAGGATGCTTGTAGCATCCCTGTCCTTCCAACCCTTCCGTTGTGACAAACACAAAAGACTCCAGGCACTGAAAGTGTCACCATCATCACTGGTTGAGAACCACTGCTCTAGATGATGTAAAAATTGTTTATATTCAACAATGTGTAATATGTAACATGATATATAGCTTGCATTTTAATATTGGCAAGCCATGTTCTGGCCTAGGGGCAAACTGGATAATTAGATAATGATTGAGAAGTATCTTAAAGTTGTTTAGTTGTTTGCCTCTTAGCTCAAACAGTCTTCTGATCCAAATTCATGTTGGAAACTCTGGGAATCTGGAGGGTATCTTGGGATTTCTGTGCCATTTAGGCTCTTGTGGCAGCAAAGAATAAAATCTCAGCAAGGCTTTATTGTATGGATGATACAGTTAGGTATTGAAACTTGAAAACCCAGTAGGAACCAAGACTCACTAGGGTCATCTGGCCTTTTTCTAGCTTCCTCTCACTGGCCACTCAGCCTGTTTCTCGTGGATTCTTTCTGTCTAGTTCCATCTTGCTGCCAATGAGACAATCTCCTCTGGGCCATCCAGTTAAAATTCCCGAAGGAGTCGGGTGATTATCACCTTCACTGGTCTAACCACCCACACTCCCTCATGGTGATGCAGAGCAAAGAGACATCACTGACCAGCTGCCCTTCTTGGGGTCAGTCCTGGTCTGGAGCTCACACTTGGCTGAGGCTGAGAGAGACAATAAAACCACGTCTCTCTTCAAAAATCAAGTCTCCCAGACCAGATGGGAATACCAGCAAAACCAGACAATAAAGTCATTTAAATATGTTCGTAAGTAAACTGTGACAGAAAAAAAAAAAAAAACTGTTCTTTGAATAATCCAGAATTAATTGTTTCCTGAGTTTTCTTTGTTTTAAGGACTTCAGATTTTATTCACTGCTTAAATGATCCAAAGGAACGCTTTTTTTTTTTACTGAAGTATAGTTAATTTACAATGTTGTGTTAGTTTCAAGTGTACAGCAAAGTGATTCAGTTACACATACATACGTATATATGTACACATCTGTTCAATATCTATTCTTTTTCATATTCTTTTCCATTATACGTTATTACAAGATATTGAGTATAGTTTTCTGTGCTCTACAGTAGGTCCTTGTTGTTTAGTATTTTCTATATAGTAGTGTGTATCTGTTAATCACAAACTCCTGATTTATTTCTTCCCCCTGCCCCCCCACCCCGCTATCCACTTTGGTGACCATAAGTTTGTTTTCTACATCTGTGAGTCTATTTCTTTTGTAAATAAGTTCATTTGCTATCATTTTTTTAGATTCCACATATAAGTGACATCATATAATATTTGTCTTTCTCTGACTTACTTCACTCAATATGAGAATCTCTAGGTCCATCCATGTTGCTGCAAATGGCATTATTTAATTCGTTTTTATGGCTGAGTAGTATTCCACTGTATATATATATATACCACATCGCTTTTATCCATTCACCTGTCAGTGGACATTCAGGTTGCTTCCATATCTTGGCTCTTTTAAATAGTGCTGCTGTGAGCATTGCATGTATCTTTTGGAATTAGAGTTTTCTCTGGATATATGCCGAGGAGTGGGATTGCAGGATCATATGGTAGCTCTATTTTAAGTTTTTTAATAAAGACAGCACTCCATTTTTCAAACTGATGCCTCATTTCCTTCCCTTCCAAGGTGTCATGAAGTCTTCCTACTTGGTTTAGAGAGTTTTATGAGCAGGTGAGGGTTTTTCAGAATAAACATGCTATGATGGCTGTGAGTCAGCACCCCTTTCTCCTAAACTCACAGTTGGAGGAGGGCTCCGGCAATCAGAGCAGAGGAGGCGTTTCCGCCTCCATGTGCAGAAGGAGAGCCTGGGAATGGGAGCTTTGAACTTGCCTGTAGCGAGAACTCTAAGACCTGAAGACACTGCTCTTGTGAATAATTTAAAACTGCCTCTGAGTCAAGTTATTCTTTAAAGGAAATTACTTTCATGGTCATGTTTAACCATTAGTAATTATGCCACTTTCTTTTATTACAGGTAATGTATGAAATTGTTGGAGCAATTGAAAAAAATAAAGACTCCCTTTCACAGAATCTTCTATTTGTAATGAAAAGTAAGTTTTCCCCGTACGGTTAAAATGCCACACATACTTTATGTCTCTGTCTCTGAACATGGTCCTATAAAATATGCCACATGCTAAGGCTAATTGAACTATCTTTTGTGTTCTAATGCCCAGAATAATAAGGAATGGATCTTGCCATGCTACACACTGGTTACAATTTAATTTGGAGTCTAGTAGAAACCATAATTTAACTAAGCTTTTAGCAGATAGAAATATAAAACACCTTTACCAGTTTGGCATGTGAATGTAAAGAAGCTCTTGTGTGAAGACTGATGAAGGTGCATATGGCTTCCACAGTTATTTAGGCTACAGCAGGGTGATTTTCATTACTTAAGATAACTCTGGAGCACATCTGAGGGTGGTATTTTATTCTTGTGTACTTTCAGCTATAAAAAACTAATGCTTACAAAGTAAAATGAGGGTACAAATTGATATATACATACACACATGCATATATGTATATATCCATATAAATTTATAGGTGACATCTACTTAGTGAACCTTAGTACTTTATATACATATCTCTATACATATATCTATAATTCTATACTATATGTAAAATGATGTACTGGGTTTATATGTGGAATAATTATATATATATCTATATTTACATATACATCTATAAATTTACATATATTTATAGTTCTATCTCCTCTAGTAACTATTTTCTTAATAGCAGTTCTGCAGTGATTCACATTTTCTTAATAACCTCTTCAGCGAATTAAAATGTATCATCCTTGTGCTTTAAGTTGCTCTAAGTGAGATGGAGCCATTTATCATCCCTGGGAAAAGAAGCATATCATAACCTTTCATGAAATAGTTGGATGCCTTTGAGCTGGAAATAAGACACCCATATCACTTCCGGATGGAGGAATATATTTACCTTTAAATCAAATAATAGAGTTGCAGTATATTGCTTTTCATGGGGAATGACTCTGCTTGCCTCTCAGAATGTATGGTTATTGAGTTCTCTTAAAGGCTGAAACTAATGATAAAAACATGGACTTGGAATAACACTGTGTAAAAAGAAAGAAGTGAGATAATTGATCTTCTTGATTATCACTGGAAATATCTTCTAGTTTTCAAATATTTGGACTTTCATTCATAACATACTTAAAATTTTATAACATACATAAAATCCATGTATTTTATGAAGAACTAATATACAGCATGTTTTCAAAGTTGGCACTAGGCCTCCTTTTTTTTGTATTTCATGGTGACAGAATATGTATTTAGAAAGAAAACATGATGGCTTCAGATATTGTAATTCTGCTTATCTTAACAGAGTCCCTATATCTTAAAGTCATTCTTTTGTGTATGCTTGCTAACAAGCGCCAAGAGAAAAGCAGCAAATCTTATTTTATTCTAAATATTTTAGACTATACATACATCTGAACAAGAGGACAAAATTTGCAATGTGCCCTTCTATGTTCATATAAGAGGTGCGAAGAATTTTCTGCAGAGGGCTAGAGAATAAATATTTCAGGCTTTGCGAGCCATAAGTTCACTGTTGCAACTGCTCAACTCTGCTATTATAATGAGGAAGCAACCATAGACAATACAGATGGATGTGACTGTATTTCAATAAAACTTTATTTACAAAAACAGGCAATGTGCTGGATTTGGCCCACAGGCCACAGTTGCTCACCCGTTCTATCACACAAGCAAAGATGCATGGTTGTGATAGTATTTTATGAATCTATGGAATGTTTTGACACTGAAAATAGTTATTAAAAGCAAGCGTAATTTATAGATAATAGGAATAATTCCTGTTTCCAGGCACCTTGCTGAGTACTCTGCTTACAGCATCTGATTCAATTCTCATATTATGCAAAAGCTCCCAGGTGAGGAAGGGTGCAGGATACCTACAAATCCAGCTGTGTCTGTGACATCCCTGACCAGTGCAGACAGGGAGCTGGGTGGCACAGCTCACACAGACACTGCCCTCGTTCATGCCCAAGATGAGAAATCAAGTCCACTTGACTCAGAAAGAAGCAAGTAAAGTCCAGATTCTTAAGTCTACTTATAAGTAGAGGAGATCTTACTATTTATTGTCAATGATGCTGTTGGCATTTCTGCATACCTGCTTATAGACTGTGGGCACCTCAGTTAGCTCAGCCCGTTTTACGGGCAGAAAGGCGCCCAGTGCGTTGTGTCTACAGCCCAGAGAGGGATGCTTCCCATTGCAAAGTGTATACAGGGTGACATGAAGAAAAATGCCTGCAGCAAGTGACTCCTAGAAATAGGGAAGGGAGGCCAAAGCTGTCTCTTTGCTAGGGACTTCCTTCTCAGACTCTAGGTGACAACACGATGGCCGAATTTCTCTTTTTAATGTGCCGAGGAACCTGCTCTCACCTCCCACTGGCTCAGCTTATGGGCCAGGCTCTACTGTTAGGGCTGAGGCCTGATGGCACCTCCATCATAGGGTGACACTACCCCTGCTTTACCTTCATGCAGCCTGGGTGTGTGATCCAGAGAAAGGACAGAAACAGGTCAGTTACATGTTTTGGTTCATAGTTATGTCTAGTGTTTATAGATGTAGTAAAGCCTTTTTCCCCAGTTATGGGAGTATCAAGTTGCACTATTTATCTGTGGTTCCATCCATCCACAGACTAGCTAGAAATATAAATAATATTTTTAATTAAGTTAAATAGGCCATGGTATTATATGTTTATTGTTTCACTGTTTGTTTTGAAATGATTTCAAACTTAAAGTCACAAAATTAGTACAAGGAACTCCCGTATGCTCTTTTCCCAGATTGACTTTTTTCATTTCCTTTCTCCTTTTCTCTCTTCCTCTCTCCTTCCTTCCATCTCCGTGTGTGTGTGTGTGTGTGTGTATGTACGCACACTCTCTGAGCCACTGGAGAATGGCCAAAAATGTCTTTGTGCCTAAATACTTTGGTCCCTATCCTAAGACCAAGGACATGATCGTAGATATCCTCAGTAAATTATCAGACTATTAAACATTGATATGATACCAATATCTAATTCAGAGTTTATGTAACACTTTACCAATTATCCCACTAATGTCTTTCATAATGATTTTTCCCCCAATTCAGGACCATTTGCTGAGTTTACTTGCCATTTCTTGTTAGTCTTCTTTAATCTGGGACATTTCCTCAGCTTTCCTTTTTCTTCATGACATTAATATTTTAAGAAGTGGAAGCCCAGTTTTGTCATTATTTTGATACTAAAATTGCCCAAGACTTGGCCAGTGAGAACCCCTCCAAGCTAGTTCCTATGTCCTTTTGACAGGTTCTCGTGTCTTTTGGGACACTTTCTTACATTCTGGCTTTCCAAAGTGTTCTAGGATCTTCTAGCTTGCCTCAGTTCCAGAATTGGCCACTTATCCAAGAAGACTTGATTTATTTTAGAAGTGAATGATGTTAAGAATCACTAAGAAATGGGGGCAGGGTGAGCTCATTGCTACTGGGGTGTCATTGCTTTTAGACCCTTTCCGAACTAGAAAATTTAAGATGTAGGCATAGATTTTACATATATATGTGTGTGTGTATATATAGATATAGATATAGATAGATATATTGCTGTATATTATTGTGATACCTATAATTTCCAGCCAACACCGCAGGGCTCCTTTTTGCCTTCCTGCAATCCATAATTGTATCTCCCTTCTCTGACCCTCCTCCTAGCTCCCTATTTGTTTATTCATATAGCGACTTTTCACTGAAGGCACTGCTAATATATTAGCTGGGCAAACAAAATAATCTGAGTGCAGAAATGGTGGAAACTAAACCACTTTGCTCCTAAACGCTGCCAGCTGTCCGATGGGCTAAGACTGATCCTGAATGATTTATGCATGTTACATCACACTTTAATCTTGCAGGAATCCACAGAGGAGGTACTCGGGTGGTTATTTTGCAGAAAAGGAAATTAAGGCTTAAAAACTGTCTACATACAGATAGAAGTAACCCAAGAAACATGCCTTCTAGATCCTTAACTGTCACAGACATGGTTTTCACTTTGCTATTCAAGTGTGTCCGTCCATTCATGAGCCCATTTCTCCCTGAGGTGTCAAGAAAGACATATGGACCCAGAATTACTAGAATTTTTATAACCTAACATCTAATATATCAACTTGCTTTCACCTTTCCGGCCTAACTGGATCAGAAAAAGAGGCACCTTTCCCCCTAACAGCTGAGACAGTCGAATGAGACAGGGGCTCTTCCTGGGGCCGTGTGTCCCTGACAGTTATTTTCCTGGACTGGAGAGCTGCTGACCAAAACCATTTCATGACTTGATCAAGTGCACTGAGGCCCCTTAGGTCTGAGCAGGTCCGATCCGGTTCTGGCTGTTAGGAGAGCAGTAAGTGCCACTCAATTCAAGAGCAAGGGATTCAGGGCTCAGGTGGGGGACAGGAGAGCATGGGATCTGGACCAAGGGCAAAAAAGGTCAGAATTCATCACACAGCGTGATGAGTTAGTGGGGAAAATAAAAAAGAGGCAAAAGGAAAGGTAGACTCCTAAATTCCCTCCCCGCTCAGAATGTTTTAGTGGTTAGAACGCTCGGATGACGTGTGAGCTTAATGCTTGCGTGAATTACGATTTTAATGCCGCTTACAATATTCATTTATTTATTTCCTAGCTAGTGAAAATGTCATGATCAATCATTTGTTCCAGTCGAAACTGTCACCAACAGGAGCCCTCGTACCTTCCTCTCCTTCTTTTAAATTCAGAGGACATAAATCTGCCTGGCTCAGTAAGAAAATGACAGCTTCTTCAATGATTGGAGAAAACAGGAATTATCTAGAACTTAGTAAGGTAGGAGTTTTTATGATTCGTGTCTGGTTGTTTTGAAGTTTGCTTATTAGCACATTTGCTTCTTCTTTTAAAGAAAATAAAGCACAGTCCTCAATGCTAATGGAAATAAATTGATATTTTAATTGAAAAAATTAAAGGAAAGACTGCTTACCTAAAGTACAACCCTCTGAGAGAGGACAGTTATAAGAAAGTGCAGTGGAGTGAAAATTTGATAGCAAATAGAGTATCAGTCATTTTATTTGTTGTCTGTGCGGCATCCTTTTTACATCTCATCTCTGTGACTGCCTTTTTGATGAATGGGAGGTAACTTCAGAGACAGTAGGATTAAAGGGAATAAACTTAGCTAACTTATTCTGTTGATATTAATCACTTCAGAGGCTTTAGGTCTCTAAACAATAAATTGTAGTTTCTCATATAGGCATAGTGTATTTTTCAGGTCCTAGAGTGTTTTCACTGTGTTTTCTACAAAATTTAATTTATTTAATTTATTTCGGCATTATACTAATTTTTTATTAGGGTATAGTTGCTTTACCATGTTGTGTTAGTTTCTGGTGTACAATGAAGTGAATCAGCTGTATGTATACATAGATCCCCTCGCTCTTGGACCTCCCTCTCCCACCATCCCACCCCTCTAGGTCACCACAGAGCACCGAGCTGAGCTCCCTGTGCTATACCCCAGGTCCCCACTAGCTATCTGTTTTACACATGGTGGTGTATTTATGTCAAACCTAATCTCCCAGTTTATCCAACCCCACCCCCACTGCCCTGTGTCCATACATCCATTCTCTACGTCTGCGTCTGTATTCCTGCCCCACAAATAGTTTCATCTGTACTATTTAATGGGCATTTGTCCCACACCAGCTTGGTTGTACTTACAACCTAAAGATTCTGACGATTTGTAAAATAGAACCAAAAATTCAGTGAAGAGTTGTTTCAAACTGAAATGTTTTAAGTTTATGAATTCAGTGCCCAGTTGTAGCCCAGTTTGTTTTGCTTGCCTTTACAAAAACTCTTAAAAAATGAGAAATATGGTTGGGAAGGTGTCCAGTACAATCAATCTTAGAAATTCAGTAACTGTAGCTTGCTGAAATGCATTTTAACTTACCAATTAAAATAAAAGCATACTTAAAATCAACTGTATTATAGAAGAATGGCAGAAATGTGTGTGTGTGTGTGTGCGTGCTCCTGAGTGTGTGTGTGTGTGTTTAGTCATTAGACCCTAGATTTAAGGATCCTTTGATATAGTTGTTCCAGAACTGGACCATTACAGGAATTCAATCTCATTGCATATAAAATGGCATCTTTTACGTACAAAGGACAAAGTGTTCCCCTTGTAAAAGCTCAATCTCTACTCCTGGTGGTTTCGCTGAAACTTCTGGCCCTTCCTTTCTCAATCATCCTGGAAATCATGAGCAAGAAATCGCCACACACCTCCAAACTGTAATTTTTAACCTTAATTATTAAACATTACCAGGCATAGATGCCATTAGTCTTTTCCCTGAAGGACTGCAAAAGCGAGATAATTCACAGCAGTTCCTCCACCCAGAAAGGGAAATTGAGTGTTCAATTTCAAGGATGAAGATTTACTTATTCTGATTTTTCCTTAAGTGTTCCATTCCTCTCTTCCCTCTGAGGGTCCTCACCCCTGCACACCCATCCCTGTGACCAGCAGGGTAGCCATCTACCCACCCTCAACTGAGCATCACATTTGGCTTTGTGTTTGTAGAAAACAAGTTGATCTCACACCAATCGCTTCGTTTTCCACTCCCTTGTCAGTTACAATTGATCTTTTCAGCTTGACAGTTCATCTGAACGGAAGGAAATGAGCTATTGCCATGATAGCAATAGCACCATATTGACAAGAATGTTTCATCAAATTTTTTGTTCTATCGAGACCTTTTATTTTAAGATAAATGATTTTGGATCGATAGATCTGTTGGTCTCAGTCTGTATGATTTTGTGAAATGTAATAGTACATTAGTGGCTGAGGTTTCTTTTAACCCCTGGTGGGATTTAATTAATTACTTTCTGCCCTTTCTTTCTTCACCCACTGGCTTCATTTTCACTGACTTATCTGCATTATCATTTAATCTTTGCTACGTATGAATTATTTTCTTTTAAGAGCTATATATAACTACTTATCGAAGAAAACAGTCTACTGTCATTTTTCACAGGCAAGTAATTTACTAACCCCTTTTAGTCATTAAAAAAAAGAAAAAGAAAAGGAAGGGAAAGAAAAAATGAGTAGGACACTGATTATAGTTAAACTTATGGAACAAACCAGTGATTGTTAAAACATCAAATCTTTGTAATGTAAAATATCAATAGTACCCTTTTACCCCAGAGTATGCTACATTTCATGATAACATGCACAATTAGTAATACAATCAGGATACCAGGGTGAGTTTATTGTACCACCAAGCAAATCAACATCTGTCTATTCTCAAATTAAAGTAGATGCAGGTTAGTGACAGCCATGGACTTGAAAGGCTACAGAAATGGTTATTTTACATGTAGTTGCCCATTTTTCTAGCTTATAGTAGCATTACAGAAAATCATTTGGCACTGATTTTTATAGTCTGTTTTAAATCTACATCTGCCTGTAAGTGAATTTATATGAATCAGAGGGTTAATTTTTTTCCCTCTAAACTGGAATTTAGTAAAATAAGCCCGCTCACCCTTTCCTTTTGTTTTCATTACAGTTATTAAAAAAGAAAGGAAATTCTACATTTCTTCAAAGACTAGAACGGGGAGGCCCGGCCACCATTGCATCTCAACTCAGGGTTAGTGAAGTTTTCAGATTTCAATAACTTCCATTTTGATTATATCAGCTGTAGAGGGTTTACGTGGAGTCTTCCTCCATTTTCAGCACTTAAGGACCTTCAAAAAAGTAAGCACACACACAAAGCAAGTGAAAGCATAATAAATAAGAATCATGGATTGAAGATAAAGATTTTTATTTAAAAATTGCTTTACCTTGTCAGTCGGTGTCTTCTTTGGGGAATCAGTTGTGCTTTACTTCTCTCCTTAGAAAACTCTGACGGATATTACTGGAAAACTTCAGAAGTGCACTCCACACTTTATTCATTGCATCAAGCCCAATAACTCGAGGCTGCCAGATACTTTTGATAATTTTTACGTGTCTGCTCAGCTGCAATACATTGGGGTCCTGGAGATGGTGAAGATCATCCGACACGGATACCCAGTCCGCCTTTCCTTCTCGGATTTCCTGTCAAGGTAGGTTTTGCTCTTGTGCCCACTGTTCCCAGGAACATGTTGATAATATTGTAGCGTGGATCTTCTGTTTTCTTTTCTGGCATTTCTTTTATTATTCATATTCTTTTATCCTGAGTAGACAAAATACTCTGGGAAGCAATGAAATACACTGACAAAGCTTATATAAAAAGTTACTGGGCTTCCCTGGTGGCGCAGTGGTTGAGAGTCCGCCTGCTGATGCAGGGGACATGGGTTCGTACCCCAGTCCGGGAAGATCCCACGTGCCGTGGAGCGGCTGGCCCCGTGAGCCATGGCCACTGAGCCTGCGGGTCCGGAGCCTGTGCTCTGCAACAGGAGAGGCCACAACAGTGAGAGGCCCACGTACCGCAAAAAAAAAAAAAAAAAAGAAAAAAAGAAAAAAAAGTGACTAAACTTTACTGTAGACCTGATAGTTTGGAAACAATTTTCATGTTCCCTTAAATTTAGGTTTCCTTGGATTTAAACATTTATAAAATTGTTGCTTATAATATTGACAAAAAAATTATAATTTATTATAAGAAACTAAGTATGTGATTATTTTCTCCTTTTATATGTATGAACAAATTTTTTTTAGGTCAAGTGTTGGCAAACTGCATTCATGGGCAAATCCAGCCCACTACCTATTTTTTGTAAATAAAATTTTATTGGAATACAGGCAGTGAAAATAATGAGGATATCTGTTTTCAAGCAATCAAACAATAAAAGGGGGGATGGGCAAAAAGGAAACAAGAAACTATTTGGTAATCTTATATAAAAACATGAAATTTAAAAATAACATTGACATAAAAGAATATCAGTATTACAAGTATAAAATCTAACATTTATGGTTAAAAACTAACTGTACAAATAGTATGGAAAAATCTGTTTGGCAAACCATTCACCTAAAAAAAAGAGATTTTAAGATTTTGTTGACCAGAAGTTCCATTTGAGCCACTGGTTTGAAGAAGTTGCTAAATTCAAGCAAAGCAATCAACCAAAACACTAAAATCACCAAGTTGGAAATAATCAGAACAAAGGGTATAATATTTAAACTGTGACTAAAATTCTATGATTAATTTGTATCACATTTGTTTTTCCAGAGGATAGAAGTAGCATCTGTTTGTTGTGTATTTTGGTAAATTTCACAAAAACACAAATAAGAAAATCAACATCATATGAGCCATTCATTCTCAAAGAGCTGATAGACTATTCAGAAGGGAGGAGATAAAATCCACCACATTTCAGTGTAAAGTATCTGGAGAATGAATATGTTTAACCTGCAGAGTGTATAGTGTAGATAGACAAGATAATTGTGTTTAAAAACTTAAAAGATGCTAATTCATGAGCTAATAGACACACTGTCTACTATTTATAGGGAAGAACTGCAAAGTTGGGCATTACACAGGGATACATTAAGAATTAATATGTGCTGAATATGAGAATTAATTTTGCTTTTGTTGGGGAGGGATGATGGTGTCACATCACTGCTTATTGTACATTAAGAGGTATCTGGTAGGGACAGCTCTGATCTGCCTCTTTCTGTTCCCTCAGTGGACGTCCATTTATAGTCTCCAGAAACGTTTGGTCTGTTAATGAGTATATATTTCTTACACTTTACAGTTTAAGTATTAGAAGTCAGCCTTCCCACCCCTTTAAGTCCAAGTGGTCTTTTTTTTTTTTTTTTTAAATATTATAGCTATTCCAACTTTCTTTTGATTAGCATTGATCTCTCTTTATCACTTTATTTATTTATTTATTTATTTATTTATTTATTTTTAAATTTTATTTATTTATTTATCTTTGCTGTGTTGGGTCTTCGTTTCTGTGTGAGGGCTTTCTGTAGTTGCGGTGAGCAGGGGCCACTCTTCATCGCAGTGCGCTGGCCTCTCACTATCGCAGCCTCTCCCGTTGCGGAGCACAGGCTTCAGACCCGCAGGCTCAGTAGTTGTGGCTCACGGGCCCAGTTGCTCCGTGGCATGTGGGATCCCCCCAGACCAGGGCCCGAACCCGTGTCCCCTGCATTGGCAGGCAGACTCCCAACCACTGCACCACCAGGGAAGCCCCCCAAGTGGTCTTTGAATCAATGAGTTTAAAACCTGCCCATAAACAAGTTTAAAGTAATAGATTCCCACATTTACCCCAGACCTTCTGAATAACAATCAACAGAGAGTGGGGTCCAAGGACCCCCTGGTTTGTCTGATGGGGAGGGGCGTGGTGCTGTTATCAGCTGGCATCATATGGTCTCAGAGGGTCACCAGCCTTGATAAACTGTAGTTCACTCAGCAGCACTGACTTCCTTCCCAAGCCATGCTGAGAATCATGGTTCTGCAACGTTAGTGTCCATCATAGGCTTGTTAAAATACAGATTCCTGGGCAGCAGCCCCAGAGTTCCTGGTTCAGTAGGTCTAGGTGAGGTCTGTGAATTAGCATGTTTAGCGAGTTCCCAGGTGATGCTGATGTTGCTGGTGTGTGGACAACCTTTTGAGAACTACTGCCCTAGAATATCTACTCACTTGGGGATTACATCTTTGTTTGGTTTTGTTTTTCCCCAGACAAGGGTTGGAAGTAGGTGAATGCCTTGATAATCAAAGGGAACTTGTTGAGGATGCAAAATCTCAGGCATTTACTGATTTACTGAATTAAAACCTGCAAGTTTGTTGAGATTTCCAAGTGATCTGGATGCACTTGAAGTTTCAGAAGCACTGTGAATGGATTCCTGCATTGGATATTAAATAGGATTAATCTCATCCTATGAATATTTTTTAAAGTGCATTCAATGCATTTTCTGCTGTTTATTTTGTAAGAATGTCTTCGACTCATGGAATCAAAGAAGCTTGGCATTAAAGTGTCCCTCAGATTTTCTCTGGTGTAATCTTTAGTAGCTGCATGGATCTTTCTTACAGCTACTCCAACAGGCAGTCACTTGAATTGTCCTATTTTCCCAGAAAAGGGTGGAGAACATGGCTGTGTGTGTGTACATGTGTGTGTACATGTGTGTATGTTCCCAATATTATATATCATAATAATTAGAAAATCATTTTACCTTTTTTATTTGTATTTGTCTAGTTTGACATATATACATATATACCTACCAGAATTCCTTATCTCTATTACAATAGTATATGCAACGATTATCTTTTAAAATTAAGTACAGTCTTCCATATATATGCATTTCTTGCTTTACTCTGACTTCTAGACAGAGACCAGGTCTTATTCAGTCACAATACCTGTGCGTTTTGGGGTTTACTCAATGTTTTAGGAATGAAGCTGGCATTGGAGATTAATAGCTGTTCAGTGTAAAGTAATGTTTTTCCAAAGCAGAGACGATAGCTGCACTATGTTTGTTGAAAAGAATAGTGGGGATGGGAAATGATACTTTTTGGTAAATCTCTGCTTTTCTTTTAACTAGTCTCTTATGTAAAAGGAGATGTGATTTCAAGTTATCATCTTTATTTGTAATTGCACATTAGTAGAAATGGAATTATTAATGCACTTCAGTGGGAATTTGTCACCGTCTCTCTTACATAAAGGATGCCTATCTGGAATATTATCACAAAAACACTGATCTGTAGAGAGATTATCAGTTTCTACAGAACTTGAATAAAACACAATCCACACATTGTCACATCAACAAGTAACGTATTTATTCAGAAAGCTCATCAGAACCTTGAAATTCCCCCAGGCAATCAAGCATCGTTGTATAAACAAAGCCTCGAGGTGCAATTTAATAGAAGTTTTTGGTTGCCAAAATATCAGATAACAGTTCCTATGTAAAACATTTCTTTTCTATTTGTATCACCTTGTCTTAACTGTTAGAGAATAAAAACCAATCAAACCAATTACTTTGTTTTGTTTACAAAGAGGAATATGGTTACCACAAAAAATGCTGGACAAAGAAGAAAAATATGTCCAGTTTTGAAACCAGCACCTACTCATCTCAACAGCATTTATTGCTTCTGAAACCCAACATGACAGTAAATGTGGATAATGGACATTTCTGCAGAATCTGTAGGTGGACGTGATGGTATTGCAAATTCGCTTCCTGGTATCCTGGCTTTAATAACTGTCCATCATTCTGAGTCTTCCTAATCAAAACCGGAGAATTGTGTGTGTCGAGAAATCCTATTCTGATTAAACGAGAAGCATGCTTGTTGAATTTTTTCTCTAATAGCATCAGTAGTTTCTGAATGGGGTAGTAAAAATGCAAGTTCCTCTCTCCATGGCAAGAAACCTCACAAGTTTGGGTATATGAGGAAGAAGGAAAGGAGCAATAGAAGTAAATCATTATGTGCAAATCATGATACATAATTGGATCACCTATTGCTGTGGACTGGATTGTTCCCTCCACAAAAACTCATACGTTGAAGCTGTACCACCCAATGTGACTGTATTTGGAGATGGGTTCTATAAAGAGGTAATTAAGGTTAAGTGAGGTTCTAAGGGTGGGGTCCTGATCCAATAGGATTGGTGTCCTTATAAGAAAAGTCACCAGAGAGCATGTCCTTCTTCTCTGCTATCTGAGGATGCAGTGGAAAGGCAGCTGTCTGCAAGCCAGGAGGAGACCTTGGTAGACACTAACTGCCCCACACCTTGATCCTGGACTTCCCAGCCTCCAGGACTGTGAGAAAATAAACTTCTGTTGTTTAACCCGCCAGGTCTGTGGGATTTTGTTATGGCAGCCTGAGCTGGCTGCGAATACTTGTGTTCATAGGTGTGTGTTTATATGGTCTCAATAGGTAGCATAGCTGGACAAGGTATGCTGGGAAGTTTGGGGGACTTTATTCGTATTATGTGATACTCTCGTGCTAATGGGAAGAAGTCTAGTTTACATGCACATACCATGTGATATCAAAAACTTGTGTCTTTGTTCATGGAATCATATTCTTTCTATCTCTTTCTCTATTTACTCAATGGCATTTACTTAAGATTAAGATATTTAAGATTTTTTAAGATTTAAGATATTTAAGATTAAGAGATTTAAGATATTTAATCTTAAGATATTTAAGATTCACTCAAGCATCCTCTCTGTTGAAAAGTCATTTATAAAATCCCAAATTGGTTTGTGTCTCTTCTCTAAGCTTCAAAAAGGCCTTAAGTATTTTACTTATTATTTACTCACTGGAAATATTCATTTCTGTGAATATTTAACCACTTAGCCACTAGAGCAGAGGTTAGCAAACTATAGCCACTAGATCAGATCTGGCCTGCCACCTACTTTTGTATGACCTGAGAGCTAAGAATATCTTCGACATTTTTCAATTGTCAAATTTTAAATGGTTATATATATACCTACGTAATCTCCTCAAGTTTGCCTCTTGGCATACAAAGCTAAAATATTTACTCTCTGGCCCTCTACAGAAAAAAAAATTGCTACCCCTGTCCTAGACCATATGCTCCTTAGATGAGTGCAGGTATTATTGCATGTGCAGATGCTAACATAATGCCAACCAGCCATCATCCTTCTGGGTCCAAACTCTATGAAACTGAACAAAAAAGATCTGACATCCTCTTTCATTTCAACAACTGTCTCTAATGTTTGTTGGATTCTTCAGTTTGTGAGAATTTTTCTGATGGCATTGTAAAAGACAAACTCTCACCAGTACAATCTGTAGAACATAAAATTCCAAGTCAGTGGCTTGCAAACAACGAAGGTTCCTTTCTCTTTTACATTATATTTGACTGTGTTTAGAAGTTGCACACCTAAGCTCGAATCAGCTCTGATTTGGGCCTCTTTCTCATGATGCACCCTGGGGTTCAAGAATAGCCCAGATCTAGGACATGCCCTTTCTGTGCTGGGGGAGAAGAGATGTGGCTGAGTGGCTGCTACAACTTGTGCTGAGATGCAGCATCTGTCACTCTCTTATTTTTTATTTTATTTTATTTTTTTTGTGGTACGCGGGCCTCTCACTGCTGTGGCCTCTCCCGTTGCGGAGCACAGGCTCCGGACGCACAGGCTCAGCTGCCATGGCTCACGGGCCCAGCCGCTCCGCGGCACGCGGGATCTTCCCGTACTGGGGCACGAACCCGTGTCCCCTGCATCGGCAGGCGGACTCTCAACCACTGCGCCACCAGGGAAGCCCTGTCACTCTCTTATATTCCATGGGTTAAAGGCAGTCACATGGCCCAGGCCAACGTCAGTGAGGTGGAGAAGTGTCTTATTCATGGGAAGTATCCCAGAGCACGTAACAAAGAGTAGAGGTATGTACACTTCTGGCTCGGTTAGCAGTTGCCCCAAAACTTAGTGGCATAAAACAGCAATTTGTTATTTCTCCCAGTTCTGTGGGTTAACTGGGCTTAGTGGGGCATTTCTTGCTTGGGGTTTCTCTATCCATTGCAGCCATACAGCAAAAGAGGTTGCTGTCAGCTGGGCTGGATGGACAAGACGGCATCTTCATCCCTGTGTCTGGTGCCTGGATGTTCCTTCACGTGGTCTCTCTCTCCCGCAGAATAATCTGGACTCCTTACCTGGCAGCTCATGGTTCCAAGGGGCATGGAAGGGAACTTGCAGTCCTCTTACAAGCTGGGCTGGGAACTAGCACAGCATCACTCCCTCTGTATTTTATTGGTCAAAGCAGTTGCAGACCAGCTGAGATATTTTCACTGGGAAGCAAGCAAGTGGCCAACTTTGGGACAAGCTACCACATCTTCTTGAAGGGAGAACATGCAAGTAATTGGGAATGATGCCTAAAGCTCTGCCTATGTGCACCGACACTGAATTGAATCTCGGTAGACAGAGTTTTGGGTGAAGTAGAAGAGAATAGCTTTATTGCTTTGTGAGGCAAAGAGGGGCACAGCGGGCTTGTGCCCCTCAAAAACTGTGTGTCCCAACCTGGGAGGATTTGGTGAGGAGTTTTATAGCAATAGTTCAAGGGCAGGGTTGCTGGTAAGATGCAGGGTGTGTGCAGGGCCTGCATTCCTTTAATCTGGCCTCAGATGATCTCCTGATGGGCTTGTGTGGTTCCTTTAATCTGGCCTCAGGTGATCTCCCGATGGGCTTCTGTGGTTCTTTTAATCCAGAATGAAGAATGCTAACATCTTCCATTTGTTGGGGGTTTTAGTTCTGTAAAGCACTCAAAGATATCGTTATGTGTATCCCTTGAGGCGGAACCAGGACCCTGCCCCAAGCCCGCACTATTGTTTCCTGACTGCTCCCCACTTGTCTCTGCATCCCCTCCCTTCCCTGATTAGCAACTGTTTGAACCTCCCCCTTGGAACTCAGGGAAGGTCATGGAGGCCGAACAGAGAGGCTCCTGTGCCCAGGAGCCCCATAGGGTCTTGCTCGGTTTCAGGAACAGCAAAAAAAAATTTCAATAGTCATGCCTATACCTATGAATTGCTATTATATCATCCTTCACCAGTAAGTGTATCTGCATTTGATGTGCTGAATACTGTAATACCAGAATTTTTTTTTCCAAATTGTAGAATTGAGGGAAAGAATAATATGAGGCAATGATGATGAAACAGTTTTGAGGTGTCTTTAAAGGTAAGGTGCCATGCCTGGTACCTTGTATGGCACTGTACCATCGTTTTCAAAGCTTTCTGCAATACCCTGTATGCTTATGACATTATAATTATCCTGGCTTTTTAATGGTCATCCAAGGCTGTGCCAGATTTTAGTCCTTTGTATCTCTACTCTTCTCAGGGTGCTAACCTTCTAAATGTTCGTCTTTTTCCAGATTTAGAAGGGACATCTTTTGGAATCTAGCCGTGGGTCTTGGGTGGCAAGTGTGGAAGGGTCACATCATACATCTGTGGACTTCTTTGTGGTTGGCAGGGGAGAGCAGATCAGCATCACCACGGGGGGAGGTTGACCCTTTAACGGGGTGCCCTTATTTGGAAAAGACAGAAGGGCTTGTCCAATAAAAGCACCACAGGGACTGGTATTATGCTTGGCAAGGTGAGGGCACATGATCTGTGTTTTGAGATTGTTACTGGATGAGATCCCTCGCAGAAATAGTAGGAGTCATTTAGCTTTGTTAAATGACACAGTTGTTGCTGAAAGGGCAGGCTGTGAAAGAACATAGCCATGATGTTAAATTGGGTGTGGGGAGAGGGATGAAGAGACACACTTCAGCTGATTGGATTAAACTAATGGGCAGCGGCCGCCCAGCCCAGCAGAATCACAGCTACAGATCTGGGTTGGAATCATCGAAAAGTTTTCTTTGTTCCTTGGAAGTGATGTCAGTTACTGTCAATACATCTTTAATAGAAACATGAGTTAATACGTTCGGGAGCTGTTAAATATTCTAATTCAACTGGCAAAGGATACATTTTCTTCTGGGTAATTTTGCCAAGTCTCAACGTATTCTTTCTGCTAAAACCACTCTGCAGGGTTGGCTGATTGTCTAAGCTTTAATGACATTTGGAAGGAAAGAGGGCCTGCTACTTTTCAATGAAATATAAAATAGGAAAGAGAAATATAATAGATTCTTGAAGCTATTTTAATGTAAACATAATTAAGTATCTTTATTGGGAATTTGTTATACTGTTCAATGGATTAGGAATCATAAATTACCCCGTGATCCACTCTGGACATCTGAAAACGTTTTCTTTGAGAGACCAAATAGTAACTGTGGTAGGCTTACAGGTCACGAGGTCGCTGACCTATGTATACTCAACTCTGCCTCATGGCAGAAAGTGGCCATAGACAACAGGTCAACGAACGGGTGAGGAGGGGTTCCAGTAAACTTTGTTGGCATAAACAGAGGTGGGTGGTTTTGACCCAGGGGTACCTAACCCTTTATCTAGTCCCACCCGTCCTCATTCTGATAGATTTGGGGGACATTTTTCCATAGAAAAGGGGACAGATAATGAAAGGTGACGATGTTTACATTTGTACATGCATCATCTGGCTTCGATCCTAATTTCTACTCTGATAAACTGGATGATCTGCCAGGACAGAATTCATTCACTCATTCCTTCACCATTCACTTCTTCATTGTTATTCATTCACTCTTATTTTATACTAGCATTTTATGGAATCAAGATGCCATTATGCCTTTAATTTTTTAATGATAAGTTATGTCAGGGAAAACATAATCACAAGATGACATTGCTTGCGGGGCCAAACCAGTTTTAAATAATTACCTATGAGTTGCTTGTTTCATTATTATAAATTATTTAATTCTGTTTATAGGGCAACAATGTTATGTAGTGTGATCATTAGTATATGATAGTTTTCATTCATGGTATCTAAATGATCCTCATAACTCAGGAGTCGACAAAGAAGCTCAGGTCATCATTAGGACTTTTGAGGGGACCTGATTCATATCATTTTTCTTACCCAGTTCTTGACCAAAATGAGAAGACAAAAATCATCAAAATGTCATCTTTCTTGCATGTAAAGTCTAGAATGAAGGACAGTGCTTGGTGCGAGAGACAAAGTGTCTGCTAATAGAACCCCATAATTAGGCAGAATTGCACACACACCCCAATTACGCACAGTTTGGGCTCAGGTAGACCTCCCAATGAGGGATGCTGTTCCGGCAAGGCTTGGAGAAGAGAAGGAAGACAAGCATTCCTTTGCAAGCAGTTTGTTCTCAAACAGCTGAGAATCCCCTGTTTTGTTTTGTTTGTTTCTCTCCAGAATTACCAGTTAGATTAGTCAGCCATTCGCCTTCCCTCTTGGATTGTGAAGGATTAGAGTGACCCAGAGTGTCACCCTACCTCCATGTCTAAGGAAACATCAGAAAAGAAGAGGCACTGCCCTTGGCTAACCCTCTGCATTGTTTTGTGTTCTGAACCAGAGAACGCATCCAGGAAGCCTACAAATAACAAGGGGGGTGGTTCTGCTCTCGGCGGGACATCTGAGTCTTTCAGAATATTCTCCCCCCATCTTCATGAGCACCCACTGCTTTCTGGTGTTATCTTTCTGGGACCACTGAGAAGCAATATAGATTTTTGTACCCAAAGATTCTGCAGTGGGCCAACAGTGCATTACTTTAATTGATTTCAAGGCCACTTTGTATTCAAGACTATAAATGAATTTTATTTCTCAGCCCAAACCCATCCTGACATATTGTCCAACAGAGCCCATCAGGGATTCTGCAACCAGAATAAATGAAAATATTAAAACAAAAGAGCAACTCAAATAATAAAAT
Organism: Mesoplodon bidens; assembly: GCF_964165515.1. NCBI lineage: Eukaryota > Metazoa > Chordata > Mammalia > Artiodactyla > Ziphiidae > Mesoplodon > Mesoplodon bidens. The sequence continues at coordinate 74,302,650 of NC_138174.1, forward strand.
CCCAGTGGCCTAAATATTCCCAAATTTGACTATGAATCTTCTTCCGTTGTTAAATTCCCAGTGAGAAAAGAAAGTTCAAAGATGAATACGTCTTATAAATTCAAGTCCAGAGATACTCAGTTCCAAAGGAATTGAAATCCCAAATATGATTATCTTGACTTTCTGAATTAAATGTCCAAAATTCCATATGCATATGAAATTACTATTTCAGAAGCATTCTTTCCATTTTTCTAACTTGGCTCAGACTTAGCTAAAAAGGTTCCATATGTCTTGGTGGAGCTGGGGACTCTTCAGTGTAACATTCTGAGCAGTTAGTCATTATATTAGTCTGTTTGGGCTGTCGTAACAAAATAGCATAGTCTGGGTGGCTTAAACAATTAGCATTTATTTTCTTACAGTTCTGGAGACTGGAACTCCAAGATCAAGGTGCCATGGAGACAGAAAGAGACAGAGAGACAGAGAGAGACAGAATAACTCTCTCTGGTGTCTTTACTTCCAAGGATACTAGTCCTGTTGGATTAGGGCCCCATCCTTATGAACTCATTTAACCTTAATTACCTCCAAGAGGCCCTATGGACGAATACAGTCACATTGGGTATGGGGGCTTCAGAATATGAGTTTTTTTGCAGGAGGACAGAAACATTCAGTGTGTAGTAGTCATCTTAATGATGTGACTAATTTAGATCTCATTTGTTGTGTATATCGCTGCCAAATTGCTTATCAATTTCACATCAAGTCCAATGAGTAAATACTAACCATAAGGCTATTTGGATACCAATGTCATACACACTAAATTTAGAACTAACATACACACTAAATTTAAAACTATTTCCCTAGTCCTAGAGCAGAATATTACAGCAAGAATTATTCTAGAATCTAATATTTTGTGTTGCCAGAGACAAGGGTGATCATATAGTATATTGACAAAACCAGGGCATGTTTTAAGAGTGAAATGGGGCCACGGTTAATAATTTTGACAGAAATACAGGTATAACCTGGGACTGTCCCTGGCAAACCAGGACATTGGTCACCCGAACTATCTTTACCCTGCACTTAACCTTCTCATGAGTTTCACTGCATTTCACTACCAGGAATCTTTCATCTCTGTCATTCCCAGTAGATTATAAACCCTGTTAAGGAAAACCTTCCACTATATGCATGTAATAGATGGCCAACAAGCATTTGTTCAATAAGCTAATAACGTTTTAGTTTTCTGTATAGTTTTATAGTTGAGCTCTACATTGTGTGTCCAAGATGTAGTATTCATTGATAACCTATGATGCATTCCTAACTCAAACCAGCTGTGATTATCAAACCACCTTAAAATATATGGTTTCATTATGCCTAAACATTTCCTTTTCTTTTTGGCCATGCCACGTGGCATGCAGGATCTTAGTTCCCCAACCATGGATCGAACCCATGCCCCCTGCAGTGGAAGCATGGAGTCTTAACTATTGGACCACGAGGGAAGTCCCTAAACATTTCCATTTTAGGGTAGCCATTTAAACCTTAGGGTGAGATAATGGTCCCAGTCTTGCCTTTGTCACAGTTTAATAATATTCTCAGTCCTCAAAAAGCACTGAGTCATTCTCTGAAATTCCTAGCCATAACTGTACAATAATTCATGGATTAGTGCTCTATATTGATTTTTAAATGGATTTCATTTCATGGTTCTTTCTTTGTTCTTTGAAATGCTTTGTTAACTGAAAGTACTCTGTGTTTTATTGCAAGGGGAGGATCAATTTATTCAGTAAAAATATTTTTAGGAATAAAAACATCACAATAGACACTGGATTGATGATCCATGTTTAGGGGAGAAGCTATTACTAAGAGTAATTTACAAGTCAGGCTGACCCATTTAATACTATTTCCACAGTATACTCACTTGAATCATTCACTACAGCTACTTTATTGTGAGACCCTATTACTTAAACTTGAAAATTTACTTTTGTGGCAAGTTAATAAATACTTAAATTATGTGAAATAAAGATTTCTACATTTAGTAGAAATCAATTTTGAAATAAAAGTAATTTGTTTTATTATTAGGAAATCCTTACTATTTTTTAATCCATGGTTTTAAAAGTATGGTGATGACAATGTGTTTTTAAACTAATATTCTTACAGATCTTTCTCCACTTATGGCCAAAAAAAAAAAACCCAGTATATTTCTGTACATCATTCTCAGCTATTTTCTTCACAGCTGTCAAAAATGGGATAACTTATATTAGGAAGGAACTTATAATGTATTCAAAACAATGAAGTTTGCAGGAAAATGAATCATGCAAAGTGACCTGAAAATTATCAATGCACATAGTGAGGGACTCAAGAAGAAAAAGATTTTAAGAGAATGAAAAGCCTTCTGACAACTGACAGATGGTTAGAGTTGGGGCAGTGTGACTTTTTTTCCAGCTCTGATCATCATGACACTAAAAATCAGAGTCCCACTCAAGAATTAGAATACCAAACGTGGCATTCAGCAAAATTACACCCTCCCCTTCTTTTGAAGAAACTTCTATTAGATCTCTACAAAGCTGAGGAATAGAAGTAATCATTTATACATTAGATTTAATAAAGCAATGATTATTTAACAAAGTAATAAAACAAGAAAGCTGTATCTATACATTTCCCATTAGAGATAACCTACACATCATTTCTAGATTGACTTTTACAGATTTATCAGGAAGAGACTTATTAAAAGGAGTCATTCCATGGCTATTTAAAACTCTGTTGCTCTTGTCCCAGTGCAAGATGTATTTGGAGCAGGTACAGATGCAAGAGAATTTACTTTCTATGCCCAATACACCTCACTGCCAAGACCAGCATCGACACCACAATCATCTTCCTGCACTTGAACAGCTGAGCGTTGTTTCATTAGGTACTTTTATATGTTGACTTCTAATTCGTTATTGTGTTTTGATGCTTACTCCAAATAAAGCATACACATGCTGATAACAGGACCTGCATTTCCCCCAATGCTTAACCCAGAACCCTTATTCGTGGCAATTGATTGACAGCCTCATCTAGCAGCGGCTTCTGTGTCCTAGTTGTGTTTCTTGTTTCATAGTATGGTTTGGGCCCCCTTAGTGAATACGCTCATGGTGCACGCCCACTGAGAATGGGTCATTTCTTCATGCCATGCCGTAAAGTACCTTAGAAATGCAGTGTCAAAGGCACCTTCTCCCATCTCATCTCTTATTGGGATAGGAAGTATTGGAATAGAAAAGATTTGGAATAAAGGAGTTTGGTCTTCCCACTCTACCATGATATCGTCTTACAGCCTTACCTAGATGGAACCTTAGTGACATATACAAGTGTCCTCCCAGAGATTGTGTCCCCAGCACCTAACACAGGGCCTGGTACAAGGCTGGTGGCTAATAACTATGCTGTTGCTATTGAAGTGATTAATAAATCATTCAAACCATTTTGCAGGGAATTTTCTTCCTCTTTATGCCTCCACTAATGTTTATAAATTCTGTGTCATTAAACACACACACACAACACATGTAGGCACACCAAGCACTTGTCAGACCAAATTCTTTAAATCAGCACCTCTCAACCATGGCAGCTCAGTAGACTCATTTGGGGTTTAAATTTTTTTAAAAGTACGGATGGATGTGTTGGGGCCTGGGCAGTAGGTAAGGTTGTCAGATAAGACACAGGATACCCAGTTAAATTTAAATTTTAGATAAACAACAAATGTCAAATCCATTTTCCTTGCTTTTTTTCCATCAAGAGGAGATATTCCTCTGGTGTTTACTTACATACAAACTAAATATCAGAAGAAGCGAGAACTTTGGTTTCTATTGTAGGCATCCAGAACAGATTTTTTGTTAAGTTTCTCTGAATTCTTTTTATGAATATGAATTTATTTATTTCTAAAAAATTTTTAACAGTTTTAATAAACTGTGATTGACTTACAATAAGCTGCACCTGTTTTTTCCGTTTAAAAAAAAATGACAAGTTTTGATGTAAACCTACATCTCAGAAACCATTTCACAAATCAAGATGGTGAACCTGTCCATCGGCCCCAGAAGATTCCTCCTGCCCCTTTTGTAGCCTCACCTTCTTACTCATCCCTGCTTCCTCATCCCCAAACAATCAATGATGCTTTTGTTTACTAAAAATTAGTTTTATTTTCTAAAATATTTTGCAAATGGAATCATAAATTGTGCACTCTTTATCTGGCTTCTTTTGCTCAGCATAGTAATGTTGACATTCAACCACATAGTTGTGTGTTACCAGTGGTTTGCTGGGCTGTATTTCTTTTTAATGTTCACTCACCTGTTGATAGGTATTTAGGTTGTTCCCAGTATTTGGTTATTACCAGTACAGCTACTATGAACACTTGTGTCCCAGTCTTTACATGGACATGTTTTTATTTTGGCGGTGGAGTTGCGGGTAAAAATATGGGAGTGGAATGGCTGAGGCATATGGTTAGCATATGTTTAACTTTTTAAAATACTGCCAAACTCTTTTCCAGAATGGTTGTACCATTGTGTATTCCCACCAGCAGGGTATGAGAGTGCCAGTTACTCACATCCTCTTCAACACTTGGTGTGATCAGTCATGTCATTTGTTACATTCTAATGGGTATAAGCTGGTATCTCATTGTGAGTTTACTTTGCATTTCCCTGATGACTAATGATGTCAGCCATCGTCCCATGGGCGTGTTTGCTATCCATGCACCTTATTTGGTGAATTTTCTGTTCAAATGTCTTGCCTAATTTTTCAGTGGGCTGATTGATTTTTAGACTTCTTTATAGATTCTGAAGACATGTATATATTAAACATTTAATTGGCACACATTTTCTCTAAGATTGTGTCCTGTCTTCTACATTGTGAAAAGGATTACATAGAATTGGTGTTAATTATTCTTTAAATATTTGGTAGAATTTACTAGATACACCATTTAGGCATGGGGATTTCTTATTTGGGAGGATTTTAAGTATGAATTCAATTTATTTAATAGTTCTCAGGGTATTCATGCTGCCTAGTTCATCTTGGTTGAATTTCAGTAATTTGTAGTTTTTAAGGAATTGATCAAATTTATCTATAAAGAGTTGTTTGTCACATTCCCTTACTACACCTTTAATATCTACAGGGTCTGTGACAATATTCTCTATTCTGATAATTTTATCTTCTGTCTTTTTTTTTTCTTCTTTACCAGTCTTGCTAGAGTTTTATCAATTTTATTTATTCAAAGAACTAGCTTCTTTTGATTTTGATTATTATTTTATGTTCAAATACTTTCACTGATTTCATCTCCTATATTTATTATTTATTTCCTTCTGCTTGCTCTAGGTTTATTTCATTCTTTTTTTCTCCAGTCTTACAGTACAACTTTAGCAATGTGAAATCTTTCTTCTTTTTGAATATAAGCATTTAATATAAATTTCCCTCTACTTATCAAAATATCATCATTGAGCTGATGGTGAGTTTCCCACATTTTTCCAGTAACCGCTGGCTTGGAATCCAGGGAGCTGTAGACCCAGATGTTGGTATTGGTGCAAGTAGAAACAGCTCCAGGAGCAGCCATCTACTCCAGGCTCAAGGGGCAGGACATGAAACTAGTAAAGATCCAAGCATGTGGAAAGGCACTGTTTTAATCCCCTCCAATCTCTCATGCCTCATCTCAAGCAGGCCTGTGGCAGAAGGCTCATAGGCAGCTAATTCTCTGAGGGAGGGGAACTTTCTTCCCCAGTCAGAAGAGCTCCCAGGAGGGTGGGATGAACCCCTATTGATCTTCTCTCTTTCCTGTCAACCTGCAGCTCAGCCCCAGATGCAGGCACAGTCAAAGGGATGCACCATGGAGGGGATAATAAAGCCCCAGTCTTCAGGCTGGAAGACAGGAAAGGGGAGACTCAAGGAGCAAGAAAGTGCTAGTGAGACTGGGAAGGAGGGGGAGCCCTGGAAGGTGACACAATAAAGCCTTTTAAGAACCCAAGGCTCACTTCCAAGCTATGTGTGTGAGGGTCACAGATGTATTTCACTTTTTTTTTCCGTTCAATTTATTTTTTATAGACTATATTTAGAGCAATTTTAGGTTCACAGCAAACTTGACTGGAAGATAAAGAGATTTCCCCTATGCCTCCTGCTCCCCCCCACCGCATGCACAACCTCCCCCATTATCAACATCCCCAAGCAAAGTGGTACATTTGTCACAATAGATGAACCTGCATTGACACATCATTGTCACCCAAAGTCCATGGTCTACATGGTTCACTCTTGGTGTTGTACATTCGCACCTTCATTTTTCAAAGATATTTTTACACGTTAATTGAGTAATTGGAGTAGTATGATGCATCTTGGAGAAGTTTTCTTCATATTTCCTGTGCTTGGGGTTCATCAAGCTCCTTGGATCTATGAGTTTCTTGTATCTATGAGTGTGCAGCTTTCATTAAATTTGGAAAAATTTTGTCCATATTTTCATGGAGGACTTTTTCTTTCTCACCTATGATTGCCTCTCACTTAGAATCTACAATTACGTGTGTATTAGGCACTTAAAGTTGTCCCACAGATCACTGATGTTCGTCTTTGTTCAGTCTTTTTTCTCTGTGTTTCATTTTGGATAGTTTCTGTTGCTGTGTCTTCAGGTTCATTAATCTTTCCTTCTGCAGTGTCTAAACTACACTTAATCCAATCCAATGTATCTTTTGCTTCAGTTGCTATAGTTTTCATCTTCAGAAGTTCAACCTGGATCTTTTAAAAGTCCTTCATGCTTTTAATATATTTAATCTTCATTTTAGTATATATTAGTCTACTAATTCCATTATCTGCCATTTCTAGGTCAGTGTTGACTGGTTAATTTTTCTCTTTATAATAAATCATATTGTTCCCCTTCTTTGCATCCTCGTAATTTTTGGTTACATACCAGATATTATGAATTTTAGTTTTTCAGATGGTACATATTTTTGTATTGCTATAAATATTCTTGAATTTTGACTAAGAAACAAATAAGTCACTTGGAAAAGTTTGTTGTTTTCAGTTTCTCCTGGCATGCTTCGTTAGTTAGAACCAAACCAGTATGTAGTCTGAGCCTAATTATTTTATACTACTGATGCAAAACAATTGAGTTCTCTTTCCAGTGCCCCATGAATTGTGGAATTTTTCACTCTGGCTGATGGGAATAGTCCAACTTTCTTCCTGTCTTTGCTGTGAGGGTGGTTCCCTCTCCTCCACTTGGGTGGTTCTTTCCTGGGACATTGGTGGTTTATTCACATGTATGTGGTGATCAGTATTCTGCTTGAGACTCAAGGGTGCTCTGAGGATCTCTGGACTCTTCTCTCAGTACAGCTCTCTCTTCTCAGATTGTCTGCTCTGTGAACTCAGGCTGCCTTGGCATCCCTCATGTCCTAGCACCATCTCCTCCACTCAGGGAGAGCCTCAGGCTTCACCTGGGATTCTTCTTTGAACCACAACCTGGAGCCTCCACCCATGAAGTAAGCTGGGGGACTCTCAGGGCCTAACTCATCTGTTTTCTTGTCTCTCAAGGATCACTGACCTTCATTGTCTGGCATCCAGTGCCCTGAGAATCATTGCCTCACATATGTTGTCCAGTTTTAAATTATTTGGGGATGGAAAGTAAAACTAGTCCCTATTCCTCCATCTTGACTGAAAGCAGAAATTTATAAATTTATTTTTTATATTGGATTCCTACTGGATGGGTCTTTTACCTATTAAATTGTTTCTGGGCTAGGTTGTGAGCACCTATAATCTATTCTTACAACAGAAAACTTCCTAAAATGAATGCTATTGTTTGAAGGCTTGTATTTTTTAGGTAGTTTTTGATACTCTGGATAATAGTAGACTTTTCTCCTTTGATCTTCAAATTATGTATACCAACTTTTCCTAAACAGACTTGTATCTCTGTAGAAAAATTAACATAGAGCAGCTGGTATTTTATAAAATGATGATTCTAGACAAGAGTTTGGATAGGAAGTGGAGGTGAATACTATATTTGCTTGAATGTGCATGGGATTCTAATTAAGCTAAAATTAAGCATGTTAGAAATTGTCCAGGAAGCTGATGACTTTTTTCTTATTCTTAGAGAATTCATGGGTTGGAAGTTTCTATGACCAAAATGGCTAGAATTGCATATTTATGTGCAGGGCCCTGAATAGACTTATGAACATTCTACCCCACACCCTGTGCCAAAAAAAAAATTATTTTGACTCGAGAAAAAAGTTCCACCTGCTTTGCCCACAGTAGAATTTTGAGAGTTAGCAGGAAATTTCCCATTCTCTCATTGATGATCTACCAGTGCTTTAACCTAGGGAAACCCTGAGACATAAAAAGATCTTAAGGTATTTCAAAAATTAATAAGTAACAAGGATAGATGCCTTTCACTGACATTTCTCATATGTCATCTCAGAAATCTTTACAGCCATTACCTGAAAATATTGCTATAAGCATTTATCAGATCAAGAGTAAGACTCAAAAAATTAAGACTTAAGCAAATGCCTCTGGACTTTACTGTGTACTATTGCCATTCCATTTCAGTGGTCTGGGAATATATAAACATACATATGTAGCATATATAGTATAATATATAATATATAGAATATTAGCAATAATTGATCTGTTTCAGAGAAACAAACAAAAAACCTAATCAAGACAGGCCTTGAAAGGTATATATATAAATGAGTATTTATTTTATATATATATAAATAAATGAGTATTGTACATTCTTTCCTTAGGATTTTCATGTTATACATTCATTTACTTAAAAAAAATAAAGTCTTCATATGAAGCTGCAGATACATCATTCATTGACATATTTAACATTAAGAAATGTAGCAATCACACATGAAACCTAACAAAGTGAAGTGTTACATGATGCCTGTACTTCATTTCCCCCTAAAAGTTATTTTATTTCTTGCCTTAAATGTTACCCAGGACTTCTTTAAATACCTACAAGCTTGAATGCTAAAACACATCTCTAAAACAGTTTTTCATTAGAGTAATACTGAGTTCCTACAAATGACCCGAGGCCCTGCTAAGTGTTGAGGATACAAAGATGGGTGAGTCTTGCCCAGATCTGATATTCCTCCCAGATAAGTTGGGCGAAGAGACGCATGAGATGGTACTGGGGTGCTGTCAGAACCTATAAGAATAGCCCGTTATCCCACCAGAAGGAATGCCAAGAGGACTCTTGAGCAATGATGAGAAACAAGCTCGCTGCCAGAGGTGACGGAGGAAATCCCAGACTTAGAGTAAGACCTGAGGGTTTGATGTGAACAAAGGGAAGGAGGAAAGAAGCATCACAGGGCGTCTGGGGAAGACATTCTCATTGCAGTAGCCTAAGTACATTAGGGAAAATGACAGCTGAGAGGAAGGCAAGAACTGTGTATTTTAGGTACAAAACTTGGAATTTATCCTGTAGCTAATAGGCACTAAATGTTTAAAGCCATGTGATACTGTGGTTTCATTCCCCTTCAAGCCAGATCAGGGGTTGGCAAACGATGGCCCACGGGCCACATCCAGTTGGCAGCCTGTTTATTAGAGTGTTATTGGCACCCAGTACCCCATTTGTTTACGTGCTACCTGTGGCTCCTTTCACGTTACAAAGGCAAGATTGAGCCTAAAATATTTCCTGTCTGGCTCTTTACAGAAAAAGTTAGCTGGTACTTCCCTGAGCTAGACCTCTCCAGCACACTTTCTTCACCTGACACTGGACCAGATCATTGTTTTGGGGCAAGATAATTGTTTGTCATGGTGGGCTGGCCTGTGCATTGTAGGATATTTAGCAGCATCCCTGGACCCTACACACCAGATTCCAGGAGCTCCCCCCTCCCCGCTCATGACATAAAAACATGTCTGCAGACATTGCCACATGTGCCCTGGAGGGCAAAACCACTTCGGGTTAAGAACTGTCTCTATGGATAAGCATCAAGGTCCTACTGTAGAGCACAGAGAACTATATTCAATATCCTGGGATAAACCATAAGAGTATGAAAAGAATATGAAAAAGAACGTATATATGTGTATAACTGAGTCACTGTGCTGTACTGCGGAAATTAACACAACCGTGCAAATCAACCACACTTCAATAATTTTTTTTTAAAAAGAACTACTTCTAGTAGCTAGGTTTTAGTGAACATGACCTTAGCTAAAGTTGAAACAGTGGGAATTTGAGGGAACTGAAAAGATAGATGTGGGGGAAAAAAAAACATATTTTGGATATGGAAGTAGCACCACTTAGTGATTATAAACACGAGGCTTCAAGCAGATGAGCATCAGGGATGACATCTACAGGTCTGGCTTGGGTGTTCAGTCCGGTGCCTTGGGTCACAGTTAGGTGTCCTTCACTGAGATAATCACAGAGGACAAGACAAGCAGGTATCAGAGGGAAGAAATGAGTTTGGCTTTGGACACAGTAGGTTCAGGTACCTTGATGTGCTAAGGTAAAGAAAGCTAATAAGCTGTTGAATATGAGAAAATTCTGGCAGAAGAGGTATATTGGAATGTCACTAGATTGTGGTCAGGGTTGAAGAAAACCAGAGGGTGCGGCGTCAGAAAATCCATGAGAATATGAAGCCTGTGGGAACTGTGACCAAAGGAAGTTCTGCAACAGAGAGAACCAGAGAAGGAGCACAGGTTGTCTGCTGTATCTGTGTGTGAGAGAGAGATGCACAGAGGGTGCCGGACAGAAGAAAGAGTGTGTACATTGAGGTGTGGCTGAGAGTCCAGGGCTTTTGAAAGATAGAATGAGAAGAAGCCAGACAAGAAAAGATGGAAGGTCAAGAGCTCCATGGCCTCCAAGGAATACTGTAAGGAGAGGCACCACTTAATGTGGCCTGAAACCTTCCCAAGACTAGTGTGGGTGAGCAAGACACTTTGCTTAAATGTTTTATAAGGGCAGGTTCCTTATAAATTAACTCCTAGCGTGTACAGACATCGCACTTGACAGGTGGCAATTGTGACAGCAGGAGAGGGTTTTCAAGGGCACCAGCATCACACCAGGTATCGGCAACAATTTGTGAAAGAGGTGAAGTGTCTGGGGATGCAACTGAAGTTGGAGCTTGCATCTCTTTCTCCTTTTGTAACATAGATAGATCTAGGGTCACATGTGCACTACACACCTTTCTAGAGCAACACATGTATTATGTATTACATATAAACACAGGTTTAAAGTTTATCCATTTTGTCATTTTCACTGAAATTGATCCACTCAGCAGTCCTGCTTTTAGATGGTTTGGGGATAGTTTAAAAATGGTTTTAAATAAATCAGCCATGGGCTTCTTTTAATACCACCCAGTCAGAACGTGTAGAAGAAGACACATCTGAAGAAAAATGGGGACTTGAAAAGTGTTTTAAACAACCCAATGAATAAGAGAAAAAGTGTGCTGCTAGGTAGCACTTGTGCAGGGCACAGTGGCCTGGAGAAGAAAAGATCTTTACTGATTTCTTCTAATGACCACGTCTGCTCCCCCTGCTTGGGTCCGATGCTGCTGAAGTAACCAGCACCTCTTTGCTGCTATGAAGTGAGTCTGTGCAAAGGTGGACAGTGAATTCCACCTCGGAGATGGCGACCAAGTGCCAGCTAGACAAAAATGGCCAATTACCCTTAATATATGTTACAAGTCCAAATAAGAAATAAGTGACTGTGAAATTGTTGTGCTTTCACTTGATGTGTAATATGCGATGTGATGGTACAATCATTAGTGTTTATATATTTACACAAGGGGATGGTCACCAGCAAAACAATATCCCTGAGTTACTATTAAAATAATATTAAATATTAACTATTATTTAAGTGCGTTTACTTTATAAATGCATATACTTATATACAAATATTATAGATTTAATTATCTTACTATATAAAATAATATTTAAATAACCATTACAATTTTATTTTCTCCCACCGCCTCTCACTTCTTTTCTTCCTATCCTTCCGTTAGTCACTCAGCCAGCAGTAGCTTGTGGAAGGTCTTCAACATAATAACTACTGTGCAGTACTTTAGGTATAAACATATGGAATGCATAGAATATTCTCCTCTGCCTCGGAAGCTAGGGAACTCGAGGACGAGATAGAAGAGGATGCATGCAGTGTCTAGTCCAGGCAGGTAGGTTTCCAGGGAGAGGGTTCACAAAGTCTCCTGGAGTAGATGTCATTGACCCCAGGCTTGAAGACCACTTAGGATTAACCAGAAAAGAAATCAAAGAACACTTGTCCACACAAGCAGGTGCAGAGCACAGCGATAAGGATGAATTCTGAGTTCAGTAAAATTCAACGTGGCGGCAGTGTGTGATCCTGACGGCCGGGAGATGTTTAACTAGGGAAACACAAAGCCTGTAAAAAACCAGGACCGCAAGCTGAAGGTGGGGAGTCCCCGAAAAATGCTGAGAAAAACGGTGTGAGGATTTGGAAAGACCTGGCAAAGCGGGCGCAGTTAGGAGACTATCGATTCCAGGAATTGAGACATAAGTAGATGAGGCTTTATGGCGAGAATGTAATTGAGAGGAAGAGGACAGAAACTTTAGAGATGTTTAGGATGTGAAATGATCAATACTCGTTGATGGACCTGTCTTTAGAGACGTCCAGGTTTCCAGGTGAGGAGGTAGCTAGACATCCAGGTTTCCAGGTGAGGAGGTGGAAAGACGGTAGACACCACATAGGAGTATTAGGAGTGGGTGTGGAACTTGAGGCATGCGTGGGAGATCCACACTGGCTGTCCAGGAGGCAAGGGGGCGTATTGGGGTGAAGTTCAGGAAAGTGGTTACTGTGTCTCACATACACACAATTTTAACATCAGTTTATAAGGGATCCTTACAGCCTTGCGGGTTTTGAGACGGCTCAGGGAGAAATTACAGGAGGGGCAAGAAGCAAGTGCTGAAAAGCACATGTATTGATGAGAAGGATGGAGGGGCTGAAGTGTATAAAGGAGGCTGAGACGTTGTGGAACAGCTGAGGGGCAGCCTCGAACAATGGCAAGGAGACTGTTTCAATGAGGAAGGAGCCAGTGGTTTCATATGCCACAGAAAGGTCAAGTTATATGAAAACAGAAAGGGTCGCAGGAGAAAAAAGCCCTGAAATGCAACCATTGGATTTGACGGTAGAGAATTTGTTAGCTATCTTGACATATGAGGTTTCGATAAAATGATGGGCACAGAAATGGAAACTGGATTGCAGAGGTTGGAGAGTACATTGGGATGAGGAAGAGAATTGGATTTGATTATTGTTCCAATGCTAACCCACCTCTTGCTAATTCTCAGTTACCACATCACATTGTGGTAAAACACAACTTTCAAAATGGGAAAATCATGACTGTCATACAAGTGTGTTATGAACACCTATCAAAGATTTTTTTCAGTTCCTTAGGTAAAGAGGAGACTAATAAGGTGCTAAAACCAGATCTGATTTACAAGGGAAGAATTTATTTACAGAGATTATATTCTCTAGGGACAAAATTTATTTACCCCGCCATGACGAACATCCTTTGTGTTGCTTTGGACAGAAACTATCTGCATGTCATCAGTTTCTATAGTTTAAGTTCTATCACAGCAGAGCTGCAAAATAGCTGAGTTAAAAGCAATCAAAGATTATACCTCTATAGAATTCGGTAATCCCCAAGGATCCACTGGACAATGCCCAGCATTCTTTTGAGAGGACATGCAAAGACAAGACCATATCTTGTTCACCATTTTTCCCAGTATCCAGCAAACTATTGTACACATGTTAATCTTATCGGTAATTATCAAGAGAAGTGATAGAAAAGCTAGAGATGATTAAAACCAGAACTTTTAAGTGTGTGCAATGCCAAAGGTGTATAGTATGTTACTGGACATGAAGAGGGAGAGCATTTTGCATATTATTAATTCCTCTAGGGTTCTAGTCAATACTAACTTTAATCATGCCTTCTCTGAATTAAAACTTTCATTAGAGGCATCCGCACCTAATGGTGAGTGATATACTTAAATTTCCAAGATATCTCAAATAGCATGCATCTTACATCATTTGGACTTATCCAGCCAATATTTTCAAATAGTAATAATAAGTAATCAATATTTAATATGACAATTATGTGCACATCTTATTTTCCCTCAAAATATTGGTGTACTGGGTTCTAATTCAAAAATGTTAGTTACCCTTCACTATTTGTTATATCATTCAAGATTAACATTATCCGTATTTAAAGTGTCTCATTAAAAGAGAAAAAAGATAGATGTTAAATTTTTGCTTTTGACCCTATGTTCTTAAAAATGTTCATTCCTTTCATTTCTTGCCTCAAGATGACAACTCAGTTAACTGACATTAGAATTTACTGCTGCTGATTTTCCATGACTCACCACAATACAAATGTCAATTTTGTCTTTTTTTTTAGTTTCTCTTTTTCTTTTTTTAATTTTCATATAATTTTTATAATATATAAATTTCATATAATTTTTAAAGTTTACTTTCCATTTGCAGTTATTACAAAATATTGGCAATATTCCCACTGCCGTACAATACATCCTTGAGCCTATCTTATACCCAATAGTTTGTACCTCCCGTTTCCCCATGCCTACATTGCCCTTTAACCCACCGGTAAGAGTTTGTTCTCTATATCTGTGAATTTGCTTGTTTTTTGTTATATTCAGTAGTTTGTTGTATTTTTTAGATTCCACATGTAAGTGATATCATTTGGTATTTGTCTTCCTCCGTCTAACATTTTACTCAGCACAATGCTTTCCAAATCCAGCCATGTTACTGCAAATGGCAAAATTTCATTCTTTCTTGTGACTTAGTAATATTCCATTGTGTATATATACCACATCTTCTTTCTCCATGCATCTATCAGTGGTCACTAGGGTTGTTTCCATGTCTTTGCAATTGTAGAGAGTGATGCTCTGAACATTGGGGTGCATGTATCTTTTCGAATTAATGGTTTTGTGTTTTTTGGATATATACCCAGGAGTGGAACTGCTGGGTCATATGGTAGTTCTGTTTTTAGTTTTCTGAGAAACTTCCATACTGTTTTCCATAGTGGCTGCACCAATTTACATTCCCACCAACAGTGTGCAAGGGTTCCCTTTCCTCCACATCCTCACCAACATTTGTTATTTGTAGAATTTTTGCTGCTAGCAATTTTGGCAGATGTGATGTGATACCTCGTTGTGGTTTTGATTTGCATTTCCCTGTTGATTAGCAATGTTGAGCATCTTTTCATGTGCCTGTTGTCCATCTGCATTTCCTCTTTGGAAAAATGTAAGTATTGGATGATGGTATTTTAAAATTAATGCTTTCTGTGTGGTATTTACATACAATGGAATATGTTATTCAGCCTTAAAAATGAAGGGACTTCTGCCGTTTGTGAGAACATGGATGAACCTGGAGGACCTGATGCTAAGTGAAATAAGCCACACACAAAATGACAAATACTGTATGATCTCACTTATATGTGGCTCTAAAATAGTCAAAATCATAGCAACAGGGAGTGGAAGGGTGGTTTCCAGGGGGTGGGGGGGAGGGGAAAACAAGGAAGTGATGGTCAAAAAGTACAAAGTTTCACTTCTGCAAGATGCGTAAGTCCTAGAGGTCCACTCTACAGCTTTGTGTGTATAGTTATCAGTACTGTATTGTTATCTTAAGAATTTGCTAAGAGGGTAAATCTTATGCAAGTGTCCTTATCACAGTAATAATAAGTAAATAAATAAAAATAAAGAAGGCAGAAGGAAACTTTTGGAGGTGATAGTTATGTTTATGGTATTGATAGTGGTGATGGTTTCACAGAGGTAGAGTTATTTCCAAACTCATCCAGTTGAATGCATTAACTATGGACACACCTCAATACAGCATTTTTAAAAATAATGAATACTTTCCAAAATTAACAAACATTATTGGGTTCAGATACTGAACCCCAACTCTTCATTCAGCTCTTGTCACACATTTTCAAAAGTAGACATTCAAAATAAAATTTCATCACTGTGCAAATCGGGAGATCTAGTTTCAGTGCCAGGCTGTTCCCTCAGAGCTCATAATAATTTCATTCTTCTTCATGATCTGCTAACCAGTTATAATAACAATGATATTCAGAATAACAGGTTCCTATGGTTGTAAGTAACTCAATTCAATATCTGAAATCGACATAAATGTATTGAAATCATAAAATAACTGGCATTAGCCACCAATCTTCATAAAATTTTTTAGCCATTTACCTGGAGAAGAAGTGTCTTCTGTGTTTAGTAGGGAGAGAAAACACTGGAACAACAAATATTTCCAACAAATAAATCAACCTGCCTTGGTTTCCTGTTCCTACTCAAAGATAGGAGGTCAGACTAACCTCAGTGGATATTTGGTTAGGGAGCAAATTGCTTTAGGAACAGGATAATTTTACTGAAACCACAAAGCTTGGAGAGGGCTCTCATTTCGGCTTAAACAACAAATGAACAGCTGTTCTTTTCAGTTTAAGGAAACAAGCTGTTCTAGTACCTGATAAATACAGGCTATGGCTCAACCAGTAAATTCTGCAAAGTGTTGAGGGGGAAGGATGGAGCAGGTCAGCTTCAACGTCCTCACCGACTGCGCTAAGCATCCTCTTGGGCATGTGTAACGGGATCTGAAAACAGCAGCCTTGGGTCCTTCTCCTGCAACCGTTAGTTCAGCTCCATCGCAGATTCAGTCCCCCGAGAGGGCCCAGCTTTAAATGTCCCCACAGTAGGTGGCCCTGCAGTGCCATACATGCATGGATGGGATTTCTGTGTGTAAAAGAATCCTCCGGCCCTATTAGAAGCAAGTACAACCCTGGCCAAGAAACAGGTTACCTGCTGCAAAGGCTGCTCAGGAAATGGAATTCTGTGTATATTTCACACCAGGACACTTTTAATTGAGTGTTTCACTTCCATCCATTTACTGAATAATTCGAATGTTCTTCTGTTGTACAATTAAAATGAAATGGTGGGACGGGCTTGAATTAAGAGAACTTGGGGGCATTGTCATGTAAATTCTAGGCAGATGCTCTGAATCCATTTTTTATCTGCAGAGTGGTACTGGCTAATCCCAGAAGCCAAGGTAGAATTTCGCATTCTTTTTTATTATTCAACTCCCATATTGTCTGGGATGAGAGCCTCCGGCTTAATTACATGAAGTGCCTGAATGAATGCCACACAATTAAGGCCGCATCTCCGGACAGTCTGCTTGGCCACGGGCTCTGGAGTGAGATGCTTCCGAGGAAGTGACCATGGTGTGAGTGGATTCGTTTTGGTTGTGGTCCTCGGTACCCACAGCCTTCACCATGCCAGCAGCTCACAGGCTGCAGCCGGTTGGCACATTAGCGGTCATAGCCAAGGGAAACAGCACACCTTCGGTAGAACTCACACAAAATCATCACGGAGGTTTTCAGATGAAGGCTAAAAGGGCTTCTCCAGGGCCTCTCAGCTGGCCCAGGAAGTAGGGTCCAGGATTCCCCTCACTATTCTGTATTATCTCCTTTCTCTTGCATCTGCATCTCCACCAGCAGTGATGTAAAAGCCAGGCACTGAGTTTGAATTTTGGATGCTGTGTTTTAGAGTCGTAACAGATAAATGCCTAATAAATGTTGCTGTGATGACATTAAATAATAGCATAATAATGTCATGAAAATAACAGTAACAAAAGCAACACCCCCCAGCATAATGAGGGAGGAAGAGAAGGAGAGAGAGAAGGGAAATATCATCTTGACATAGGAGGCTTGGAATTTAAGGCAGTAGCATGGAGTCTTGCTCTTTACATTTCCTGTTTGATTAATAGTCCTCATTTATACATTAATCTGTATGATGGTTGCCTTCATCATTTCAGGCTCAAAAAAAAAAGGGGCAAGTATCTGTTTTTGTCCCATCTCTCGTACACATTTAGTAGGAGCCATATTAGACTCAGAATTCTATAGCCTGGACTAAGAACCTAGCTTTGTTGTAAACTGACTTCTTGCAGTTATCATGTAATCTCTGTAAATGTCGTTCTGCGGTTGCTGTGAGAATTCAGTGATGCTATGGACTGACCGATCATCATACCTGGAATCTTTAGGCACTGGATAACTCTTCCTTGGTGTTTCTCCCTTCCTTCCATCTCTCTGTCCCCACCTTGCTTCTCCCCTGACCCCTTTTGAACTCCAGAGAATTGCATGTAGAAGTTAGGGATGACCCTCACCAAGCTAGTCACCCAGCCTCGGACAGAACTCTCATGTGGGCGTGCAGCTCTGGGGTGACATCAATGGGGCAGCTCTTCCACCACTGCCGCCCACCTCCCCACCCCCCGGCAACTCTTCCCAAGGACTCTGCTCCTAGGGGGCTCTTGAACCAGGAAACTCATGGGAATGTGGAGAGCCATGGTGTCTTTGAATGGTGTAACCATTTTCTAAAGATAACAGCAGCCTATTTACCATCATTTGGAAAGAGAAGAGAACTGAGTCTTGCCCAGTGGCATGAGCAGTAGGTCTGCAATTGTCATAGTAACGATGGAAAGACTTGTCCCCTTAATAGAGTCACATGGAGATCCTGAGGGGCTTAATGGTGGTCCCAACAGATGTAAAAGGAAACTCAAGGCCAAATTCCAGTTCTGAACACTCCAGGAGACCCCAAGGCCACGGCAAAAGACAGCCAACATCCCCTTCCGGTTCTTCCTGTAAATATACAGGAAAAGAGGGTGCCTACTGAGGAGGGGATGTAGGTGAACCCACTGGAAACTGTATCAGGCTGACGAGGGCACAGCAAGTGCAGAGAAATGTTGGGGGGCAGAAGTGGCTTGATAGGCTTGATACAGAGGACCTGTGGGAAGCTGTGAGAAGACGGGCAGTTGCCTGTGATGAAGACTCCATGTGGTCCGCTGAGCAGCTCAGGCTTTGCTCCGCTGCAGAGGAGATGGGCATGGCGGGTGGGGCAGAGCCTGCCCATCACAGGACCGTCAGCTCCGGGGGCTAACACCCAGACCAACCGACAACCCTAAATGGGATTTCTAAACCTGAAGGCTCACGGAAGAAGACAAAGAATGGGTAACACTTAACACAATGGAGTTTTGTGTGAACTAGAGGAGTTTGGACTCTTTGCTTTCGCATCCGTTTCTTTAAAAGGAACAAAAATATAAGTGATCCTCTTTAGTTGAAAAGCACTTGTGCAAATCCTCTCTCTGTGTGTCTCATTTCTCCTTCCTGTCCTCCCCCCACCCTCCACGTTGAAATAGATTCTATTTCTCTCTCAAGCCCACTTGTGCTCCTGCGTCTTCGTACTTCTCACTAGCTTCATGACGTATGTCAGTCCCGTTGCTAGGCAGCTGTTATGCTCAACCCCCCACTCAGCATCCTGAATGCTGGAAATGGGCCCCAAATAGCTAGAAAATCACCCTTCTGCACCTGCACTGTGTTTACCATGAGAGCAGGAATATGAAGAGTACAATGCCAATCCAGGCAAGTTTGTGGAAGGGGCAAGATGCATCCCTGTTTAACCATAGCCAGACGGCTACGTTCGTGCTACATGCCAGGTAGAGAAACCACACAGGGCCCTGTGGGAAATTTTCAAGGGAATGGTTAGAGAAGAGCCTGTGTCCTCATCCTGTCAGAACTAAACCTTAATGAGCGAGGTAACCTGGAGGAAAACAGAAATACACAAAAATAAGCATGGATAGAATGTAGGACTCGTAGATTTCTACAAGTGTTGCCTATGCAGTATGAACCTTCTTCGTTGCCGCTGTAAAGCAAAACACCCCAAAACACTGCTTGATTCTATTTCATGCTCAAGCTGTGGACCTTTTCTTTATTTACGCCATGAACCACGAGAGCCCAGTCCTCGTGCTTCTCCACCATCTGCTTATGTCTTGATGCCGTAGGATTCTGGTTTCTTCTGGACATTGTCTCAAGTCCTCAGTCACAAATCCAGCAGCCCCTTGTCAGTGCTGACATGCTCGCACCTCTCCACAAGGGTTAGTGCTGTGGACCCCATCTCACATCCTGCCTTCCCCGGGCTGCTCTGAAATCACACAATCCCAGCCCCATCTGCCCCTCTCCCCCTCCTCCTGCACCTGCCTTCACCTGCTGTCTCTCTCCATCTTTCCTTCAACGGAGAGCTGCCTCCATGCTCCATCTTCCTCTTTCTGTGGATTATCCAGGCCTTTCTCAGATAGAAGGAGGTTAACGGGAATCCTCAAGCATTCTTTTGTTGTTCTCAGATAAGTAATTAAAATATGTCCCTAATGAGAGAAATGTCATCAGGTCTTGAAATAAGAAAACCACATCTTTCTGGAGATATCATTTTAGCCAGGAAAAGGCACGTGTAGTATTTGAGCATGTGCAGTGAAATCAGAACCCATCTCGGTGACCAGTGCATTTCTTGGCATAGTATCTGGCTTGTAATAGGTGCTCAAAGAATATTTGCTGAATAGAATTCAATTTTAAGTGGTTTCAGGATTGAAACTGTCACGACAGAATTTTCTTTGAGAATGAAGAGATGAAGTCAATATTCAGCAAACAGAAACAATTTCAGAGAAACTGCATCTAAGTTTTTTTTTTTTTAAGCATTAGCTTAATATATATTCCTTGCATCTTTCTAAGGCAATGATTCTACAATTTCATGATAGTCAACTAAGAGTCACTACAATGTTTAACCAGATGTCTACGGTCACTGCATAAGCCCTTTTTTTTTTTTTTTTTTTTTTTTTGTCTCTGGGACTATGAGGGATAGAATGTCAAGGTTCTCCTTGAAACTGGAAGGAACAACCACTTTTGAAAAGAGGAATATTTATTTCATCCCTTTCCTTAGGTTCTATTGTACTTTACATTTCTTAATTGTTAGCTTTTTCTCTGCTACTTCAACTTCAGTCTACCCATCTTATAATACAGAGACTCCAAAATGAAAAGGGCCAGTAATGTGGTTCTTTCACTTATAATTTTGTAAGGTGTGGTCATGTCTGTTATTCTTCTATTGTCATCATATTATTGATTCTGTGAGTGCACTGAGGAGAGGTTTCATGAATCCTTGACGTAGAAAGAGCACTTAATGACGAGTGTGTGTGTGATAGAATTTTTCAGTAACTATGATGGAACTTGCTGGGAAACCCCACACTTATATACTGGCAACTTAGGATGTAGACTGGCAGAAAGGGGAGGATGAAAGTCGTCAGAGACACGTTCACAAGAGAAGTGAGGCAAATGGAGCATCTAACACAGTTAGAGGTTTCAACTGTGTTACCCCAAGTAACAGAGAACCCTGAGTATTCAGAACCATAATGGAAAGAGAACCAGTTTCCCACATGGTAAGTACTGTCCTGTTCGGTCAGACAGAAGGTCGTGACAGAGAAGAGACTGACCCCGGCTGAGGAACTGACAACCAGGGAGGCACTAGGTCTGGTTCGGGGGTGTTGGTGACATTGGTCTATACCTCCTTTGGGAGTTTCACCTCCACTCCCCGTTTCTGGTTCTCCTGAGTTGCACTGACTGTTTTCTTCTGTTTATGCAGTATTGGTCTAGGGAAATAACTACTCTTCCCAGACTACTCCATCTCAGTAAATGTCAACTTCATCCTCAGTCTCCTAGGTCAAGAAACGACGTCATGCTCTCTTCCCTTCACATCCACATCAGTGCACTGGGAAATCCTATTGGATCTGCCTCAAATATGGACAGAGTTCAACCACTTCCTACCATTCCCGTTGCTTCCATCCTGGGCTGTGGGAAGAGCATCCAGAGGGTCCCCCCAGCCCCCCACTCGTTCCCTTTGCCTGCTCTCAGCCTCACAGCTGTGACGATTCTTTAAATGTCAAGTGATGTGACTCGTCTGCTCAAAGCCTTGCTCCCCGGAACTCTCAGAGTCAAAGCCAAAGTCCTTGGCATCACCCGTGGGGTCTTTGTCCTCACCCCGTGTGGATACCTCTGTGGGTCCACTCCTCCATCTTTCCTCTCCCTTTTCTTCTCCAGCCATGCCTGCTTCCTTGATTCCCTAAACAGGTACCATCCCACCCCAGGCTTCCAGACCCCATGCCCTCAATTTGGATCCCTGTTCCCCAGAGAGAGCCATGCCTCCTTCCTCACCAACAGGTATCTGCTCACCCTGAAACCTTCCCTGCTTTATTTTTCTCCATCTCTCTTGTCATATCTGACATCCGTCCTCATTTACATTTCTATTATCTCTCTCTCCATCATGGGATGTAAGGGGTATAAGGATCTGTTTTGTGTCCTGCTGCATTCCCAGTATCTATTTTGTGCTCAGTCAACATTGGTTGATTGATTGAATGAGCCCGAGTGAATGAGCCACAGGACCCAGATTCTGGATGCGGAACTAGGTGCCAACCATGCCCCTCACCCCAAACCAGGATGAGACAAGAGTGAGTCAGCTGGGAGAGTTAACTTTGACTTCTTAGAGTCGGCTAGTTTATCTGGAACGCAGGGCAGGTGTCAGCCTGAGGATAGGGAATCTTCAGTGGATGGAAATGACCACTTCTTGGGCAACAGAGGCCAGGAGGGTGTGGGGAATGAAAACAAAGAAGTCCCTTCTCCAGTCATACCAGCACTCTCAGGACCATGTGCAGCTCCAGGCTCAGGACGATTATTTCCATTTGGTCTGAAATTGAAGTTTCTATGAGATCATGCTTCAGTGCAGTGATGGGCCCGTGACACCACCCAGAGATGACACTCACATTCCAAAAGACAAGATGTTTTTAATTACACTAAAATAGAGTACCTCACCCTGTTTAAGATGACGTTTTTGTCTTTTCGGTTGAAATGTCAGAATTATACCATTTTAGGTGTCAAGAGAACAATATAAAATGAGAAAAAAAGGCACCAAGTGTTAAGATTTTTTGTTCTGACTTGTTAATACTGTATTCAGATACTTGAATTATGTCAATTCACTTCTTGGTGATAATTAGCAAAGTTCCAGAATGAGACAATTATAAAAGAATGAGAAGATAATTTGAGTGATTTCATTTCATTGTGTGACTCTGGGTAAGTGGTGGAAACGCGCTGATTTTCCTGAGTGTTTGAATGAGTCTGTATGTCATTATGAGTTTAGTTTACTGCTAAAGAAAAGCTCAGTCACCCAAAGGTCAGAGAACCAAGAGCTCTCATCTCTACATGTCCCGTATGCTGATGGTTACTGTGCGTTTCGCCGTTTGGGACTTTGATGTCAAACTCGTCCCTTTTCACTCTGGAACCATCTGGGGCCAGGGCTGCTTCCTTCCTGCCTCGGCCGGAGCGATGGTGGTGGAGACATTGCCTCCGGAGTCAGGCTGCCCCAGGTTCAATCCCAGACCCTTTCACCATCTGTGTCAGGTCCCTAGGGCTGCTCTCACAAAGCACCACAAACTGGGGTGCTGCGAACAACGCAGATGTACTTCTCACAGTTCTGGAGGTCACAAGCCCCAAATCAGGGCATCGCCCGAGCCCTGACCCCCTGAGACTCTGGATGGACTCCTTCCTTGCCTCTCTGGGCTTCGGGTGGTGGCCCCACAGTCCTTACAGCTGCGTCACCTCCCTCCCCACCTCCATCGTCACGTGGCGTCCTCTCTGTGTCTCTGTGTTTACATGGCATTTTCTCTTCTTATAAGGACACCAGTCCTGTGGGATTAAGGCCCACCCTACTGACCTCCTCTTAACTGCATTACATCTTCGAAGACCCTATTCCCAAACAGGTCACGTTTCCTTTGGGGAGACACTATTCAACATCATCTGTGTGAACTTGGGCAAGTGACTTAATTTCTGTGACCGTCAACTTCTCACCATCAAAAGGAGATTATCATCCAAGGCCCCTGCATCTTGGAGGAGTGTGCGAAGTGACTTATGAAAAGTCTCCTGCATTCATTCGGTGCTCGAGAAGTGTCATTCCCCATCCTCCACTCCCCCAGCCCAATTTCTTCATTTATGCATACTTTCTACATGCATAGGCAATCGAGCAGACACCATGGGATGTGCAGAGAAGACCCCGAGCCCTGGGGAAGCTTGCACACTTTGAGGACAGATAAAAATTAAATTAATGTTTATAACAGAACATAGAATTTGGGTCTCACACATGTGCGGTATTGAGAGAGGGGAAGATTACCCACTCAGTGCTTTGCCAAGGGCCTCACAGAGAATTTGCTGCAAAGCTAGAACCTGAATCTTGGTGTAGAGCCCCAATCCAATTTCTCTTCTATTCACATTGCGCAGTTATATCAGTTATCATCTTTGAACCACTTAAACATTATAACACATAATCCCTGTTTGCCCACTGATGCTCCGATGTCATGTACCAGCATCTTTTGGGGATGCCCATCACCTTCAGGTGGCCCCTCCATGGCCCCCATACACTCTCCTCCCGGTTCCCGGCCTTCCGCACACTGCAGGGTAGAAAATCATATTCTTGCCTCTTATCAAAAAAAAATCACTGAATACCTCCATCATCCATAGATCATTTCAGACCATTCAGTGTGATCAAAATGATGAGCAAGATTTTTCAGAGCCGTGCTTCTAGCACTACAATTCATGTTCAGTCTCTGTTGCTTGCTATTTTTACCCCCTCCTGTACCCTGAGTTGATACATGAGCGAAAATCTATGTGTGAGAAGGGAGGGTGTTGATGATGCAGCCGTATTTATTTTGTCTGACTCATGGCTAGCAATATCATGACAATTCTCAATCCAGGGCAAATAATATGGTAAGTTTTTGGTGACAGTGCTGAAAAGACTTTAGAGGGGAAATGAAAGTCTGCTGCTGAAAAAGTCACACAGGTGTATTTTCTCAGTATTTATGTTATACCCCAGACCCACAGTTCCTGCTGCGCTTCCCCCTCCAACTTCGCTTCTCTACCGCCCTTGCAGAAATAAGGAGCTGCGGTGGCCGCCAGTGGGACACGTCCAGACCTCTCAGTGCTCTGCTGGATGGGGGTGGTGAACCGGGTGTGTAGGTGACACACCGCCTTCCTTAGATGCCCTCAAGAAACAAAAGACTCATTTGAGAAGATGCCAAATTTGCTGCAACAAACTTTAGATGAAAAGCTGAGATATTTTACAGAAAATAACAGAAAACTTAGGTGATTTAATTATCACCTTTGAGTTCCCAGGGCAGCCCAACGTGAGGATCATAAGCACACCAGATGCAGTTAGATTTTCTTCTCGTTTCTCCTGTCTCTCTCCTTCCCCCACTTCCTCCCCTCCCCCTCCTGTTCTTCCCCCTTCTCCTCCTCCTCCTAATGTGGTTTGGCTTACATGTCAGGCTAGATGCCATAAGTGCAAATGAAAACTTCACATAGATTTTTTTTTAATGGGTCATATAATTTTGAAAGGCATTTTTTTTAGAAACCCATAGGAAAACTTTATATAGTCATGAATTTCAGCCAAAGAGTGAAATTTAATTATTCTGAGGAACTTTCCAAAACTAAAATGTCCTTCTAGAAGATTTAAAATACTCAGTATCTACTCAATGGGGAGGAAGCTTCTCTACCTCTCACTTAAATAAAACTTTTGGGTGTTTTGGTGTCCCTTTATTATAGATACTAACTACCTCTAGATTCACTCTCAAACACTAACAAAGAATGTTGGAATACATTAAAAGGTGTATTTTAAGAGTATTCTACAAATTTAAATGAGAACTAATAGATTCATATTCTTCCTCTTCGAAGTTTCTTTTGATAAATGCTTTGCATCACTCCTGATAATATTAAAGATGCATTCAGGATTGAGAGATATATTGGGTTCCTTTTAAAATAACTTTCCTTTTAAAGGATAAGGGCTGTTTCTTAGTGGTCCAATGTGAAATGCACAATGGATGGAGATTTGGGGGTGCGTGGGATAAAGTAAGAATGGGAAAAGTTTAAGAAACAAGGTAACAAAGGCAACCCTGTTGAAGATAATCCTTTGATGACCAATTCAGTCATGGCTTTCCTGTCCCCACTGCTTTTTGCAGGTATAAGCCCTTGGCTGAGACCCTCCCGGATGACAAGAGGATGCTGCCAGCTGAGGAGAGATGCCGGCTGGCTCTGCAGCAGTGCCCATTACCAGGCTGGCAGGTGGGTGACCTACAAGCTCCTACCAGAGCAGTTAGGGTTTCCAGTAGGGAAGCAGAGTCCCCATGGGGAGCTGCCCCAGTCTCACTGGCAAAAACAAATTTCTGTGATGTGTTTGCAAAGACAGACGCTAAGTGTAGTCCCTGGAAACATATCAGTCCTTCTGATTCACTGGTTTCATCAGCAAACACAGGATGAAGGAAGCTCGGAGCCTCTGTTTACAGCGTGGGGAGCAGTCCGGAAGCCCCACTAAGTTTGCCCACATCCCAGCCCCCAGTGCTGGTACCAGAGCTTTCTGGAGTGTCTAAAAGAGTGCAGAAGTCAGAGGATCCAAAATGGGGCGGGGGGGGGCGGGGATTGGAAGAGCTCAGGGGTCTGCTGGAGGGATAGCCAGGCTTCCAGAAGGAGGAAGGAGCAGGAGACAGAATAGCAGGGAGATGCTCCCCCGAAACACAAGGGCATAGTTTGGATTTTGTTTAATCCCTGAAGCAATTCAGAATGCCACCGTGACTAGGGTTAGGAAGAGAAAGAGGAATTTAAAAAGTAAAACAACTGAGAAGGTAATGTTAGAGCAATAACAGGAAATAGAATAGAGTCCACGACACCAGGAATTATTGCAAGTTCCTAGATATAAAACATCTGAAAGTGCATTGGTGGCAAAGAGCTTGGTGGCCAATAGCTTAGGCAAAACATAACCATTACTGGAAAGCAGACATAAATCTCATTTTTAAAAAATGAGAGGGAGATAGAGCATCTTCAAGTGAAAATGCATGATAGTTGATGAGGCCAGAAAAGAGTACTTTAGTGCAGAAATGACATGAAGAGAAGGTTCAGAATTGCTGATGTGTCTGAAAGTGGCCCCGTGTGGGTAAGACAGGTACTGAATCCTGGATTGACACTAACACCCTTATCCGTCTACGATGAAGAACTAAGAACCTCGCACTTTAGCATCGATGAGTAACGTTTTCATCGTCGGTGCCCCCCAACCTCTTTCTTTATTATCCTTTCCCCTGTTCTTTCTTTTTTTTACCTAATAATGGAGTTAAGCTTTAAATAGCGGTCTGAAGGAGGACGCTCACACAGTCGGTAGTAGGCATGAACGCACATTTGTGCCAAAAGATTGGATAAAAAAAGGAGGAAAGAGGACTTGCTAACACAGAGTGATGTCAGCTAGCCCCGCTCCAGTCAGTGGCATAAGATGTGGGCTCACATGCAGAATTGTTCAACAAGCCTGTAGGCGGTGAAGTTCTTTCAACTGACTCATTGTCAGAACTTTTAAGCCAGTACCTGAACAGTAGTGTTTCCTGAATATAGAACACGAAGATTTTCTCGTTGCATTTTGTTCTTTAAAAAAACACAGATAAGAATAATTTACTTTATTAATGTTGAGAAAGAAGGTTGACTTGTCGAGACAAAGTGAGGGAATCTGGAAGAATTCTTCCACTGTGAGAGTGACCGGCAGGGACCGTAACACCTGACCAGCCATTGTTCCTCCGAGACACCTGTGTAGAGTGTGAGGTCAGACGTGGGCAGCAGGGGGGTGGGGAGCAACCCAGTGCAGCCTGGCAGCTGTCCCTCCGCCCACGTGTGCTAGGACACTTGACAGTGCAGCTGGGGACAGTATGACACTGAATTCCACATACATTGGGACTTTGAAAAAGTGCATCAAAATAAAAAATGCGGAAGAGTTCCCATTTCATTACACTAGTTTATTTTCCCTCACTCTTTATCTCCCCAAAGGAGGCCAAAAATACAAGACAAAGAAAAAAAAGAAACGTATTCATTTGCTGATCATGTTTGTTTATGCGTTCCCTATTGAATAGTTAGGAAAGATGGCTTTCTCCAGCTTCTCCAAGATGTAACCCTTCATATACTTTATGCTATAAGACAAATCATTGACTTCACAGAAATAAAGCTCATTCATGTTTCACTCTTGTGCTAGTCAAACAGCAAATGAAGTTTTTTAAAAAATTATTTATTTCTGACCTAGAAAGGCAGACCCCTCAGTTTCAGAAACAAAGCATTTGTTCGAAACGCGTTGATAGTTACAGGCAGAGTTGTTACCACCATCTTCTGGTTGGTTAATGAGGACGAGGATTAAATAGGAGCTGTTTGAAGCAACAGCAGGTCCTAACGGGTGGCTCTTGTATGGGCAGCCTGATCCTCAAATTGCTGAGTCCAACTTACACTTCTGTGAAGCCGCCTGTGTTCATCTTTGGCTGTGAGCGGTTAGCGAGAGATTAATGGCTATTCTTCTCCAAGTTTTTTGGAAGCGATGCTAGAACATAAAGGGATTGGAGTCATCCTTTGCTGCGTGAATCTGCGTAGAGTGTTAGCTAGAAATTCAATTCTCTTAGCTAAAAATATGATCCTTTAATTGTGGCTCTGTTGGGTCTTGGGGATCTTGTGAGATTGCTTCCTTTCTCCCAGACATTGATCAGAGCCTGTGCAGGAAAGCCTCTGCATCATCAGTAGCCGGATTCTAGCCCCATTGTTCCTGTTCTTTCGCACGTTACAGCAATTCCATCAGTGGTGCTGAGCACCGGGATTTCCTTCTGTTTCAGACGAGGAGAGACGTCTTCCCTTCCGTGTTGTGCATTTGTTTACCAATCCGTGTGTGCTGTTTATTGTTTATGTAGCCGTGGGTTTGGAGTCGGTACGTGAGGCACTGGAAATCCTGATATTTCATAAGTAACGATTCCTCTCATCCTTGGAATTTGTTACAACTATTTATAGGGTTTTTTGTTTTGTTTTGTTTGCTTTATTTGAGTTAAGCCCTATAACAATTCCATGCAGAAGAAGGAAGGTAGGCACTGAACAGGAATAACCTCATTTCAGACGTGAGCAGGTCGTCTTAGAGCGAGACATACTGATCAAAACACAAGGTGCGGTGAATATTTCGTTTCGGTGGGGAGGCCCCTTTGCTGGGACCAGACCCGGGTCTTCTGTGCTGTGCTCTTTCTCCTGCACTCGCCTCGATCTGCATCTTTTAATGTAGGTACCAAAAGTCCCTTTCCTCAGACTACAGAACTTGAAAGGCATGGATTATGCATCCCGGCCTGAGCTTCCATCAGAGGCACCGGTAGCTTCGTTTATGAGTCGGAGCAGATTGCTTCCTGTAGTTCGTGTCTCTTTTCTGTTTCTGATTCGCCCAGTAGATGGAGGAAAAACAAGCTGGCTGCTTCCCGTTGCTGGCGATTCTGATCGGAATGTTTCTTATGCAACCGTCAGCCCACTGACCCTTCAGCAGCCAGGGCTTTTGGAGGCTAGGTCCTGACTGCATTTTGCAAAGAAAAGGAGGAGAAGGAGAAAGGGAGAAAAGAAGGAATTGGACTCAAGGGAAGAAGTGTTTGACTCTGGCCAGTGTTTAATGTCAGCTCTAGTCTGAGAGCGGAGACCTAGATGCTCCGGGCATCCGGAGGAAACAGCAGGTGTGGTGACGATTCTCAGGCCAGATGCGAGTCTAGGGGACGCTCGCCTCGTGTTCACCCCTTGGGCAAAGGCAGGTGGAGAACAGCCCTGCTGAAGCATGCAGGTTGCCAGCTTTGCTCACGACCAAGCCCCCACCTCCCTGTCCTCTGCTTGTCCTCACTCGTGAGGTTGCCCACCTTCGACCAAGTGGCTGTCTGTCTGTCCTCCACCAGCGAGGAAGTGCATCCAAGGAGGCCGCGGCTGCCGGGTTTGCTGCTGTGTCTCCAGCACAGGTGATGGAAAGATGCAGGCAGACACTCTGTGCAGATTTGCAGGGCCAGTAAATGAGTCTGTGTCAATAAGAAGCTACCAAACCTACGCTATAGTTTAGATATGAGTATACACAGACATATACGAATTTTTAAAACCTGGAACAATTCACGAAAACCTAACACTGCTAATATCTGGGGAATGGTTTTGGAATGAGAATCAAATGGAATTTTTAGCTTGTATCTATGTTTAGAAGGTACATGTATCTATGCATTACTCCTGTAATTATAAATGACTTTTAAAATTTGTAGCCACTCCCTAAGTACAATTTAAGTGGAATATTGTGTAGGGTCAACTTAATTATTTTAAGCTTTTATGAAAAAAAAACAGTAAATCACACTGACCATGTTTTCCCTAAAGCATTTTTGTTTCCAAATAATAATTATCCTATTGCATAATTTACACCACCGGCCCTTTCTTCTCAAAGGCATCTTCACAGGACTCGAACTGGTCCCCACAAGTTTGGGCAGTCTCACTCAGGCCATTACTCCCTTTACATACTCAGCATCACTGTTTTAACAGAAGGGGGTTTTAATTTGATGAAAAGCGAAGAAAAATCATGAGGTAGTGATGACTGGAAAAGCATCCTGTTTGGTGATGGTTTCTTGTTCATGTTGATGAAATGACATATTTTAAAAATATGCTGGATGAATCAGAACTTTATCCTTATTTCAAGGCAGAATTTAAGTTGCTCAAAAAGAAATAGAAGGTTCTTGAAATGATTTGAGTGGACTCTACATGACTGCCTTCCAGGACTGTGTTCTGTCTCACCAGAGGTATTTTTCTTTATGAAACAAAGAGTCTGTGGCGTACTTCATTTGTGGTGAAGAAAAAATCTACACAGTTTGAAAACAAATTAAATTAAGCCGCTAGTTATTAACCTTCTACTATTTGGTGTTTTCTAAATTATTCAGGTATTTAATTTATTTGAATATATACATTTTTAATTCAGTCCCACTTTAAAAGGTAACTTTAAAAATAAGCCCTCCGGACTGTGTACATTTAATCAAACACTTTCTGCCCTGATTTACCCCAGCCATAGACCAGCGACTGGCAGGCACTTTGGCTCACATGAGACGTGCGTGTTTTGCCATGTTATGTCATTTATATAAAGGGAAAACTTTTGAAACTAATTCTAAGTGGAAAAATAAATGGTATCATCTGATTTTCACACATTTTATATGAATCAACTGGTTAGAGGATGCTTTCTTCTGTGTAGTTATTTGAATGCTATATTCATTTTAAAGCCATCTGGAGGGTGACGAAGAGAGAAACAAATCTGTTAGAGCCCGTTCACAGGTGCCAGGGGTGCCGTGCAGCCCCCAGCACTGGTAGGGCCCAGGGGGAGCCGGGCTGGGGGATGGCTGACCCCCACTTAGCAAGGCTTTCACAGGGATAGGTTGCACTGTCGTTCCAGACTTTTCTAGAACTTTGGGGTGAGAGGAGCTTTGCGGACAAGCAGAGTGTCCTGTGTGACACCTGTTGCAGGACAGCGTGGAAGGAGAAATTTCGATGATAACCTGAGAGGGACTTCACGTTTTCTCTAAGGCTGTATGAATGGGGAGTCAGACACGGGAAGGCTGCCGGTGACTCGCTCAAGATGGTACAGACAGGAAGTAAGAAACGCAATTAGAACTTTAACTTGACCTCAGCTACCCACCTGATATGATTCTTACTCCTTGTGTGCGTGAGAGAGAAAGGAAGAGAGACTCTGAAGGAAGTAACAAAGGGCAGACTCCACATTCAATGAAATGTACACTTCCTGTTTGTGCTTATTCACTAACAGAAACAATTACAGGACTTCCCTGGCGCTACCTATTGCAGGGGGCACGGGTTTGATCCCTGGTCAGGGAACTAAGATCCCACATGCCAAGTGGCGTGGCCAAAACCGTAAATTAATTAATTAAAAAACAATTACAATAATTATTTTCGTCGTCATCATCCTCTAATGTAATTTTCATTCCTTATATCTTCTCATGTAAGGCATGGCCTAGATTCTACTGCATGTCTCTCTAAAATATACGGCCTTGGAAGGACTCACTCTGACAGTACTAAGAATTGCAAGATTAACATAACATTAAATAAAATCATTGGATGAAGGAGTGATTATTTCATTAATCTGAAATAGTCCAGTAGAGAAAAGACAATAAAAGTAAGAGCAAGAAACTGCTAAAAGTTTTAAACATGCTCCACTTTCTTTACATCTTTGAAGACGAGACCATTGTATAAGGGACCTTGGCTCTTATTAGGACAATAAATTAAT
Source organism: Mesoplodon bidens (assembly GCF_964165515.1). NCBI lineage: Eukaryota > Metazoa > Chordata > Mammalia > Artiodactyla > Ziphiidae > Mesoplodon > Mesoplodon bidens. The sequence continues at coordinate 74,334,567 of NC_138174.1, forward strand.
GGTTTATAGCCTTTGTTTTATTACTCGAGGGGCACATCATAAATCAACCATAAGTTCAAGCTAGAAAATAGCCTATAAAATTACTCTTTCTCTCATATTCCTCCTCTTTCTCTGGCATTATTAATGTTGAAAATAATAAAAATTAGGGACCTAAGAGTATCTCTTGGTACTATGTGCATTGTGACCGGGACGTGCTATATATGTGCACGTATATGTGTTTCCTTTTTTCTCGTGTACTAAACACGTACGTATACACATATATATGAATATAATTTTGTTATAGTGTTCAATCTTTATAAGAAACTTGAAAATTAGAGAAGAAAATATAGATCACCCACAACTGAACTACCTAAAGATAATTACTCCAAACCCTTGGTGCGTATTCACTCAGTATTTAAAAATAACATTACAGATGTTTGATTCTTGGACATTGTGTTTCCCTTTTGACTCTGAAATTTATTGAGGACAAATACGACATCTCTTTTTTTCTTATATATTTTCACACACACGTGTGTGTGTGTGTGTGTGTTTCATGATCACGTCTCCTGGGGTCTGGGTCATAGTAGACAACCAGTGTTTGTTAAATGAATGAACGAACGAACCTCCTACCTATTACACATTTCTTTTGGAAATGAAAGTATCCACAATCGAGTCTGGCTGATACGTGTGATAGTTTCTTTTTTAAAGTCGTTTTATGTTTTCCTTCTGAGCCTCATTAAGCAAAAGGCTTAGTGTAATATCTGGCACTCAACCATTGCTAAGTGAGAACAGGGTATGCCTATGGCTAATGCAATTTTCAGGTCTTAGGAATCAATCTACTTTCTTCTAAGTCCAGGTCAACGAGCCTTACTGAGCATCGTTTGTGTCCTGATATTACACAGGCCGTTGTGATGCAATGTTAAGGAGGAATGGCCTGTCCCCCTCACAGGGGTCTTACAGTCTAGTCTGGGGGGGGATGGGAGGGTGTACCATGAACAGTAAACGAATAAATAATTACAGGTTAGGGTCCTGTAACTCCTCACTGGTAGGGAACCAAGGTGGACACTGTGATGGCGAATCCCAGGGTCCCTAGCTCAGGTGGGCGGGGATCATAATGGGCATCTCCACAGCCACCATGTTCAAGCTGAGACCTGAGGGCTGGCAAGGAGCCAGTCACGTGACGGGGCAGGAAGCAGGGCGGGGCGGGAGCACTCTGTGCCATCCCAAGGGGAGGGCAGCCCAAGAGAAGAAAGCTGATGGGAGCAGGATGGTGGAGCCCTGAACACCCACCGGTGACAAGGGGAGAGACCACACTGCGGGGCAGTGTTTCTCAGCCTTTGTTATTTCACTGTCACTACCCTCCATGGGAAAAAATGAATGAGGGAATAGGACGGGGGGACAAAATCTTAGCTGTTCCAATAGTTTGTGGTCCTTCAAGGATCAATCTTCCTGGACAAGCTTGGCTCTTGACAACGACTGAAAGAATGGTGGTCCTGCCTACACCTGATCCAAGTCCATCTCTTCTGCATCAGTCTTGTCTTCCCCACTCCAGACTGATGTAGTCATTCAATAAGCCCTTATTAAGCATCTGTTGTACACCACCCATCTTGTCATAGCTAAGGGGGGTTTTGCCCTTCAGAAGCCAATGTCACCCTCTGAGGCAGAATCCACCTTGCTGAGAATGGATGCTTAGAGGGACGCAGGGACCAGAACCAGGGGGACTCGTATGAGCCAAACACAGTGTTCTACTTCAAGTTCAACGTGAAGCCATTGACGAGCTTTAAGGAGGGTGTTCACATGATCTGATTTAGGCTTTAAACATGAAAAAATGGATCGTTGGAAAGCAAGACTAGAGCTGGGAAGCCAGGCAGTCAACGTAAGGTGGTAACCTACATGAGACACAGCAGAGGTAGATGGACAGAGAGGGTCGCTGAGGCAGAGAAGGGACGGAACCTCACAGGGACCTTCAATCAACAGTCTTATCACATTGGACTGCCTCAAAGAGTGAACTCTCGTTTAAAACCGGCACATTAGTGTAGGTCAGGAATCTGCTCAAGCTCTTATGTGCAGGTGTGAATTTGCTGCACAAAATATGTGTGGCACTCCAAAAGATGGGAAAGACCATATGCTATTGCTTATATATGGACTCTAAAAAGTAAAAGAAAAAAAAAAGGTACAAATGAATTTATTTACAAAACAGAGATAGAGTCACAGATGTAGAAAACATACGGATGGTTACTGGGGGGAAAGGGAGGGAAGGGATAAATTGGGAGATTGGGACTGACATATACACACGACTATATAGAAAATAGATAACTAATAAGGAGTTACTGTAGAGCACAGGGAACTCTACTCAGTACTCTGTAATGGCCTATAAAGGAAAAGAATCTAAAAAAAGAGTGGATATATGTATATGTATAACTGATTCACTTTGTTGTACACCTGAAACTAACACAGCATTGTAAACCAACTATACTCCAATAAAAATTATAAAAAAAGATGGAAAGGACCTGGCCCTATTGGAGTTGAAAGCAGAAGACAGTTCACAAAAATAAACATAGATGAGTCTCAAATCAAACATGAACACACCACAGAACATTAGGAAAGCTAGGTAATTTTTTAAAAGTCTAAAACTCTAAAAATACTCCTAAAGAAGATGATCAGGATGAAGGGCTATGAGGATTCATGTTTTTAGAAGTAAAGCAAACATCAAAGTACATAAATGGCAGTAACGTGGCTGTTGCTGGTGGTGGCAGTGCTCCCCGAGTTTGTGTCTGTACACACCCCAGTGAGGACAATGGCTCTGATTGTGTTTATGTTGCTGTTAATCATTTATAACATCACATTCCACAGGGAAGGTGAATATTATTGATATTATTGGGCACATTTTGTTAAAAAGACAGACTAAAGGTGCTCCTTAAATGAATCCGTTAACTTATCCAGTGCATTTTCCTCTGTGATTTTGGAGCTAATCAGCCTCGTCTGGGATTGGCACTGGTTTGTTTTTCATAATGTGTCACTATGGGGTGAGGAGATTTGTTTTTTCTGTTAAGCACTCTTGACCATATTGGTACGATTTCCATAATGAAATAATACATATGATCACATAGTGTGTAATTCACTCGTAAGCACAAAATTGTAGTTTTTATTCATCACTGCTTGCTGTACAGGTCATACTGTTCTAGGTGAGAGCAATTAATTTTTCTTAACCGGTAATTATATGTAATTCGAGCCAAACCACTTTCTTCAAATACCAGAAGATACAGTACTCTTTTAGATGTGTGTAGCTGTAATTATCTTTTCTGCATTGAAGTTAAACTTCAAGAATAGTCTATTTATAACAAAGAGAAAAGAACTTGTATTTTAGTACAAATGTATCCTTTGAGGATGTTTAAAAGTACATTCAGAGCCAGACTGAACATTAGAATATTTATATTTAGTAGTTTTTCAAAGCCACCACGAAAATGTAAAATCTTGTAGTATTATTAATAAATGAAAATATGCAAAATAGTGGTCTTCTGTAGACACTTAAGGAATCAAAGAAGCAAACAGGGGAAATATGTGAATTCAGCCTGAAAAAGATGGCTTTTAGTTAAATGGTTGTTTTACTGAACTTCCTCAAAGGATAAACCAGATTCTATCCATCCTCATGGTCCTAGAGCCTGGCACAGTGCCTGGTATTAGGAAGGCCCTAGGCACATGTTTGATTTATGACTGGAGGGATGGAGGGGTGGATAGATAGAAGGATGGAGGGATGGATGGAAGGATGAAGGAATGAAGGGAGGGATGGAGGGATGGAAGGATGGATGGAGGAATGGAAGGATAGATGTAGGGATGTAGGGACAGATGGGTAGATGGATGGAAGGATGGAGGGATGGAAGGATGGATGGAGGGATGGGTGGAAGGATGGAGGGATGGAAGGATGGATGGAGGGATGGGTGGAAGGATGGAGGGATGGAAGGATGGATGGAGGAATGGAAGGATGGATGGAGGGATGTAGGGACAGATGGGTAGATAGATGGAAGGATGGAGGGATGGAAGGATGGATGGAGGGATGGGTGGAAGGATGGAGGGATGGAAGGATGGATGAGGAATGGAAGGATGGATGGAAGGATGGATGGATGGATAGAGGGATGGGTGGAAGGATAGAGGGATGGAAGGAGGAATGGAGGGATGGGTAGAAGGATGGAGGGATGGGAGATGGATGGAGGCACAGATGGGTGGATGGACGAATGGTGAGTGAATAGATGGATAAGACAGACAGATGGTAGGATAGGTGGGTGAATAAATGTGAGACAGGAAAACCAGGAAAAGATATAAGGTACAATGCACCTAAGTACTACATGAAAATGATAAATAACCAGGAATGTGTGAAGGACTGTCCATAGCGTGCCTGTGGAAATGCTGGGCTTTGGGAGGCTGCTTCTGTTTGAAAGAGATTACCTGGTAGGTACAGAAAGTGCTCTGCGTGGTAAAAAGGAGAAAGATCTGTGTTTTAAAGGAACACAGTGACATTCTCAGATCAGCAGGAAGAAAAACAAACCTGATGGGAGAGAGACACAGACATCAAAACACATAAAAAAGTGTGTTGTTCTTATGATTGCCAATAAAGCTATTTTAAAAACTGAACAGATTGACATTGGTAGGGCACTTTAAGAGATAGATACCAGGGCATTTTTTGAAATTCTAATATTACAGTAAAAGAAGTTGACTACTTTTAATCTAGCTATGATATATCTTGTCTTTAAATGGGAAGCATTTGTTTGAACAATGCTTAATGTGTTTAGAGCAAAGGAGATTAAAATTTTTTAAGAATAATTTTCTGTCTGTAATAACAAGCATAGAGCATTTTGCAGCAAAGATATAAGCATCCACAATAAACTATTTCTCATTAAAATATAATCTGGTAATTATATGTGGTAACTATTAATAAAAACCTTCCAATAATATGACATACAATACATAGGAGACATACGAGATAGCATCTAACAACAATGGCAACAGTGGTGACACCATTCAGTAAGAACTCTGTGCTCAGATGCTGTAGGCCCTTGATACTGTCTGCACAAGCCTTGGTTTCTACTCTCAGGGAGTATGTGGGAAGTTAGAATAACAGTCAATAGCATCTCTTTTAGAGGAGTGAAATGTGTTAGATCTTCAGAGATTAATAAAGATCATATTATGGAGGACTTTGAATACTAAACCCTGAAGTATGCATTTTAGCTTAGAGGCAGTATAAAAACATGGAAGGTTTCTGGAATATTAAAAACTTGGAGGCAGTGAGCAAGGTGAGTCCAAGAGTAGGTAAAGAATTAGAGGATGAAATAGGTCCTAGATTTTGGTTTACAACTATACCAGAATGTGATGGCACCAGAAATATGAAATTTAACATCTTTGTTTCTTGAACTGCATGAGATGCATTTGTTTTTTTTCACGGTACGCGGGCCTCTCACTGCTATGGCCTCTCCCGTTGTGGAGCGCAGGCTCTGGATGCGCAGGCTCAGCGGCCATGGCTCAAGATGCATTTTTATAAAATGAATGAATTCATATAGTTTAAACAGATATAATTTTTTAAAGATTCATTTATTTGAAGTAAATTAAATTTTAAATATCTGCGTTCATGTTGTAGCTCATGTCCCTTAAAATCACTTTCTTTGAAATTCTGCTCTTTCTATTTTGTCATTCCATCTACTTTCCTTCACCCAATATGTCTAAATTATGACCTTTATATTTTTCCAACATTATTCTAGTCCACAAATACTTCACAGTCAAGTTGAACATTCAGACAGGTCTACCAATAATGACAAAACCGGGAATTCAGTGGTATTCTAGAGATATCTTCAAGGTACATTAGTGACATAGACACACTACTGTAATGAATTCATTGTTATAAATTATACACTAGACTGAGAGTTGATGAAGCCATCTGGGTTTTGAAGGATGAACGGGGGCTTATCAAGCAGATGATTTAGAGAGAGATGAAGACAAATAAACAGTATACATTAAGCCAGAGGAAAAAAACAAGTTCCCATTTCGGAACTGTAAGAACTATGGTATAGTTTGAGAATAGATAAACTTGAATGCATTGAAAAAGGATCTTACTACAGAAAGTCTAACAAACATTTCAAAAGAGTTTGAGCAATATCCTGAAAATCATGACCTGGTATTACATTTTTTTTTTTTTTTTTTTTTTTGCGGTACACGGGCCTCTCACTGCTGCGGCCTCTCCCGTTGCGGAGCACAGGCTCCGGACGCGCAGGCTCAGCGGCCATGGCTCACGGGCCCAGCCGCTCCGCAGCATGTGGGATCTTGCCGGACCGGGGCACGAACCCGTGTCCCCTGCATCGGCAGGTGGACTCTCAACCACTGCACCACCAGGGAAGCCCCTATTAGATAATTTTAAGCATGAAAGTAACATAGTGAGATTGATGTTTAGAAAGATCGCTCTGAAGATAGTTCTGCCCGTGGTCTGCCAATCAGCGAGGAGTGGTCAGATGGGGGACGTCCCTAAAAAGGTGAGGCCAGTGGTATGTGCTTCCTGCCATGGAAACGGGAAGTGTGGGTCCCTTTACGCTTCCCAGAAGGGCAGCCCTCCTCTGCATCTGCCTCTCTGTGATTGAAATCAGTAATCAGTGATGATGATGAAGGGAGGGAGCGCCAGGGGAGGAACCTCACAGGTGCCCTCCACATCTCTCTACTGCAGCGTCCAGGCCACCTACACTCCATGGCAACTGCCCATCCAGCTCTTGTCTGTGCTCCTACAGCCTACACCTCTAAAACAATCCCTGGAAACTGTAGCGGTGAGCGAAACGTTCGAAGTCGTCGGTGACAATTGTGTTTAATCTTTTAAAATCTGTCACTTCAAAGAAGAAAAAAACAAAAAAACTTAATGGTTTTCTAATAAAAATAGCGATGACTCTAATTCACAGGTGGTTTACTTTTACAGGAGTCAGAATGACATTAACATTTTCATCTCACATAGGAGATGATGCATCTAGGAGTTGCACTCTCCATCTAGGGAACACAGAAGCAGAGAACTCAGTAGGAGGACGTGTCAACCTCTCCTTTTCTCTGGTTGTGAGAGCATCTTTTTATAAGAGAATGCAGCCAAAATCAAGAATGTAGGTGATCTGAACATTTGGTCTCATTCAGATGAATCTTAATTTGTTGGATTTGATATAGCATACTAAGGCACTGATTACAGAGAAACTGTACATGAATTCATCACAGAGACAAAATTAAAATGGCCAACACTTTTCTCCTAGTCAGTGTCACTAATAGACAATGTAAATCCTTGAAAATTTTGGGATCTTGTCTGGGTTTTCCTGATGAAGATAGATTCCTAGATTTACGTCCCACTAATCCATAGTATCAGTGAGAGCAGAGGCTGTAGGGACTAAAATGTATTATTCAGAATGGTTTCTGAGGAAGGAAACTGAAAGACTACTAAATAGCTAATTTCATTCTTTAAGGAGAAAGAAACATTTACTAAAAGACCAGCACAGCCAAACTAAAATTTCTAGCAAGCATCTCCAGATATAGGCGAGATAAGTCATGTGGTAAGCAATAAAAATAAAGAATAAATGAATGAATCTACCTATTGGATAACTGTAAAGTAAACCCAAATAGCTAAATAAAATTTTTTTTTAAATCATCTGAATGCGATGGCAGTACAATACCCAGCCATTTCCACGAAGTCTTCAGCTGTGTCTTAGCAGGACACTTGCAGTGTGGATTCAGACTCCCTTCCTCCCCCCTCCCACTGAATCAGAAAGCCAGAAGCCCTCCTCACTCACAAAGCCCTTGGTTTTACCTGTGCAGGGAGAATTTCCATAAGTGTACCCACACCAGAATCTCACAAGAAGCTTGGGAGTGGCCCCGTCCTCTGGCTCCCACCTACCCTGTGTCTGCCTGTCTAGCATCCTACCTTCCCTCGTATGTGTCCTGTGACTCACATTCCCATCCTCTCCTCATTACCCCAAACCGTGGATCCAAGCAACACCTCCTTTTTTGCTGCCTCAGAGTCTGGCCTGACAGGCAGATTTGCCATGTGAAACACTCAGACCATTTCTTAACTACCCACTATTGAGTCCTGTGAAATTTCTAATCATTGTGAGAAAATCCATTTCATCCATGTGTACTCCCCTTCAAATTTAGCTTTCCTATGTGACCTGAAAACTGCCTATTTCCTGAAAATACTCTACTACGAGGTTTCACTTTTTCTCATCTTCCTTGTCTTGGTGGAGGAGAGGGGTGCAGCTGAATCATTGCCCCCAACGTTCTGTCTTGTGCTTTTTTCTTTTATTCCCTCCATGGTTTATCCTATCACCTACTGAGTTCCAGGACTTATTTCCAGCTTGATGAATGACTTCTGGGCTGGGCTTATGTGTTCATTGTCCATCATGCCTTCTTTTCATCCCTGAGGACATTATCATCTGTCTCTGTGACTCATCTTATCCTAAGACCTCAGAATTCCTTGTCTTCTGTTTCTAATCTGAATCCACCTTCCCCACAACCCCACCACTTGTGAAGTGCAAGAATTCATATTCTTCAGGAGATGTAAATATACATGTGCAATGGCAAATACCTAATGCAGTACAATAAGTGAAACAAAGAATCATTCATAGGGTGCTGTGGGAACACAAATGAAGGTCACCCAAGCCCTACTGGACGTGGAGAAAAGGATATCAAAAATCCACTCCTGGAGGTGGGGTAAAAGGTAAATAGAAGTTGGCCAACAGACAAGCAACAGTTGTAGAATCTTCCAAACCCAAATAATTGATTTCATTATACTGTCCTGCTCACAGCCAAGCCCAACAATCCATTTCTCTGGCCAGTTTTAAGCAGGAACTTTATAAATTTTGAATACAGTTTCCAAAATTATTTTTATAAAAGTTAGATGGGATCCTCTTTAAATCTTCTAGTGTATACCCAATGTTCACAGGAAAATGTCTGTTCTTCACAATGTGGCCACTGGTTATATGTGTGGCCTCTTCCCTTATCACACTCCACAGGGCTGCACCTCAAGATGGTTTGTCGTCTTCTGTTCCTTGCCTAGTTTTTCTGTCCCATATTCATCTTTTCCCATCATCCCTGGAAAATTTTTATATCCCCAAATCTAGCACAATTCTCAAGATAAACCTACTTTGATTTTTGGAACGGCTGTTAGAAATGTCACTAGATGATCTTATTTGCAAAGCAGAAATAGAGACACAGACGTAGAGAACAAATGTATGCATACCAAGGGGAAAAGGGTTGTTGGTGGGATGAATTGGGAGATTGGGACTGATACATATACACTATTGATCCTCTGTAGAAAATAGATAACTAATGAGAACCTACTGTATAGCACAGGGAACTCTACTCAATGCTCTTTGGTGACCTAAATGGGAAGGAAAACCAAAAAAGAGGGGATATATGTATACGTATAGCTGATTCACTTTGCTGTACAGTAGAAACTAACACAACATTGTAAAGCAACTGTACTCCAATAAAAATTTTAAAAATAAAATAAAAGTTGATTAAAAAAAAAAGAACAGGGTAAGGAGTAAAAATAAACCGTAATCCAATCCAAAACCAAAAAAAAAAAAAAAAAAAAAAAGGAAAAGAAAAAGACGTGTCGCTAGAAGAGATCTTAGTCATCCCATGCAGCTGTCTTCCTGTCCGGGGTCTCCACTGAATTAAGGGAGTAGAACTAGAATCCAGCTCTTCCACCACCATCCGGAGGTCTTGCGCCCATGGTGCGCTCCCTCCCTACATTAGTTTTCCCAGAGTGGTCATTACTGATTCTACCCGTTCTGTAGTATTGCTGCCTCTAACTCTCTGGGAGTTTCATTTTGGAACCCAAGTTTGCATGAATTTTGCTTTGGGGATTGAGTTTCCTGCAGTGAGTTACATACCACAGTCGACAATGAACAGAAAGATGACATGCTCCCTCCTTCCCAAAGCCAGCCTCACAGATTTGCTCTGTGGTGCTCACAGACAGTACCAACTGTTCTTCCTGTTGACTGCCAAAATCAGTCAGCAGTTGGGAAGAAAAAAAAAACTCTATGAATTATGGAAAATAACTAGGGAGAGAGAATGACACTACAATGGGGGGAAAAAGTGACAATTCTCTGTGGCCACCCATTCAAGTGCCTGCCTCAAATCTCAATCAATTTAAAGAAAACTAAATGAAGAAGGACATCTAGTCAACCAGGGGCCTCTGAAACAGGAGAGCAGTTGAGGGCTTGTCCTGTCCATCCAAGTGGCTAGCCCGACTGGCATAATGCAAGATTTGAGTCTCAATCTCTTGCAAAACTGCGTGCTTCATTAAGACAACAAATCTTGGCTAAGGGGAGAGCTACATAAGATGGGAAGTGACAAAATATGTTCGGAGTAAACTCCATTTCCATGTGAAAAGCTTCATAAGCTACCTCTGGCCAAGCACTCTAATGGCAAGTCTGACCTGTCAGCCTTTTTGGTACCTAATGGTGTGTATAAATGTGCCAGCTTCGGGTGTCCCTTTGACGTCTGACACAGGCTGCTGGGGTAGGTGGTGGTGTCAGCATTTTAGTGTCCGCAGCCCATGCTTGGGAGCACACGTGTTGGTCTCTCTCATCTTCACAGTGTTTGTCTCAAGTGCTAAGAAGATGACTGTGAACATATCACAAGGTTTGCCTGAGCTGTATTTTTTCCGTATCTAACAGGACATCGCCTCTGTGTGTCCACAGCTCTTCATGTTAGTATTTCCCAGGCTCTTCTGCAATTATTTGCATCTGAGCATTTCCATTGTGAAGGGCATTCCTCACACCTACCACAGTCCTGTGAATTCTTAGAAAATAAGCACAACACACCAGAAAATTATTTTGAAAACGCGTGGATGTGGCTTATTGTCATGTGTTTTCCAGAACTTTCCTTGGCAGCTCTTCTCATCAATAGTGGAACATTTGGACTGGCTTGCATACCACCAGAGCTTTTACTAGAAACTGATTCGGTAACATGCTGAAATTCCTTTTTTAAAATTCTAGACAAGGATGTTCATTGTATAGCTACTGTTTAGGCAGGCATCTAGAAGATTATTGCTCAGAGATGACGACGTGAAGACTTTTTACTTTTGTGCCACGGTTCTATCATTGCAGTTGTATAAACATTTGATTTATAATAACATATGGTGTCATAGAAAAAAAATCATTGAAATGAAACAGTTTTGTGCCTCACGTTTAAGTTGTTTTTGTTTTTGGTCTTTTTGTTTGTTCACTTTTCCTTTTCACAGACGCAGCCTCCCTGCTTTGAGTTGCGGAAAGAAAATGATCATAAAATAAAGATAAGGGTTTAGCTCTGGGATTTGGGAATTCATTCATGGGAACGGTTGTATCTTCCAATAAAGAGTCAAGGCCCGTGTTTTCCCTTTGTGCTTCAGGGGGCAACCAGGACAGCTGTGGTGTATGGGTATTTGCAAACATTAGTGACAATGTATACACACAGTAAACATACTTATTAGAACAAAAGCTTGGGGATTCTGACGAAATGTAGAAGTGTTACAAGAATATGGCAGATGCACTGGAATAACTTTTGTTAGCTTTGCTCCTTCAAATCCTTTTCTGGAAAAACCTCTTGCCTGATTATTTTCCCATTGTTATTTTGGCATCTTCATGCTGTTAAATGTTTCCCTGCTGTTTGCGTTTTAGATTGGTGTTCGAAAAGTATTTCTGAAATACTGGCATGCCAACCAGCTAAATGATTTGTGCCTACAGCTGCAGAGAAAAATTATCACCTGCCAAAAAGGTAAGAGTTACACACTTCACAGTAACAGTTCAGTGACATTTCTGAACTTTGATGACTCGGAAAATACAAAATCATTTAGTGAACCCCCAAGTTTAAATGTTAGGGAAACCTAACATTTAGGTTAACCTAAATATTAGAGTGGACCCTGCCACGGCCCTATGTCCATCCATCCCATGGTGCTACCTCCAGGCAAATAAATAGGTTTCAGGAGTTTCAGAAGCACTGTAGCTAAGTTGGTTATTTACTTGTCTCTAGATCAGAGTATGCAGCCACAGCTCATGCTTTATTTCATGATCATTCTATCTGTAATTCTGCATCAAATTTTCACCTAAGTCATAGTTTGGGAGAGGGGATATACATACCTTGTAATTTATGCATCCCTCCCCTTGAAAATATTCATGCTTGCCGATCCTCCAAGAAGCACAGGACAAGAAGAGTGTGCCTTTGAACCCACAGTGGGGAAGAAAAAACAACCCATGTGACACTCGGGTGCAGCTCTGGAGCCAGATTCCTAGGCCACGCCAGTCAGCGCCCTTGGTATGCTAGAGTCTGGAGGACTGCCACAGCCAATTAGCCAAACCACCTTTTAAGTAATTCCATGTATGCCTTGGATAAATGCTTGACTATTTTTCCTTTGTGAAGGGATAATAATATTTGGACTGTTATCTTTGATAGCAGATAGCATCTATTTCATGTTAACTTTGAGAGTCCATTTAGAATTTTTTTTCCATCAAAACCCAAGTGACCATCAAAAATAGGTACATTTTAAAAATCATAACTATGCCTCACATAAAACATACATACTTAATAGATTTTTAATTTTAATTTGCTTAATAGTTTAATTGTATTATATATCTCTAAAGAAAGGTAAAAAGGGGAGAAATTAATCTACAGGCTAACTTTTGGTGGAAGCAGCCGTGATGAGCTTAATTCTCTAATGTATCTGAAACTATTAAGAACAAGTGCATCTCAGAGAACGCGGAAAACTGCCTCATCCTGTTCAAGCCTCTGTCTATGCGATCCCCTGGGGGATTCCTTCAGGCACACCCCTGGCTGAAACCTCTGATGGGTCCCATCATTTTCAGATGATAAAAAGTCCTGCTATATGCTGGCCCCTCAAACAGACTCGGTTCAGAATTTAGCAAGTCCCGTCCACGGGAAGGTCAAAAGTCAGAATCTCATTCCAAGTTAAATCGTCCCTCTCGGCTCCCACCCTTACTTAGGTGCCCTCCCGGGGACGAGGGAATAAGTAAGGGGACAGGGCCACCCCTCAGTCCGACCCACACCCATGTGACCTGGCCTGGGGTTTCTCTGGCCAGCAGGCAGGCAGGGGTTAACAGGCTCTCTGCATATGTGGGTGCCTTTCAGCCCTCACCTGTGCTACCCACCTGGGAACTGCAAAATCTCTCCATTGGGCATCACTTGGAACTCCCTGTTGACACTGGCTGTGGGCCTGGGTGCTCTCCAAGAGGAAGTCTCTTTAAATGACTCCTGGCAGGTGTCTCTGTCTCGATAAATGAGGTCTGGTGGCCAAGAATCGCAGTTGGGGACCCTGACAAGTGAGCCTCTCCCCGTAGAGCCTCCCTGCATTCAGCTCCTGGCAGCGTCGGCCTCCCAGGCCACCGTGTGCTCCAAACTCCAGACCATGTGGCAGGTTCTCTGGCTGGTCCCCTGAGGCCACTTTCACCAGCCTGGTGCTCAGGGGCGGTGGGGGGAGCCCCGGGTGAGGGAGGCTCTATGCAATCCTCGCTTCTCTCTGGGTTAGGGTAATCTGGCCTTCTCTGTCCCTCATCAGTGTAGGGAAGGGCTGGGCTCACAAGTCTCCATTTGACCATTGCCTTTGCAATTCCTTTCTGTGTGGTCAGTCCAGGCATGCCCTGGGAGCTGGTTAGAAATGCAGAGTCTCAGGCCCTGCCCCAGAACTCCTGAATCAGAATCTGCATTTGCAGCCTCAGGCTGAAAGTGGGATGGGGAGAGTCCCCTTTACAAGACCAGCGCTCTACCCCCTGGGCTGTGGAACCAACCGAGAATTCCATTTAATACCACGTTTATACATACACGGAGCGGGGTGTCGCTTTCTCCTGGAACTTTTCCTACATGTAATTAGAAGGCTGCGTACTCTGTCTTCCATCAGGGGTGCCCGCTAGTAATGTCTCCTCTGGTTGGTTACAAATGTTAAGTCGCTGTGCCCTATGGACCTGAAACAGAAGAAATTAGCAGAACTGTAGTTCTTTCTTTACCTCTAATGATAAAAATTGAGAATTTTTTTTAAAAATGGATACAAACCACAATTTCCTATTGCATAAATGAAATAATGGCTGTAAAAGCATGTTTTTAAAATTACAGGCTCTTAAATGCAAAGCATTAATTATTGATTTTTATTTTTACATCTCTTAGAACCATTGCTTCAGTCCTTTTTGCTAGTATGAAATTCACTCAGAATTTATATCATCTGGAGTCATTTCCAGTTTTTTAAGAGTTCTCATTTTTTCTTTGTAAATATTGGGTGGCAGAAAGCTGTAGTTACACCTCAGTCTTAAATTTAATCATTTCAATTTCAAATTATTCCCAACAGAAGTTTCCCTCTGACTGTATACCTTCATTTTATCCTGCATGAAATTGTCAGAAAGAGACAAGTATTAATTATCTATTTGTGCCAAATTTATTTGTATTAATTGTCTCTTAGTAAAGGTACCATGTTTTAGCAAATAGTATAATTTTTTTTTTTTTTAATTTTCAAAGATTGCTAGTGCAAAGTGTGAGAAAACAGGGTCTGGACACAGGACAGTGGATTCCCAGGTCTATGTGGATCCAATGAATAGTCCTGCTGTAGTTGGAGGTCAGAAGTCTGGCTTGTCCACATTACTTTTCCCTTTATTCCAAGAGATTAAACATCTTAAATATACCCTCCCATTGTCAATGTCTAGATTTTTTTTAATGTAACAGGAATGAGCGAATGAACAGAGAACAGACCTTCTGCTTCTCTCTCTCACTGTGCCTGTCACATGGCTAAAATTTCTACATTTTATTCCGCACTTTTGATTCCTGGGAGTCTGATTGTACCTTTAGCTGTTTAATTTTTTTTTTTCTCTTTTAGATTAGTTCAGCATGACTGTTTTTACAGTTATCTTAATAGACTGCATTCCAAAGTAACTAAACACTTAGTACTGCCATCTGAGAAAAAGCCTTGAGCATTTTAGACGTCTGCATATGATTTGCCTCTGAAGCCCTAATTGTGGAAAGTTGTGTTCGCCTTTCCATCTTCTAATCGAGTAAAGGCATCTAAGTGAATATCCTAAACATATATAGATAACCACACATTTCTTCTCCTGTAGCCAGGAAATATTTTACAGCAGTTAATATTTGATAGGATGATCCTCCTTACAGAGGAGAATAAAGTGTCTTTGATACCCACATTGGTTTTCCCTACAATTATAGCGCTTCCTATAATGCAAACAACTCCTCCTAATCACAGGAACTTAGAATGAGAAGGGACGCATCCCAGCATCAGATCAGAATTGCTCCCCTCATCTGTCAGAGCATCCCTGAGCGGGGGCCATCCTGTTTCTTGAACTTGCCTGGGTACTGGGAGCTGACTCTCTCCCATGAGACGCCTGATCTGTTTACAACCTGTGCTCATTGTTACAAGGTCATATCCTCATATTGATCCCAGATGTGCTTCCCTACACCTCCCCTGTTGTGACCCGCTCTCTGGAGAGCTACAGATTGCACCTACGTGGCTGCAAGGTAGAGTCTGGCCTCATAAGGGCAGAGATTTGAATCCCCGCTCTACCGTTCATTGGTTGTGTTTACCTGGAGGAATTTTCTCAGCCTCACTGAGCTTCTCTTTCTTTGGGTACAAAATGGAGATCCTGGTACATTAATGACCATCGAGTTTGGGCACTGAAAGATGGGTTGGAGCGCCTATCACGTGTCGGTGCCTTTACACGGTGGGCATGACCTTTATTTTCAAGCCTTACATTTGTTACTGACACATAAGTGATTTCAAAGTGTGTTCATCCACCTGTTTCCCCCAATTCTTACATGTTTTTCTAGCCCTGCTTCCCCTGAAAGCAGAAGGATGACCCATATTTCTACACAGTCTCTTCCCAGAGCCTTAAATGCAGTGTTAGCTTTTCTAGGAGTTAAGTCACAATCCTGTTAACAATACGTGCATGGTTTTCGAAGATTACATCCGTAAGCCTCAGACGTTTCTGTTATAATCTGATATAAAAGAATGTGACTGCTGCATCCCCAACACGGTCTGATGAGAGCCACACCCAGAATTCTCTGGGGTTTGGACTTAGTTCCTCCCATCAGTGTTCAGCCTGTGTTCCCCCAAGAAGGAGGGAAGCTTTATTACAATACTACCTGCACGATCTCACTCAGGGCGAGGATTTTTGCCTCCGCTCTTAACATTACTGAATGTAGATGTCTTTTTTAATATAAGATGAGAATGTTTTAGTAAAGTCCTAGACTGGGTTAAATACATTTTATTTTAGAGCTGCTCCAACATAATTTATTTGGACTTGTTGACGGACATCTGGGTTTTTTGCTTTCGCTCCTCCCGTTGACCCATCACTGTGCTCTTTTTCTGAAGCTATCAGAGGATTTTTAGCACGCCAGCACTTGCATCAGAAAAGGAGCGTTAGGCTGCAAGAGGTCACATCCATCAACAGCTTCCTGCGGATTACAGAGGACCTGGGGCTTAGGACCTATGACGCACTGGTCGTTCAGAACGCCTCGGACATCGCCCGTGAGAATGACCGGCTCCGGAACGTAATGAATGCTGCTTTCCACAAAGAGAAGTTGGAGGCCAGGAACAAGCAAGAGGAAGGAACCAAAAGGTAAAGGCAGGTAGTGTGCAACTTCAGTGACCTACGCGATCGATCCTGGGGCATCAAGAAAATGCCGATAGCCCTTAACACAAAGTTTAATCACTTGTGACCGTAGGGAGGGGAACAAGGATGTATGCATGCGCAGTGCGTTACATGAAACCTCCTGACATCTGAAAGGATGCTTTTCCTGGGCTTTCCTTTCACAAAAGAGATGCTCTACGTGTTACTTTAGGTCCCATGACATAATTGCTTCACCTACCGTGCTTGCACCACTGACCATCTCAGGCACAAAGTTTTAAGGCGTCTAATCTTCACCTCTTAGCAAAGATATATAGCTTGGTTCCCGACATCTTTAGGCAAGTGTCACGTATGTAAATAAGGCTGACTCCTGGACACCTCTGAAAGCCTGACCCCCAAACTGGAGAAGACACTCGAAAAACACAAGAGGAAACTGTCATATATCTTCTTTGCCAAAAAGGAAAGCTTTGGGGACAGAGTTGTATTTTCAAGTTCACGTTGGATGCTGAGCTTGAAATAGAC
Source organism: Mesoplodon bidens (assembly GCF_964165515.1). NCBI lineage: Eukaryota > Metazoa > Chordata > Mammalia > Artiodactyla > Ziphiidae > Mesoplodon > Mesoplodon bidens. The sequence goes on from NC_138174.1 coordinate 74,351,690, forward strand.
ATGCGAAGAAACCTAAGTCCTTCTCCACTTTACTGCCCTGGTTTCTCTGGGACAGACGAGGACACCTGTGATTTACAATCCTCCCTGGGTCTTTCCATCCTAATTTGCTGTCAGGGAGATATTTGTTTTTCCATAGGAACTTAGTAATACCGAGTCGTTTCTCACCGAAAATGACCCCCCTTTGCCTTGACTGGGATGTCGAATGATTTTTTATTAAAGTGGAAGTGGTGGTGTGTCTCTCACTAATTAGCCTCAAATATCTCAGTGATTAAATACTGAAAAAACTCCCTTTGTACGGAAAACTGTAATTCAACATTACAGGGAAAACAAATTATCCACTGAGTGCCATGCTTTCATCTTCAGCTAGTTCATTTCCTATATGGGCGTCTGGCTCTGCCTGGCAGTAGATCCCAGCTCTGTTGGTGCCCTGCCACAAAAAGATATAATGATAAAAACAAATGCTCGGAGACTCCTGGTAAAATGAATGCATTGGCATCTCCCTGGCACATGATTACATTGACATGTGAAGCCAGAAGGAATTTTTTTTTAACCAGATAGCTATTAATTTTTTCTGACTTCCAGAATAATATTTATTATTTTCTCTGCTGGAGCTAAACAGCCACCCCAATTTCTCAATTTCCTTATGTATTCATTTGCCTGATATAAAATTAAGTGAAGAAGTATTTGTCTATTTATTTATTGAATACCAGCAGTTCACTTGGCATTGGGCAACCAGATGGAATAACAGAAGAAAAATAACAATTCCGCACATAATTAAATAATTGCTGATGGAATTTAAATGGCAAGGGAAAGAGAGAGAGAGAGAGAGAGAGAGAGAGAGAGACAGGGAAGATGAAAATCTTTGATCGTTTTAAGTAAAGCATCTACTCTTTTGCAAGGGCAAACAGAGAACTCCCAGCATGTGATGCATCAGTAACTCTCTATTAAGATGGATTTCCCAGAAATTATCATTCAGATTGAAATTCTGGTTTTTTGATTTGCTTAATAATCAGGGTGTGAAAACTTCACTCAGCGAATGCCTGATAGCAAATGTGGCACTCCTTAAGACGTCTTGGGTTCCGGTGAGATTTTTGTCTTAAGTAATAATGATGAGTCTCGAACATGCTTATTTATCATGAAGCAAGGGCTGGAAGGATGAAATGGCTTCCTCTGGATGCGCTGGCTACCAGAGCGCTGCACGCATCCTCCAGCCTCGGCAGGAACGCTGTTTACCAAAAAGCCGTGATTATGTCTGCTTGAGCCGGTTCATTGTTCCCATCTGAATAATGCATCTGGGTCTCTCTGGCGGGGCTGTTTGTGTTTGTTTCCCCACACACACCCAGAGCTGAAGACAAGGGTGGACCCAGGCGCCTCCACTGCAGCTCCGTCCCTGTCCCTATGGCGGTAGACAGCCTGATCCAGTCCCAGGCTGGCCCATCCACCCCGCCTCCTCCTCTGCACTCGGTGCTCAGCCTGGATGACAGCAGCGGCCTCCCATCACCACGGAAACAGCCTCCACCCAAGCCAAAGAGGGACCCCACCACGCGGCTGAGCGCTTCCTATGATGCCGTGAGCGCCTGCCTGTGGGCTGTCACCAAGGACTCCTCCAATGAAGGTTAGCCTCGGGGAAGGGAGACCCCGACCCCTGTTGGGTTACTGATACTTGACTTCCGGTCTTTGAGTGCGCCATGGCAGTACTTTGCCCTAATATATTTTTAGTAGAATTAAATCCATTGTTGGCTTGCCAGGGGCCCCCCTTTCTTTTTTAATTTTTATTTATTGATTTTTGGTTGTGTTGGGTCCTTGTGGCTGCACGCGGGCTTTCTCTAGTTGCGGCGAGCGGGGGCTACTCTTCATTGCGGTGCGCGGGCTTCTCATTGCGGTGGCTTCTCTTGTTGTGGAGCACGGGCTCTAGGTGCGCGGGCTCAGTAGTTGTGGCTCACGGGCTCTAGAGTGCAGGCGCAGTAGTTGTGTACAGGCTTAGCTGCTTCGCGGCACGTGGGATCTTCCTGGACCAGGGCTCGAACCTGTGTCCCCTGCATTGGCAGGCAGATTCTTAACCACTGCGCCCCCAGGGAAGCCCACCAGGGGCCCTTTAATCATTAAACATAAATAATATTAATTCAAATCTCTAAGCCTCTTAGGGAAAAGCTACTTATATATCACTTCCTTAACTCCTCTCCTGACTTCCACATTGAATGAGGAGCCTCAAACCAGAACAATTCAGAAAGTCGGTCTCTCGTCCATGTAAAGTTTTGTGAATTAAAAAGCTAAAAAGATTCATCTGGCTCCCCTGTTATCATAACTTAATTAAAAGTTAAACCTGCTTTATCACCACACAGTAAAGTGAAATGATTCATGCAGAGGACAATCATGACTCAGCAAAATTCAGTGAGTGCAACTTTGGGGACTAGACAACAAAGGTTTCTGCATCGGTGGTCTAGACATATTTATGCAAAACCACAGTTTATTCTCAATTAATTCTCTCATAGATGAGTTCATGTGATATTATTGCTTAATTTTTAATTTTTAGACTTGTGAAAAGCAGAGGAGGTCCTTCTTTGCAGGACATTTACTAACTTCACAGATTTTACTTATCACCCATGAGTATGAGGCCCTATTCTAGGCCCAGGAAGGTACACAATAAATAAAACAAACAAAGTTATCTTCCCCCATGGAGTTGGCATTCTAGTGGGGAAGACAGATGGTAAACACAATAAACAAATAAATACACGGAATATTTTACTTTTTTTGTTTGTTTTTTGCGGGGCCTCTCACTGTTGTGGCCTCTCCCGTTGCGGAGCACAGGCTCCGGACGCGCAGGCTCAGCGGCCATGGCTCACGGGCCCAGCCGCTCCGCGGCATGTGGGATCCTCCCAGACCGGGGCACGAACCCGTGTCCCCTGCATCGGCAGGCGGACTCCCAACCACTGCGCCACCAGGGAAGCCCTGCATGGAATATTTTAGACGATCCTGGCTGCGGAGGGACATAGAGTAAGAGGTGGTGATGCAGGGTGAAATTCTAAACGAGATGACAGTGTGGGTTTCACTAGAAAGTGTTACATGAACAGAGGAAAGAGCACAATTCCTGTGGTAAATAAACGAGACGAAAATGCAAAAGCACAGCAAAGCCATAAGCTCATCTTTGTGAAGAGACAGCTGACACCAAGGAGACAGTGGGCAGACCAGGGGCCGGAGGCCTGCAGCAATGAGTCGACCCTAGTAATCTTCAAAGATGCTCTTCACTGGTTGCTTTAGAAACAGTAGATCTCCAGGAGAATTTTTTTTTTTTTTAACTGCTGTTGTCATGTATGAGTCATATTACAGTAATGCTTAGATGGTGAGGTAGCAGAAATTCATTACTTTGGGGAGAAGAGGACAAGTGTGTGTTTTTAGCATCATGGTAACAAGGCAAATAAAAACATTAGAGAAACCATCTGGAGGAGAGTCTTCAGGCGGATGCAGACGTGAACATAGATGGAAAGCAAAGGCCCTCCAAAGAAACAAGCCGTTCTTCTGTTCTCCCCCATGGATGACACAAACTAGAGGAGGCTTATAGTCTATGCAAGTCTTAAATACTCTCCCTGAGAAGGTAGGCCAGGTCCCATTTCTACCATTATTACTTGTAGATTTCTGTAGTGGATTTACGGTACAGATCTCTGTGTTGAAATAAGAAGATTTGGGGGGCATATTGGGAAAGGTAGAGTAGCGTCTAAAAGGATAAGCCTAATGAGATGGGAAAATGTGAAATAAAGACTCAAGACAGCATCAGAAATTGAAAAAAAAAACAATATGAAACAAGATTGAAAATTGCAATGTATATAAGATGGAGCCCCATCCAAATTTGAACACCACAGATAAACTCTATAAATTTGGATAAGCAGGCCTCAGAATAGCCTGTGAAGCCTAAAAATGCTTTTTGTTCGTGTGCACGTGAAAAGTCTACCTGCCCTGGAGTTGAGATTTTGGAGGAGTCGGGTGCCAGCTCATCACATAGTTGAGAAAGGGGGTAAAATATTGAGGATAGAATTGAGTTCTCTCATCTGGGCAGCAACAAAAAAGGTAAATTTAAAAAATTACTCAAGAGGGCTTCCCTGGTGGTGCAATGGTTGAGAGTCCGCCTGCCGATGCAGGGGACACTGGTTCGTGCCCCGGTCCGGGAAGATCCCACATGACGCAGAGCGGCTGGGCCCGTGAGCCATGGCCGCTGGGCCTGCGCGTCTGGAGCCTGTGTTCCGCAATGGGAGAGGCCACAGCAGTGAGAGGCCCGCATACCACAAAAAAAAACAAAAACAAAACAAAACAAAAAAAGAATTACTCAAGAACCAGAGGAGATAAAAATATACATAAAAGCAAGTGACAGGAAAAAAAAGATTAATGAAGAGGAAGCAAGAAAGACCCCAGGTGTAAAACTGAGATTCCCACTACCGCGAGGAATCACAAGGCTCTTAAGGCCATCTGTTTAAAATACATGATGTGGTATCATCAGACTTGCAAGACTTTTATATAAATTATAGGTTCTTGTAACCTAATTTCAGCTCACATGTGGCTCTAAGATGCTTTGGGTGTCTCCCAACTGAGGCCCACCCCGGGGGAACTCATGTTTTGGAGGCTTGTGACAGGGCCGGTCAATAAATCAGTTCCTTCTTTACTATCCACATTATTGGTTCTTTCTTACAACACATGATTCCTAATCCTGATGGCTTGACAGCCACCTCTGCATCTCCTGCAGCTAAAGGTGAATTCCTGTGTTCAGGAATGTACTTTAAATGGGTCTTTAAGGATAAGAAAATTAACCTGACTGATTGGATAGAGGAGGTGTGCTGGGGGATTTTGGTAGCCGTAGGACTGAGGCTTAGTCATTCAGATAAGCAGTGCCTTGGATTTCTAATAACTGTCCATCAGCAGTGGCTCTGGTCACCTTTACGCCATAATGACAGGAGCTGAAGGTGTCCAAAAAGTTGCCACTAACCACTTGTGGCTATTTAAGTTTAAAATAATTACAATTAAATAAAGTTTAAAATTCACTTCCTCAGTCATTAGTGCCAAGGACTCAACAGCTGCAGGTGTGGAATTTCCCATCATCACAGAAAATTCTATCAGACAGCACTAATTATTTTTTAATTGGAGTATAGTTGATTTACAATTCTGTGTTAGTTTCAGGTGTACAGCAAAGTGAATCAGTTATACATATACATATATTCACTCTTTTTTAGATTCTTTTCCCATATAGGTCATTATAGAACATTAAGTGGAGTTCCCTGTGCTATACAGTAGGTGCTTATTAGTTATCTATTTATATATAGTAGTGTATATATGTCAATTCCAATCTCCCAATTTATCCCTGCCCCCCTTACCCCTTGGTAACTGTAAGTTTGATTTCTGCATCTGTAACTCTATTTCTGTTTTGTAGATAAGTTCATTTGTACCATTTTTTAGATTCCACATATACGTGATATCATATGATGTTTGTCTTTCTCTGCCTGACAATTCACTCAGTATGACAATCTCTAGGTCCATCCATGTTGCTGCAAATGGCATTATAGACAGCACTGATTTTAAATTCATGTTCTCACCATGGGAGCAATACTGAGTTTTTTACACCTGGTGATATGTCACAAAATTATCCTTCTTCTGCGTAAGATGGGAAGGAAATCTGATCACTGCATGAAGTGCTCTGTGAACACTGTTCATAAGAATAAGACCACAAATCAAGTTCAAGATCTTTTCTTTTACAAATGAAGCTGCTAGTCAATTCAGAAGGTTATAGAGTGAAAAGAGATCTGTTTGGAGAATGAAGGCCAAGAGTCAACACCTTTTATGCCCAGTCCTGTTCTTATTAACACGTGCCTATCCTAGAGGTTTTCATCCAGTATACAAGGTCATAGTGAAGAGAGGCCGGCCAGAGGGCTGGTTTTTCTTCTCTACCTTTGTGCCTGAAAAGCTGGAAGCAATTTTATGAGCCAGTAAATTTTAACACTCGTTTGCAAACTATTAACAAGCCAGAGCCAACTATTTGAAAGTATGATTTTTAAAAGTTTGGGGCTGCTTTTTGCAAACAGAGACTAGGAAAGGAAGAACAGGGCTGCGACTTCACTTCTTCTTTGCAGGGAAGCTCCCAGCTGAGAGCTTTTCTGAAGAACTGAGTATCTAAACCCAATGTGACGGCTTTCTCCCCAACACAGTGACACCTGGATGGTGAAATAGCACAGGACAGGTTTTTGGGGGGCAGCTCTAGGCGCCACCACTGAAACCCGGTGATGTGAGATGCATACCCAGCCTCCCTCAGACTCCAGCCACCCGCTCCTTAGAAATAACACTGGAGGAATCCGTATTTCTTAGAACTGCTGTACAACTCCCTTTGCAACAAAACACAGTTTATATGTATAGGTACGAGAATGGTTCAGCTGTGTGGCTTAATTTGGAAATAGCGTTACATTTCATTCCCTTTTTTATTGCCTTGTTTATAAATTTATTCTAGAATAGCACTTGACACCCAGTAAGCACTCAATAAATACTTATTGAACAAATAAATCAATATAATAGAAAAATATTTCTTTGTGCTGCTTTCATGAAAGCAGAATTAGCTTCGTATCAGTAAATCAAAATGAGCACAATTTGGCAAGTTTCAACATGCACCCTTGAGATGTGTCAGACTTGGTTTGTCAGCATTAGTTTTAGCAGAATCCCCTTTATGATATTTTTTTCTATTACCTGAAATTTGATGAAAATTAGGTCCTCTGTGAACGCTGCCCTGAGAATGTGTGACGGGGCATAACAGGAGAACATAATTATGCTTCACAACTTATGGCTCATTTGTCCATTGAACACATGTTAATTCAGTGTATTCCACGAGCCTGGCCCCTCCCCCAGGGCCTTAGAGACCAGTGGGCTAGGAAAATGGGCAAACAAATTATGAGAAAGGCAGAGTAACAGCAAGGGCACCAAAGAGCACAGAGCAAGAGGGGCTAACCGTCACTGGGACCTGTGGAAGGGGTCGAGAAGGGACCTATGGAAGGGACATGTAAGAGGCCTTACACACGTGGAGGGCGGTCAGTGGGGAAAGAGGGGCTGAGAGCAAAGGTAACAGACTCCTCCCTCGAAAAAATGACCTAGCAAGGTTGTAATCTATCACAGCTCAGTAGAAGCCCTTCTTGTCCAGTTTATAAGCTGGTTGTAAATCGATACTGACCTCACTCAAGTATGCAACAGGCCCACCAGCCAGGGAACTGGCTTTATCCAGGCATCCTTCATGTCTTAGGTCCTGAGCAAGGCACACAGTTTGCTCTGAAACTGAGCAAAGTCACACTGGAAGAGTTGGAAAACAGAGGATGGCAACACACACAGATACAGGTATTTTCTTGATGAACGATCTTCTCATTTCTTTTTTCTCATAGATTTAATATGGAGGCATCTTATTCTCAGTGAGAATGGGGCCAAATAACTTGTGTCTTGAGGCAAAGTCACCGACATGCCTTAGCAAAAAACTCAAAGGGAAACTATTTTGTACAAGAAAATGTTTACCTCCTAACAGAATCTAAAAATGACACAAGTCCCTAGATCATTGCACAGTAACTCAGATAAGAGTCAAGTTTAAGAAAAAATGAGAGGGCTTGAGAATGTGGGATTTATCCCTTAAGTTACTGTTAGGACGCTAAGACTTGCCCTTAAGGTGATCTGTAACCATGAAATGTCTCCCTGATCCCATCTCACTTTTACCCATAAATCCGGGGACTAAAATAATTGTTAAGAAAACTCTTAATATAAATTCACTCTTGACAGCCCTTAAATCCTTATTTGTAAATGAACAATTAGCAAGGAGTTGTGTGGATACACACACACACACAGACACACGCAAAGGAATAACCATAAAACCAAATTAGACTCTTAATTCTCTAACAGTGGTATTCTAATTTCAGTTTATGAAGAATGAAGCTTTCCAGTTTCCGCCCCAGATATTCTAATTTGGTAGTTACAGAGAAGGACAGGAACTGTGCTCTTTACATCCTCAGTAAAGCACCCCAGGTGATCTGATATTGATGAACTGCAGACCACGCCCTACAGAACCCTGTTCTATGACTCATGACTAATTTCTGGTTCTGTAGTAATAATATGATGTTGATGGTAGCAGCTGACACTTAACAATTGTTTATCATGTGACAAACACTATGCTAAGTATCTTCAATCTTTAGAACTACCTGATGGAGTGAGACTGTCACTGTGACCCCTCTGTAGATGAGGATGTTGAGTCAGGGGAACAGTGGTGTATCCTGTCCCAGGCTACACACCCAAGCAGTCAGATTCCAGAGGCTAGTCTCTCAATTGCCTCCTGATAACCCATGCTACTTTTATTTATCATCGTTTAATTCAAAAAAGCTTTTCTCTGCATCTACAGCAAACCTTGAGGGAATATCATATCAGCTATCTATTGTTGCTTACCAACTCCTCCAAAACTTGGATATTTAAATAAAATATGATTATTTTATTACTGTCTCAGGTTCTGGGTGTCAACTGGGCTCATCTGAGTGGCTGTCCCTCCAGGTCCTCCATGAAGCTGCATGTGGTGGCTGGAATCACCTGAAAGCATGCCTGGTGCCCATAGATGTCTAAGGACTGGGACTGCTTGGCCATCTCTGTGTCTAGGTGGTCTCTCCACCCAGTTTGTGCAGCCTGGCAGCTTCAGGGTAGCTGGACTTCTTACGTTGACAATCAGTGTGTCCCTGGTGCCTGCTCCAGGAAAGAGAACGCCGGGTGGTCACTCTCTTACCTTTGACGAGCAGCCTTGGAAGCCACACAGCATCACTTCCATCACTGCCACCAGATAGTCTCAAAGGCGCATCCAGGTTGAGGAAGGTGAAATAGACTCTAACTCTTGACAAGACTGGGAACACTACTGTGGCCAATTTTTGGAAAATACAGGCTGCCTCAATCCATCCTCTGGATAAAACAATTCACATCCCTCCCACTTGCAAGATGCACTCATCCCTCTCCCATGCTCCCCAGAGCCTTATCCCGTCATCACATCAGGCTCAGGTCCAAGCCCCAAATCCCATCCTCTAAATCAGGTCCAGGTATCCTGGCTGCTCAGGTAAGGCTCCTTAGGTGGGCAGGTCCTCCAGAACTGTCCCTAACTATCAAAGACAAGCTGCCTATTCTCCACACAACTAACATGTTGCTTGTGCCTTGGTTAGGATTTAGTCCTGGTACCCGGAAATTATTTTTCATGGCCATTAGGTCCGTGCTACGGAATCTTGGTTCACCTTTGGATATTATTTCCTCATCCACAAGAGGTGACATGTTTGGGGCTGGTCGTTTTCTCAGCCTGATTCCTGCTCATAAAATTTTGAAGCACCAGAGCCTCTTTATTTTGTATTGATCATATCTCTTTCAACGCAGCTGATACTATTCCTTTAAAAGCTTTGTGAGTTTCCTGTGAATCAATTTATAATCTACTCCTTTAGTCAAAAGCCACATCCACAAATCTCTTTGAGATAATCTCCTCTCTACTTTTTCTTTTCTGCAAGATTTCTGTGGGACAATACTCTTGATATCCTTAGAAGTCCTGTGGTTTTGTTTCTTTGAAAAGGTCCAGTGAAGCACCACCTGAAATCTTTCTGAGGTCTTAATAAAGGGGTTCATAGTTATGACCTTGGCTTCAGCTTTATATCATGTTTCCCTGAAAATGCCCCAGATTCAATCTCTGCTTACAAGTTATTTCTTAACTTCAGAGTTATTTACTATCCTGATGGCCCAGTGATAAACTATTTTATTTTCAAACTCAGAAAGCCCAGGCTCCTTTATAGATAATAGTTTGTTCTTTCTTTAGCTTATCTCTTTACCCTCATTTTCCTGCAGGAAAGTAGAAGAATCCAGGAGGCTGCTTTTACACTCGGTCTAAAGATCTCCCTACCTAGATCATCCAGTTCCTTAAGTGTGTTGTCTGGTTTCCACAGTACTGCAGGTGACAGTGCTGCTAAACTTTCCACAAAGGTATAAAAAGGGTTATGTTTCCTTCGGCATCCAGCATCTTTCTCACTTTCCTTTAAACATCACCAAGAGCTTTCTTGGGTGTCACGCTTCTGCTAACAGTCTCTTCAAGACTCCTCCTCCTTCCCTGGTGGTCCAGTGGCTAAGACTCCACGCTCCCAATGCAGGGGGCCCGGGTTCGATCCCTGGTCGGGGAACTGGATCCCACATGCCGCAACTAAGAAGTCCGCCTGCTACAACTAAACATGCCATGACGAAGATCCCGCCTGCCTCAACTAAGACCCGGCACAGCCAAAATAAGTAAATGAATAAATAAATAAATAAATATTAAAAAACAAAAAAACAAACTCCTCCAATTTCCCAAGGCTATTGCCAGGCTTTTAAAGTTTGGGTTTTTTTGGTTTATAGCAGCACTCCACTTCCAGTACCAATATCTGTATTAGTTGTCTATTGCTATCTAACAAAAGTCTCCAAAATTTAGTAGCTTAAAATGACAAAGGTTTTATCATCCTCTCTCTCTCTCTCTCCCTCTCCCTTCCTCTCTCTGTCTCTCTGTCTCCCTCTCTCCCCATTCTACTAGTTGGGTATCAGCTAAGCCCTTCTCATGCAAGCTCTCTCACAGCTGTGGTCAGACAGTGGCTGGCCCTGGGATGGTCCACAAGCTCAGTTCATTACATTTCTGGTGTCTGGGCTGGGGAGACCTGGACAACTGAGGGCTGGAGCAGATGGGGTCCTCTGGCATCTCTCTCACCTCTGTGTGGCCTCTCCACATGTTCTCCACAGCGTGGGTGCTTCAGAGTAAGCAGTCTTCTCAGATAGAGATCAGGGCCACCAAGAGATGTGTCCCAAGAGAGGAAGAGCCAGCCAGAAGCTGCACTGCCCCTGACCCACCCTCAGCAGGCAGGCGGCATTGCTTTTGCCATATTTTACTCATGGGGCAGTCACAGAGGTCCTTCCAGCTTCAAGGTTCTAGAGGAGCCCGAAGGACTAAAAATATTGTTGAAGCCAGTTTTGTAAAATACAACCTGCCACACGTCCTTTAAACTATTCACATCTTCAGAACAACTCTATAATACTAATGTTAAAATTTTGTTCGGTTCATTAACTTTCTAGGAGAAGCTTATGAGTTGCTGTGTTTTAGTACATTGAAAGCCTTTGGGACAATGCTCATTAATTACAGAATTGTGCATTTTGGGTATTTTCTACTCTTAAAAGTTGGCTGCTTTGGTGAACCCTGCATAATACTGGCCTTCAAAGATATCCATTGAGTTAGAAAATTAACTTTGTTCTTTTCCATTCTCATCTGGATGTTTCCCATTTGTTTCATGTTTACGAAGTGCCAGCGTCTGAGCTAAGCACTTTACATACATTATTTTATTCCTCTGAGATGATTAGTGATATCACCGTTTCAGGCATGACTGTACTGAAGCCCAGAGAGGTGTGACCAAGACCTCTTTTAAAATTATAATTTGCACCAATGCCACCGCGCAAACACACACACACACACACACACCCAATTCTGTGACTATTATGGCCTGTAGTTTCCCACCTCATAGCATGTATCATGTTCTAACATGCTATGGAATTAACTCATTTGTTTTATTTACTTTTTCTATTGTGTGACTTTACCCAGGAGGGCAGAGGAAGGAAGCAGACAATTACTGTGTATTCACTAATGTGTCTCTGAATAAATACTGGTTAAATGCACAACTAAATGAATGATAGCATGAAAGGGTGGTCATGCTGGGGTTTGAATCCAAGTCCATCTGACTCCAAAGCCTTTAATTTTAACCCTAAAAGTGGAGTTGTCACCCTGAAAGTGGAGATGGATACTCTCATATATGCAGTCATAATGAGAGAAAAGCCTGGGTGCCTTAAAACTCAAGAACTCAGCAAAATTAGATGTGCTTATTCAGATCAAGAATTCCTACAGATTAGCAAAGCACCCAATTGGTAAAACAGTTCAAGATTTTTGAGAAGTTTTGATATTTTAGTAAAACTGTATGTAATTTTCTAAAATTAACGTCTTGGCTCCAGAGAAATTATATTTAATAAAATCTAGAATTTATAGTAAAAAATATTAGAAAAATAAGTCGTTTAGAATCTTTTAACTTAAACTTTAATAAATGTTTTGAGTCATATTTAAGTAGTTTTTCTGCCTCTTTAAAAATTAGTTCTCGCTAATATTATGCTCTTTTGTTTTTCTAAATATCTTCCTTCTTTTCAATTTACGAAGTTGCCACTAAAGTTCTTAGTGAAATACAGCACTCTTGATTTCCCTGTTAAGTGTGTTAGGATTCAAATATATTAATTAACTGTAAAACAAGCCCTTGGCATCATTTTAACAACATTCTTTTTAGAAAAATAATCTTTCCATGCATGTAGTTGTTTTCAATGGTGTTTTGTCGTGTTCGTTTTAGACCATTTAAATAATCCAGCTTAAGTATTTCCTACAGGAAACAGCCACAGGGCACCAACTCGCTAATTTACTGGTTCTCCCCAGTCTCCTATTTTCTCTTCTCTAAAAGCCACGAGGAGCAGTTCAGCCAGTACTTAGTCCACACATGTATCAGGCCCTTAGAACCCAGGCGTAAGCAGGTGCCAGCGCAGATGGAAGGTGCCCACCCCGCTGCATCCCAGGCCCTTCCTGCTGCAGGCGGCTGGCAATCCTGGGCCTCCTTACTGGCCACCTTACCTCTTCCTTGACTGGTGGGAGTTGTCCTCCCCCTCCGAGATCAGAACTGGCTTTCCCCTTGGCAGTCGTGCGAAGTGCGGGGAGACATGGACCCAGGAGGGTGGGGAGATGGGGAACCTGAGGTTGAAGAGAACCAGACCCTGGAGGGGGGAGGGACCCAGACCCCGCAGGTGGGGGAGAACTGGACCCTGGAGGGTGGAGGGACCCAGACCCCGCAGGGGGGAGCGAACTGGACCCTGGAGGGTGGAGGGACTTGGACCCCGCATGGGGGGGGAGAACTGGACCCTGGAGGGTGGAGGGACCCAGACCCCGCAGGGGGGTGGACTGGACCCTGGAGGGTGGAGGCCGGGTCCTCGCCGGTCGCGGCGCCGGGGCAGCTCCGCGCGCTGCGCGAGCCTCGGGCCGGGTCCCCCGCTAACACTGCCGCCCTTCTCCGCCCTCGCCCAGTTCTCAGCCGGCCCCGGCCGCACAGTGACGACTACAGCGCCGTGAAGAAGATGCCCCCTCGGAAGCCCACGCGGAGCCCGCACACCAAGCTCAGCGGCTCCTCGGAGGAGATCTCGGGCGCCCGGCCGGGGGCGGCGGGGGCCGGCGATGCGCGGCGCAGGGCGAGCGGCCCTCAGTGCGCCCTGGGGGTCCCCACGCCGCCCGCGCCCCCGGAGCCCGAGCCCGTGTACATCGAGATGCTGGGCCGCGCCGGCAGCCCCGAGCCGGCGGAGGCCGTGTACGAGGAGATGAAGTACTGGGCGCCCCCCGAGGGCGGCGGCCTGGGGGCGGGCGTCTCCGCGTCCGCCTCGCACCCTCCGCCGCGCGACGGCCGCAGCCCCCTCCCCTCGGAGGACGGCGACGCCGGCGGGCCCTGCCGGGACGCGTGCGACATCCCCGCGCCCTTCCCCGACCTGCTGCCGCACCGGCCCCCCCTCCTCGTGTTCCCCCCGACGCCGGTCACCTGCTCCCCGGCGTCCGACGAGTCGCCCTTGACGCCCCTGGAGGTGAAGAGGCTGCCGGTCCTGGAGACCAGCCTCAGGTACCCCGTGCAGCCCGAGGGCGCCGGCCCCCCGTCCCCGCAGCACCCCAAAGCCCCAGAGGGCGACGGCGACCGGCCCGCGTTCGCCGGGCCGCACGGAGCCTCCCGTCCCCCCACGCCCGCCGCCGCCCCCCGGCCGCCCGCGCACTTCACCTCCGCGCCCGAGTCCGGCGCGGGGAGGCCGGCGGAGCCGCCCCGGGGTCCCCCGAGGCCCACCTCGGCCCCCGCGGGCGCGCCCTGCAGCCCCGGCCCCAGGAGCCCGCAACCCCCCGGGAAGGCGGCCCGGGCCGAGCCCAGGAAGGCCGCCCCCGGCACCCCCTCTCCGGCCGCCTACAGCCCCCCGAACTGCAGGCCTGTGGGCAGCCCCCTGGATGAGCTGGCCAGCCTCTTCAGCTCGGGAAGGAGCGTGCTCCGGAGGTCGGCGGCGGGCCGCAGGATCCGCGAAGCAGAAGGTGAATTTCGCACACGGAGGTAGAGGCGTAGCTGCAGACGCGGATGTGTGCCGATGTGCCATAGATACGGTTTAAGGATACGGCTTGAGGTCATTGTGGGGGTCGTTCAGAGCAGGTACCAACTTAAAAACAAACATCTTATGCAACCAATATGGCCAGGTAGGTAAGAATGAAGCTTTCCGTCTCGTAGGTAAAAGTTCTCGATACAACAACCCACAGCGCTAAACCTGGGTTTAATGCACGCTTGTGACTTGAGAAGTATTAGAGCAAGACTCAGCCTGAGCCGCTGATCTCCGTTTCCTGGTAATATTCACTTGCAACATGGAAGTGGCACTTTTGTCCCATTATGCCGAGATGCCCCTTTGGTTTATAGCTCACAGCTAACCCGCGAGTTCTCCAACCTGCTGTCCACCTCACTTCCACTCCCGGCATCTGGGACGGTTTCCTGTTCAGGTACTCTCTTACACTCACCCAGTACCACTTGTGCTATGTTGTTCTGAGTGAATGATTTTTGTTCTGTTCCTTTGCCACCCAAGGAAAATTTTAACTCAGTTCTGTTCTATCTGCATCTTCTCATTGAGCAGCGCTGCCTCATAACCAGTTAGCTGTTGACAGGCCAGTCAAGTGAGCTCAGGGCTAAGCTGTGGCAGCCAGAGGCTGTTGCCTATATTACAAAGTATTTATTTTGTGTCCATATAAAAGCAGAAGGTAGCTAGCAAAGCAAAAAAACAAAGAAATAAACAAAACCAAAAAAAGCCCTCATTAACAATTTGTTGCTAATCTCTTGTAAATAGCTCACCATGTGCTAATTCATTCAGACGAGGTTGCCTTTGAGCCAGAGGTGCCATTTGGGCACAGATTCTCTTAATAGTCACAGAGAATGTAGTCATCTTCCAAAAAACATCTTAAGGCTTTTATACAAAACCAAAATATTTTCCAATGTTCTGTATTTGGGAGGGGAATTACGTGAATACAAAGCATCTTCTCTTTAAGGAAATTGTAGCAGGTCCCTCGACCATGATGCCATTAACCCGAATGTAGATGGCGACTACTAGCATCCTCACTTTACAGAGATGGGAAACTTCAAGGTCAGGAGGTTAAACACCTTCCTTAAGGTCAGGTGGTAGGACTGGAAATAAAAGCTTATGATGTGACGTTTTATGTACGGGTTAACCTGCTCTTTCTCCTAAAGAAAACACATAGATATATTGTCTTTCATCATTTGATTAGGTCCAAAAACACTAGAAAATCTAGAAAACATTCTCATTAAGTGAAAAGTAGGTCAAGACTAAGAACGCTTAGCAAATGAGTGAATAACCTACCCCCCATTTTTTCTTTTTTTTTTTTTTGCGGTACTCGGGCTTCTCACTGTTGCGGCCTCTCCCGCTGAGGAGCACAGGCTCCGGACGCACAGGCTCAGTGGCCATAGCTCACGGGCCCAGCCGCTCCGCGGCATGTGGGATCCTCCCAGACCGGGGCACGAACCCGTGTCCCCTGCGTCGGCAGGCGGACTCTCAACCACTGCGCCACCAGGGAAGCCCCCCCACACCCCCCATTTATTCTTCAGTCAGATAAGCTAATTGTTTTTTTAGCTAACAATTTCTTCTTAATTACAGTCCATTAATAAATGAAATTTTCATTGTAAGTAGGAGATGGCTTGAATTTCACAAGTCATATGTTTCATTCCAAGGAACAAAATGGACTCTAAGAGAAAAGCCTTAAATGAACAAATTACTATTTGCTTTCGGAACTAAGAATTTATTAAAACCAAATTTTACTATAAATGGGAATTGGATGAATTCTTCTCGGCTGTATTCAAGAAAGTGAAATTAATGAATTTGTAGACAGGCGTCATCATTTGGAAATCCCTAAGTCTAGGACTTGAGGGGAGGATTCCAGGGAGGCCTCCAGGCAGGGTGCGTGGATGTGCTAATATTTACCCTTGGTAACATTAACCGGTATTTGGGAACATGTATCAAAACCTCAAGTACAACATTGTTAGTGCAACTCTAAAATTATAAAATATCTATTTTTCTACTGTGGGCTTTTACAAAACACTCTTTATTTTGAAAAGATTGTCTTGAGCCACTTACGACTTTCTCATAAATATATGAATTGGCAGCTTCTGCCCCAGCACAGTGTCATAACAGGAAACTGCAGTAGGAGATGGCTCGTCCCCTCGCACCAGTTGACAGGAGTCCAACTGTGCAGCTGAGGCCGGTGTGATTCCCGATGGTCCACGATGTAGAAAACACGTTGACCAGCATGCAGGACGTATCCTCCTGGGATCGTACAGGCTATTCTTTTAGAATGTCAAAGGGGCTTAAAGAGAAGACTTGGAAGAAAAAATAGTCTTGATGCTGGAGCTAATCACTGGAGCTGCTTATATGATTATTAGGGTTTTTACACAGTGTGATCCTGAAGCCGGTAATCCATTTTCTTCTGAATGAATCGCATGGCTGGTGTTCGTGATTTACTGGAGTCCTGGGACTTCTCCCCTTTAAGATTTTAAATCTTCTTCTTTACCCTTTTTATATTTCAAAATATTCTTCTCTTCACCTGAAATAGCTTCCTTACCAAATAATCCAGTGGGCGGCTAATTCCGCCTCAATGCACCTGAATTAATTACAGCTCATTTCTTGGACCGTTGTGATATGGGGAAACTGCACTGCAGACTTGCAGAAGGGTTCAAAATATTCCCCTCATTTCTTTAGAAAGTGACCTTGCAGAGATTAAACTGCTCCTTATTACCCTGCTAAAGGTATTTCCAGTTAAAATATAAAGGATGGTGAGCTGCGTATAGAAAACGAGGTCCTTTGGTGTTTCATTCTACAACGTCACTACTCCATAGACTTAATATCCATATGCGATTTCATAAATATCATGTCCCTCAAAACAGTTCATTTTCTATAGACTCTTGGATATTCAGTCTGAGGTACACAGGTCACAGAAATTCTAAGAGTCCGGGATGCAGGTATAGACAAAATGTGATTGTGCAGGTGACAGATGTGACTACAGCCTGGCAGGGGTAGTATCAGCAGCAAGTAGCTGCAGTGCTTTCTATGCTCCAGGCCTTGTTTTAATAACCTGTTTAGTTCTCACAAGACTAAAATGTATCTGCTGTTAACATCCCCATTCTACAGATGGGAAAACTAAGGCATAGAGATTAAACTTGCTCAAAGTCTCCCTCCTTTGAGAGACACAGCCTGACTTGAATGCAGTGATTCTGGCTCCAGGGGCATTTGTCTTGGCCACCTGCCCAGGACTGCAGGGAAAAAAAAAACACAACAAAAAACAGAGGATAAGCCTTTAAAAATTCATATTTGCTCACCTGAGGTGCAACAAGTAAGAGTCCTACAGTCTGGATGGAGAAAACTGTTTCATAAAGTCAAAAATTCCAAACATGTACTTTACAGATCATGGATGTAAACAATTGTGGAATACCCACTGGGCCCTTAAAATGAAGAATGACTAAATGTTTAATTGTCTGTGACTTTTTGGTTATCCCATTCATTCACAAGGTGTTTTTCATCTGATGCCATAATATGATTAATATTATTATGCTAATTATTTATGGTTGGTTAGTTCAAAAAGTAAGAGACCTAATTCAAATGCAGGGGGAAAGTCATTGGCTTCTTGGGGCCACGAGGGTGCGCCATTGTTCCAGATGGCTCCATGGCAGCTGGTTGTTTATCTAGAACGTGAAGTAAAATGAGCATGTTATTCTGTACCCCTTGAAAAAGATCAGGATGATCGAGCTTCAGGATGATCGAGCTTTGACAACAATGCAGTACACCTCAGAAATCTGGAGAAGAATGTGGAGGAGTCTGATTTGCAGAATATTCTGTGAAAAAACATTATTTTGTTACTCTCTGATACTGTGCATCTTTAGCTTATATGATATAAATACGTAGTTAAAAATTATATTGACAACAAAAAATATAGAGAGACTATATTTCTTCGCATATAATAGGTGTTTATTAAATACATTTGATGAAAACCTACCTAAAAAAGAAAAAGCAGTTTTACATATATTTGGTAAATCTGGCCCTTGTGGCATTTTTACACATAAGAACCACTGAAGCCAAATGGCAATTACTCTTAATTTCAAATATTTAATTTCATTGCATAAACACTCCAAGTAAGAATATTTTGAGTTTTTAAATCAAAGTATTATTCAAATGAATTTTTTACAGCATGATACTTAATTCCACAGGGCCATTTGTTGTCAAAAGAATTATTTTTAAAGTCGGCTTTATGGAAAATTTCAAACATACAAAAGTAGAGAATAGATTAATGAACTCCCTCTGTGGCCAATCTTAGCTCATCTCCAGTTTTCTCCACCATCAGTGGATTACTTGGAAGTATGTCCCAATGTCAAATCAATTTACTAATAAATATTTATAAACCTTTTATCAGAAAAGTCCTTTAGAAAAAATAAAAGGCTTATTCTTAAGTCACTTTAATTAGTACAGACCAGTCAATCCTTTTGAGCCTCATGAATGTGAGATTGTTGCTCAGGACAGAAGCCACCTCTGGATGCTGGAGACTCGTTTTTCATGATATAACCAAAATAATTCTCAGGAGTTAGCTTTCCACCAAAACAACACTGGCCTGCGAGATCTTCCACAGGTTCTTTGAGCACAGCTCCAGACGCGGGCAGCTGTGCAGACAACTTTTCTACTACCACAACAAGTGTGGATTTCTAAATATCACATCCAAACAGAGCTAAGTATGAAAGATCAAGGTCCCAAAAGACGTACGGTTGCATCTTAAATCAACATTGTGTGAGGTTTTGATGCCTCACTGCCGAATGAAGTACAATTCCTTATGCGTTGTTCAGCAACAAGAAGATGCTTTAAAATCAGTGAACTATCACAGAATTACAGGCAGAAGCCTCTGGCCTGCTTGAGGACAGTGGTGGTAAATTGCCATTCTCTGCTCCTGGTGTTTGAGACAGAAGTTGAGACACCATCTTCGTTTAATCTGCGATGCATTGTAATGAAACTGCGGCATACGAAATGGGTCCTCCTCCTGCAGATGTCTAGATGCCATCATGGGATGCAGGGCCTGACATCCCCGAGGCTTCTTGCCTCCGTGCAGACTCTGCTAGCAGTTGATCCGTGCCGAGCTGTTAATCTTTCTCACTCCCTATGGCCACTTTGCTTTCTCTCCATGGTGATTTATTTGTGAGGGGTGGTGGCCTGAGGCTTCATGAAAATTATAAAGGGCGTGGAGAGCAAGCACATAGTTTACTGACGTGTAGTTGAGCGCGCACTCCTGCCTCTCATAAAGGTCTCCCTCCTGTGAAAGGAAGGAATTCCGCTGCCTTCTGGAACCATTTTAAATCAACCCTAAGTTTCCCTCATTTTCCAAATGAGTAAGTCCTCCGGGAAGACGAGCTTCCCATCCCCAGAGAAGCAAGCTGTCCATTTATCACTAGGTGGCTATCAGGCGAGGATGAGCTATGGAAATGGCTCCCCCTACCGTATCCGTGAACCTGAGCTTTCACATAAGGAGAGTAGATCTCTGTGAGAAAAGGATGTTTTCACCCAGTTCCCGGCCCTGCTGCAGTGAAGGAGGGTATCTGTGTTTGGGACTGGCAACTGGACATTGCAGTGTTTCTAATTCCCCAGATGTCCAATAGAAATAATACTTTGTCTATCTCCGCTTGGAAATGAGCTTTCAAGCGGAGTAAACTGATCAGTAGCCAAACATACCTATGTTAAGAGCACAAAGCTCTTTGTCTTCTATGTTAAATTGGACAGTTGAAAAAAATGCCTAATATTTGTTGTGAATGTGGTGACATTTTTCTCCCAGTTTACGGCACCTTCTCTCTCTAAATGCCCAAGAATTCACAGAGGGAAATTGTGCAACCAGGGACCCATAAAACAGGACTTGTATTAACTTGTAGAGCTAATTCCCTTGTAGTCATCCAAAAAGCATTCACTTAATGTGAGCACGGGGCTTGCCACAGGGAATCCAAAGTAGAGAGAAAGAAATCGGTGCGCCCTGCCCTGTCCAGGCAGTGCGGGTGGCAGGTGGGTCCACCCCATTTCAATGAGAGGCGCTACGTGGGGGCTATAAACCATGAGTGGGTCTGTAACTGAACCCCAAGTGGCCTGTGAACCCCAGGGGTTTGCTTGTACCTTGTTTCGGGAGAGGTTGCACAGACTTCATCACAATGTGCCGGTGAGCAGGGCACGGTGCGGGGCCGCTGCCGCAGGTGTGCACAGCTGGCGTGCCCGGCAGCCCAGAGGGGAAGTGCGTGACGGCTGCAGTCAGGGAGAGCCTCACGCCAGGGCTGGCACGTGGGCAAGAAGGGTGGTGGGGACAATGACGGGGCGTGGAGTTAGTTTCCCGGGTGCATAGGGGAGCCGGTATGGCAGCCAGAGGAAGCCACGTGTGGTGAGCCTTGCCTCTAAACGTGAGTTCAGGGTACCTGGTCCTCTTAGCATCTGGCCATGAGCCTTGAAGGAGAGAGAGAGAAAACAGAGGGCACATGGAAGCAGGGCAGGATGAGCTTCCAACCTGGAAGCTCCACAACAAGGCCTGGAAACATCTCCAACGTTCCTCTTCTGTCCCGTGAGAATTCAGCATTCACCCTTAGGATCTCCCCTACAAAGTAAGAGCCAAAGGAAGAAAGAGAACCAAACCGGTAGTAGCAATTCTGGGTATGTGCATGTGACCTCAGAGGGTGGTAACTACTCAGAAACGCTCTGTAACACTGGTCATGGTGTTCTGTTAATAGTGTTAATAGCTAATGTTTGTAAGTGGCTCTTTCCTGTCGGCCAAGCATGCAGACGTCCCTCTTCTCCCCGGGTTCTGTCTGTGAGGCCAGAGGTGCAGGTGTCAGCCTCTCCATCCACCAACGAGCAGTCGTAGACTTTGAGGGATGAAGTGATTTTCCCATAATCGCAGAAACTGATCAGTCCCAGAGTCAGGAATCAAACACGTCTCTGTTCTCCCAGACCCTGGGTCCTTTCTACTGTGGCATTCTTCGTCTGCAAAAAACAAAGTGTTAAAATGATACCCAGTCCCTGTCTCAGAAAGTAATTCCTTTCTGAAGTTAAAGATAAACTCCTTACCAGGAAAAGATATGGGAGGAGGACGCATAAAACTTTTCTTTTTGTAAAAACGAAAACGCAAAAGGCCACATAAAACTGTTGTAAATGTTCCTAAGGGACACAGAAGTGTCGGTTTGGAGCCGAGGCCGTGTCCCCTGAGTGCCCCTTGGCCTTGCGCCCACCTTCTTGATAAAACCCTTTCTACTCTCTGGTCCCACAAGCTGTCCTCCCTAGGGTCAGGGACCCAGAGCACACAGGTTGGACCCGAATAATTCCTCACCTTCAAAAGGATTGCTTGCTCACTTTCTGTCTCCCTTTGACTCAGCCTCTGTGAGGTTTGGCTTGGGAACAGTTCCTGATTACAGGTGAGCAATCGCTCACAGCAGTTGTTTTCACTTGCAAAGCGCTCACCCAGCATCTTTCCTTAAGGAAGTATTTAACTCGGCGGGATGTGAGTGTCAGGATGTGAGTGTCCGTCCCGGGAGTGGAGCGTCTCAGATGCCTGCTCAGGACCAGCCAAAAGGTAAAGCTGTAGTGAGCTCTCACCCTGTCCCAGGGCCACGCTAAGGGCTGCACAGGTGATCAGAAGTGGTTCTCAGCAGCCAGCATGATTGGGGCGGGAGAAAGGCACAGCCAAAACAGCCCTCCTCATCTGTGTCTCTATGGCAACTTTTTATTTCCAAAGTTACGTGGCTATAGAGACAGAAATATAGATAATGGCAAAATTAGAAACATGGCTGAAAAAAATAATAGTGTCAGGCCCGTACTCAGAGCCCCTCAATAAATGTTTGTTGGGAGAATCTTAAACTCAGAGGTCTCCCGAGCTTGGTACTTCCACGAGGCACAGCTGCTTCATTCTTCCTTGAAACCCAGGAGCCAAAGCAACCAGAGAGTTGTGACAATTAAATATTTAGATCAACCTGATCAAAAAGTTACCCTTTGAATAGTGTGAATTATCCTGGGAAATTAGCTTAACGTCTTGGCTGTGAGTCTACAGCTGCCAGCATGCCTTCAGACCAGAGATAGGTATCTTGCACAAATAGTTCATCATTTTTGAGATGAGCCAGAAGAGGCAGAGAAGCCATCCCAGCTCGGCTGTTCTCTAATGCACAGTCAGTGGGAGGAGACTCTTTTGTACCTGGAATTCTGGAAAAAAGGGCAGTCTTTTCAGAAGTGGATTATCTTTCCTAACCAGTAAATATTTTTCATACCATCAACCCGTTAAAGCAAGCAGCCATTGTGTGTTGGGGGTCTCTAGACTAGGTTTTGAATTAAATGCCCACTGGGGGCTCCAAAGAGAAACCCCGTGCTTTATCCTCTAAGCCACTCAGCAACTCTCCCAAAGCAAGTTAATAAAGACCCTCCTGGCTATCCGCATCTCATTATTGCCACAGAATACAATATCCCGGGGTTTTCTTCCTTTTGTGAAGAAACTCTTAGAAGTGACAGGGTACATGGAAAGTTGTCCTAAAGATGAGCTGGGCCACTGCCATGTTCTCTCCTTAAGAGGACTGGAAGAGAAAAAGCTGTTTCTTAATTACCTAAGAGTGTTTAGGTTCTTTAGGCTGGCTTGAATCATTTTTATGATTAGTTCTCAGATTAGCCTAGAAAATTCCTCACCACCTGAGAGCCAGCTATATTCAATGTCATTTTACCCACTGCCCTATCCCATGAGTCAGCAGCCATCCCCTCACACCCGCTGTGTGTGAAGCTTCTCAGACCTTTTTCTATGCTGGTTTTCACTTCTTTCTTTTTCTGGTTTCTCCTTGAAACCAGAAATGTTCATACTTAGACATTGTACACTGACAATATCCCGAGCAATTGCAATTTTACATTCAGTAATACATGTTAATTTTAATAAGCCAATCTAGTTTGCTTTCCTCCCCACACACGTGACTCAGTCCTAAAATATGCAGGGACCAAAGCGTGGCAGACATGAACTGGAGCCGAGATGACACACGTTTACAATGGAACACCCACGGTAGCATACCTGAGAATTTGTGTATTACCCAAGCCCTGCAAAACCTACAAAAGAGCTTCTTCACACCCAAAACTCTGACTCATGATCAAACATACTCTTCCCCCCCGTCCCCTGGCCAAAAGGTCCATTTTAAAGAATGGAAGAACTGGCATATGTGCACTGTAGGTACAACAGGGTAATTCCCAAGCAAATGGGCATGTTTTCGATCTTAGTTTTACTATTCTCCTTTGATGTGGAAAGATCCAGGAAGGAGTAAGAGAAGACTTGAGCAAAGCAGTGGGTGAAAACTACCCCTATTCAGGCATTTCCACGTTACTGAAACGGGAACCAAAGCTTGCAGCCCTTAAATTACTTCCTGAAGTCACATCTGTTTGTCGGAGTTATGTTTGCTTAATTCCAGTTCTCAGGTGAGATCACCAGCAGGACAGGGCCAGGCTGGATTTAGAAGCAGGATGGAGGGCATCCATTTACATCCATTTAAAGTAGCCTAACGCCCGCAATACTCTTACCAGTTCACATGTCTTTTTTCAAGTAAATAACCAATGCCCAGCAGCAGATTGTCTACAGCAGAAGAGTATAGTTGTTTTTAATTTTCATGAGAATTATACTGACTTTGTCTTGTCTCTTGGTATTTAACCACCTTTATATATGGCTTGTAATGGATACCCTCCTGGATTTTTAATAGAAACTTGTGTTAAGAATAACTACTGGGCCTCCCTGGTGGCGCAGTGGTTGGGGGTCCGCCTGCCAATGCAGGGGACACGGGTTCATGCCCCGGTCCGGGAAGATCCCACATGCTGCGGAGCGGCTGGGCCCGTGAGCCATGGCCGCTGAGCCTGCGCGTCCGGAGCCTGTGCTCTGCAGCGGGAGGGGCCACAACAGTGAGAGGCCCGTGTACCGCAAAAAAAAAAAAAAAAAGAATAACTACTTCATGGACCTAGAGATTATCATACTAGGTGAAGTAAGTCAGAAAGAGAAAGACAAATATCATGCGATATCACTTATACGTGGAATCTAAAATATGACACATGAACTTATTTACAAAACAGAAACAGACTCACAGACATAGAAAACAAACTCATGGTTACCAAAGGGGAAAGGGGTGGGGGCGATAAATTAGGAGGTTGGGATTAACAGGTACACACCACTATATATAAAATATATAACCAACAAGGACCTACTGTCTAGCACAGGAATTCTATGCAGTATCTTGTAATAACCTATAAGGGAAAAGAATCTGAAAAATAATATATATATAACTGAATCACTTTGCTGTGCACCCGAAACTAACACAGCATTGTAAATCAACTATACTCCAATATAAAATAAAAATTTTTTTAAAAGACTGAAAGAAAGAATAACTACTTCAGTCCTTGAGAAAAATATGTAACCTACGTTTGCTCCATTTAAGGGACACCAGCTCGTGCTCCCGTCGTGACATGCCTTCCAGTGCCTTCTGTCCATCCCCTACCCACCACATGAAACTTAGCACAACCAGATATTTGGTTGAATTGCATACGTGTCAAACGAGACAGTAAAACTCTAATGGCTGGCGTTCATTTCACTGATGTAGTTCACTTACCCAGGCTGGAAATCATGTCTAATCTCCAGAGGCTGGGACAGCGACATGGGGCAGAGGCACTGGGCTTCTGTGTGGTGATGAGGGATTATAAAAATGTCTTTTTAATCTGATGATCATTAGAAAACCCAGCAATGTGGTCCAGCTGCTAATCAGAGAGCATTTCCATTGCTGCAGGGGTCAAATCCATCTTAAGGAACACTCTGTAATGATTTTAGGGAAAAGATTCCATTTTTCAGACAATAAAATCATTCTATGACATTGCCCCCAAGACACAAAGTCCTTTTCAGGATTAAAAAAATCAGAGGTTCACTTCAGGCAAAATGATTCAATGAGTAACAATATTTGTGTTGCTGTTTGCTACTTGCCTCAAGTTTTCAAAGAGGTTTGGAAAAATCGTTAAATGAGAAGGGCGGGCTTCATTCATTTATTCAAAATACACATTGAGGGTGTGTTTTGTGCAGGGCGTTGTACTAAATTGTATGGATTTTAAAAGTAAAATATGGGATCTGCTCAGAAGCAGCTCACAGCAGGGAAACACGAGAGATCCGAGGTACCCAGGCAGCAAGAAACCTTGTCCATGAAGATACTGTTTGGGTTTCTCAAACTGCTTACCCTTCATGTTTGTGAAATGCTGCATTTTTATTCAATTCATTCTACTCTCTTTCGTTTTCAAGTGCTTATCATGACCCACTAAATTGATTTTCCAACCCATAAATATGTTCTTTGCAACACTGATCTGGAAGGTAGGATTTATCTAGAGGGAGGGAGGAGGGTGAAACCAAAGCAGTGAGAGAAACAGGCTGAGACCAGTGCGTCTTGCCCCGTAAGAGGAGGGTTTATGCAAGGACGTGATGGCGTCACCGAGTGATGTTTTGGAGGAGCTACACCAGGGTGTGGGCAAAGGGTTTTCCTACATTCATGTGCTGGTAAACGTATATGCCTTAAAAATGAAGGATGAGAAATGCTTAGCTGTGGGCCCATGAGGATGGGACCGCCACCTCCTGACTGGCTCCGAGGGTCTTTCTTCCTGTAGTTCTGGGTGAGATGAAAGCCTCTGAGATCAGCTCAGCCTTTCCCTCAGTGTCCCTCCCAGTGTCCCATCCTTCCCGAGTGGCCGACATCTCTGTGATGTGACACCGCCACTGCGATGGCTCCGGGGACATTCAGTCACAGGCACATAGGGTTTGAAGGCACAAGGAATTAGTAGTGTCCACCCGTCTACTACTTCTGTAAAGGACACAATCATGGGAGCCATCAAAGAAACAGGCCACATGGCTTGAGGAGAATTCTGACTTTAAGTCTGTATAGATATTTTTAATTTGTTATGTAAGACCTCAGAGCTGCTGCCTAGCAGCCACCCGGGGTGGGCAGTGGGGCTGATCTACAGACGTGCAGGGCACCGCCAGGCTGTTAAAACGTGGCCATGTCTCTGCACCAGTGGAAATCACTGCGGTCCTGAGCCCTCCGGGGTTCCCAAGCCCCAGCCCCAGGGGTCTTGCCCCAGGCCTGCCCTGTGTTCTCCTCATGAAATGTGCCCGCAGGCAGAGGCTTGAGGTCTGTGGCTCCTGCCTGTTTTCATTGGTCCTGGCTTGTGACCTTGGGGCTCTTAAATATCTGGGGTGGATAAAGTTTATAATTAGTTCTGAACAAGGATTTTGAAAAGACTCAGTATACACCACTGCATTTTGGCTTTGAACTTTTGCTGATTTTACTGGTTCTCTCTGACCCGGCTGCAACTACATCAGTGAAATGAATGCCAACAATGAGAGTTTGTCTCGTATGACATGTAAGTGATTCAGCCACGTCTCTGGTTGTTCTGAGGTTCACGCCGTGAAGGTAGGGGATGGACAGAAGGCACTAGAGCAGCATGTTGTGACGGGAGCACGAGCTGGTGTCCCTGAAATGGAGCAAACGTAGATTATATACTTCTCAAGGACTGAAGTAGTTGTTCTTCAACAATTTAGCTAAACATTAAAAATCCAAGAAGGGCTCCAGGACGAGCTAAATATAAAGGTGGGGCTTCCCTGGTGGCGCAGTGGTTAAGAGTCCGCCTGCCGATGCAGGGGACACAGGTTCGTGCCCCGGTCCGGGAAGATCCCACGTGCCATGGAGCGGCTGGGCCCGTGAGCCATGGCCGCTGAGCCTCCGCCTCTGGAGCCTGTGCTCTGCAATGGTAGAGGCCACAGCAGTGAGAGGCCTGCGTACCGCAAAAAAAAAAAAAAAAAAAAAAAAAAAAAAAAATATATATATATATATATATATATATATATATATATATATATATATATATATATATAAAGTTGGTTAAATACCGAGAGACAGAATAAAGTCAATACAATTCTCATGGAAATGAAAACATAAATAAATAAACAGTTCTTATTCTAAAGGGATCTGCTGCTGGGTGTTGGTTGTTCCCGTGAGAAAGGATGTAGAACCTGATGGAGGTGTCTTGGGGGTACCCTCCTTGTTTTTTCAGATGGTAGGTATTACCAGTCTCCCATCCATGTGACACCATACAAGTGTCAACAAATACCGAAAGCTCCCAATAAATGAAAAGGAATATCGTCCTCTCCACCTTTGCTTTCTGGAGAAAAGCACACACCTAAACCAGGACATACACTGTCAACCTAGTGCAGCTGTGCAGGTGTGGTGTTCCAGGCCTCCTGGAGTTATGTTACCACCTGGCATTGAGGAAATGTAAAAATACCAGCTATATAAATACCCGCGTGACCCATGAGATTAAACACGAGGAACGGGCCTCCAGGCCAGGCCAGCTTGTGGTTTAGATGTTGCATATTCAGCTCCTTATAGGGGAGGCGAGCTCCAGGGAAAGGAAGGGTGGCCACGCTTCTTCCCGCGATGGCAGGGACAGGAGAGTTGGGCCCAAAAGGAACCACAGCTCGTCAAACTGAAAAGAAAGTTGACACAACATAATTCTCTGTGCCTTTTTGGTTTCTGCAAACCTTATTTATACTGACAGTCATTTTTTAGCTTTACTATGGGTACATTCTTGCCCTGCTCAGCACATATGTTGTTGAAGATATCACTCTATTTCCTGCCTCGGTTGGTGTTTTTAGCACAAACCATCTCCTAAGACTTGGCAGGGGAGTGGGTGGCGCGAGCTAAGGCGGGTGGGCAAGGAAGCCCTTTCCTTCCACCTGACTTAACCCCAAGCGTGCGTCTTGGTGACACTTTCTGCTGCAGAAGACTGATCAACACACAAGGTCAAGAGCAATCTTGATCTATTCAAGAATGATGATTTCATAAGGGTTTTTTTTTTTTTAAGTAGGGAGGAACCCCAGGGGCCGGCTCTAGCCTCTTAGGGTAAGAAGCAAGTCCAGCTAATATATGTTCTCAACCCACCCATCCTTGCCTGTCGCCGCAGTGTTGTACTTCTCTGCTTCTTGAGTTATCAGTTCTTATAGCCATATGACCATGTTGTGGAATGCGGCTGCCACAAGAGTCATCACATGGGGACATCATTTGGTCCCCAACACTGGTAGACATGGAAGCCCTCTCTTGATCCATTTCTGGGACTATTAGCAAAGGGATGATGAAGTCTGGTTCACGTCGCTTAGACTCCTGCTGTTCAAAACACACGCCTCTTCCGTGTGCCCTCCTGACCACACCTCTTTGATAATTTGGCCTCTGCTGACATCTCACATCTCCTTACACAACGCCCCACGTGAAATCTCTCTTCCTGTTTGAGTTTAGGACCAGCCACTGTGTCTACCTGAATCCCTACCCTTGACATTTGTTTTTCTCTGAGGCGATCTGCCGGACGTCTGGGTTATACTCTCATGGATAAGAAAAAGTCTTATTCATGTCCTAGAAACCTGTTAGAGTGCACGGGGCCTGGGGAGTGATCTCTGGATCCTTATTTTTGTGTGTGTGTTTTTTCCTCATGTGCAATAATGTAAGATTTCAGAGAAATAAGAGATTTAAAAGGCATTGTTCCTTGGAACTCAAAGTAGATTTGGTTTAGCACAAGCTGGATGCCGATTTCGGGTCTGAGCGGTCCTACCCACGTGTAGTGACACACCATCTATGTGTGTCTGTCAGCAGAGTCGAGCTGCGACTTCTCAATTTTAAAAACGGGAGGCTGAGAAGCAGCAGGACCGCGCCAGGCTCCTGCCTCAGACTTTGTACTTTTCCTTAATGCCAAATAGGAAAAAACAAGCACATTCCTCCCTGCAGTAGCCTTTCTGCAGAGGAATTTTCCTATAGAGTTGCAGAATGAATGATCGCCAGCATGAGTAATGAGTTTAAAATGTATGTTCACATTTTTTATGCCTTGCATAGCACTCTCAACCTTAAATCAGTCAAACAGCTATCGTTTGTTTTTCTCTTGCGTTCCAGAAACCTGGATCTTAATCTCATCCATTTCCAAAGTACACCCTAAAGCTATCTCAAATCCAGGTCACCCAGAGGGAAGTGATGTTTTTAAGCATTCTTCCCAAAGAAACACTCCATGGCTCGGTCTTTCCTCCTTCTCCTTGACCTTTCTGCGGCATTTGGTGCCGTGAGCCTCCCCCTGCTTCAAGAAGCCTTTCGCCTCTGCCTGCCACCCACCCTCCGTCCCGCGCGCTCCCCCCTCCGTGCTTACATCTGACCGTTCGTATCCACTGTCACATGTGCTCTGCCGTCTGCCTCTTTACTTGTAGGAATGTCACTTTTCCTGGAAGAGATCTCCCTCCCGAGAGATACAGCCTCCTTCCAGGCACACCCTCACTCGGATACTTGCTGGAATTCCCTGTGTGATGCCCAGGAGGGTCCAGGCTCCTCCCACACCCCAGGGCAGCGCTGCGGCAGAGCCCGTGAGGTGCTCCCTCTGCTGCTCTACATTGCGGCTTCCTTTTCCCTCCCCGTCGCCGCATTCTGTCCCTGCTTGCAAATCCCGTGTTTTCTCCCCATGCTCGCCCTGCGGGGCTCACCTGGCCACCGAAGCCCCCCCCCCCTCTTCTGTGGATCCCTGGGCATTTGCATGGCTTTCCTTTCTGCCCCTGGTCTGCTGCTGAAGGTGCTCTGGAGACGATCGCCTTCGAGTTGATCACCTTTTGTGTCGAGTCACCATCCAGAAGCCTGAGAAGAGGCACCTGTTAGGATGCACCCTGGATCTCCTGTACATGTTGGCATTTTAAGTGTCAAAGGCTTTAACACACACACACACAACCCAGCCAACATTAACTCAGCTGAGCATCCCACAATGACTATTACAGATTATTCACCCCTAAATCCCCCAAGATAGTTGGACACTCATCTGTGCTTTTTCTTCTTGCACTTTGTCAATTGTTTCCATACATTCCTGTCATTTATCGTGTCTTACCACCCCTCTAGAATGGGAGCATTTAAGGAATCATTTCTTTTAGGTATATATTTCTAAAAGCTCTTGGCTAATTCTTTGCATACCATTTGAACGTGTGTAGGACTTTAGAATTACGTGTTCCATCCCTGGAGAAGCCTCCTGATGTAGAGGAGGAGTGTGGTTGGCCCACGGCTCATCACTCTGCATTCAGCTCACACAAAGCCCCCAGAGTGGCCACCGATTCAAGGGCATCTCACTGTTTCCCACGGATGGACTAGCCCCTGTGCCTTTTGCCACTTTCCTCTGGCTGTAGATTTGGAGGGAGTTCTCTGAGTCGCTCACCACACTCACGTGTTTCTCGAGCGCCCCAAACTTATTCAAGGAGTCATCTTCCTCCCTAGTAAGAAGCTTCCCTCCTCCCCTGAAAATCTTTGCATCCCTTTCCTGAGAGAAGTTCCTCTGCTTAGCCTCCGTCTCCCAGCAAAACCCTGCTTCCTCTCCTCTTCCAGATATGTCCCCTTCCGTGAACTTACACCTCTGACTCCCAGGTAAACTTGCACTCCAGTCCTGTGACCAGTGAAGAGTTAGGCTTTTTCTGCTCGGACATTGCTCTGAGGATCGTGTAAAACAGCAGCAAGCTTTCATGGAGTATCAGTGAAAGCCAGATGTCATGCGCCCTTGTCACCTTATTCACTGACATCTCCCAGCGAGAGTCAAGTCCTAGGAGCCAGGACTGGATCAGATGCATTGCTGCCAGGGCCCTCTATGTTTGGGACAGGTTCTGGGTTTTATTTGTTTTCAAGAAATTGAAACTTATGCAATTGGGGGAAGGAGAAACTTCTTTAAGAAAAAGAATAAAAATGGCCAAAATTTAGGGAGCAAAGTGGATGTTTATTTAAAATGAGAAGACAAAGCAAAGCAAAATACTCATGGTTCTGTGCTTAGAACAGTGCCTGCGCACACTAGATGCTCAATAAAGATCTGCTGAAAGAAAAAGAAAGAAGAAGAAGTAACAAAAAAATCACTACAACAACATTGCTGTAGAAATTTTGTCAGAAAAAGCTGTCAGGCACACAGATGTTAACTGTGGGTGATTTGCTTAACTCTCACGGGCCTTAGCAGTGGTCTTTGAAAGTGGCGTGGGATCTGGAGCCTCCCGTGTAGACTTGGGGTCAACCAGCTTCCACCCGTCTCCAGCCTTCAAGATTCCAGGAGTCAACACTGACCAAATCAATGATAATTTCCTGACATTCGACATTGTAAAACCATGTAAAGTAAGACTTTTTAAAAAAGCAACTATGCATGAAACTTGTGTATTTGTAGGACAACAATTACATAATTATCAGTGGTAATTAGTGGGAAAATAGTGAAAACACGAAATCTCCTACTGTTGGTCAGGAATAGATTTCCAATATTCACAAGTGTTTTCTTCTCCAAGTTAATGCTCTTAGGTTGAAATCAAACAGCTCTGGCCCTTTGATTTTGTTTGTGTTTAAAAGCTATGACATTATTATTGACTATATTCCCCACACTGTACATTTCATACCCGTGACTCATTTATTCTGTAACTGGAAGCTTCGTTCCTCTCAATCTCCCTCACCATTTCTCTCATCCTCTGCCACTCTTCCCTCTGGCAACTACCTGTTTGCTCTCTGTATCTATGACTCTGTGTCTGCTTTGTTATGTTTGTTCATTTGTTTTGTTTTTTAAATTCCACATATAAGTGAAATCATACAGTAATTTGTCTTTCTCTGTCTGACTTATTTCACTTAACATGATACCTTCAAGGTCCATCCATGTAGTCATGAATGGCAAGATTTCATTCTTTTTATGGCTGAGTAGTATTCCATTGCATATATGTACCACATCTTCTTTATCCATTCATCCATCAGTGGGTTGCTTCCGTATCTTGGCTATTGTGTCTTGTCCAGTTTAACACTCTTAGATAGAAAGCAAACAGCTCTGGCCCTTTGAATGAGTAAAACATGTTGACCACACACACTGAAATTTCCTTACCTTAAAATGTTAAATAAGTGGAGATTAGAACTCAAGGCATATCATTAACAGTGGAAATCCTTCTATAAATTTCCAGTAATCTCATGTGAATGGGGAGAAATGATTACTGTGGTGTATGCCTTCTCTGTAATAATTCACATGAATTCTTCAGTTAGTAAACTTGTCAACTATTTCGCAGTTACACAGAGTGTGGTTTCTTTAAGAAAGTGGATTTTTTATAGCAATGTTGTTGTATTCATTCATTTATTATTCTTTTTTCTCTTTCTTTCAACAAATACTTATTGAGCACCTACTATGTGCAGGCACCCTTGGAGGCACCGAGATTGCATTTGAGCTCGTGGTGTCGATTTTCTGGAAGGTGGAGACAGAAAACAAACAAACGCTTGAAGCGTAACATGTCATGTGATGAGAAGGACCGTGTAGAAAGCTAAAGCAAGTTGTGAGGACAGAAATTGACCTGGGGAAGGGAGAGGGGTGCCATTTTCCAGAAGGTTGTTGGGAAGGCCTTTCTGCTCAGGGTAGTTAGCACGGAGCCCTGAACAAAGCGCAGAGGCCCCGGCTTCACTCTGGGAGAGTTAGAGGATGAGTGCAGGGATGCAGAGAAGCTGGTGGGGTGGGGGAGGGGTGTGGCAGATGGGTAGTTGGAAATGAGGTCCAAGGCGAGCAGGGAGCAGGGTCCTGGAGGGTCCCTCAGCCTCAGGAAGCCTTTGGATCGTGACCTGAGCAAAATAAGAAACCGGTGGAGAGATGTGAGTGGGAAATGGCATGAACTGACTTTTTTTTTTTAATTAAAAAAAAATCTTTTTTCTTTTGGCTATGCCACGTGACACGTGGCATCTCAGTTCCCCGACCAGGGATCGAGCCAGCACCCCCTGCAGTGGAAGCATGGAGTCTTAACCATTGGACCGCCAGGGAAATCCCATGACTTAGCTTTTAAAGCAGGGTTTGTCAACATCGGCCCTGTTGACATCCCAGGCCAGATGTCTTGTCCAGTCTTCATCCTGGAGGCCTGTCCTGTGCATTGTAGGGGGTTTTGCAGCATCCCTTACCTCTACCCACTAGATGCCAGTAGCACCCACCTCCCCGGTGTGAAAACCAAAAATGTCTCCAGACAGAGTCAAATGTCCCCTGGAGAGGTCGGGAGTGGGTGTGGCGGGTGTGGGGCGCAGTATCATCTCCTATTGAAAACCACAGTTTTCAAAGCATCACACGCATCCAGCCTTATACTCTCGTTATATAAAAGCTAGCACTAGACTTCGGAATTGTTTTTGCATTCATATTTTGAGATTTGGTAGAATTGTCTCGTTCGATTAATACTCAACTTGAATGTGCCTTCATTGCAAACTTGTGTTCAATCATCATATCTTAATGTGAAGACTGAGACTATATCTTTGAGTCACATCCCCCGATGTGATTCATCTTTCCTGTACCTGTGAGAACAGCACCAGGAAGCAGGGGGCGGTCACAGAGAAACCCTGTTCACAGGCTACAAGAAAATTCCACAGGAATTCGAATTAGCTAATGTTACGATGCGCCCATCAGAAGGCTGCCCCTGAACTACACAGGCCACTGATTTCACAAGATGCAGAGATACAAAAAAGACTCAGACACACCCTTAAATCTCTATGTGGGATTTTCCAGCCCTCACTTCCTTACTTGTTTGTTTAGATTCATTAAGAATCTAAAATATTTTCTTTTGGTGTGACTTTTCTTCACCCTCAAACAAACTTGATGACTGTATTTTTTTTTTTTTTTGGTACACGGGCCTCTCACTGTTGTAGCCTCTCCCGTTGCGGAGCACAGGCTCCGGACACGCAGGCTCAGTGGCCATGGCTCACGGGCCCAGCTGCTCCGCGGCATGTGGGATCTTCCCGGACCGGGGCATGAACCCGTGTCCCCTGCATCGGCAGGTGGACTCCCAACCACTGCACCACCAGGGAAGCCCTGATGACTGTATTTGATCTGTGTTGTTTTTTAAAATTTTCCACAAAATGTCCCTCCTGTACCTGCACTTTTATAACCAAGCCTTCTTCAGACTTCATGCCGGGGTCCTCTTGATGGGATGCCATTGCAATTCCTTCGGTGTTTAAATAATGAGTGTACTTTTGACGAGGAATGTCGCAACCGTTCTTGCATGAAACTGACAACTTTACAGTAAAATCAAATTTTTGAGAGTCAAAACCTCATTGGGGTTGAATCAAGTAATGAACAAGTTGGGGCACAGACTCTCATGCACGGGTTCAACGTGGAGTCAGCGTGTTTATGAGAAGAGGCTGACACAGAATGTAGTAACCAAGAATTCCTTGGTTAATATTCATGAATAAGCATAACCCCAAAGTGGCGATGTCGATATTGATGTTGCAACTCTATTTCAGTGGCTAGAGGACAGTTTTTCAAGCTGGGGTCCCCAGTTCATTACCACTGAGGCATGGGTGATAAAGGCACAGAAAAGAAGCTGCTTTATTCTTTACATCAGCAAAGGAAATAAGGAAGGGGCCAAGCCAAAGAATGAGTGTGGGTGGACGGCAGAGCCCTGCACGCCTCGGTCTAAACCCAGCGGCAACACACCGGCTTACTGTGAAATGTTTGCGGGTAGATTCACCTCCTCAGGCCTCAGTGACCTCATCTCAAAAACAGGCGAGGGAGTGACATCTCTTCAGAATTGTTATGAAAATGAGAACTAAGTCAAGTCCCACCTCTAGCAGGGGATTGGCACATAATAAACATGCAGGAAATGGTAATTACCGTAAGAACAGTGTGAATAATTGTCACCAGGTTGACCACTTATTCTTCCGTCTTAAGAAGGACTCGCTCCCTTATTCCAATCCAGAGCCATCCTTGGAATAGACAGACATGCGCTCTTACGGTACAAACATAGAGAACATTTTAGTAGATAACGTAAGGATCACAGCCTAAGTTTTGTGACGCATTTTAAAACATTTCTTGGCTACAAGTGAACCTGCTGATTGGACATATGAAGATGTTTTTTTTTAACTTTAATAGCAAAAATGGAGGGTTCGACTATAATTTACATATAGCAGTTGTTTATGAGATAGAAATCCATTCTGGGGGAAGCTAGCATCACATATCCGTACCAGGAGTTCACACAGTGTCTCAGAGGACTGGGTCCTGTACCGCCAGACCTAAGAGGACGTCCCTGTTACCTAGGTGCTACGCCCTGCTTCACACTCTGAGCCTAAACAAGAGCCCCTGGAGAAGGTTCCCTGACCCACTGCCAGAGAACCAGGGCTGCCCAGCCCCACTGCCACCCAGCTGGGAGCCCACCGAGTTCCTTCATCTGCTTGCTTGTTCCTTTGTTTGTTTGTTGTCAATGACAGTCCTGCAGGTGACGCTCCAAGCTACCTGTCTACACATTACGGGACCTCCAGCTAGTGGAGAGAGTCTGGCCAGAGTAAGCATTCAATAAACAACTGAATTAAAGAGTGAAAAAAAAAAAAGCTTAAAGAGAAATAAAAGCAGGTGAATGTCTGTGTCTTGAGATAGCTTTAAAACCAAACCTGTTTTACTGATTTTCAGAAGATTATTTTTAAAAAGGCAAAATAGAGTTGACCAAGTTGAATAGATACTCTTTCAGTTCCAGCCCATTCAATAATCTCTGGCTGTCAAGAGCTAAGATGGTGACGATCACCCGATCTCGTCTTGGCCGCTATTCCCACCTTGGCCTGGCCAAAGCCTTTTCACTTGTTGTTTCAATGCAAGGGGTCTGGAGCTACTCCCTGGGTCGTGGAAATAGAACCTCTTCCACCTGGTTGTCAAAGCCCTGCTCATTTTGCCCTCATTCTATCTGTCCACATCTTCCTTCTCTAAGCCTTGGAACGGTCTCCTGTCTGGGCACAGCAGACCTGCTCACTTGTAAAGGAGCAGCCACTGCACTGCACGGAAGATGCTCTGAGCAAGATTACTGATGGTGGGGAGCGAAGAGGGCTGAGCAGGGAGAGGGCATCCCAGGCATAGGGTATGTGTATGCCAAGCACCAAAACGTGTCAGTGTGAGCATCTGGGTAGATGCTGAGGGCCTGGGCGCTATTTGAGTGCAAGTCTCAAGGGCGCGGGGAGACAGCATCCAGGAGGGAGAGCTAGGATCCTGCCCAGCCCAGCCTTGGGGATGAGTTCGGGGGGGCTGGCCCCCTGCTTCCTGCTGCCGGTACGGTGGGTAAAGTGTCCCTCCTTCCGTAAAATGTAATGAAGCATATTACGTTGATCATCCTTTTTGAATAACGTATTGGCCTAAAACTTCAGAACAGTCTGACTAAGAGATACCTAGCGTCCACTCTGCACCCACAGGCAAGGGGCAGAAGCAACACGGCAAATCCCTGACGGTGAACAGCTTCCCCACAGGGCTGGAGGGCTGCTTTCAGCTCTTCAGCCTGACGTGGACACAGTGGCTTCTGTGTTCTTCACCTCAGAGAACTCGATACTGCGCATGCATTAAACATCTATAGGTGATTTGGTTACTGTATAGAATATGCAGAAGTCGGGTTTTGAAGGTCAGTCTCCCTAAGTGGATAATAAACTTTGTAACAATAGCGAAAATCTATGTGCTACCTTTTTTTTTAAGCTATAAGGTTGCCTCCGCTCGACTTAATTGAAAAGCTCAGAAAACTTCTGAAACATGAATACATTGCCATGCTTCTTTTAGGAAACAACCTTCTCAAGATAGGCAGTTCTGTAATGACAAGTAAGTAGACATAGGATACCAAAATTTCTTGATAGAATTTCATAATAATGTTTGAAAATAACGAGTTATGAAATTCGTTATTGCCACTGAATGCATCCCATTATGTTTAACAGTGTTATGTCAAACTTTGGTGAATATTCTGTAGGCTATACGTTTGATTAAGGGTGATTATTAATTTACTGTTTCAAACATAATTAATGTTTGTTTTCATAAGTTTTAATATTCCCTTCCACTATTTGATTCAACTTGCTCAGTACACTTTATCAGAAAAGAAGAATTTTTTTTTTACAATTTGTTTCAGGTTTTGAAACTAACATGAACCTTACTAGCCGAGATGATCTTGGTACATCAGAAATTGCATCAGAAACCCAAGATAGAAATGCAAATAACCATGGGATTCAATTATCTAATTCACTCTCCAGCGCGATCACTGCTGAAAATGGAAATTCCGTCTCAAACGGTAAGCACCTCTTTACACCCAGAAGTAAATAGATATACGTTCTAAGTTGTATCAACTTTCTAGGGAGAATGGAATTAAAACAAAAATGAAGTAGGCTTAAAAACTGGAAAAGGGTATAAAGTATGAAATATCACTCTAAGGTGTGTTGTCAACTTATTATTTTCAAGTTAAAGAATTCAGATTGCATTCGGTATTAGTTGACTTTTCAGAGATTTTTATGGAGTATTTGGTCTGTGGAAACCAGTATAAAATGAGACGTATACTGAGCAGAAGGAGGCGATGGATGCTCTAACAGTATTTTTAATGAAAAATATATCTTTTTCATTTCTTTTAAAAATTTATTTATTTATTATTTATTTAAAAAAATTATTGCAATATAGTTGATTTATAATGTTGGTTAGATTCAGGTGTACAGCAAAGTGATTCAGATATATATATGTGTGTGTATATATGTGTATGTATATATATATATATGTGTGTGTGTGTGTGTGTTCTTTTCCCTAATAGATTATTACAAGCAATTGAGTATAGTTTCCCATGCTATACAATAGGTCCCTGTTGGTTATCTATTTTATATATAGCAGTGCATATATTTTAATCCCAAACTCCTATTTTATCCCTCCCCCCTCCCCTTTTTCTTTTCATACCTCAAAACTGTGAAGGAAAATATTACTGAAGGAATGATAAACACCACACTGGCTTTAGGTGTTCGATGTGAGTGTATCATTGAAGGTAACCTGTAGAAATTGGCTTGACTGTGTGTATCCAAACCCTGTTTAATAGTGGCTTAAACAAATAGCTTATTCCTCCCACACTAGAAGAAGCCCAGGGCTTCTAGTGTTGTCTGAAGGGAAAATTCAGACCAATCTTTTCTTGAAGAGACTGAGAAGGTGGGCACGGGATGCAATGAAGGCCAAGCAAAGAAGCCTATATTCTAAGCTTTTCTCTGAAGGACATTGGGGCATTCACTGAGTCCACAGGAGGTAGCTGAGAAGCTTGGCTGTGCCTTTTAGGATTGTGGGGGCAGGCTGAGTCCAGCACCTGCCAAGGCCCTGGGGTGAAGCCTTGAAGGGTCCATCCTGAGAGTCAGGAGAAAAACCAGGAACCCCAGCTCAGCTATGAATCTTCTCAATCCCTGGGACAGGAGTGAGGTCCTCCAGGATTGACAGGGCCCACAGGTACCTGGGAGAAAAAAAGTATAATCTATCCCAAAGGACAATTACAGTATTCTAGACTTCAGAATGTTCTTACAAACCATTTTTCAAATACAAAGTTCAACACATAATCAAAAAGAACCAGGTACATGAGGACACAAAAGCAGATGAAAATTACAAGCAGAAATAGCAATCCATTGCAGTGTATTATCCATGGGGGCTCAAAAGATTGGAGTTCAAAACCATATACTTTAAAATAAGTATGTTTACTAGGCCTAAGGAGATAAAAGAATGAGAATCTCAGCAGAAATCAGAAACCATGAAAACGTGTCAAATGGAAATTCTGAAACTGAAAAATGCAGTCATAAAACTAAGTACAATAGAGGATGAGGTTAAAGTCAATTAGACACAGCCATTAAAAAAAAATCCTAGGGAAGTGGAAGATAAATCAGAAAATATCAAGAATGAAACACAAAGAAGCAGAAGAGAAACCATGAAAACGTGTCAAATGGAAATTCTGAAACTGAAAAATGCAGTCATAAAACTAAGTACAATAGAGGATGAGGTTAAAGTCAATTAGACACAGCCATTAAAAAAAATCCTAGGGAAGTGGAAGATAAATCAGAAAATATCAAGAATGAAACACAAAGAAGCAGAAGAGAAGAGTGGAAATTCCAGAAAATGATTTAGAACCTATATTCCAGTAAAATAGTTTAGAGACCTGAAGGATATGCTGAGAACTGTTTTTGGAATTCTGGAGAAAGGAGAGAGAGTCTGTGGGCAAGAGAAAATATCTGGTGAGAAATGGGAGAGAATTCTCCAACACTGATGAAAGCACTAAGAAACAGGTTTAAGTTGGCAATTTCTTATAAACATACACTTTCCATATGACCCAGCAGCCCCCTTCCTGGGTGTTTACCAAAGAGAAATGAAAACAACATCCATATAAACACCTGTATACAAATGTGTATCCTACCTTTATTCATAATCACCTAAAACTGGAAATAAATGAATTGTCCTTCAGTTGGTGACTGGACTGTATTCGTTATTAATTGCTGTGTAAAAATTACCCTCCAGAACTTAGAGGCTGTTGTTTTGTAGTTTCTGTGGGTCAGGAATCTGGGTGTGGCTGAGCTGAGTGCCTTTGGTTCAGGGTCCCTTGCGAGGAAGTGATCAGCTATCAGTCAAACCTGTAGTCATCTTGAGGCTGGTTGGAAAGATGGTTTGATTTCAACATAACTCACAGGAGCATCTCCACAAGGGAGGCCTCACAACAGGGTGGCTGGCTTCCCCTGAGCAAGCTGTCCATGGGAAAGCAAGGAAGAGCACCCAGGATAGAAGCCACGCCCACTGCACGGCTGCTCTTGGAGGGGACAGCCAGCACTCCAACCACATCCAGCTTGTTGGATTCAGGCCACATGTCCAGTCGAATCGTGGGAAGAGGTTACATGAGGTGTGAGTGCCTCTGGGTGGGCCCATCAGAAGCATTTCACAGGCTGACCAGTGCATGGATCAACTCTGCAATAAAAAAGGATGAACCATTATTACACACAACAAAATGGATGCATCACAAATGCATTGCACTGAGTGAAAAAAGAATCAAAAGACTCTAAGTATGATTGCATTTATATGACATTTGGGACAAAGCAAACTACAGGGACAGTAAGAGATGAGTGGTTACTAGAGGCTGGGTGCAGTGGCCAGGCTGGGCTGTGTAACAAAATGTCACAGGCCAGGTGGCCTGTAAAGATCAGTGATGTGTTGGCCACAGTTCTGGAGGCTGGAGTCCAAGGTCAGGGTGCTGGCACCGATGACATCCCTCTTGCAGGTTGCAGATTGCCAGCTTCCTGCTTGCCCTCATGTGGTGGAAGGAAGGAGCTAGCTCTCCGGGGTCCCTGTTATAAGGGCACTAATCCCATTCATGGAGCCTCCACCCACATGACCTAATCAACTCCCAAGGGCTCCACCTCCTAACACCACCACACTGGGGGGTAGGGCTTCAACATATGAGTTTTAGGGGTACACAAACATTCAGACCACAGCAGACCACAGAGGGTCATGTGGTGGTATTGACAAACAGGAATGAGTGTGTTCCTATAAATTTATAGGCAGGTGCATAGAATAAAGGTGCACCTTTCTTTCTGTAAATGCCACTTTTGTTTAAAAACTAAAGCCTGAGTAGAATAAACACAAAGAAAAATACTCCTAGGCATATCATAGTGAGACACTGGTAACCAAGCATGAATCTTAAAGGCAGCCAGAGGTTAAAAAGGAAAAAAAAAAGACAAATTACCTTTAAAGAAGCAGTGGAAGTCCAAAGACAATGAAATAACGTATTTAACCTGCTCAAATAAAGTAGCTGCCAATCTAGAATTTTACAAACAGTAAAATACTTCTGTAAGAATGAAAGGGAGTTAAGGATATCTTATAAAAACAAAACAAAACAAAAACTGAAAGAATTAAACATGGACAGACCCAGAATGCTCAGGTAAAAGAAGGAAAAATGAGCAATAAAAAACTAAGTAAAGTTAGAGGGAGTAAAAATAATATTTAATATTATACACTGATAAATCACATTAACAGGTTATAATTTCAAAGGTAACCACTGAAAGCACAGTAGAGAGGTGTATAATTTCCAAACTAATAGAGTAAAATAGAATAATAAAAAGTCAATCAACCTAAAAGATAGCAAAAGGGGTAAAATAGGAATATCTGCAAGGTACGACAAATTGAAAAGTCTCAGATGGTAGACAAAAAAGCATACATGAAAATAATTAAACTCAATTGAATTCCATTAAACTTTAAAAGACTCTTATTTAGTGT
The DNA here is from genome assembly GCF_964165515.1 of Mesoplodon bidens. Taxonomy (NCBI): domain Eukaryota; kingdom Metazoa; phylum Chordata; class Mammalia; order Artiodactyla; family Ziphiidae; genus Mesoplodon; species Mesoplodon bidens. The sequence goes on from NC_138174.1 coordinate 74,392,937, forward strand.
AAGTTCACATTAAAAATCAATTAATACAGTATTTTAAAGCTTAAATTTTCTGAAAACATGTAATATATGAGGATGCTGAAAATTTAAATGTGAAGGGATAGAAGAGGAAAAGATATAGCATGCACATATTAAAAACAACAACAGTTCTGTTTGGAAGTTAAAAATTACATTGCTGAGTAATCAATAGATTCAAGAAAGATAAGAACCTAAGTTACTGAAATATAAAATAAGCAACAAAGTCAAATGTTAATTCTTTGAAAAAAATCTTTGAAGCATTAATAAAATTGAGAATTCTCTTTCAAGGGTGATAGAGAAATAAAGTGGACGCAAATAGCCAATTCTGGGATGAAAAAGGGGACCCACCACAGATCTTCCAGAAATTAAAAAATTGATAATGATTATATTATAAACAGCTTTATGCCAAAATAAATTTGTGAATTTAGATGAATACTTTTCTCAAAAAAAATTACAACTAACCTAAAATAGAGAAAAGAAATCGGAGAGCTAAATAGTAATGTAAATGTTAAATTATTGAGTTTGTAAATGAATACTTTCCTACAAGGAAAACTCTAGGCCCAAATGACTTTTCTGGTAAGTTATCTCAAAATTCTAAGGATGAAATAATTCCACTGTTATACAAACTCTTCCAGAGAATAAGAATGAAGAAGGAGAAGAAAAAAAATTAAAACAGAAACCTCTCCCAGCTTGCATAAATAGCCACTTAATTTATGACAGAATTGGCATTGGAGGAAGAATAATCAATTGCTGTCCATGTGAGGAACAAAAATGAAACTTGACCCCTACCTTATGCTATACACACACAATCCCTGGTAGATTTTAGATCTCAACGTCAAATGTAAAATAAACTTTATAGAATAATAAGTTTTTTAACCTCAGAGATGGGAAAAGAAAGGACTTCTTAAACAAATTAAACAGGATACAAAAAAGTGCTAACCATAAAGGAAAAAAAAAAATATATATATATATATATATACACACACACATATATATATATATGTATATATATGTAATGGGATAAAATATTTTCAACACATTTAACCAACAAAGGGCCATATTCAGAGTTTACTTAAAAACAAACAAAAACTACTGAACAGAAAAACAGAAAGGACAAATGAAAAGGCATGTCAACATTTTTAATGAAGTCCAACTTTATTCATAATTAGAGAAATGCACATTAAAACCACCATGTGATCCTACTACAGACCCTATAGAATTTCATAACTGACTGACCAGGATGAGGAGCTTTGTGAAGGGATCACCAGGAATGTTAGGGCAGGGATTTCATTCGGAGGAGAAAGAGCCAATACTGATTTGAGAGAGAACGTTGGGAGCTTCTGGGTAATGGACAATGTTCTATTTCTTGACTTGTGTGGTAGTTACGGTTCCTCATTTAAAAAAAAAATGGGAGAGAAAGAGGGAGGGAGGGTATTTCAGAATGGCTGCTAGGTAGCCAGGATGGTGGTACTCCATGGCCGACAAGAGATTCTGGCTTCACCATCCTGTCTCTGGCTTCCCTCCAGGTCCAAGTAAGGTCGGAGGATGTAGTGTTTCATCTGAGCACATTGCTCACCCAAGGATGTTCATTGCTGACCCAAGGATGTTCATTGCTGACCTGCCCAGCAGGAGAGGGTGAATGGGTCTTGGGGAAAATCTAGCCAGACAATTCTCATCACAAGTCACGCTTTACTTGGAAGGAGTCATGGGGTGGGTAGTTGATTAGGGCAGGGCTTGTTCAAGCTTAGCATCAAGGACCCCAGGGTAATGCGGGAGTGTTCTGTTGACACACAGGAAAAGGATTGTTTTCATCACACACAGAGAGAGAAAAAGTCCCAAAGTGTTTCTGAATGCTACCCCTCCCCCCATATTAAGCAGGGATTCCATGTAACGATTGGTTGGAAGTATTTGGCTCATAAGACAGAGGCTTTTTCGTACGATGGGAGGAAATGACACTGGGAAGATACAGAAGGATTTTTATACCTGCAGTAAAGATTTCTAGGGAAAGGAACTGCAGTTACCAAGAACAGACAGACATACCGGTTCCCAGGTTCCCAGAGCATGGGTCTTTCCTAAGTTTTCTCCTCTCTTCTTCAACAACATATTACTATTCATCTGGCATTTTAATTTTATGCAGGCTATAAAAGCTGTACATGTTTTATGTGACAATTTGGAAAATACAGGAAAAAATAAACAATGAGTAAAACCTACCATTCCTTGCATTACCCAGTCCTTGCATTACCCAAAACATGTCTAATATTCCACTGTGTAGAATTCTGTTTTTTTTCATACAAGTATATGTGTGTGTTTATATAAGATGTTTGGTTTTGTTTTTATAAAGCTTGAGTTATACTGTACATGTGGTTTTAACAATCTGCTTTTTTTCCCTTAGAAATCTCATGTGGTATATCTCTAGGTCAACAAATGCAGATCTGCATTGTTTACAGTTGGCTGTTAACTGTACATGATGCCTAACATCTCATCAGATAGGACTAAGGTGATTTAAAATAACCCAGCCCTATTTGTTGGATATTAGAATTATCTTCTGATTTTCTATCCTTAAAATAAAACTGAGTGTTTATGATGGATTACTCCAACTTGATTAAAATAGACATTTTGTGAAACTTTCCATGTTAATGTGTCATGTTCAAATTTATGTGTGTGTGTGTGTTTAGATGGAAATATGGAGATATAATCTTTCTTTTAAAACCATTGCTTTCTGAAATCTCTGATGATAACCCTTTACAAAAAGGATAACAAAACATTGTATACCCTTATACCGAAATTAAATATTCCTAAAATAATAAAAATGGAATTTGAGTGATAGCAATAGTCAAAAAGTATGTGATATGAGAATATTTCACAAAGGTTGCATATATCTAGTAAGAAGGTAATTCATTTTTTATTTTCAATTTTGGAGTATTTAAGGATAGCCACTAAACAAAAGGGAATTTAAAATATATTGGATGATAAAAACTGAATGCACAAACATTTAAAAAGATAACCATATATCCTTTCATTTTTATTAAATTTTCACTCCCTGCCATTCTCCCTAGCTCACCTTGGGTGATGCTTATTCTACCACAGGGAAAGAGAAAATAGTCACTCCCCTTTACCAAAATATTTAATTTGTCTGTGTTTTGAGTCAAAAGCCAAAAACTATGGCTTGGTAAATGGTCCTAGAAAACTTAATACAAAAAACTCTGATTCTTACTCTAAAAATCAAAATAAACCCCAAAACCAACGGAACAAACCAAAAAACCCTCTAGACCAAATGGAAATTTTTGTGGAATATGTTGCCTGAAATTAATCATATAAAATTAAATATTTAGGAATATCAGGCTTCAAAACTTCAGTATGTAACTGATAGTGTGTGTTCAAACCCTGAAACAGAGATTTACACATTATCCCTTAAATGCTTATAGAGACCAGATTTTAAAGTAAAGCTAGTTCTGCGTTGTTGTTCATTGAAGATCACTCAAAAATCTCGAGCTATGTGAACAAAAGGAAAATTATTTCAATTGGGATTTCAGTCTTTCAAAGTAACATGACATGTTTATTTTGATTTACCTGTGTGGACCCCATGAGCTTCTGGGTTCCTGAAACCTTCCCATGACTATTAAAATATCCGGCACAATGCTCTGGATACTCAGGCAGGCACTCAGTAACAGCATTTACTGATTGGAATAATGTTGCATATTTCATAAGAACCAGTAAGTCCTATGCTGGGGCCAGAGTCAGAAAACCTCTCCTGGTCGGTATGATAAAAACTGTTCAGATGTTATATATGTACAGCACATGATATATACATGGTCATTATAACTCAAATCGGTTAGTCGTACTGGTTCACAATTCACAGCGTATAGTCAATATGCTTACTAAATAAAGGCACGAGATGGGAATAAATGTTTAAAATAACTTGAAGTTTTCATTGAATCAGAAATAGTGTTATTTTCAAGGAAACGATTTCTCTGGAGTGCCAGTATCTGCATGCTACCTCTGCTTCCCAGAAATAATTATCTGTTTGTTCATTTGCTGAAATATAGTTATGTGTGGGTAATTATAGCTATCACTTACTTTAATTGCCATCCTTTTACTGATGCGAACACAGACTTAGATCTTTTTTTGTATATTTAATTATTCCCTGGACTTGTGGTTATTTATCATTAGATTAGAGAACACTTTTTAGTGCTAGAACATTGTAGTTATATCAAACAAAATATTGTGAACCTAAAGATGTTTAGTAGGGAAATAAAGATGTGACAAATTCTATCTAGGCCATTTTATGTTCAGTATGATTTTCTTTCTTGCTGCTTGATGACTACACATTTTATCGCTGGGCATCAGAAAAAAAATGACAATTAAAGAATACAGTCAGTATATTTGATTTTACATTTACCATTCTCTGAAGATTGTCCTTTATTTGTGCTGTGTTTATCCTCGGTGCATTGTAAGGATAATCTATGGCAATAAAGTACTGGGTGAGGCCATTTACAAGACCAGAATCTCTGCATTCTTTACATAGACTCCAAGGCCACATTGAACCTAGTGCTATGGTAGCACCAAACCACATCGACTCCCGGAACTTTGGAGAATGGCTTTTTTCACTCATGCTCAAGAAAGATCCAGACCCCTAGCGAAGGAGCCTTTGGTTAGAATCCATGAAATGTATTCAAATATAGGTTTTACAACCTCGTCTTGTTTATAGGAACTGTATAGACTCTTTGGAATTCATACTGCTTTCTGATTCAGAGCCAAACTGCCAGAGGAAGCAAGCCTTCACTTGACAATCTAGAATATGGTGCAATTATCTATTTTGAGCAGCAGAAGATAGGTTTGTTAAGAAAGCAAGCTCCTCAGGCATTCAGAAAGCCCTGTTGCACTCCTCCTTTTCATTAAAGATAGTTTGAAGTCATACTGAATAATTTCTAATTTGGACTTCATTTAATTCAGTTTCCTCCACTGTAGTTGAGAAGTCGGGTTGAAAATGGCGGATGGAACTGCTGACTCTGCCATTTCCTAGCAGTGTTGCATGGCTCCTCTCTGCCTGGGCTCAGACCCAGGGCTGATGCACACTAACTCCATGACCCTGAGACCATGACTTAACCTCTCCAATTCTCAGTTTTCTCAGCTTAAAAATGGGGACAATCAAAGGACCTGCCCTGTGGGATTGTTATGAGGATTTAGTATCAATACGATTTTACTAGCTAGCTAAAATTAGTGCTCAATAAATATTACCTATACACAGATATCATAAAAGGCTTAGATATTTTTGAGCTAGAAGATCCCTGAGGATTCATCCAATAAAAACAAGAACTATGTACACGACATAGATGAGGTATAAGGCAGTGAATTAATTCCTCCAAGACCACACAGGTTATAATACTAGAATCAATGCCTTATGACTTGTTTACACATAGACCCAAGTACCCACATGTGTATAGTCAAACACGCAGGTCATTTTGATGGTCTACACTGCTGTTCAGACATTATGATTCGGAGCCTCTGGCATGAATGGAAGTCGGGGTATGTGGATAGAGTTCAAGGGAAGGGAAGCATGCTGCTTCTGCCGCAGAAAGCGTACATGGAAGGAGGGGCGTAGAACTGTGTTTGCTGGGAATTATTGCCCCAGAGTCTGGTCTGGGAGAGGGCTGTGCCCTGAGAAAACTAGAGCAGGTTTATAAGTATGCCTGAGAAATGGTTCTGTGACGGAGACCCCACTTCCAATGGAAGTCAACAAATAAGGGGCTTCAGATGAACCTTGAATGTGCCCCCAGCACCAATCAGGGGTCTTCAACCCTGTGGGAAAGCACAGTGGGATTCTCTACCCCAAGGCTTTGGGGTTCTTCTGATGCCTTTGTGTAACAATGTCCCTTAGCTACATGAGGGACACATGTTCAAGAATTTACAGGTGAAATAATATAATTTCTGTAATTTTTTAAAAAGATAATGAGAAGTAGATGAAACAAGATTGAAATACTGAAAATCCTGAAGCTTGGTGATGGGTCCATGGAGTCTCACTCCATATTCTCTTTGCTTTTATATGTACATGAAATTTCTGTAATAAAGAGTCTTGAGATGTTTGTTGTCTTGATAGATAAGATGGGTTAATTATTGTAGTTTTATGTGCACTTCTTTGAATACTTACTGAAAATAAACTTGTTTATTATTTAGTGGTCACTTATAGTCTCTCATTTTCTGTACAGAGTCTTTGCCCATATTTTAAAATATGAGAGTAGGCTCTTTAATTTGACTTGTAGGATGTTTTAAGAATAATAGAGCCTTTTATTTGGTGTATTTAAATGTTCTATGTTGTTCTTTTTTAATTTGCATTTTACTTTTTTTTATATTTTTAAAGTATATTTATTTTTAAGTTTCAAATAGAAGTATTGATACATTTTCTTTTCCTTCATGGTGTGTGTCTTTGGTGTCATTTTTAGATCATTTGCCTTTAAAACATACTGCTTCTAATATGGCAACAAAATAAAAGATTTTGTTGGCCAAAAAAAGAAACCCTGCCTTTTCTAATCTCCTTTACACCTTCAGTGCTTCCGGCTATTCCTTTGCACCTCCGGATTCACTCTTCCATGCGTATTCGCCATAACCGGGCTTTCTCACCTCCCTGCTATGACCTTCAGGGTCAGTGCTACCCCAGAGTCTTCTTCCCCTAGAGCCCCCTCACTTCCTGCATCACCAGGAGGAAACGACATTCCCAGAATTTCTCCAGTACCCCTTTCTTCTCTGTCACTCTCTCTCTGTCACCACCCAGCCTTCCATCCCCACCCCCAACACTGACTCTATCTGTCCTGACCCTTCTTTAGTCGACAGGTAAGAGATGCCTTTACACCCACCACTTAGGTACCCTGGTGCCACAGCCCTTCTCAGAAATCTACAGTGCTACCCATTGCCTTCAAATATCGCCAGATTCTGTGAAGTGTTAGGTGACGCCTTTAATTTCTGGAGTACACCCTCCAGGCCCCCTACTTTGGCCATCTTACAGGCCACCCCCAGGACGTGGAGACATCTTGTGTTCCATGTTACGATGCTTCAGTTCTTCCATTCCCTTGGCCAGGCTGACCTTCCTCAACCTTGCTCACCTTTCAAAATCCTCCCCATCCTGGAAGGTCCACAGCCTTTGGCATCTCCACCGTCACTCTTCCTCTAATCCCTCACCCAGAGTGAATCCCCGCTTTCTCCAGATCCATCTCAATGCCACCTGTGCCCTGCGGAACCCTTAAGTCATTCTGTTGCGTATTCTGCTTAAGAAGCATTACCATGAAGATTTGAGATCCTCGGAGGCAGACCTTTTCTTGAGTCTTGGCGCATTTCCCAGTGCCTTATTCAGAGGGTGACCTAGATATTTCCTAACTTTATTTAGTTGACACTGTGTAAAGCAGTTCATGCTAATGATTTGGCTCTGAGTTTGGATCCTCACTAAGCTGAGTTTCTGTTCTGATTCAGCGAACAATCTTCTAATTGATCATTTAGTTTTTAAAAATGGATCACAGCACTCTTCTCCTTCCCCAGGTTCCTAGTCTCTGTAAGACGTCCAGTGAACCGGATTCTATAGCAGCAGATATTTGTCTTGCTTGTCAGTGGGCGCTTCATCCCCCTCTCACATGAATCCCAAACTCTTAGCTTTGCCCTGCTACCTGGACATACATTTTATTGTGACTATCTGCTTATCTAGTTGCCTGGAATGCCAACCTGTGTGTGATCTTGGATTTCCAGCCACCCTTCCTCTGTATTGATTCTGATCACTCTAACACTCACTGCTTGATTGGAGCCTTCCCCACACCTGCTACCCGGGTCTCCATACAGTATTCCCCTGGGCAACTTTAGACATTGCTATTGCTTTTGACCAAGACCCAGTCCCCCCATGACCACCCATCCGTATGTCTATCACTTCCCAGATACTGGCCCTCTCCTGCCCAGTCTCAATGAACTAACCCTTCCATGCCAAGGTATTTGTATATATATCAAGAAGATCAACTGGGAAGACTTCTTATGTGTTAACAGGATGTTGTGGACTTCTCTGCAGAACTAACTCTCTAACTGGAAAAATATGAGTGATTTTCTAATGGTGTTTAAGTCAGGAATCATGTACATGTTTAATCAGTTATACCATACTGGTTAATTATGATTTCAGATGAGAGGAGAAATCACTTCAGAATCTAAAGTTGTCTAGGCTGAACTTTCATTGGATAGTTACTTTTTAATCCATTCATTTTTATCAGTAAGTCACCTGATTGATCCCTCTCTCACAGTGCTTCTCAGCCAGGGATGATTTTGCCTCCCAGGGGATATTTGGCAATGTCTAGGGACAGTTTTGGTTGCCACAGCTAAGGAGGTGATGCTGATGAACACTGTGCAATGCACAGGACAGACCCCCAACGGAGAATGATACAGCCCAAAACGTCAGCCAGGCTGACGATGAAAAACCCTGCTTGGGTCACGAGGGATAATTACTATAACCTTTTGGAGCCTCGAAGGCACTTCTGTATCGTGGGAGATATAAGTTGCCTCAGACCCGCCACTGAGCCTATAGGGTTGGTTATGTATTGGTCTGTTGTGATCGGGCAGCTACCCTGACCTTTTCCGTGTGTAATTTCGTCCAATCTCCTCCTTTCCTTGGGGTGTAGAATGAACGATAGTCAATAAAATTCATCTGACACGTAGACTTGATGGTGTCTTATCTGTCTTCCATCCCTTCTCAGCCACCCTGCTACCCCACAAATGGGAAGCAAACTGCAGTCGCAGGGACCCATTTACCCTCCATTGTCCATAGGCTTCTCTTTCCCCCATCGGTGTTTCATCAGACTATTTTCAGCCTCGAGAAAAGTTTTCCTTCTCCCCTCCAGCACTTCTTTGCCCATGTCTGTGCTATTATGACATATTTCTTCATTATCCTTTCATCTTTTTTTGCCAGTACATTTCCTCTTTGATTAGATGGAACTCCAGCAATACCTGGCATTACCATGCTGCCTTGGGAAATTTATTTTTCAATGAGTGTTTACTGACCTTCATTTCAATCCATGAAATGTCACCATTTTAATTTGTTCAGTAAGTACACGACTTACTTTATTTGGGGAAAGAACACACAACTTAACGGCTATTTTGTGTTGACCTCCATAGGTTTACCTGAAGATGATGGATTCTCCAGGTTGTCTGGGAGTGGGACCTCCTCCTTTCAGAGACATAGAGAGAGTCACACCACTCAGGTAATGACCCCTCAATGCTTACCTTTGCTATGGTAACTGAAGTTAAATTCCTACAAGAGATTCATGAAGGTGTGACCAAGAGTGTTTGTTCTTATTGGACTAGGGAACACAGTTATTTTCAACTCTGCTGTAACTTTCTTCACCTCAATATTTTCTTTCCCTTTGTATCAGCTGACTGCTCTCTATTTTCTGCTGGTTTCACAAAAAGAAGAACATCCAAAACAAATAAAAATTAATAGATGGTTTCATATGAACTGTTATGACATAATTTATGTAGTGGCATTTTAAAATCACTGTCAGGTGAAGGGTATATTGCATCTGCTAAATGGTATTAGTATTTCCTGCATTTGGCCTCAGCTGAAATAGGAAGGCTGTAAGTGAGGACAACATGGAAATAAAATGCTTGAAGCCCCTGTGGTTTCATGGCCATTATCTCTCAGTTTCCACCTCAAATTCCATGTAATCCAAATTCATTTATAAACTATCATATGATCAGAACACTGCAAAATCAAAATGAGATTGCAGTTCACAAAACTGCTTTGATGTGCTTCAGTAATTTCACGTATATGCATAATGTGTTTGGCCTCAAAAATTTTGCCAATATAAAGAGGATTATCACTTTAAAATAAACTCTAGTGTTTGTAGAAAGAATAAAGGATTTATATCAATAATTTAGTGTCCTTTTTATGTTGAATTTTAAAATACTGTTTTCAATAAGTATCTTCAAAAAATATGACTTTGCTTTGAAGGTGGTACACAACCAACAATGTATCAAAGATTTTATTATCAGTATATTAAAGATTATTGCTTTAGCAGCAAGATTATTTTTTATGAAGTTACAGCACAACTTTTGCTTTGTCAAATATCTACATTAAAATCGTTTGAAAACTCAGTCAAGTATTCAGATGTTTTCATGAAACCAACTATCCAGCCAAAGATCTGTTTTCATCTGAACATTTGACATTATATAGGCACGGTTATATTATCAGCTGGGATTTTTAAAATAACACCAATGAGCTAGTGGGAAAAATCAATAATTTAATCTTAAAAATAAATCTTACAGTAGACAATATGCTGAAATCACTTACGCTGATATATAGGCATTGAAATAGAAAAAAAATGCTGATTGCTTGCAATAATAGATTGTCCTAATCTCCCCTCTGTTCCTTAGAGATGCATTTACTTTACCTTGTAAGCATTACAGCTGCTTTATCTATGATAATTCACGCGGGAACCTGCTTGTAAAGAACATTGGCTTGATTTTTATTATAGGGTTGGCTCCTATACGTTAGAGCACAGGGATAGATACATCCTTCCCAGGGCTCCCACTACAATGTGGTTCCTAGAGAAAAGGGTTAATTTTGAAAGAAGGTGCATAAAATAGACATCTCTGGAACTTTCCCTCTGAATTTTCATGGATTTGGCTAAGATGCAAAGAGAGATGGGAAATATCACCAGGAATAATTTTCCATTCCCAGTTTTCAATGAGGGCTTGTTTTCAAATGCAAACAATCTCCAGTTATCTCACAGAGCATTTTTTCAAGGAAATGGAAAACCAGGCTCATTTTCTTCCATGCCTGCTGTGGGCATTCTCCTGGCAGGACACATGTGTCAGTGTTGGGGACCTATAACAGTTATGTGGAACTATGCCTTGAATGGCCACACATCTCTCAGCATAAATGCTTCTTGTATGACATTTATATAGGAAATATGGACACATACAGGCATATTGCATTCTAGATTTTCTAGTAATGCTATTAAATAAGAATTCTATAAAATCAGCCCTGAACTGATTGGGCATGTAGCAATAAAATTAAATGTTGACTAAAAATTGAATTCCTATTTGAGGATGTCTATATTTTAATTAGCATCATCAGTGATTTTAATGAAATCCCTTTAAGGAAGATAAAATGTCTGGGTTTTACTGTAGATAAAGAAAACAAGAAATAGATTTAGTAATTTGCCAGAGGTCATAGGGAAAATGCAGTGTCCACAGTTTGAATGGATGTCAAGATCCTATGTCTTGTTTCTGAGACTGAGCTTACCATGACATTAAAAGCAATGGAGGAGTCATCCAACTTTTACATAAAATTTAAAGAAGTTTTGCTCAAGGTGAAAATTTTAAGTAGCTGTAGCAGACATTTGTGGTTTGTGTTTTTAGCTGCTGGCCACATATTTAAGCTTCTGGCCTACCACCATGATAATATAAGGAGAGAGATTTCACCTTCCTCCCTTCCTTTGAGAGCTGGATAAATGCATGTGAGATGGGCTCTGTCTATCCACCATGGGTTATGGGTTGAGAGACATACGATGGAAGGGACGAGGATAGATGTCGCCATGGGGGTGTCATCTGGCCACAGTGGCTCCCTCCAGTGGCCAAAGATGTTAGCCTGTGCTGTGACTGCGGTCACCGCGTTCACCTTGTGTGCAGCCCACGTGCCAAACCTGTCCTTAACTTCACGTCCAATTATTTTGCTTTCCAATAAATCTTCTACCTGTTAGAGTTAGTTTCTGTTGCTTGCAAAGAAGAATTTTGACAGACACACTAATCTGATTTTATTGTTATTATCTATAAAATTTACTTTATATCAAAGGGTTTTTTTAATTTTATTTTTTATTCTTTATTTTTTAATTGAAGTATAGTCGATTTACAATGTTATGCTAATTTCTTCTGTACAGCAAAGTGACTCAGCTATACATATATATACATTCCTTTTTTATATTCTTTTCCATTATGGTTTATCACAGGATATTGAATATAGTTTCCTGTGCTATACAGTAGGACCTTGTTGTTTATTCATTCTAAATGTAATAGTTTGCATCTACTAACCCCAAACTCCCAGTCCACCCCTCTCCCTCCCCTCCTCCCCACTGGCCACGGCAAGTCTGTTTTCTATGTCTGTGAGTCTCTTTCTGTTTTGTAGACAGGTTCACTTGTGCCATAATTTAGATTCCACATATAAGTGATATCATATGGTATTTGTCTTTCTCTTTCTGACTTATTTCACTTAGTATGATCATTTCTAGTTGCATCCATGCTGCTGCAAATGGCATTATTTTGTTCTTTTTCATGGTTGAGTAGTATTCCATTGTGTACATGTACCACATCTTCTTTATCCATTCATCTTTCAAGTTTTACATAGATTGTGCATTATTCTTAATGTAGATGTAAACAATTTTCTAATAGGGGTAGAACCTCCATAAATAGCTTCTTTTCTCAAGGTACAGAATATAGAAAATGTAGTTTATGTTCCATTCCATCGTATTTTAAAAATTAATTTGCAAAATGTAAGGACTTTATGTAAAAGTAGTAAAAATCAATTTTGCTTAAAATATTTGGGGGCCTCCCTGGTGGCGCAGTGGTCGAGAGTCCGCCTGCCGATGCAGGGGATGTGGGTTTGTGCCCTGGTCTGGGAGGATCCCACATGCCATGGAGCGGCTGGGCCCATGAGCCATGGCCACTGAGCCTGTGTGTCCCGAGCCTGTGCTCCACAATGGGAGAGGCCACAACAGTGAGAGGCCTGCGTACCGAAAAAAAAAAAAAAAAAAAAAAAAATTTGGAACTAGTAAAAGCTGAGACACTAGCTGGATCGAGTATGTGGCTGTGATCATTTATGCTCCTTATGTAGAAGGCTTGGTAGGTCCAGGCTGTGAACTAAGGTGAACTATTCATGTCCTTCTGCACCCCAGGGCACAGGTAAACCAGCAGTGATGGTGTGACATCGTGGAATTTCACATCCTAGTCCTGAAGGGGGGCTTTGTGGCATTTCTCAGTTCTCAAAACTGGAATCGCAGAGGTTGAAGAAGCCACGCCATGTTGGTTTTTGAATTAGACAGTGTATAAAAATACCATGCCATTTATCTACTTGCCATTTTGTAACATGTGAAATCATTTTTTTTTAAGTTTATACCATTTGGCATGATTCAGTCCCTTAGAGGTAAGTCAGTGGGGAGAGACTCAGCACTGAATGAAATACTGAGAATACACCCACCAGCCTAGAGGACTTATTCGTGTTTGTGCTGAGACTGCAATGCTGACTCAGGGGGCCAGGTAACCTGACACAGGGAGCCCACGGATTATAAATAGAGCGAAAGCCTGAGCAGAGCAGAAGAGGGCGGGCCTGAAGGCAGGAGGGCAGCAGAGAGGATGGATGAAATAAAGTGCTCAGTGCTTGCCCTCGGCATAAAATTGCTATTTGCACATCTGTTTAGGGGTCCACACTTGACATTGAAAAATGAGATTACTTTTTATTTGAGCACAGTTAATTTGTATTTACATTCTCATTTTAACTTTACCAGATTTCACTTCCTGACATTTTATTCCTCTCATCTATCTGTTCTGCCCAGTAATATTGTGTGGTTTACAATCTTCGATTTTCGTTATGGGCATTTATTGTATTTCTTGTCAAAATTTTTTATATTCTTTGGCTTTTTAAAAGAGCACTAAAAGTTATTCTTAATATCTGTAATATTCAAATATTCAATTTAAGAAATCATTGATGGTTTCTGATAAAATAGTGGCAATCCAGTGCCTGAGAGCTTAATAAATATCTACTCCCTTCCGTCACAGCCGCCAGTGAAAGCCCTAAAAGAATCAATATGCAGTTGATCCACATCAAGAAACGAATCGTTATGTGGTTTGTTTTACTGAACCATCAAAGGAACCTTTTTGTAATGTCACATATCAAAGAAAAGAAGAGTTGCAGATCACCCAATAAACCCAATGCTTTCTTTCTATATTCATTTGATTTGTCCCATGGACTGCTTGAACTACATTGTGGCATGGAAAAGAAACAGTGTGTTAGATAAAATAACAAAGTGTAGACACTTTTCCTTTAATGTTAAGGGGGTAATTCTAAAACACATGGTGGGGAATCGAAATTAGATAACCATTTCCAAAGGAAATATGTGTATTTCACTTGTAAGCTACAAACCGAAGGAGATCTATCATAGAAAGCTCTTCACACAGCTGAGGTTTCGGGAAATCAGTATGCACCACTCGTGACTTCCATATTATGGGCAAGCAATGAAGGCAGTAAATTAATTTGATGGTTAAGAGTTAAATGGCAGTGTTTTCAACAGGAAAGGGACATGTCCTGTATAGATATATAGAAACTTGGAAAATAACACAAACAAATCCTATATTTTGTATTTTTTCCTTCATAGAATTGCACCATATGTGTACCCTAAATGTATTTAAATGCAGAATGTTTTTCCAGTGATGACATTGACTATTATCAATGAGGAAAAATCAATTTTAAGAAATATGAAAGGAACGAGAACTCAGAATTGTAACTATGTGTTTTTTGTTTCTTTGTTTTGTTGAAGTATACTTGGTGACTATGTTTTTAAAAAGGAGAAAGGTCTTGTGATATCTCTGCAGGCTGAGGTCAGGGGAGCACTCCAGGTGGGGAAGGAGCAAAGACCCTGGACAGGAGCCGGCCTGGATTGCAAGATGGCCAGCGTGGCTGGAATGGAGTAACTCCATTCTGCAATACGACTAGATGTTTCCCTGAAGAGCAGTAGAAATTACCATTAGCTATAAGTGTTAATTCTAGAAAAAGGGAACTTTTAAGTTATAAATGACAGCAAGAGGCTAAATGTAAAATCCCAGTTATGACTGTATTACATTGTCTTCCTTCAAAACCGTTAACCAGGTTTGCCTTTTCTATAAGTGGAAAATATAAGACAAATAGCTCTGTTCCTGCTCCAGATACAGAGAACTGGAAGACTGATACCTGGGAACCTGGGCACCAGAGTTTCCGACTTATTAAGTGTACTGCTCTGTACATTAATGGGGCCTGACAACTTTGAAAGCAAAATTTAGGCTAAAGGAACAGAACGTTTTCCATGGTGCTGAAACGTAATCTAGCCAACCTTGGTAAAGGAATTTATTTTATGACCTTAGTAGACCTCCAAGACCTGATTTTTCTCTGATTTCTATGATTACACTATTATTTGAAACTGTCATTTCTGACAGAGTCAGAAATAGGTTCTAAAACAGATGAACTATGATATTGGGAAGAAGTGTCATGAAGTCAATGACATAAAAAGTCTAGATTTTGAAGCCCAAGTGGATTTAAGTTAATTGTATACATTTGCAGGTGATTTTTAATATCTGTTTTGGGGAAGGAGTCTTGATTAAAAAGATCTGCTCTTGTATGTTGCCTACTTTGGCAGAATCTTATCTATTTTCCTTTCTAATGCTTCCTGACATCTCTTTTCCTTTCTCTATTTTCTCTAGCATTTGTACCCACACGATTTGCAATGACTATGTCTTAAAGACACAGTCGTTGACCCCTAGGCACCACCCCTGGCAGACACAGTGCCCACCAAATCCATTTCTTTGGAAGCACTTAGCTAGACTACGTTTCCCAGCATGCTTGTGGTTGGGAGTGGTCATGTGACTGAGATACAGCCAATGGAGCAGGAGCCGTACTGATGTGCGCTCCCTCCAGCCTTGGCCCATGCAAACCTCCCTTGGACTGTGAGTGCTTTATGACCTTTCCCATCCAAAAGCTGGATACACAATACTCCAAGACCCTGGAAGATGCAGAGTACATTTGTGACAACGTGGAGGTCATCCATCCACTGATCAGAAACACCCATTTTAGCCTTAACATGAACAAGGCTAAAATGGGTGGATTTTGTGTCAATCCACTGGTATTTGTGGTTTGTCTGTTACAGCATCTTGGGTAACGTAAACTGGTACCCTTTCTCATTTATTTGGCCTAATGTTTTATGTGTTGCTACTGAGCATTATTTATAGTCCTTAATTCACTAAGTTTAGCCTCCATTATTATTTAGCAATCTTTATTCTTTAAGGTAGTAAAAATCATGCCTGTTCATGTCTTCTTTTTTTTTTTTTTTTGTTCATGTCTTCTGATGATAGGGTTATTGGAATGCAGCTTATCAGACATTTTAATACAAAATAATGATCACTGGTGTCCCCACCGAGTCATAAATATGTAAAACCAAAGCTTGTAATTCTTAACAACTGCTCGCACAGAAATCCCTCTAAATCAATAGACTTTATTTTACTCAGGGACAAAGTCAGACCCCTATAATATACTGGGCATCCTGGAGAAATGGTCTAATACTCTTAGGACCTATTTGTGCATTTAATGATTAGAGGGAATTGCCTCTCTTGTCTCTCCTTCTCAAGCGGGTGACTCTAACTGGTAACTAAACTTTGGAGGGAGACTCAAGGTTGAGGACAGAGGAGATGTTTCCCCCGTGCAGTGAGTTCCACGGTCAGTGGAGTTGCTAAACTAGGCCCCTTTTCTTAAATATAGTTGATTTTTAAAATCCATTTGGATTGGGTTAATAGTTTTATTAGCATTCAGTTTCACGAAGTGGTTTTCCTCATTCTTATTTAATTATATTTAATACCATAACACAGATTGTGATTGTTTCCGGAAATAAGTATTTTGATAAATGAATAAGTTAACAGGTAAACTGTGCCCTACAAAGCAATGCAAGTGAAGATACTGGCTATTTGGACAGTGGGGTTAAATATCCTTGGACTTGGACCCTCCATCCTCTGGAGGCTGTGGAGTGCTTATCTGCCATGGTTGTGACCCTTGCTTTCCTCACTTTCATACCTATATCTTATCTCCTTTCTGACTTATTCACATCTAGTTCAAAGCTAACTCTCAAGTTGTACACCACATGGCACAGTGTTTTCTCTCTCGTGTTTTTCGGTCATTGTCCATGTAGACGTGAACAAAAGTGTGCACACCATTCCTTATCCCACTCGACCCAAGTTGCCTTTCTTCTTTGTGTGTCCGACTCATCCTTTCAGTCCAAAACAAATCCCACAGCCCAACAGAAATCTCTTGGCCATATTGGCTTTGAAATGAGTCCTGTCTCCTCTGTATTCCAACAACAGTCATTCCGTCTGTAATTTATTAATCAGTTGTGTCTGTAATTTATTAATCAGTTAATGCTGTGCTTCCTCATGAAGATTTTGCACTGACGTCCTGTTTAAGCATGTTTATTCATCTAACTCTTTATGTTTTTATGTCCTGTTGCTCATACTCAAATGAAAGCCTCTTGAGGGAGCAGGTCATACTGCGCAATTCTAAGTCCCATAGACCCCATGACGGTACTTTCTGTCTCACAGTCATTGAAAGCACATGTGTTCATTGATTAGCAGAACAAGAAAAACTTCTTGGAAGTCAATGTGATTAAGAAGGTCGACTAAACTCAATATACTTGGATTTGAATCCAGACTCTACCACTGACTAACCAAGTGAGTTTGGGCTTTAAAGATGAATTTCAGCATCTGTGAAGAGGCTAATAATCCTTAACCTGCTTATTTCACATGGTTATGAGATTTTACTAGAATAACCTGTGAAAATGCTTTAAGAATATGAAACAAGATCATGAAGATGATGCTTGAAATGGGCTCTGGAAACCTTAGAGCTTTCTGTATCTGGGCATACAAACTGGCACTGTTACAGAGAAGATAAATAGAATTACAGAGTGTGTTCTGGGTACATCTGATTGAATTGACATATAGAGTCTATGTGAGGGTGAGTGATGATGAAGCTAGAATAATTAGTGTGGTCAGAAAATACAGGGTTTTCTGTAACATGCTAAGGTGTGTGGACTTGACTCTTTAGTCTAGGACAAGGCGGCGGCATTGAAGATTTTTGAACAAGCAAATTTTATAAACAGACTTATCCTTTAGAGAGAGAAAATCTAGTAGATTACTTGTCCTTAATAATACCTCCTGGTATTTGCAGTGAGCTTCCCATATAATCCCAAGAAAAATATTTTTAAAGGAATTGTAATACTCTTACTTTCTATGTTTCCGTTATAATAGATTTATGTTTTTCCATGTATTCTCTGTATTTGAACCCATTACTGTAATATGTCATTACTATAAATGTACTCTAAATATATGTTATTAGTTTTTGCTACAATCTTCTAGTCACTAATACTGGTACTGCCATGTTTTTAAATGAATTGAGGTAAGAGACCAGAACTCATACAAAATCCATATCCTGAAATGTCACAAATTAACTGTCGTGTGATGCACAATCATGAGTTTCTATTTTATAACTTTCCATCAGTAGGGAGAAACGTGCATCCACTCATCAGAGTCCATTTTTATTCTTAACTTTGGACTTAAAATCAGCTGCAAAATGCAAATAACTGTCCATTTAAATTATATTAAATGTGCTCCAATATAATATTACTTATTATAAAAATAAAGGACAGCGGTTAATTTTTTTTAAAGAAATCAACTTGCACAGATAAGGTAAAAAAAAAAAAAGTCCTCTCTTCCTTCCCTCACTGCCTGTTGTCCAGATATATTCTTGTTTCCAGTAGAACCTGTTCCTTTTAAGGGATATTTTCCCTTCTTTAACCCATAGGCAAAAAGGGAGACAAAATAGCAAGAAAGAACTTAATTGGATTGCTGTCTAAATGACTATTTCTGCATTAAGAGGGATCAACTCTCTTCTGCCTAAACCAGAAATGCTGTTTTGGTTTCAGATCATTTTCTTGATTTTCTTTTCTAAAGTATGGAGATACACAACCCTTTAATCAGAGACTTTTTGAATCAAATTTCATTTTAAGCCATGTCATTGGGATCTATTTAGGTAAACGTTGGTTTTACAAACTGATTTTCAAATTTCATTTTTGAATGCGTTTCCTCCAACATGTTGTTAGCATGAGTGGAAAGAGAATTTGCATTTGAAACACTGATATTCACTATTCAGTCAGCCAAGAGGCTGTCTTCTTTTAATTTCCATAAATGTCAGTAAATGCCTCTTTTCACCTTTGGGTGAATAGTCAATAGAAAAATCAATGCTGTGACAAATGAACAGCAACATGATTTTACATATGAATTATTTAACAAATACTATTTTTATCCTAGAAGGGAAAGACTTAAGGTAAAAATCAGCAGCAAATTATTAATTTACATTTATTAATATTATTCATAGAAATGCATAGCCATAGGAAGTGAAGAAAATTTGTATCTCATTTTTTAATTAGTTCATGTCATAGGACTCTGTTAATGACACAATAGAAAACCATTAAAAATTAGCAAGTAGATATATCTGTAATAAACCTCATTAAGCCTTTACATAATGTTGTGCTTCCCTCTGGGTTGTGAGAGATTTTGTAGTTTTTAACCCCTTAAGGTAAGTGCACAGATTATAAAAGTCCCACTTAGGGATGTAGAACTTGCAAGAGGTCACTGAGTCAAATTCTATCTTCACGTCTAATTGCTGTCTCCTAGACATTAGAAGACACAAAACAGCTTACAAATCTGGAGTTGGGGGGTGGTGAAGAGGATGGAGTCTAGATTCATGTCTTTTAAATACCAAATCAACAAGACTTTTCTCAATAACAGGGGGGAAAAAAACACATTATTTTTAACCCTATCCTGAGTTGTCCAGGTCGTAATCACCAGTGTCTTAAGTAACACTATTTTCTAAGGATTAATTTCAATTAAGGAATCTTCTTGTTAAATATCTGCTGAAAGGAAGGGATTTTGTTCCAGGTTGAGGATCCTAGCCCATAGGGAAATGACTTCAGACTGTGATCATCTGTGTGTCTGTTCACATGTTCTGGGAGATTGACATGGGCTGATCAGAGGCATGCCTGTTTACTGAACATGGATGGCTTAGCTTCTCCCTTGCTCAATCCTTCCATAAGGGCAGAAAGGAGAAAGTGGGGCTATATATGCAATCCAGGCCACATTTTAGGGGGTCTAAACTGACAGGAGGGTGTCAATTTAAAATGCTGACCACCCCTTAAGTGCAGCCTACCTGCAGTGCCTCAGGTGTTGCTTTCCAGTGGTGTTGGAGGAGTCACATTATCCCAGCTCCCAGTAAATACTTAAACCAAGTGGACGCTAAGCTCTGAAGTTTCCAGATCTCTTCCAGGTGTCAGATTTTCAAATAAAAATCACAGAATAATTTCCAAGTGTATTATTAGATCCTCCACCAAACAATTTGTTTTCAAAGACATTTAAGCTGACAGATAGTGTGTGCCCTTTTCTAGAAGCCTGAGTTTTGCACCTGTTATAGAATAGTACCATTTTCCCCCATGACATCCAAAAATAATAATTCTGGGCACAAGATGTCTTAGTCCATTCTGGCTGCTGTAACAAAATGCCACAGACTGGGTGGCTTATAAACAACAGAATTCTATTTCTCACAGTTCTGGAGGCTGGAAGTCTGAGATCAGGGTGCCAGAGTGGTTGGGTGAAGTCTGTTTTTCAGGTCACAGACTTCTGGCTGTGTCCTTACGGGGCAGAAGGGGTGAGGGAGCTCTGTGAGGTCTCTTTTATAAGGGCACTAATCCCATTCATGAGGGCTCCACCCTCATGACCCAATCACCTCCCAAAAGCCTTATTCCAAATACCATCACTTTGGGTGTAGGACCCCAACATGTGAATCTGGGGGACACACATTCAGACAGTAGAATAGGATAAGCCTATTTGATTGCTTGAGGCATTGCATCATTTGGCCACCCTGAAGTCTAGGGTGACTGTCCCACGCTCTTCAATGATCCCTCTCACCAACCATTCAAACCCATGTAGGCAGGTCTGAATTCAGAGTAACTAACGAGTCCGGGGCACCTCACACCCTGTGTGATTTCAGAGCAGCAGAGCATTTTTAGTACATTCCCAGGGCTTTACAGTGTTTGAAAGGGCCTTATCTGAATCTGTGAGATGTGAATTACATCTCAAGTCTGAGAATTCATCCACAGTCTGTCTGGCATTGCTCAAAGGCACTCTCTTCCTTTCCCTTCCCAGAAATTGATGGAGGTGTGGTGCTCAATTACCCCCCAAGTTTATAAAAAAGTGAAACCACAAGTCTGATACACTGTGATGACATTTGTCCCTTTTCTCAAACATGCATCTTGGCATTCATACACTGACTCCATCCAGACCCTCTACGTAAGTGCATTGGATGCACTGTGCTGGGCAGAGATTAATTTACTAATTTACCAGTTTTAGACTCTAAAGGACACCCATAGTCTTGTCAAGCAGTGACTAATTTTACTCACAGGGAATTCTACCCACTTAGATCAGAATTTCCCCCCACTTGCATATTATAATATATATGACCCTTTTTCAATAATAATATAATGTCAATTAAGTGTATACACATATCATTATGTAAAATCTCTTTATCCTTTTAGCTTTTACTACAGCTGTAAAATCAAAGCCAATTTACAAATTGAGTGAAACAAAAACCTACAAAAGCTAGAAAACATTAAAATTCACATTTATATTAGGTATGATTTTCTTTAGATGAAATTACTGTTGACAATATGAATCTGGTACTGACTCAAATCCATGAACTTTGGTACAGATCTGCCATCTTGTGCCTTTGATTGATCCCAGTGTATCACTTCTATTTGAACTGCTAGGCAACCTACCCTATGATGTCAAATCACTTAGCTTTTTATTGGAGGAAAGTGCCTTATTTGAATATCAAATCCATCGACCTTTTTCTCATTAACCTGAAACAGTATAAACAATATTAACTGTGTCAATCTGCTTGTAAATAAAATACGAAGTCAGAAAATTAAATCTCACTGAGCGCTAGCTTAAAAAGTAGGTACTCAAGTGATCCCAAGCACATACAAATGAAAAAGCAAAAAAGTTTAGGCTGTCCCAAGAACTTGAGGACCCCTGAAAATACATATACAAATCCCAGTTTCCAAAACATTTAACTGTTGTTTAAACTACTCACTACTGCCCTTTATATCTTACTCTAAGATTCAAAAAACTTCTAGACCTTCTTCTTGCATAACTTTCTTTAGTTGTAAATCATATACAAATCCTAGTTATGTTATAAGCCTAGTGTGTTGCTCAGTATTTTGAAATCTTCTTGTTACTAAGGAAGGAGAAGACTATTGTATATTTTTATAGGGCCACACATTTCCTTTAACATTATCTGATGGAGTCATCAGGATCATCATAATTCAGAATGTTTAGGGATTTTCTCAAGTCAAAGAGTTAGCCATGACACGATCATAATTGCCCGCATTTATAGGACACTCATTACATTTTTAGGGCGCTCTTAAGTAGCCCACATCTGTCCTTTTGAGGTAGATGATTACTGTGCACCCACTTTACAGGTGTGGAAGCTGATGGGCTTGCTTAAGGTTACACAACCATTAGGTGCCAGATTCAGGATTCCAGTCCAGGCACCCTGGCTAGAGAGTCCTGGTTTGTCCACCATCCCATCCCTGTTCACACCAGAATCCAAGTCCCCGTGGGTTTGTGATTCCCTGTTAGAGAATGGAGTTCAGTGTCAAGCCCCATGGAAGTGCCTTCTTTCCCCCTTTCTACCCGGTGCCCATTTCATTTTTCAAAATTCAGATCAAAGCCACCACCTCTGTGAAGTCTCTCCAGACCTTCCTCCATACAGCCCCCTTCCCCAGGTAAACAGTGAAAAAAAATTTTAGAAAACCTCCCACTCGTTGACGTACCCCATCTCCATGCCCCGTGCAGCATGTTAAGGCACTGATGTCATTGGCATGTCTAAAAATTCCTTTAAAAGCAGGGCGTTAGTCATTTTCATGGCACACAGAGGTGGCACCACATAGAACCCAGAGGTTCCTAGGTGTGGAACACTTCTTACTTTCCCAACTACAGCTCTTGCCTTCTGGTTCTGAAAGAGAATGTTTTCATGTACAAACACTAGTCTATAAAACATGCCAGAAAAGAAAATAAGTAAGGAAGTAACTATCTGAAGTGGTGACATGGGCTGTAGTTATATCTTTTAAAGCAATGGGGAGCAAGATTTAAGCTAAAAGACACCAATATGACATCCTTTAATCTCCAAATAAATCAGGATCAATGAGACCTGGGTGAAGCCAGCTGACTCCAGGCCCACACTGCCAGTGGCATCCTTAAGCCCCAGAGTCACTTCTCTTTATGAAAAGAAATGGTTCCCTTTTGATACCAAAGCTATTTTGTGTTACAAAATCATCATTGCCTTTTTAATGCTAATATTTAATTTGTTGTGAAATAACAAATAATGGTAAGGGAAGCTCTAATGGTTTTTGTTACTACAAATAGGACATGAAATTTAAAGAATGACAAAACACTGATTTAGATGTTTTTACCGTGCTAGATAATATTGCAGATACTTTTTTATTCCTCACCTATTACTTGACCACAATTTAAATAACATTCATAGTTGTATTTGGTTGCTATTCTAAAATAGTAAAGCTCTGTCACTGCCTGTGACAAATACGACTCTTGTGCCTCATAACCTGATACATTTAATAAATCTAAATAAAGTAGATTAAACATCATTAATCAGGGCATCCTGTCCTCATCTTCTGATCCGTTTATTGTCTCACAGATCATTTTTTTAAACTACCCTTTGAACTTCATTGTGTTGAAAGTAGTGACCTCTCAAATATCCTTACACAGAATTTTAACCTTCATTTAAGGCATAACCTGTGAAGATTCTTTGTGTTTTTTTTAAATGGAGATCAATAATGTTAATACTTTAGCATCTCATTTATGCCATTCCAGCAACTCTGTTTCTATACCTATTAGATTTTACTCAATACCTATTAATCTCTGTAATACAAAGTTTCATGGGATCTCTCAAAAGGAGAGTGTATTCTGAGCATTAGTTTGATTATTGCAAACATCAGTCAAATTTTTGCTTATCAAGGAAGCATGGAGAGCTCTTGGTGGTGGATTCAAAGATGGTGTTCTTCTGTACCCACTACATTATTCAAGACATCGATACCCTCATTAAGAAAGTGCTTTCTAATGCTTTGTGTGTATAAGTTTCACCTTTTATAATGTGCTTGGGAATTCAGATATTTTTAGTAAACGTTGAGAAGCTTTGAAAGGATAGAGAGCATTTTTTTTTTCAGTGAAACCGTGACTCAGGGGATTTGGGACATTTTATGTCAAAATCCCTGCCCACAAGCCTAATTCAGATCAGCAGCTGCTGAAAGTCACTCTCAGCAGATCGGGCTGCTTCTATGGAGTGACTCAATCTCTAAATCTTTCCTGTTAATGAAGGTCTTAGCAGAGGGTCACACCTAGTGTATATTTTTGGTCATTATGAAAAGCTGCTGAAAAGAGTTTAGGATTGAGAATAACTATAGAATAGGTGTATTTTGTGCTTGATAAGAGGACAGAGTGTGTGGTCACAACAGCATGAAAACAAATGCAACACATGCCAGCCGGCTGCAGAAGAGCAGCACCAACTGCAGGGTGGAGATTTGGATTCTGTTTTTATGCTTTACTCTGTTTTGTTAGGAATTGACCTCCATTTATAGATACAGATATAGATATAGATATTTGCATCTTTCTTTTAGATTAATTGAAATTTATTATTTCATAATAATTTGTTAATTATACATTCTATCATTATTCTTTTTGTACATTCCTAGAGAATAAAGCATGAATCCTTGATTTATTTCATCTTTAATTGTATTACTTCTGTCATTTTCCTAATACTGCTAGAAACTCAGAACCTCTGAACTCCATGTAACCCCTCCTGATTTTTGCAGTTATTGTTGGCGCATTGTTCTAATATGACTTAAAGTCTATAAGACATTTTCCAAACACATAACTTGTATTCATCCATGGATTTAATTCCAGTGTCCTTAATCCTCTCTTAAATTTCCATTTTTTTTCATCTAGGATTATTTTCTTCACCTTAAAAAAAATAGTCAAGATCTGTGATAGCAAACTTCCTCGTTCTTGTTTGTCCAATAACATTTTATTTCACTTTCATTTTTAAAGGATTTTTTTTTTTTGAGTCTAGAATCCTAGGTTGAATTACTTTCTTTCGGTACTTTAACTTGTGATTCATTGTTTGCTGGCTTCCAGTATTTCTGTTTAAAAGTCAGCTTTCATTCTCATTGTTGCTCCTTTGAAGGTATTGTGTTTTTTCTTGTAGATTTTGAAAACATTTTTCTTTGTCATTGACCTTTGGCATTTTTAATATGATTTGCCTTCTTTTCTTATTGTTGGTGGTGGAGTGTATTTATCGTGGTTTACCAAACTTCTTAATATGTATGTGGGTGCCATTCACAAGTTTTGGAAACTTATCTCTGAATATTGTTTTGCCACTTTCTTTATATCTCTTCTATCAATACTTCTGCTACTCCTTTTCTGTTTATGTCTACTCTGCTATTTCTTTTATTTGTCCATCTTTTTCTCTGTTCTTTTAAACATTTAATCACAGGTATTTTAAAGTCTTTATCTGCTAACTCTAAACCTGGATCATCTGTGAATCTGTTTTATCTTTTGATTTGGGGTAGATTTCCTTATCTCTTCCCATGTATAGTAATTTCTAATTGCATGCTAAGCATTGTGTGTAAACAAACTATAGACACTACTGATGATGTTTTCTACCTGAGGCGATTCCACCATCCTGTGTTAGGAAGCAAAGATAAGAGGTGGTCACCTCAATCCAATCAAATATTCCACAGTGATGGAAAACCAGTCTCCCTCTGGTTCTCCTCTCATCCTCAGGCTGCACCCTCCTGTGCTTGGACTGAGAACCTGACAGGCGTTTGTTCATCAGCAGTGAAACATTACAGTAGCTCCAGCTCTGCCCTTCAGAGATCCAGGCCCCATTCAGCTGTGCACCCAACTCAGTTTCAAAATCTGCAAGTCTTGAAGATGAGACTAGTCAGGCACTTGAGGCTGTCATCTTCCCTGTCATACTTTTGCTTCTGAAGCACCTCTATCACTATAGGAGATTTTCCTCTGCTTTTTTATAAGCTCTTGACTCAAGGCACCACTCGCTCATATACTTGAAGAACTCAACAAATGTCCTTTGGGGAAAATGACCATGCATTTGAGGGTCCTCAAGTTTTCAAATTGTGTCTCTTGTTCCCGTGCAACTGCAAAATATGGCATGGACTTTCTTTCTTTTAGAAAGGGCCTACAGAAGAATTCAGAATTAGCAAATGTCCCCAGGAGAAAAAAATAGTAGCTGTTAATTATTTGATTATCTATTCACTCAGAAAGATTCTTCCCATCCAGAATTTTAGTTTCTCTAGTTCAAAGTTTTGCCAGAGCTTTCTGTTGTTTCAAAATTATGATTTTTGGTAATGTATCCCATTTTTGCACTTTTGCAATGGGTGCAGTAACCTGTCATGACCTAAACATCCTAGACAGAAGTAAAATGTCCTTGTTTTATTTCTAAACAGATCAACATTAAGTTGTGTTACTTCAGAAAGATGGTATCTCAAGGAAGCGCTGGGAAAATAATCTACTGAGATGATCAATTAAATATTCTCCATAAGAATAAATCCAAGGACTGTATTTTTCAGAGATGGCTATTATATGATGAGTGTGCCAAGAACATGTATACAAATATTCAATATCCAATGAGGAAATGAGACTGAAGCTAAATGTAATCACCACAGCATCCACTAGTGGAGAAAATAGAGGAACTAAGATATGTTAGCGAAAGAAGCACACAGATTTCACTCAAATCCCAATGAGAAAAAGAAGTAAAGGGGAAGTTGATATAGGGATGCCGGTCTTTGGCATATATCAGGTCCTGGACACCAGCTATTGGGCAAATGACAAGTACTGTGGGGTAATAGGAAGACACACCCTGGAAACAGACTGCCTGGTTCCACCATTTTCCGTGTGACTTTGGGCAAATGACTTAACCTCTCTGTGCCTCAATTTCCTCATCTGCCAAATGCTAGCACCGCTTTGTAGAGCTCTTGGGAGCATTTCATGAGTTAATATTTGTAAGGGGCTTAGAAAAGTACTGACGCATCTTTAGCATTCTGAAGTGCTCACTAAATAACTAATTTTATGCACACCCTCCCACCCGGCTCTCTTGGCTCACTTCCCTGACAGTAGAGGCAATCTGGCTTCCACAAGAGTCTCTCAGCAGGAGAATTCTGACTTCCGGGTCATTCTGGTGCAGTCCTGGGGACCAGAGAGAAACCCCCTTTTAAGGGGGGTATACTGCTTTAGCCACTCACTTTCTATCAGTGCCTGGAAGTTGCTTTGGGGATTGGACGGTCACAGGCCTGTTTTGCACACTGTTTGTCTAAGCTTCAATTGGGAGAAATTCCTTTTGCTAATAACCAGCCCAGAAATCTAGTTTCGTACTTCAGGTATGGGTTTGACCTCCCAGCTTCTGTGTTTTAACATTGTTTCTTGACATTCAGCCATTTCTGTGATTCTAGGCTTTAAAACCTTCTTTCTCAGGTGAACAAGAGGCTTGGGTGTCCAGGTGAAGGTGTTGGCTTTAGAATTGTATAGAACATGGATGGTCTTGTTGTTTTCAAGTGACTATCCTCACATAAGCCAACCACCATGCCCTGCTTTGTTTTATTCTCATTTATCTTGATGGAAAGCATGGAAGTGATGTGGGAACAAAGTAGTAGGTGCCTTGAGGCCGTCTCGTTCTCTCTGAATTCTCCCCAGTAGTCCCATTCTGATGTCCAGAATCTCATTTTGTTAAACCAGCATACTCACTACAGAGCTGACAGAAAATTTGGTTTCTGCAGCGTGCAGCTGCTCCAGATGACTGGCTGCTGGCAGAGGGCAGAGCCCACAGCATGTAGCCTGCCTGTCCCCACATGCCCTAGCTGCCCCTGGGGGCAAGCTCTGCCTCTCTTCAGGGACCCCAAGGAAGCCAGACCAAGCAGCTGATACACCTGCACACAGTGATGCCCTCCTGCAAAGACCCCTGAAGTTCCCATGTCTGTGGACTCCTGGGGCTAATGCATGATGGTCAGAGTTGGGGTCACATGACCTTAAAAGGTGTTGACTAGTAACTGTGCGTAGACAGAGGGGTGGAGCCTGGAGTGGGATGCAGCTGAAGAAATCCAGCAACATCTATTATAGACAGAATTATAAGCATGATACATTCAATGAAGAAAAAGTCCAAGATGTCGTAAGAATGTATATAACAAGAGAGGTCAAAGGGCAAACAGACATGTGATTCTTTCCTGTATCACTGGAGATACTTCACCTGTTCCCCAGGGTACTTACCCTAACTGATTTCCCAGTTCCATTCATCCTCCTAATTCGGCAGTTCACAGCCGACCTGCATTGGATGCCGTTTCCCAGGGCAGCAGAGCCACGAAGTTCTAGAGGAGATGTCCAAGGTCTCTTTCCACCCCATCAGAGCCCTGGCATCCAGGTGTTGCTCTTATACTTCTCATTCCTTCACAGTATTTGATGCTGCTCTTTTTCCCCCCTGCTTCCCTCCCCCAGGTAATCCATCAGCTGAGGTTGTCCGAGAATGAGAGCGTGGCCCTTCGGGAGCTCCTGGACTGGAGGCGGAAACTCTGCGAGGAGAGAGGAGACTGGCCACAGATCCTGCACCACGCGGAGCCCAGGGCACCTCCGCCACCTCCGTGCAAGAAGCCCACACTCCTGAAGAAACCCGAGGGGGCCTCCTGCAGCAGGCCGCCCCCCAAGTTCTGGGACACTACCCTGTGATGGGCCCCGACTGCAGACTTGCTGCCTGGAGATGCCAGGTTCACAGACAGAGGCTGCCCCGGTACATGCTAGGGGCTCTGTCCACATCTACACGAAAAGCACAGGACAGCCCAGTTAAATACACGAGATTCCCTGGGTGTGTGAGTGTGTGTGTCTCTGTGTGCGTGTCTGTGTTTTCTCGTATGTTCTGCGGGGATGCACTCTGATCTTCAGGCTCTGTGGTCCTAGGGCCGTTCCACCCCGAGGTAGTGAGAGAAAGGCCGGACAAAGTGTGGATGAACAGGGAGAGAATGATGGAAGAGGGGGACCCCTACACCGCAGAGTTGTTTTTATAGGGTCCGACCACTTGCTTCTTGTCCTCCAGTCATTCTACTCTCATACACTCTCCAGGACCTAGGTTTTATTTCTTTGTGGGTGTTTGCGTTTTATTGGAATTACAATCCTGTTAATGATATACATGTTTGTTATTGTATTTTATAATTTTATGCAATGAGTGGTGCTCCCTTTCTTCAAAATACAGACTTTAAAAAATCATTTCTAGAACTTTTCTTTTCCTACATACCTTTTTTTTTTTTAATGTAGAGTACCTAAAAATCCCGAGGCTGTGTTGTTGTTTTAGCTTCACCGTTCCAAGCTCTGCACACATACAGCTGGAGTCCGATGTCTTGTGTTTCATTCACTGATCAGGAGACGGTTCCTTCCTGTGCCCTGTGTTTCCAGGCACATGGACTGTGAGCTCTTTATTGAAATCTCATCCCCTGACTTCAGTAGAGGTTACAGGAAATGATGCAACACTCCCTTAAATGCATATGGCTTCAGATTCATAGCTGGGGGTGTGCAGGGGGCATATCCATTCAAAGGTCTATGCAATACCAATAAGCATGCTGAGATTTGCTGGTCCGAGCCGTGATGCCCCACAAGACGCTTGTCCTCTCTGAGCTCCACTGCATGTCTCACCCACTCTATGTCCTCAACCCTCCTGTGATGCACCTGCCTTGCTTATCCATGCGCTTCTGTTGGCCTCAGACCATGGTGTCTTGCTCCTTGGAACTTTGTTTTCATACCAGCCTTGGCAAAGTTACTGTACCAATAAAAGGGTACAACTCTGTTCTTCTGTGGTGTTATTTATGTGCCACTGTTGTTTTCCACAAACACTTCCATTTCTGGATCAGATCAGAAGGGGCAAGGAGACCTCTGTTCATGTGTTCTTCTCACAGCATCTTGCAAACTTTAGGATCTACAGTTTGTTTTAAAAGAAAGATTTTTATGGTTATTCATACACAACTACCAGGTAGGCCTACGTGAGTTGTAGGAAAAATATGTTAATTATTTAGGAATACTAGTAGGCCAGTAAATCAGGAGAGGACTTCCATTGAGAAGATGGTTTGTGATGCTCACAGATCCCACACCGAGCCAGGGAGGGCCACACGGAGAAGCATCTGGGTGCGGCCAGAGGCAGAGGAAGCAGGGGAGCTGGTGGGCTGGAGCTTTTCGTGGGGTTTCCTGGGCAGGAACGGGCGAGGCGGGTGTGCATGTGTGGACTGATGGGCTTGGATGGTTTCAGCCTCTCTCGGGCACAGAGGCTGCCCCTGGTCCTCTGGTTGCTGGCCTCGGGCTGGGGGATAGTGGCCTGGAGTGGGAGAGGTGGATGAAGGCACTGGATGGGCTGTGGGCTCTGGAAGGGTCGGGGTTGTCTTCTATCTCTGGGACTTGGCCAGCCCTGGGTGGGGTAGTTCCTTCAGCCTCAGCCAGGGACAGATGTGGAAGTATCAGAATGCAGAAAATTAAAAGACGTAGTTGAGACATGGTTAAGTGGCAACAGGACTGATGTCACCCAACACGTTCAGGGGGGCGTCCGCCCGGCCGCCAGCTGGACGGCCACCCAGCCTCGCTCCCTGCTCTTTCTTCTCACTCTCGCCGACATCCAACCTCCTAACCCCAGTCCCTAAGTAACCGCGACACCAATTCCCTTGAGACGCCTGCTTCTGTGGCCAAGCCTTCACACTGTAGGCACTTCATGACCTTGGCTGCATTAAAAGTGGGAACTGGATTTCTCCTGCTAACACACAAGGTGTTTTTATTTAGACCAGAATGAAAAGTGAACCGTCCAGGCATTCGACTTGTGAGAACTTGTTTCAGATGTGCATTGAGCACTTGCTGTGACTGTTTTGGTTGCTTTGCACATAGTATTCCAACCCTGACACTGACATAAGCCTTCCTGATAATTCTCATCTTCTGGGTACCGACCCTGAAGTTGAAGCTCAGAGCTTTAAGGAAGCTGTCAGAATATAAACCCTCATCTTTATGGTTCCAAAGCTCATGCCATTTTAACTTGATAGAAATTTTATACTTATTGTATGGAAGTCTAACTTGAAAAACTTCATTAAATGATATTTGGGGTACAACGCTGTGGGAACCTCTGATGGAAGTCTTTTACAGGAAGGTGTACATGAAGCAAGCCACCCAGGCACATATGGATCCAAATGACACACTCTCTGTTCTATTAACCTGGTCACATGTGGGGCTTGTGTAGTTATAACCTTATCCTGACCATCACCTACTCAAGCATCAGGCAATAGTAAATATTTAGTCTGTCTAGTAATCCCTTCATCTCATCTAAGGTTGTTCATCTTCCAGAGCTAAAGGCCAAACCCCTTGAAGATTTTCTGACACACAGTCTCCTGACTCAGTAAGTACAGCGTTTTGTGCATTGCTTTCTGCTCCCCATGGTGGAGAGATTTAGGTGTGTGTTCATCAGTAGCTTACAACCAGCTGATTGTACCTGTTCCACTTATATTATGGAAAACTCAGCTCAGACTCAAAGCATTTCATAGCCAGGAGAGTATTAACAATATTAATAGTCAAAATAATATGAGATAAAGTCCAAGTCTGTGGGTATATTAAAGGTACTCTCAGAGTGGTTCTCTAACAATTACAACATTGTCAGGATAATGAACAGGGGTGCCATTCTGGGTAATAAAGCACAGAATGTTATTCCACATAAGCAAGATTTCAACAATTGTGTATGTTTGCAGTATATTTAAAGATGGTATTTTAATTGCTATCAGACCATAAGGTATGAATTATGATATATTATCAGGGCTGAGACCTTATGTTTAGCGATATAATTGGTGTGAATTATTACACTATGTTAAGACACTGCCCAGTCTTATTGCTTTAAAAAAAATGCTTTGGGCTTCCCTGGTAGCGCAGTTGTTGAGAGTCTGCCTGCTGATGCAGGGGACGCAGGTTCGTGCCCCGGTCCAGGAAGATCCCACATGCCGCAGAGCGGCTGGGCCCGTGAGCCATGGCCGCTGAGCCTGCGCATCCGGAGCCTGTGCTCCACAACAGGAGAGCCCACAACTGTGAGAGGCCAGCGTACTGAAAAAAATAAAATAAATTAAATAAATAAATAATGCTTTATGAGAGGACTCTAAAACCTACTATCAAAATGTTCATAGTGGGGCTTCCCTGGTGGCGCAGTGGTTGAGAGTCCACCTGCCAATGCAGTGGACATGGGTTTGAGCCCTGGTCTGGGAAGATCCCACATGCTGCCGAGCGGCTGGGCCCGTGAGCCATGGTTGCTGAGCCAGCGCGTCCAGAGCCTGTGCTCTGCAGCAAGAGAGGCCGTGACAGTGAGAGGCCTGTGCACCGCGATGAAGAGTGGCCCCTGCTCGCCGCAACTAGAGAAAGCCCTCGCACAGAAACGAAAACCCAACACAGCCAAAAATAAATAAATAAATTTATTTTAAAAAAATGTTCATAGTGGGTTAAAGTGATTTAAAATTCATTTTCCACAGTGGAAAAATATATCATTAGTATTCTTAAATAGTGGCATATAATTTAGTAGAATTATGCTACTCAATGAAAGCAACAGCCAATTAAAATCTTAGATTTGTAAATGAACTTCACACAGAAACATTACACAACTTGGACAAAAAGTATATTCTGAATTCCATAGTCTAGAAGGTTGGATACATTTCTGGGAAAATTCTATTCCTGTCCATTTTCAGCTAGACATCAAACTCAACTCCTATCACAGTAAAGGACATGGAAGTTATTACATAATAGCATTCTACAATGGGACACATTTTACCCCCTGGCTATTACTCTGCACTGCTAATTTTGTACCAACTTTTAAATGTATGTGTTTAGTTAGAAGTTAAAAAGTTTTATTTTTATTTTAATTCTCATTGGGAAATTCTCAACAAAAAACATCCAAAGCTGGAAAAACAAACAAACAAACAAACACTGTGTTCCAAGTAAAAGTTCAATGTAATTTCATTACGTTTTTCAAATTGCTTATAGCTTCACATAAAAATCCAGGTAATGGAGATGAAAGCCATAATATTTCTATTTATTGTGCAATGGTATATACTCCACAACGTTCATGGTTTCCCAAAACAGTAGCACTGCTTTCAAAAAACTGAAAAATATATTCTTTATTGCCATTGTACTTCCTTTACATCTTATTCCTAAGCAATGACTTTATCAAACAAATTCTACAATATTCTACTCATATGAGTTACAAAGTTACCCACCTAGCAAGGGGTTGTAGCATGCTGAGTTACAGCCTGGAAGAATTACCTTTGTAGTTTTTCTCTTTACCTAAGTACCCTGGACCCCTGGGATGTTCCATTATTGTGGTTTCAGTAAGTTTCTCTAAAATCCAGGATGCTTTGTAAAACTTTAAAGATGACTTTTTCAAAGGGTAAGTCTTATTGGATTGTCTATAATACATCTCTATCACCTGTTCTAATTTCTCAGATCACTTTTCAGAATTTTTTTAAAAATCTATACCTAAAATATCATTTTTGTATGATCTGGCGGCACAATATAACCTGGATGTTATGTCATTTACCAGATCATCACAATGGCAGAAGAAAATCTTGATGTTTTCTCAGAAGAAAATATCAAAGGTGAATAAATCTGTGCAGTTATTTCAATTTTTGTTTTATAATAGGAATGCATCAGATGTGTCTTCTCTTTCCTTTGAATTAGTCATCGACAGACATCCTGGCATATCTGCTAGCTTGCCTTTTCCTACAGCCCCAGGGAGTGTGTGTTGCTTCAAAAGAAGGCTCCAGAGCTGGCCCAGATGACATTTTCCTGATGTCACCCCTTAGTTTCTAAAGTCTAAAGAAAATGAAAGAGAATGAAACTATTGATAAATTCCAAAGGGGGAAGTTCAAATCTCTAAAGAAAAATGGAATAAAACCAAATTCAATTGGAGGTTTTGATCTTTTAAGATTTCTGCAAACAAAGAGGCTGGAGGTCCCTGATCTAAAACAATGGGTTGAAAGTGTATAAATTCTGTCACATTGTGAAGAGTGGTTTTCTTACTGAACCTATCTTGAGGGTTCTATTAAGCTGAATTGCATCAAACCAGGTCTTATATGATAATCAGAACTGGTTCACCCAGCAAATTCTCTGTTGTGGTACACCCACATTACTGTTGAATAAAATTATCTTAATACTGCAAAATATTAAGCATTTTGGATAATTTTTTATATACATAGGCTGTACTTACATGTGTGTTGTAGGGGAAAGGGTTCTTCAGAAAATTCTGCATTTGGAGAAATGTTGTCATTCCCTTGGGCTCTGAAGCTGTTATAAGGGGATAACATTCCATATTTTAAAAAGCAAGAAAAGTTGCCTAGCAGAAGAGATGAGAAGCCACAGGAAATCCACATAGTCGTGACCTCAGCTCCTGAAGGCTGTCAAGGGCAGGGAAGTAGGGAATTCAAGGTGACATTGTATAACTACTGGGCACCAGGAACACCCACCTTCCAGCCCCTGGTGAAAGGCAAACCCTACAAAGATGGAATGTTTGGTGCCCAGAGCATCCAAAAGCCAAAAGTTTGCTCACAATGACTCAAAGAAAAACCTCATTAAAGGTCCAAGTTTGGTAAAGTTGCAGGATACAAAATTAATGCACAGAAATCTCTTGCATTCCTATACACTAACAACAAAAGTTCAGAAAGAGAAATTAAGGAAACAATCCCATTCACCATTGCAACAAAAAGAATAAAATACCTAGGAATAAACCTACCTAGGGAAGTAAAAGACCTGTACTCAGAAAACGATAAGCCACTGATGAAAGAAATCAAAGATGACACAAACAGATAGAGAGATATACCATGTTCCTGGATTGGAAGAATCAATATTGTGAAAATGACTCTACTAACCAAAGTAATCTACAGATCCAGTGCAATCCCTATCAAATTACCAGTGGCATTTTTTACAGAACTAGAACAAAAAATCTTAAAATGTGTATGGAGACACAAAAGACCCCAAATAGCCAAAGCAGTCTTGAGGGAAAAAAACGGAGCTGGAGGAATCAGACTCCCTGACTTCAGACTATACTACAAAGCTACAGTAATCAAGACAATATGGTAGTGGCACAAAAACAGAAACATAGATCAATGGAACAGGATAGAAAGCCCAGAGATAAGGCCACACACCTACGGTCAACTAATCTATGACAAAGGAGGCAAGGATATACAATGGAGAAAAGACGGTCTCTTCAATAAGTGGTGCTGGGAAAACTAGACAGCTACATGTAAAAGAATGAAATTAGAACACTCCCTAACACCATACACAAAAATAAACTCAAAATGGATTAGATACCTAAATGTAAGACAGGACATTATAAAACTCTTAGAAGAAAACATAGGAAGAACATTCTTTGACATAAATCACAACAAGATCTTTTTGATCCACCTCCTAGAGTAATGGAAATAAAAACAAAACTAAACAAGTGGGATCTAATGAAACTTAAAAGCTTTTGCAAAGCAAAGGAAACTACAAACAAGACAAAAAGACAACCCTGAGAATGGGAGAAGATATTTGCAAATGAATCAACAGACAAAGGATTAATCTCCAAAATATATAAATAGCTCATGCAGCTCAATATTAAAAAAACAAACAACTCAATCCAAAGATGGCCAGAAGACCTAAATAGACATTTCTCCAAAGAAGACATACAGATGGCCAAGAAGCACATGAAAAGCTGCTCAACATCACTAATTATTAGAGAAATGTAAACCAAAACTACAGTGAGGTATCACCTCACGCCAGTTAAAATGGGCATCATAAGAAAATCTACAAACAACAAATGCTGGAGAGGGTGTGGAGAAAAGGGAACCCTCTTGCACTGTTGGTGAGAATGTAAAGTGATACAGCCACTATGGAGAACAGTTCCTTAGAAAACTAAAAATAGAATTACCATATGACCCAGCAATCACACTACTGGGCATATACCCAGAGAAAACCATAATTCAAAAAGACACATGCACCCCAATGTTCATTGCAGCACTATTTACAATAGCCAGGTCACAGAAGCAACCTAAATGCCCGTTGACAGATGAATGGATAAAGAAGATGTGGTACATATACACAATGCAATATTACTCAGCCATAAAAAGGAACGATATTGGGTCATTTGTAGAGATGTGGATGGATCTAGAGACTGTCATACAGAGTGAAGTAACTCAGAAAGAGAAAAACAAATATCGTATATTAATGCATATATATGGAACCTAGAAAAATGGTACAGATGAACCCGTTTGCAGGGCAGAAATAGAGACACAGATGTAGAGAACAAACATGGACACCAAGTGGGGAAAGTGTTGGGGGGCGGGTGGTGGTGGATGAATTGGGAGATTGGGATTGACATGTATACACTAATATGTATAAGATGGATAACTAATAAGAACTTGCTGTATAAAAAATAAATAAAATAAAATTCAAAAATCAAAAAAAAAAAAAACCCAAAAAACCCCAACAGGTCCAAGTTGCTACATCTCCCAATTTCACTCCCAACAGTCGGCATATGGCCTTCCTTAGTGAGCAGTTGTCTTGAGTCTCCACCTACATATGTTTATTAATCAAGTAGGCTAACTGATTTAAAAAACAACCACAGAATCTACTGGCTTCACACAATCAACCTGTATTTCCATTTTCGTTTTCTCCCTGAAGTCCCAGTCTTCTGCACATTGACCTCAAGCCATCATCCAGAGACCAAGTGTCCTTCCATCTCATGGCTGCAACCTTCTCCTGGCCTTTGGAGGTCAGCCAGTGGATGGGATCGGAGCCCAGAGAGTGGTCCATGGAGGACTCATGGCTTGCCTGGAGGTGGCTCTTGTCAGTGGTTCCATGGTGTCACACCTGGGGCTGCAGTCCCATTAGGCCTGGGCCAAGTACCAGCTCTCTGTGTCTTCCTGTTCGCCCATGTCCCTGGGAGTCCCAGTGAAGCCCCTTTCATGAAGCCCAGCACTGAGAGTTAGCACACACCCAAGACCCCACTAAATGTGGGGAGGGGGACTTCCCCTCTGCCCAAAGGGACATTAGTCTTCCCTGGATCCTCTCTCACATTTCTCTTCATATCTTTAGTCTTGCTGAGGGCCCAGGAGACAGCCAGCCTGTTTTCCTTCTTCTCCCTTGTAAAGTCGGCATGTGTTATCAAGGGTCCCACGCTCACAGTGGCGTCCCAATCACTGTCATCCTGAGGTTTAGTGGAAACCGAGGAAGAAAGAGTCGCAATTCAATCCCCTGTAACAGAGACATCTTGAAAAGTATGTAAAATATGAAATGTCCTCAAATGCTCCAAAAGTCTCCGCTAATTCAGAAGGGCCTTACCCCCATGACACAGCTGGAATGTTTTGCTATTAACTGCAGTGTACATGGCCCCCTTAAGGATTTTTCCATTTTTATTCTTCTGAAGCTAAAGAACTCATGACGCACACATTACAAACTATCCTCGACACTCACTGGGCAGAATGATGCCCCCAAAAAGTTTCTTCTGGTTAAAACTGGGAGCTGAGAGTTATCATCTGCATTAGACCAGGAAACCGGTAAGTCTTACGCCCTCTGTTCTCATGGGAAGCACCTCATGCTTAATTCCAAACGTTTTTCTAGGCACAAGTGTCCACCAAAACTTTTAATTTCTATATATGTACACTTGAGTCTGGCTTCAGAGAGGGTCAATAATGAAAAAAAAAAAAAAACCACAGTCAAAATTGTTGGGTTTTTTGCAAGAGCATTTCTGCTAATCATTGATTTCTTTTACTCTGATTTTGGAGGCTGTGATGCTCATACAGGTGATGATTTTTACAGATATAATGTATAGGTCACTAGTCTTTGGTTTTCAGCACAACTCTTAGTGTTAAACAGTCATTTGCTTTATGCCAGTTTCCAGTCATACTGATATTTTCACTTGTAACTATTCCTGGTTCAAAGTTTCCATCTAAAATTTGTTTGCAGGTTTTTATATTAAACCTAACACCAAATTGCTTTGAATTTCCATCTCTTAATCAAGAACAAACCTTCCCCTGGCTCCTGTCAAGCCATTAATACCAGATGAAATGAAAACAAATTCACTCTTGATAAATTTGATTGCCACGGGACCTATGCTTTCAGTATCATTTCCACACAGGAGAACACCATGAAATATATTACCCTAAGAAGGACTCCACTTGAAAATCAATCACTGTAGCAAATATTCCAAAACTGAAAATCGCCCTTTTAAATATTCGACCAATGTTTACTTGCTGCATACTTCCTTGTTTCCTGTGGTTTTTAAAATGTATCTCTACTGATGGTCTCTTTATATCCTGTCCTCTTTACAGCCTTTACAAGAGTACAGGTGACATGTCCCAGAACGTTTGCTCACTTAAAACTCTAAACGAGAGCACTGATTTGATGAGCAGTGACACCACAGCAGGTGTAATGGGCAGTGTTCCCCACCGCCAGCTGCAGTGCTGTCCGTGGATCCACTTGGAGTTCACAGAGCTGAGAAGGGCTGAGACTCTATTCCTCTCTCCAGCCAGATGAGGAGAGAAAAGAGGGAGCAGTGGAAGGGAGGTGTAATTGCACCCTCATCCTGGATTAATCATGAGCATGAGAAGGAGACTGAGTCAGGTAATGTGCTCTACCAGCATGTTTCAACTGGGAAATAGAACTTATAGTTTGGTACCAAATTTCACAGAGAAGCCCACTGACATTTTCTCTGTGAGGATGCTTTGATTTTCTGCGTGGAACACCTAAAGCAAGTTCATGGACTCAAAATGAAACATGTATTTTTAAAGCTCCTCCTCTGCCTATGTGGTCTTGTTCAAACAGGAAAAATTCCTGCTAAGAAGTTACAATGTAGTGGGGAGAAAAGTAGTCAGACAAATAATTCCACATACTGCTATTTCGAAAACAATGTTGTCAAGTGTTATGAAGGCGAAGTGCAGGGTAGTATAACAAATCTAAAGGAAAACTTAACTTATTTAAAGGAGTCATGGAAGTATTTTCTAAAGCAGCATTTATACCGAGACATAAATGGGCAGGTATGGGATGAGGAGAAGAGTTCTGAAAACTGTTCTGTGTAGTAAATACTTATGAGTTACCTTCTATTTCCTTAGAAGAGTCTCTCAACCAAACCAAGGTGTACAAAACCAGTTATTAAGTGATTTTACACTTTCTTGGGTAGTTTTCAATGAAATAATTTTTGTGGTATGTAGATATTTAATAAGATATAATACTAAATTTTTAGAAAAGCGTATGACTCGATTGCCATGTGGAACATAGAAAGCCCCAGAAATGGGAAAGAAACTCAGATGTACTGTGTTCTTCTAAATGCCTCTTCCTCTCCAAAAGCTGTGAGTCCTCTGCATATACCTCATTATAGCTCCTGTCATGGTTTCTAACATTTCTACTGAACTGTGGGGACTTAAGCAATCTTGATATTCCTCAGATTCTCACAGAATCTTTGGCACACAGAAAGCAGCAACCTACTCCTAATGGACGAATACACAAAATAATGCAGAAATGAATGAATGAAAGCCAATGAAAGTGTTTTCAAGGCATCAGACTGTCAAGATATACTTCTGCTATCCCAAATCCATATAAATAATATAAAAACATTTTTTTCATACGTGAATCATTATGTAGGACTTTTGGTGGACCAGATAATGTGAGAAATGCCAGAAGCCTAGAATACAGGGACAGTAGAATTGCAAAAGGAAACCACAGCCTAACATGGATGCAGGACATACAGGACACCTGCCACAGTACGTAATGGACACATATGGTAGGGTCTGGGGCCACCTAGAAGGGGCTTAATGGGATAATCCAGCAGGAGGAGCCAGACATGTCAACCCATGACGCCTCTTTTCCCACTATCGGCCACACAGAATTGATAGGATCAGTGCCTGTAATGTTTCATTCAGAGAGGAAGACAGTGTCCTAGGTGCTGGTCATCCATTCAGCCCTCCCAGCCCCTGCATGAGAATAACCTCAGGAGGAAATCACAGCTGCACAATTCACCCCTTCCCTCAGGTGGCAGCACAAACAAATTCAGCAGAATATCTAACTGTCACAGCGCCATCAAGGGTCACAAAGTATCGGAGAAACGAAAGACAATAACTTCAACAAGATAAAGAAATTTTCTCCAAAGAACAGTCACTGGGACAAGCAGAACTATGTTGATGTAAGTAAAGAGTAGATAATCTGGGGGACAGCTTTCCACCTTGGCAGGTGGGGCGATGGCTCTGGAGCTACTTACAGATTCTGGAGGTATCTTTGTGATTTTTGTCATATTCAGCCAAAATTCAGATTCTTTAACCCATTTAATATCCTGGGGAAAATCTGGGAGAAACTAGCTGGAGTTGGCCCTTCCTTCACGTGAACCTTCTTCAGTAGAGTCACTGGTACCAGAAGTAGGATGACAGATGCTCAGGGAAATAGGAATCTGAAGTGTCTGATCTGATCTGTTAGACTTGAAGGCAGCAAAGATTCCTCTAACACTAAAGGATGGGACACGGGTGTTCGGTGGTGTCCAGTGATGAAGGAGACACTTAAAGAGTCCCCCAGAGTTGTGGGAAATGAAGTGTCCATTGAAGGAACGGCTTTGGCTTTGGTGGGCGATGTGGCTGCTGTCACAGACGCGGCAGGATGAGCAATACAATGGCTATGGGCTGTGTGTGGTCATTTTCAACTGTTAGAGATCACAAAGGTAGATAATGAAAACCTTAGGGCTTTTCCATCTCTGCTTATGGAAATAGGAGACCAGGAAACTTCTCTGTTTTCAAGGATAGCTTATCTTTTGCAGCCATATGGCAGATGTAGTCAAAATCAGCATCTGATCCTAAGTCTGGGGTTTGCAGGCTCACTTGAGGTTAAGGCATTGATTACAAAAATGTGAGACCCAAAATACTAGAACAGGTACGAATGGGAGAAATAAATTACTCTAAATAACCAGAGACCCCCGAACTCCTGAATGACTCTCTCCCCTCCTGGCAAGAGATGCCTATCAGATTTGCGAGCATTCAGAAGTTATTAAAAAGTTATAAAAATGTATCTTAAAAAAAAAAGAATGAGAAAGATCTCTACAAACTGGTATGAAGTGATTTCAAAGATCCACCATCTCATGGCAAAAGCAAACTACAAAAAAAAAATGTGGTATGCTATATTTTATGTCAGAAAAAAGGGAAATAAGAGTAAAAACCTCAAACCTAGTAAAATATTGCAGATGGTCCCTGATTTAGGATGATTCGACTTATGATTTTTCAACTTTACAGTAAAGCACAAATGATACGAATTAAACCATACTTCAAATTTTGAATTTTATTTCAATTTTATTTCTCATGAAGTTGGGCAGTAGCAGCGGGCCACAGGGTCACAAGGGTAAACAACCAACACTCTTACAGCAATTCTGCACCCAGACAACCATTCTTTTTCACTTTCAGTATGGTATTCAATAAATTACATGAGATATTCAACACTTTATTATAAAATAGGCTTTGTGTGAGATGATTTTTCCCAGTTGTAGGCTAATGTAAGTGTTCTGAGTACTTTTAAGCAAGGTTGGGCTAAGCTATCACATTCAGTAGGTTAGGTGTATTAAATAAATTTTCGACTCACAATATTTTCAACTTAAGAGGAGTTTATTGGGATGTAATCCCATCATATATCGAGGAAGATCTGTATAGGGGATTGATAGAAGTGAGCTCAAAGCAATAGAATCAGGTATAATAAATCCGAGTATCTTTTTTTACATAATTTTGACACATCTAAGAGTTTTACATATTAAAAAGTAAAATTTAATCAAAATAATAAAAAGTGTATCTTGAAATTAAATACAGATACAAATGAACCAAGATGCATATCAAAATAATAATGTAATCATATATTAAAGGAATTAATTGAATGAGTATTTTAACTGTACATCTCTAATAGAATAGAGTCCAAAGATGAAAAGAATTTCAAAGAAACCTTGAACTTTACTTACTAACTCTGTTGATAACTTGGTATTATGAAAATAATTCTGAAGTACTTTGCTTTCATGGTAGGATCAGTCAAATGAGTTGACATATTAGCGTTGGTGGGAATCATCAGAAAAGAAGGGTACA
Source organism: Mesoplodon bidens (assembly GCF_964165515.1). NCBI lineage: Eukaryota > Metazoa > Chordata > Mammalia > Artiodactyla > Ziphiidae > Mesoplodon > Mesoplodon bidens. The sequence continues at coordinate 74,435,011 of NC_138174.1, forward strand.
AACACAGAATGAGGAAATGTGAGAAAGAATTCTGTGGTTTCAGATTTGATTTTGCTTTCAGAATAAAACATTAAAAAAAAAAACAGCTCTATCCAGTGAAGGCACCTAGAAATAACAAACCCTATTAGCAGTGAATACACCAAGCACACAGATCTAGGTTTCTAATAGGCAAATGTCACCCCTGGGACAGAGAGAATAAGAGGTGAGCCTGGGTGGTTTTTTGTGATCAGAACACAAGGAAGCACTCACTTAAACACAAAACAGGGGCTGACCAAATGTGAGGCTCTTCTATTAAAACTATAGAAGAAACACTACAAGGAATGATACAGGTAGTTTACATTTTAAACAAATAGTGGAAAAATTTTAAACCTAAAAAAGAAAACTAATCTAAAGCACTTTGTGAATAAATCACAAAAAGGCAGGACCCAAAACATCAATAAACAAGCCCAAAGCATGGTCCATTACAAGCATAAATTAAGAATACCAGAAATCACAGTAAATGTGAACCGATTATATTGAAAGGACAGTGAAATTCCAAATGCACTTGACAAAAAAAAGGAAGGACGAAATTAAATAAGGAAAGGGAAAAGAAAAGAAATCCAGTTCACTGAAATGGAACTTGCTGTCAGAGTATGTTGCCTTCTGTGAAAAATTCTTTCAAGTGTCATGACCCCTCATCTGCTCAACCATGAAAGAAGGGTAATATAAAGAAGTGAGTATGATATGGAATGGCACATGTGAATGTAGTTTGTGGCCTATGCAAACATTAGCTGCCATTATTTTACTTAGAATTACTGCTTTGGACTTAACTGCTTTGTTACTCACTTCTTGTAGCTCTTGGAGCAGCTAAAGAATACTTAACTTTTGCTTTTCCTAAGTGATCTTAGACAGCTTTGAGGCAAAGAAAGAAAAAGAAAAAATACAGGTCCTATCTGTGATTCTACTTTACCCCAGGAAAGATAAAAACTAAGAGGCCAGTCCCTACGATGTGCTGAATGGAGGGATCTGATATCCATTCATTCCTAAGGAGTATTAGGCTGAAACTATAGGGACCCAGGTTCTAAGTCCTGGCTTAGTAGTTAGCTTGCCTTTTGTCGGTGTGTGTGTGTGTGTGTGTGTGTGTTTTGGGGGGCAGAGAGGTGAGAGGATGTATAGTAAATTACTAAACAATAATTCTAAAGTGTTATGATTCTCATCATAATAGGATAATTGACATTTTTGAAAAAAACACGATAGAATCGCCGAAAGATTATTTTGTCCGAACCAGAAAATATAAAAGAGATGGTCGACCACAAAAGAAGAGATGGCCTGTCTCTGGTCAGAGAGAAGAATGAAACTCATCCAAGGTACATAGTCAGTTTTAAGAATATATACATGTTAAAGAAACAAAACACAAAAGTGACTTCAAGGATTCACTGTGCTGGAAACACGAGCCCATTGTCTTCAAAGGATGCTCTGACACTTATTCCCAAGACGTGGCATTTCTTTTTGTATGATGAAAAAAAATGATTTAAAATTGTAAATAAAGCCCTCCCCCCTAATGATTTGACAATGTTAGGCCTTGTCTCGGGCAAGCGCAAGGAAAAAGACAAAGAAACACAAGGAATTCCAAGTGCCAGAGTTTATCAAAGTCAAGAAGGTATCTTTTTGAAAACTGCAAGTAAGGTTTAAAAGATGATTTCATAGAAAAGAACATCCAACCGACCAAGTGCGGGTGTTAGGAGGTCCTGAAATGCACACTTCTTCCTAGTGGGGCCACACTTGTGGATCCTTTGAAATCTAAAATTGTGGCAAGAACAGTGAAGCAGGAATTTAAAGAATTTGCACATGAGTCTCCATGAAACCTAAGAGGTTCCTGGAATCAAAGCAACTGAAAAGACCCCTAAGCTGCTCTCTCATCGCACATTTTAAATACATAGGTGGTTATCAAAACAGAAATCAAGCAAGGCAGACGACATAACTTGTTTTTTCAAGTAAAACTATTATGTGTTTGTTTTGTATACACTAATCTTTCCCCCTAATTAAACTGGGGGGAAAAAAAAGTAACAACAACAACAACAGAATGAATGGCTTCCTAAGTAACAATTCCAAAGAGAAGAATACCTTAGGTCTTTGATACAATCAAACAATTCACATTTTTGAGAATTTATTACGTGGTGAGTCTACAGTGGGTCCCAGGGTTTACAAAAACCGAAAAATCCAGAGCTCCAGGTCTTGAATATGAAACAATCTGGACTGTTGAGTAAAAGAGTAGCAGTAATAAGGCTTAAAGCCTCAAAATCTAGCCATTATGAGAACAGGTGGCTTGGAGATAATAATAAATTAACTCTAAGACATGGAAGGAGAGACAGGTGCTTCTCCATCTCACCATATGCCATCCAAAACCTAGAAAAAGCAGAAATGGAGTCAAACTGATGAGCTACCTTAATGTAAAATCTTGTTTTACGTCTGGAAAAATTCTTAAATTTTGTGTGCTAGATGCCAAAGGTAACATCCCTTTGAATAGACAATTAAAGAAATGCATTAACTAATGTCTAACAGGAACTAACATACTGTTGGAGGTCATTTATACTTCAAAAGCAAACAAACAACATAGAAAAAGAGATCAGATTTGCGTTTACAGAGGTGGGGGAGGGGAGGAGGAATTGGATGAAGGCGGTCAAAAGGTATGAGCATCCAGTTATAAGATAAATAAACACTAGGGATGTAATGTACAAGGTAATAAATATAATTAACACTGCTTTGCATTATATATGAAAGTTATTAAGAGAGTAAACTCTCAGACTTCTCATCACAAGGAAAAAATATTGCTTTTCTTTTTCTTTTATTTTGTACCTATAGGAGATGATGGATGTTCACAAAACTTACCATGAATGTAAATTTCATGATGTATGTAAGTTAAATCAGGAAACTGAGATCCCGCAAGCCAAAAAAAAAAAAAACTTAAACAATGCTGTATGCCAATTATATCTCAATAAAACTGGAAGGGGATTCTTTTCCCATACTGGTTATTACAGAATATTAAGTAGAGTTCCCTGTGTCCTGGTTGATTATCTGTTTTATATACAGTAGTGTGTATAAGTTAATCCCAAACTCCTGATTTATCCCCAAAGAATCTGAAAAAGAATGAACATATGTATATATATAACTGAATCACTTCGCTGTTCACCTGAAACTAACACAATATTGTAAATCAACTTTACTCCAATATAAAATAAAAATTAAATTTTGAAAAAACTACAGCCCCATTAAAAAAAAAAACTGGAAGGAGGAAAAAAAAGCAACTAATGAGGGAGTGAATTATTTTATGCCATCATAGGTTTTTTTAAAATGTTACCTTTCGGGGTTTCATTCATGCCTTTATTTTAACTTGCCCAGGGCCCTACCTGTGTTTCTGTGCCCGGAGCTGGCTTTTGTATGAGAGGCTGAGGGAGTCTGGTCATCCACACCCTGTTCCCCTTTTTGAGTTAATCCCAACCTCAGTAGCAACAAAAATGCTCTCTTTCTGACCAGATGGAAATCTGAGGCCAGTATTTCCTGGGACAGGCATTTCCACCCAAGGGTTCATTGTAGAAAGCTTCAGATTAATTCTCTTCAGTGGATCAAACCGGCCCTGTGGGAAGCAGGTCACCTCCTTTCCCTCTGTATATATTATTTAGAATCAGTTGAGGGCCACCCCCGGACTGTTTCCATGAGGTCATTACTTGTTCATCATCCATGGAGATGTTTGCCCGCAAGCAGTGGTAAAAAGCACAAAGGACAGAAGGTCCTCAAAAGGAGAAAATAAAACACAACTGAGCCAACCACATAGTTTCCATGTCACAATCCCCAGAGCTCACATTCTGTTCTTGTCGATGAGGAAGCAATATAATGTAAAGTCCTGTCACCATGGCTATTAATAACTTGGAAGGCATCCAGACCCACACGGGTACAGGGGAATATTCTGTCCTTAGTGATCACCTCAGTGTCTAGATGTTTTCTCTCTGAGACCAGACCTCTGTGTCTCCTGCAAGCCACGTGTGAAGCTTCTAATTTTCCAGTCACACATAAGCCCTGATTAGTGGTGATAAGGACCAATTTTTTTAAGAGACTTAAAAAACCACAAAGAACGCGGAGTTCCAAAACACTCCATTAGCACTTTCCAGTCCTATTTTAGAAAACCAATAGGAAAAATGTAAAACGGAGTGGGTTGGAAAGGCTTTTCAGCAGAGTAGAGTTGTAATTTTAAGTGGGAGTTTTGTATTGAAAGCCTGATGGCAAGCTTGATTACGAGAAGCTTGGCTCCACTGTTTATAGCAAACCTTGATTAAATACAAACAAACAAATGAGACAAAGAAAGAAAGAAAGGAAAGAAAAAAAAAACCCCTTCCAGAATGTTCTGTGGTCCTTACCCAGAAGAATTATCTTGGAGGAAAAAAAAGCAGAGATCCGTGGACTTAACCATCTGTCTTGGTCCCCCTTCCTCCGTATTTGCCTCAACCCTCCTTCCATCTGTAAGACTTGCCTACTCTGGTCTGTCTTTTGAGTTTCAGCTTTTCAAAGAGCAGATACCACACCAGCTTATTTTATGTTGAGCATCACTCACTGGGGGCTTTATTAAATGCTAAGGAATAATAAGACTTATAATTGCACTGTGATTCCCTGGGATTTTTTTTTTTTCTGAAGTAAGGAAGGCTGAACATGATGTGTCTGCGTTTTTCTCCGAGCCCTTGGTACCAGGAGGCCCAGGGCATTAAAAACAGGACCACCACTAGGGCTTCCCTGGTGGCGCAGTGGTTGAGAGTCCACCTGCCGATTCAGGGAACGCGGGTTCGTGCCCCGGTCCGGGAAGATCCCACATGCCGTGAAGCAGCTGGGCCCGTGAGCCATGGTCGCTGAGCCTGCGCGTCCAGAGCCTGTGCTCCGCAACGGGAGAGGCCACAGCAGTGAGAGGCCCGCGTACTGCAAAAACAAAACAAAACAAAAACAAAAAAAACAGGACTACCTGGAATGGGCCAGGTGACTGTACACTCTTGGGGGCGCCTTTCCTACAACCCTTTCCCCCTGCTCCCTTCTGTTCCTGGTTCTATAAAAGGGGTGAGCGCAGGGCAACCAGCCATAAACCAACATCAGAAAAGCAGGAAGAATTCACCTGTCAAGAGGAGAGATAAAACCTGTTATGACTACAGAACAGTTACAGCACAGTGAGTAAGGAGTAGAATTGCTGGCAGTAAATGGGACTCGTTTTCTTTCAAGGGGTGCAACTCTGAGCTAAGGCAAAACGTGCTGAATCTTTGAGAGGCAGAAGTGTGATGGGGAGAGTACATAACCTGACAACATCCCAGGTGGCATCTCGGGCCACACCTGCAGACAGGAAGGCGGAGGGAGGAGAACTCAATGTCTTCTCATGACTCTTATGGAAGTCGACTCTTATGGAAGAGAATTCTCATGTTTAGGAAATAGTTTCGTCAACGTGATCTCAGTTAGGCTGCAGCTTCACCTATTCTCTTCCTCTTTCCTCTTCATCTTTCTCCTACTTCCACCTTTCTTTTCTCCTCTTCTTCTTGTACTGAACGAAATAGGAGTGGTCCTCAGGAGAGGTCAGAGGACGTTATGTGGTTGTCATCTGCTGTAAAACGCTCACTCAAAATGACCTTTCTAATTTCAAGAATTGGAAAGGTCACTTTGAGTTCAAGTGAATTGTTTCCCCTGCTCTTCATTTTTCACCTGATAGAGATACCAGATCATACATGACTCTGCTTATGGTCTTATGTTCTTTTCTTTACAAGGAACCGTTTCCCGAGTTCTGGGAACTTGCTGACTTCAAGTCAGCAGAGCAGACTGTTGGGAAAGGAAGAGAGAATGGAGGGGAAGACGGGACTTCCTGGAACCAGCCAGGGTGGGTGGACCCATAAGGATGGACAGGAATCTTTAGTTTCTCACTGCCTGTGATTCTTCACCTTTACTGACAGGGATGTCCTTTGGGAGAAGCTGACCCCTTTGTGGTACAGAAGAAAAGAAAGGTGATGACCATGGTCTTAATCCCACATTCACCTTGGTTTCACTTGCAAAAATGTTTTTCAAATGCTCTCATCTGTCAGAATTTCTCTCTCATTACTGCCCAACATTGGTCTTTTACTCCACCCTTTTCCTCATCACTCTTTTCTGTCAGCTCTTCCAAAGTTTACCTCTAATACTCCTTGAGCATGTAAGGATCCAAGCACAATATAGTATGGTTTTGCAATTTTTTATATTCTATATATTAATGCTTATAGTCTTGTGGGGTCAGAACCATGTCTCTTTGTTTCAAGCCTTTTATTTAGAAAGTGAAAACTCAGTAGACACCTTTTGTCTGACTGATGGGCTAAAGGCGCTGGGAAGTCCGGCAACCTCCTTTCTTGTTGATGTTTGAGCAGGTGCCAGATTTAGTCTGACTTCCCCATCTACAGAGGCAGCGGGATTTATTCAAAGTAACACTGAGAGTTTTCTAAATCAATATGGCTAAGTGTTCATTATCGAGAATCCCCTGAATACCACCTGCAAGTCTGAATTGTTGATTTGAGGAAGCTAATTGGTTTCTTCCAAGTTCTTTGAATTAATACTGGCATTATTTTCCAAGTGAAACTCCAACCTCAATAGCACACAAGGGCATTTTATGTGCTCATTACAAGACATCGAATAAGTGTAACACATTAGAGGTCATTTAAATGAGTGAAAGGGTGCAACAGGAAAATCCTGGACAGTCAGAATGACGAGATCATAGAGGATTTTCTTCTCTGACAGTAGGTTTTAAAAAAAATCATATTGGAGATCCGATAGAGATCCAGTTGGAAAGGATCACAGAATATTAAAAGATATATTTTCTACTGAAACGTCAACAAAATTGTTTCCTCATATTAAAAGTATAATGTGTGGTTCGATTAAAGGGTCTGAAATACAATACAAAGATTAGGAACTACCTATTAAGAACCTGATCAGATTTGAGAGAGAGAGAAAAATTCAGCTTGGAAAGGAAAACAGGTAGCATTTAGTCTGATTTAAACTCTGAACTGTAGCTTTATAAATCTTCTTCCTCCTTCACCCAAAGTGCCCAAAATAAAGCTTTATTATTTTGATCAAGAGTGCTGAAGAAAAAAAGAAAAACAATGTTCCCTCTGTAGAAAGGCAGGAGTTGGTCCTAACTGGGACAACAGAGCTTACACTCAAGGCGATGACTGGAGTCTATCCTGAGAAAGTTCTAGGTCATCTTCAGTCATTACATCTCAAGCGTTTCAGGGTTGGAAGCAAGACCCAAATACTTTGAGAATATTTCTCCCTGTGGCTGGATTGGCACAATTTGCTAGGACCAAGAATAAGAGGTTTTCTGTTTTGGGGGGGGGATTGGTTTGGTTTTTGCTTTGTTTTTAGGAAACTTACTCCTTTCCAAGCAGTTTTGAAAATTCAAGGGAGGCTCAGGAAGTGATGAAGGAGGGCCTGTTTCCTTAATAGGTTACTTCTGCTGAATCTACCTGGCAACCAATCAGCGCATCACTTTCACACCCTAAGATTCTCAGGACAGCAACGATTCCTTACATTGGGGAGCTTCAAGATGGTTTATTCCACTGCGTACGCTCATTCTTGACCAAAATCATTAAAAATGAATCTGATAAAACCATAGTCAATATAAAACAAGTGAAATACTTTTCTAAAAAAGCAAAGGGGGAGGAGGGATAAATTAGGAGTTTGGGATTAACAGATACACATTTCTATATATAAAACAGATAAACAACAAGGACCTACTCTGTAGCATAGTCATACATATAGACGTATAACTGAATCATTTGGCTGTACACCTGAAGCTAACACAACATTGTAAATCAACTTACTTCAATAAAATAAATTTTTTACAAGTAAAGTAAGCAGGAAGAGGAATATAGATATCAAAAAAGAGGTGATGAATCTAAAGTAAAAAAAATAATAATCCTCTAATAATAAAATATTATATTTGGGGGGATTTGTTTTAAATATTTTATTGTGGGAAATAGCAAACATAAACAAAGTAGACAGGATGAGAAAACAGATCCTCAGGAACCCATGCCCTTACTTCAAAAATTACCAACCTGGGCTTCCCTGGTGGCGCAGTGGTTGAGAGTCCGCCTGCCGATGCAGGGGACACAGGTTCGTGCCCCACTCCGGGAGGATCCCACATGCCGCGGAGCGGCTGGGCCCATGAGACATGACCGCTAAGCCTGCGCATCTGGAGCCTGTGCTCAGCAACGGGAGAGATCACAACAGTGAGAGGCCCACGTACCGCAAAAAAACAAACAAACAAAAAAAAGTTACCAACTCGGGCTTCCCTGGTGGCACAGTGGTTGAGAATCTGCCTGCTAATGCAGGGGACATGGGTTCGAGCCCTGGTCTGGGAGGATCCCACATGCCGTGGAGCAACTAGGCCCGTGAGCCACAACTACTGCGCCTGTGCGTCTGGAGCCTGTGCTCCGCAACAAGAGAGGCCACGATAGTGAGAGGTCCGTGCACCGCGATGAAGAGTGGCCCCCGCTCGCCACAACTAGAGAAAGCCCTCGCACAGAAACGAAGACCCAACACGGCAAAAATAAAAATAAATTAATTAATAAACTCCTACCCCCAACATCTTCTTTAAAAAAAAAAAAAAGTGGCCTCTTAAAAAAAAAAAATACCAACTCAATGTCAGTGAGTTTCATTCCTACCCCAACTCCTTCCCTCTCTTATTATTTTGAAGAAAACCCAAGACCTATCATTTCATTTTAAAATGTTTTAGTATGTATCTCTAAAAGATATGAAAACTTATTTAAAAGAACTAATCATAATATCATTATCACATCTAAAAATTATCAATAATTCTTTAATGTTTTCAAATATCCAGTTAGTGTACAAACTTCTAATTTTCTCATAAATGTCACATTTTTTATCATTTCTCTGAATCAGAATCCAAATAAGGTCCACGATTGAAATTCATTGCTATATTACTGAAATATTTTATAATGTATTGATTTCCCCTTCCATCTATTAGTTTTTCCTTGTAAATTATATTTGGAAGAAACCAACTCACGTGCCTTCTAAAATTTTCCCCTGTCTGGAGCTTGAGCTATTTCACGTGGTTCACTCAGAGAAGGATTCATGTCAGTGTCCTCTATTGAACTTCAGGAGCCAGTTCTGTTTACTTTGAGTTCACTAATAGTAAATTTTTAAAGAGAAATTGTCATTGTCATTGATCACTGCTGTGGCCTCTCCCGCTTCAGAGCACAGGCTCCAGATGTGCAGGCTCAGAGGCCATGGCTCACGGGCCCAGCCGCTCCGCGGCATGTGGGATCTTCCCAGACCGGGGCACGAACCTGTGTCCCCTGCATCGGCAGGCGGACTCTCAACCACTGCGCCACCAGGGAAGCCCTGAACAATTATTTTTTACAGCATTCTTGCTATCTAGATAGACAATTTCAATTCTTTTGTTTTCCTTTGGTTTTGTGGCCCATAAGGAAAATATACTTGTCTGTTTTCTCTTGAGATATATTCCTAAGGAACATCACACTAAATATGAATAAAGACTTGTTGCAGACATAATGCTGTGTTTTCACTGTGAACTCCATCCCATTTTCTCCTCCCTGGGCCCACCAAAAACTGCATTATCCAGTCTCTCTTATGTATGAGGCCAGTGACCAGATGCCGGTCAATGGGATGTGGGCAGAAGCTGCTTCATAGCCTGACTGTAAAAACCTTCCCACATGTTTAAGATGGCAGAATCCCTGGTCCCTAATACATACTTATGTATCAGGGGACACCTGACCGCCATCAGACAGGGGTCAAGAGGGAGACACAAAACTTTTTGTTACTCCAAGTGAGATTTCGAGATTTGTTACCGTAGTATAGTCTGGCCTCATCCACCCTGACTAGTACTAGAACTGGAGGCACTGAAAGGCACATACATCATTTACAGTCTGCTTGAGAATATTACAAAATCCCTATTTGAGTAAGACTCCCCATTTCTACTTAAGTAAATGAATCAAAACAGAGTTTATATATAAAAACTCAATTATAGATTTATATATACATCTATTTATATACATATATTTAGAAAACAGTAGAACACAAACATTTTCATCCCATTTACTCTAAAGTCTACATATTAATTTGAAAGGGAACAAAATGTGTATGGGATATAGGGGCCACTGCTCCTTTGGTTGATATCAGATCAGCAGAGAAGAAAACATTTTAGCTAAATGTTTGATTTTAATGAAATTAGTTTTCCGCATGGAGGGGAGTTTTCAGCCAAGTAATCAATTACTTTGAAACAGGTAGGTAAAACCAATTTTTCATTACATAATTCTTCCAAAAATCAGAAAGAAGAACTTATGTAGTTTATTTTGACGGAATTTTAGAGGCAGCCAGGCAATAGCCATGTGACCCAGGGAACTCTGTCATCCCTGAAAGGATTCTCTGGGACACGTGGGGTTCTTCCTGGAGCCACCCTTTAAAAGTCAATTCTTATATCCACCGGAGTTCAATCCCAATAGAGCATACTAGGTTATTTAACCAAAACCTCTTTCTATTGTCTTGTTGATTGTGAAGTGGACAAGCAAACATATTGAAAGAGAATATGAATTTAAACCAAATGATACAATACAAATACACAGAAATTTAGCAATGGGAGAACTTAGAGGTTATGTCACCTAATTCCTTTATTACACAGATGTGGGAACTATGTCAAAAAAACCTAAGAGACTTCTACAAGGACAGAACCCAGCCAGGCAGCTACGGACACTGACTGTGGTACCCAGTTGTCTGACTTCTGGTTCTGAGCCTCTTTCGTCTCACTTTAGATGGAACATCATTATAACACAACTTGCATAGGCTAACTAAAGTGACTCATTACAAACCCGATTTAAATATTCACTGGATTCAGAATAAGCATTCCTGTCGCTAATGGACATGTGAAGCCATCTTTTTTAAAATGTAGAATAAGCTAATAAGAGACGGATTACTAAAAGAGTAAGAGAATGAATTACTTAGATTATATGAAGCTCAGTTTCCTCCTTAATTAAAGGGGGATGATACTACCCCCATGCAGAATTACTGTGACAGCTATCAAGTCCTCAGCACTAAGGAGGCACTGCCAACCACTGCAGTCCTTACCATGTGGCAGAACGAAAGTGCTCCATAAGTGCTGGTGTTGCCAAAGGTCTTAGAGGGTCTCCATTTAAGATCTGGGGACTGACTCAGTGTTAATTTATCACCAGTTGCAACTTTAAATTTTGAGCATCCTGGCAAACAAACCCACAATAATCTATTTACTAACCCACTGATATAAATACATTTTCTAGTAAAATCAACACTGTGTATTTTCTAGAAACATAAGTCGACCAAACACTATCTTGCTTTCTTAGCAACTGAATCACCACAAGAAAACTCCATGTTAAACCTAATAGCTTCACAGTGGCAAGAAACATATAGAACATTATTTGTTTAGGCTGTTTGCAAAAGGAAATACACCCTTCACCAGGCAAATTCTGCTGATGTGGTAAGTGGCTGTACATTAGGAAAACAGAAACTCTCAAAACTGTGTAGCATTGAGTGAATCCCTGGTGTGATGAAGTGTGAGACAAACTTAACACAAAACTAAAAAACCAACAGAAACCAACACTTTCACTCTAGTGAGAAATCTGTACTAGACAGGTACCTGAGCAAAAGGAAGTCGGAAATGACACGACATACTTATTCTTTCTCTGGTCATTAATCTCTTAACCCTTACTTTTGCTTTCTACTGACAAGTATTTATTTTTTACATAGAAATAAATATACAAAGTTACAAAATATTATTTTATCCCCACTAAAATAAATACTACATGCACAGGGCACTAATACAATTTTTTTAGCATTTTAAATGCTAATATCTAGAAATATGAAATTTGTTCCTCCTTTGAAAACAAAAAGTTTAATTTTGTGGTTATGTGGGACTTAGATAAGCAATCATAGGGTCTACTCTGAAAAATAGAAAAGCTGTGTGTTAGATTCACAAGTATAACAGAGGCAGTAACTTAATATTTTGTTATTAGAGTACCTTAAGTTATGTTTTGCATTAATACTTTTAAACTGTGAATGATAGACTAGATCTGGCTAGAAAAGAGCTTCACTAAAAATTTAGTTTTCTCAGGGTGGTTTTTGTTTGTTTGTGTGTGTGTTTCAGTTTTTGTTTTTGATTGTGTGTGCTTGTCGAGGACCACAGAGTTTGACCCATATTTGACTGTGCTAAGGCAACCTGAGGAAAGTTAAAATGTGTCCGACCCTTTGACTTTCCAAGTCAGACACCAAACAAAAACTATGGGATTACATCTGAGAGCATACTAGAGATTCCTGGGTTCAGGGACATTGCTAACTACCATGATGGGGCATGAACTATAGAAGGAAGCTGTCATCACCATTGACAAATGCCTGTTATATGAGGTGTTGGATTCCCTATAAAGAAAGCAAATACCAGTGAATTCAAGTGTAAGCAACCCAAGGCCTGAGATGGGAGTTATCCTGGATTTTCCTGCGTGTTTCCACACAGATAAGAATCCAAGTCTATAATGAAATGGAACATCCACATTGGCACATAACTCCATGATAGGACATGTGAGCACAAATAGTTCAAATTGCTCAGAGAGAGAAAGCCAAAAGCACGCTGAGCCATCTAACTCTTTGGAATGTCAATGTGGTGCATGAATCACCTGACAGGCTTTGCGTCGGTCCATTTAAAGACATTATTCAAAGAAACTGTCTGCACATCACTGCCCAAAAAGGAGACTTTTCTCTTTCAAAATTAAATGAACTCCTCAACCAATTTCTTAGCAGCAGGTGTCATGACTACTGAATATGAGATAATCCTCCACGTTTTCAATCCTTGCGGGGAAACTACAGATTTGCAAAACGCACGGTATGCAGAGACAGAAATCCTATATTCTAGAATGTGCCAACCCTTTCCCAGAGAGGTGACCTTGAGAAAGTACCTTTTTAATCCCTTTGAGCTTTCATTTCCTTCTTTGTTAAGGAGTCCCTGAATTTTCCTTCCCACAGGACTTTCATGAAAATCAAAGGAGATAATTTATATAGAATAATGTTTGGTGACGTCTACTGCATACAGGCATACTAATTAGAATAATTACTTTAATATTTTTATTATTATAATAGCAGAATCTTCTGCAAAACCAAAGTTTTACTTGAAGACATAAGAGTCAATGAGGCTGTCCAAGAGAATTTTTGGTGTCAGCCAGAACGAGGAAAAAGAAATAAAAACCTTGAGGAAGACTAATACTTAGGAATAAGGCCTAGACAAGAGCCAGCAAAGAAGAGTAAGAAGAGATGGTGGAAGGGGTGGGTAACTAGGTGTGGCTGGTGTCATGGAAACCAGTGCCGGAGTGGAGTGGCCGTAGGCATCATGCAACACGATGGCAAGTAGGAAGATCACAACTGAATTGAAGTCTTTAGGTTTGACGATTAGGAAGTCACAGCTCTGTTTCTATTAACTAATTTTTCTCCTGGTCTCGGGCCACAGGTCCTGCTTCTCCACATGCCTAGTAATTTTAACCAGATGCTTGACATTGTCCATATTGTCCAGTGTCTGGATTCCTGCCTTCCTTTCAAGATCACTGGGCTTTGTTCTGGATGACAGTTAATTTGAGCAAGATTTAAGCCTTATAATTCTGTATGTTTTAATGTTTTGTTAGAGTGGGTTTAGAGTGGCTTTTTTCAGGGCTGGAGTAGCCTTACTCCCGAGGTATGGCCTTTCTGGAGCCTCTACTGAACGCCGTGGGGGTTCAACAATGTATTTCCATTCAGGCTGCGTGGAATTCAAATATCTCCCAGCTCTCTGGGAACCTCAGTAGTTTTTTTCAGTTCGTAGTTTCCTGATAGTTACCTTTCTTTAATAGTTGTTCAGACTAACATTCAGACAAAGACTCAAGGCAAACTCTTTCTCCACAGAGCTCCTTGTCCTCCACCATTCTGCTCCACAAATTCCAAGTGTGCATTACCTGTGAAATTACCTGTGAACCAGCAATCTCAGCTTCCTGAACTCTGATCTCCATCATCTCATCCCAGTGGGGCCCTACTCTGCTTGGGTTCCCTTTCTTGGGCCATGATCCAGAAGAATCATCCAGGCAGAAAGCCAAGGCATCAAGCGATCACTTCATAAGTATCTCTCCTGCCATGGATTGTATTCCTGTGCTACCTGAATACAATGTTGTTGGATATCTGAAAGCCATATATTTTGTACAGTTTTTGTAGCTGTTTATGGCTAGAGGGCTAGTCTACTACCAAAAATCAAGAAGCAAGAAAGGCCCACTGGACTCATGACCAAAAAATTCAGGAGACACTTTCAAGAGGCTTTCACTACCCAGTACTGGGTAAATCTGAATAAAAATTTAAGATTAACAAGTATAATAAATTGAAGTACATCAAGATATTAATTCATGTGTTTATAATAATACTTAAATCTCGTTGGTCATATTTAGAGAATGCCAGGAAAACGACTCGTTATCTTGAAAAATAGTAAGAAGACATAACCAAGCACTTATCTTGCCGTTTCTGAAAGAATTCTACCTGAGGGTAACTGAATAATATATGAGGGAAAGACACATTATAGGCAATAAATTAAAAAGGAATGCTCAAATTAAGATATCACCATTTTGCAACCCCTAAATTATTTTAAGTCTATTCTAGACAGGTTATTAATGGCAGCTATCTTTACAAAAAGAAAGATAGCTGGACATCATGTGCCTCCTGATAAAAATATATAATACTGCCTATGAGATGCTATGCATAAAAAGTAAGATAAAATAAAACTATAATCTAAATCTCATCAAAACTCTAGGTCTAACTACCAGTTTACAGAACATACGGGATTCAAGGGAATTACACAGCAGGTATACAGCAAAATGTGGACTGTAAAAAAAAAATCTCTTCAGGACAAACAACCCAGATCCTTCAGCAAATAAAATGCAAGGAAAAAAGGAGGGAGCTATATTTTTATGAAAAGACACTTAAAAGTCAAACAATTGCAGTGTTTGGAGCTTTATGGAAATTCTGAATCAAACAAACTATAAGAGAAAAAAAAAAGAGAATCAGAAACATTTAACACCAACAGGATTTTAATAATAGTAAGTAACTATTCTTAATTTCTGTATGTAATAACGGTATTGAGGTTACATTTGTAAGAGTCCTATCTTTTGGAGATGTTAATTGAAATATTTATGGAAGAATTGATAGGATGTATAGGATTGTTTCAAAATAATCAGGGACTGGGTGCAAGCTAAGATTAGAGATGAAGTGAGACTGTCCTCAAGTTAAGTTTTGAAGCTGGGTCATTAGTACATGAAGTTATTATAATATCCTCTCTTTCTGCTTCTTATAGCTTTGAAATTTCCATAGTAATTCTTTAAGCAGTGTCTTTAAAATTGCCTTACCACTGCTATTAGTTTAAATAAAAGAAGTTTTGTGATCTGAAGCAATATATAGATTTCTTGGTAGTAAAAAGATAGTCAAGAGTTAACATTCTCTAAATTCCAGAAGGAAAGAAAGAAGGAAGGGACATAAGAAGGGTGGGAGGGAGGGAGGGAAATCAGGAAGGAAATGTGGAAGGAAAACCATACTCAGTGCAGCGATCTTCTCAGTTTGTACAGAGCTTTAAAAAGTCATGAAAATAGTAAGTTTAAGTCACCCCAAATTACTACAACTTGCGGTCAATTTTAAAACATTTTTACTTACACCTTTGATAAGATGCCCCAAGAGGCGTAACCGAGAAATCATACATAGAAGGGAGAATATCTCCCTGAATTTCTTTTGATAAGCTCTTTTGCCATTGCCCAGACACAACCAACACTGGCCCATTTTTCATGGGGTTGTGGTCTCCCAAGTGGACAGCCTCCCTTGGCGTCTCCTGCCTGTACAGCGTTTCCATGGCAAAGGGTCAGGGCTGCTGCCTACAGTGGCACATCCTGGGTGGTGCCCCACCCGGCCACATTCCATGGGGCAAAGTTCACATCGAAACAGGATGGACTGGCACCCCCACACTTCCCAGTATGAGGCAACAGTGTCGTCTTCTACAAAATCATAAAAGGTCTTGGAGACGTTCCTTTCTCTAATTTGTGTAAAGACCCCTAAAGACGTTCTGGCTTCCCTTGTGATGGAATCTCTAAAAGGTCCGCAGTTTTTACCATATCCCTCAATTTTTAAGACCAGAGGCTTTTTTTTTTTTTTTTAATCTCACAGACCCGGATTTGTATATCACCATCCAGTGGTTAGCCTTGAATTTTTCACCCTATTTTATTGTACTTTCTGAAGTTCTAGGGATTAGATATTTACATATATTAACGATCTGCTATTTTAAAAATATAATTGGGAAAATATCACTTGGCTCAATTATAGAAGACCAGACTATATATGCATTGGGCAAATCACTTAACCTTCCTGATCATCAGTTGGATCTATTGTTTAAAGAGGGTCATAAACCCTTGCTTATCTCTTAAGACTATTATCATGGGGATGTGATCCTGTGAACATGTAATTACCGTTGATGTGCACAACACTGTAGACAGTTGAAGGCAGATGACAAATATCTAGTTGGTATTTAATGAGCACATTTGATTACCGGCGAGATTGAGCAATCACTGTGTGGCTGGACGTATCAGCAGGGCTTTATGTTTATTCTCATTTAATCCCCAAACAATCCCATGAGGGAGTACGAACATCTCCTTTTTAAAGATGAGAAAACTGAGGCCATGAAAGGTTAATTAAATTGCCCTGCATTATGCTGTTGATGTCAATAGCAAGTGACAGGGTCAGAATTCCTAGCCAGGCAGCCTGTGGTAAGTGCTACATTGTACTGAGTATTTATTTGATTACTGATATTTATTAGCAATCAATACTGATGACTGATATTTATTTGAAAGTCCTGGTAGGACAGAGAAAGGGAAAGGCAAGTCCAGATGGAAACATCTGAGTACCCTGTTAGGCTAGCAGTGTGGCCCCTTGGGCGATAAAGATTCGTTAACCACATATTAAGAGAGGCTGAGTACAGAACAGGGAAGAACAGAAACAAGAAAAAAGGATCACTTTTACAGTCCCAAGCACTTGACATCTTCACAGCTGTTAAGTGAGCTTAACAGAAGAAAAGCCCTGAAGTTACAAGAGAGAATTTTACTCTTATATGTTACTACTCAAGCATCCCACTTGAAGGAATCACTCCCACAACCAACCCAAGGAGCTTTATCCAGATATTATTTCTAATCAAGTGTAGGAATATGTCAAGGAGACGTGGTGGAGAGGAAAATATCTCCATTGCACTATCTCCAGGGGATGTTCTGACATTCCTTATAAAGTCCATCATGGGCAGCTACCCACCGGACTTGGCTTGAGAGACAGGTTCCCTGCTAACCGAGAAATTACATCTAGTTCAGGAAAGAGCTGTAAACGACTAACAATTGTGTCACGTTCCAGAGTTTCTTTAACTGTAAATCCTTTCTCTTGGTCATTGCTTCCATAATCATTTTGACATCATCTTTTCCCTCATCTCTTCCATCCAGTGAGCTGCTTTTGGAATTCCACTCAAATCATCTACCATCCTCTCTTCCTTTTCTTTCCCAGGACCATTGGATTCATCTGGGGGCACCCCCTCCCACCCCTCGAGGAACTGGCCTAAGGCTGCCTGCTAAGAAAAAATAACCAAAAGCAGACGTGATGAATACAACTTGCTATATTTGATAATCAACCAAGAAGTGATCTGCTAATAAGTGACTGAAATGCTTAACACTTATCTGTGGACTTCTGATGACTGCTTACATTTCTAGGTCTGATGACTGATTATATCTTTAGAGAGTAAAATATTTGGAGTCCGAATAAAAATAGAAGCAAATTTTAATTCTGCTTCCTGTTGTCTGGCAAACTTGTGGGGAAGAAAAGAAAGCATCCTTAGCCAAGAGGGGTGCAGAGGTGGAGAGTGTCTGCCCCTCCAGGGAGAGAGAGAGAAAGATGTTGGCGTTACCTACAGCCATGGGTCCTGGCTGAGTCCCCTTTCATGTAGACAGAGGTCCGACACTCCTGTCATCTACTCCCGGCAGGTACAACAGCAGTAGCATCTGCTGGTGGCAGGTCTGAGGTCTCATGATTTTGAGGAAGGGGGGCCCTCAGACCCTCTTTTCTGAGAAATGGCCCAATAAGCGGAAAAGACACTGTCCCATAAGAACCCCTATCAACAGAACCTCCAGATCTCCAAACAAGGTGACTGGTTCGAGGTGGAAAATTAAAATGTGAATCAAATCCAGTCAAGTAAAACCAAATCTGTGTTACCAGACCTTATCTGGAAACTAACTAGGCAAAAACCAGCCTGGATTATTGAGGAGGGAAGTCCTGAAAGCCAGAATTTTCCCATAATTATTCAGAGAAAAGAGAGCGATGTGATCAGGCTTTAACACATTCATAAAGCAGTGGCCTCAGTGGTCAAATCAGGGTGGCCAGCTGTCATGCCTGGACACCACTGTCTTCCTCAACCCCTTCTATGCTCACTTAACAACTTTCAGGTTCACCCAGTGTCTCGGGCATGGTCAGGATGCTTCCTGTCATAAGGGGGATATAAGAATGGGAGGGCTTGAGTACAGGACATGAAATTTCCCTTTATGAATTCACCTTTCCCTTTAGGAATTAAAATGTTGAATCCAAATAATCACGGGAAGACTGACAGGTTTGCTTTTCCAGGAGTTCAAAGCTGAGGGCAAGCCCCTGACCATGGTGACTTTATCTGGGGAATGCCACCCTCTAATGCCAGCTGGGGTGTCTGGGTGACATCCTCCTCCAGCACCAACAGGTAGTATCAAAGGTCTGTTAGACGTCACTTTTGCTTTGTAAATTTGCCAACTAGTGCCACCTCTGGACCTCACTTTCCTCAGCCGTAAGACACTGGGTTGGCCTTGAGGTTCTCAGAACTTTCGTCTCCATGAAGCTCTTCGTCAAAAACACCATTGACTTTCTTGTTTCTCTCTCTCTTTTCTTTTCTTATTTTTCTTTCACATGTCAAAAAAACACAGTCTCTTGTCAAACTTAAACCTTGGGGCTTGTTCTTGAGTTTGACATACTAAACAAATGAACTGTTTTCAACTAATTGATCATGTCCTTCAGTCCCCATTGGAGTATGGGTTAGTTATGCATGAGAAAGTCTGCCAGTCTTGACAGGAGGATGTCTCTCAGGTAGGTAAGGCACCTGTGATGAAGTGATCCATTGAGAAAGCCTATTTTCTTGCTGCATAAAAACAGGCCTGAAGACAAGACAATGTGAGCTGTCATACACGGACCTCCCCAAATGCAATTCCAGGGAAGTGACATGCCGCCATCATTCAAATTAATGTCTATTTGTGCAATGATATTGTTTGAAATAATTGACCAATTCATCAAAAGGGAACAGCAGACTTTGGAGGAGGGAGAGAAGGGGCCTTTTTCAGCACTAATGAAAGAAATGACATTTCTGTTTACCATGTGTCAGCTTCAAATAGTCAACAAACGTTTGTAATGATTTCCAAATTTTGAGATGGGATTCACTTATAAGGACATGCAATTTTTAACATTTATGGACAGGCTGTTTCTTCCATAAACGTTCAGCTTTGATAATTATTTGAACTATTCATTATGTCTCAGAAGTTAAATGCGTGATAAATGGAATGCCTCTTATGGGTTGCAATTTTCCAAATGGAAAGAATGCCTATTTCCTTGGAGGTCAACTCCAATAATATTAATAACAATTGTAGAGCTTTTGGGGGCTGCAGGTTGATAGTAAGCCTGAAAGCATAGAATAGTATGATTTTTATATTAAGATTGGTGTCATTCTCAAAGCAGGCACAACAACAATCAGAATGATCTTAGTGTTTCCAGCGACCCTGCCCAGATAGCCCTGATTGATAACAGCTAATAGGGTCAGATATGCCCTCCTACAAGTCAGAATTCCAGCTCCAAAGCAAGCTCTGCTCTCTGCAGCTCAGACACTCAGCTGAAACCTGGAATCCAAAGAATGTATTTGCATTGTCCAAGATCTCTCCCATTACCTAGGGGTCCACCCTGGGATTCCATTCTAGTGACTTTACAGAATGCATCTAATTACGCATTAGTTAGTTCCCACGATCTGCTTAAGAACTTGTTTACTTGTTAACAGAGAGGGTGGGGCATCTAGCCTTCGGAGTCAGCTGAACCTCAAAAATAAGATAAACTTGTCTGAAGTGTGCACACTGGTCCCAGACAGTTGAGCTAGAGGTAATCAAGAGATCACCGTCGCCCTCCTGATTCTGCAAATAAGCACACGGGGAAGGTCATAGGAAAGTCTGGGAAACTTGCCTGCATGGGATTCCATGCACAGCTCCCGACTTGTCCCGAGATGGTGCTCTATGGATGTTTGTGGAATTGAATGAATACAGCTTGGATTTATACCCTTGCCTGTCAGATATCTAGTTCTAAAAATATAGAGACCTGTGCTTCAACCACCCAAAGCTATTAAGATGTTTCCTGCTGCGATGTGGGAAAAGATGTCTCTGGCCATAATTATCACCTTTAACCACTCTCAGAGGTCAAGCAAAACTGCAGAAGAACACACACACACACACACACACACACACACACACGTCCAGGTAATCTCATTTGCAGTCATCACATCTCACACTGAGTTCAAAACATTTCACCCACATTTTATTAGCAGGAAAACACCTGAGGGACCATACATCCTCTTGGACCTGGTACAGAAAGCCCTGAGCGCAAATGTTGGGTGGTTCATGTAAATGACTCTGATTTCATGGAGGCAGGTTCCAGCGTGGTGTCTAAAAGCGATCCTGTAAGATATATTCCCCAAATAAACATGGTTTAGTGCCTTTTCAGTCTCTGCATTTTTAAGGCCCCCTGTAGCCACTCTGCCACGTGTACCAAACAGTAGTTCATTACCACTCAGTAAGGTCCTTGCGCTGCATTTACTAATTTTATACCAAGAGCATGAAACGATGTTGTCTAGGGAACAGGATGAGAGATGCGGGGTTTAGGAACCGGGAATTTTATTCTGGCTCCGCTGCTAATTCTCCTGTGACCTCAGCCCAGCCCTGCAAATTGTTACTATCTGCAAAGTGAAGATAATGGACAGGCCCTTCCCATCCCACAGGAAAGGCTGGAGATTAATTAGGCAGTTCATTTGAGATTCAAAGTGATGTGAGCCCACAGGGAAAGTGATGGGGAGAACAAAGGAGGCACTGGTGCTTCATTTTAGCAGACCTGGGGCCACACCAAAGACAGTCCTGGGAATCCATTGGGTGAAACACCAGAATTTGTTAATTAACTGGTATTAGGAAGTCATTATGGTTAGCAGGGGTTAATGGAAAGATTGAACTTGCTAAAATGGGCCTGTAGAGGTGTAAATCCAGGGCTCCTTTGCAAAATCTTTCAGAAACCCAAAGCAGGTAGTCTGCAGCAGGCACAATTTTTTTTTTTTTTTTTTTGCAGTGAAAAATGAAATCTTCTAATTCTTACTATGCCAGGAACAAAAATTCTTTAAAAAAATGTTTTTAAAGGAAGAGAACAATTAATACGCCTTTCATAGTGCTTTTGGGGAAGAGTTTCATCCAGTATTCACATAGTGGGTGCTGTGTGAACACACACACACACACACACACACACACACACAGAGCCAAACAAGAATTCTAGCAAGAAACCAGAATAACATTCCGGGAGGATCCCAGAGGAGTCCTCAGCCTCCCAGGGAAGGAACACATGGGAAGCACACAGCACAGAATGAAACAGATCTGGAATTTTCAAAGCCCCCGGCTCAGCTTTGCAGGAGAAGCCCCGGTGAATGCAAACCGGTCAGGAAGCGATGGAAGGAAATGAAATGTTTGTCTTGTTATCAAAGGTGGGTTTCTGGACGTTGTGAGGGCTTTTAGGAGGGAGGGAGAGGCGTTGATCAAGACCCTAAGTACAGCATCCCTGGGCTGGGTCCCACCTCACCCCCCGGGATGGGGGGCGGGGGGGGCGCCCAAGGTGTGAAGAGCAGAGTCCCTTAAAACGCAGCCACCTCTAACCAGTTCCAACTGGCCTGTTTGAATTTGCTCAGTAGAAACCATCAGCATGAAGAGCGATATTCACGGGACCCTTGGCACCCTAAGGGCACCGCCCTTCTACTCTGCCCCCAGAGAATCCCGTTCTTACACATGTGAGGAAAAGGGGGAGAGAGAAGGGCCAGGAGAAGCAGAATTAAGCCATGAAGCAGGAGGAAGCCCCTGCCAGGAGGGTACAGCAGACGCTTTCTCACCTCTCCACGGGCCCCTGTACAAGGTTCATAGCTCCTTGCAGAGTATTTGACGAGTTCTCACCCTGTGGACCTCTGGCGCAGAGCGTAGCCGCCTTCCAGAGCGGGCGTGGTGACCTGGCATCCTCAGGGCCGGAGACGCCCACCGTCTCCCACGGGGACATCTCTGGGAACGGGGACCCCAGGCCCTACCATCTTCGCAGAGGGAACGCCTGACTCTCCCCCGGAGGGTTCTCTGCGAGGAAAGACCCCCTTCTCAGGATGAGCTACCCCCCCGCGGTGGAGCACAGAGGGCGCTTATTTGGTTTTCTTTCTGGTCTTGGAATCTCCCCGTCTGGGCGGGCAGGGGCGAAGGAGGCCTTGCCAACACCTCTCGGAGCCTTTGGGTCTCTGGGCCCGGAGCCCCCCGGGGTGGGTAGGGGGAGATGCCTGTGGGAACGCGGACCTTCCCGGGGAGGCTTGAAGCCACATGGAAAGGCCCCCTCCCTCCTTCCAGCTCAGGCGCAGCGGACAGTAAGACGTGAATACTTAAGAAAGGAAGTCTCTAAAGAAGGAAGGCGGGGAAAGGGGAGACGGTCAGGGGTGCAAGAGTGGACACAGGGGTCGTCCGCCCTTTGACAAGCGCCGGGCCTCTCAGTGTGTCTGGGAGCCGCGTCCCTGTCCCCCCCACCCCCGCCAACCCCCAGCCTCCTCCCCTCGGCCCCCAGCCTCTTTCCACCCTTCTCTGCTATGCTCCCCCACTGCCCACTGCTCTGCTGCCTGATGCACGACGGTGGATGAAGGAAGATGGACATTCTCCCACCAGCAAGCCTGTGATGGGATTCAGGATGCGCTTCCTCCCAAATCCGGCACCTCGACACACAGGATATCGGAGGCTGAAGGAGTGTGAGGACAGGGCACTAGCAGGAAGTTGCTCTGACCTCCTTCTCTCCCTGAAACAGGTCAAAACCCTCCTGTGAGGGGAGCTCTCCCTGTTCCTCAAGGGAAAAAGCATCCTTAACCTGTAAGACAAAGGGACTCCGAGAAGAACCGCACAAACAGGCTGCACGTCCCTCCTATTCCTGCCCTTTCATCTTCCTCCACGACCCTCGCTCTTTGGGGAACGCAGCCTAGAAACACTCATCTCTGCCCCTTCTCGTCCTCCCTGTCTCATGAAGGCTCCCATGTTACATAAAACTTATATTCAATGCATGTGTGTGCTTTTCTCCTGTTAATCTGTCTTTGTTGGTTTCATGTTCAGACCCAACCAGAGACCTTAAGAGAGCCCTTCCCCCATACCCCACTCTTCACATGAAATGTGACTTTCTGGGTCCTGTGACTCCACAGGAAGGTCGGAGCTGGGCCCGCCCTGTTCCTTGTAGAAAGATGGCAACATCACTGTGCCACTAAGAGTCCTTGACAGGCTAACTGCGTCCCCCAGAGACAGTCTGTACCATGCACTTGGCTTTTGAGATTCTTCAGGACCCAGCTCTGCCCTGCCTACTCAGAAGTGTTTTCCATCATTTTCCAAAGGACCCTGGGGCCAGGCGGCCTGCTGGTTTTCCTGTGGTGGCCCCATGAGGACACTGTCCACGTGTCCCTCAGCTGTGGTTGGCCTTTCCCGAGTGAGTCAGACCCACTAAATCCTCCCAGGAGGCCTTAGCTGATCTTCCCAAGACTCGTGGAAGTTCCTTGGCTGGGATTTCTGGGCCATTTATATGGTCCTCTCACTGTCTTTCCTGATCCGTTTCCGGAGAAGACCCTGCGCATCACCCTCTTTACTGTCACGTTGCTTTATTTGTCGTCGTAGCATTCTTATTGCCCAAATTAATTGCATGGTCATTTGTTGAATGGTTTGTCCATCTGCCCGGCAATAGATACACCCCATGATGGCCTGGACCTCGTCTGTCTTGTAAACAAGATGTGTCCCCACCATAGAGGACCGGGCATGAAGCACAACAACAAAACCACAACCACAGGCATCCCAGGGCACTGGTCCAAGGGCTTTACCTACGCCAGTGAATTTAACCCTCCCAGCAATCTGACGAGGTCAGTGAGGTTATTACCCATCGACAGGCGGGGACACTGAGTCTCAGCAGGTAAAAACACCTGCCTGGACGTACACTGCTCACATGCAGCCGAGCCTAAGCTCAAACACAGAGATTTGGGTCCAGAGCCCATGCTTTTAACTGACAGACGCTGCATCATAAAGGCTTAATAATTACTTGTGAATGGATGATTCAGTGAATTGTTTCTATCCCCTGTAAGCTCCTGGTGGAGTGGAAGCACGCAGCCTGCTTCTCTCTCCCTCTCTTCTCACACACACCTCAGACCCAGGCAGGTAAGGGGGCCCTTCATTAAATGCCGTGTCCTTGGCTGACTGATTCCGCAGAGCCTGGCCCACGAGGATGCTCTCACCTGTCCAAAAGCACACCTGAGAAAACTCTTCAGTGACTCTCCAGTCTCCATTCTGTAAATCGGGAACATTTGAGAACCACCTTTCAGAAAGAACTTTAAAAACAAAACTGTTGCTCATTAATAAGGATTTCTCTAGGGCACGCGACTTGGAGAAGCATGATGGCAACTGCAGGGCTCGGAGGCCAAGTGGCCTTGGTCCCGGTGCCCAGGACTCGCTCAGTGGCCCTGAGAAGACTTGGAGTCACATGCACACCAGGTCTTTCTATGAACTTTTGATACCATTAGGTACCTCCTTCTAATGTGGCCGTGCCTTGAACACAGTAAGTACTAATTAGACATTAACAATCGTAATCATCAATTATCATGAATGGTTCAATGCCGCTCAGATGAGAGGACATTAGACAAGTAGTTATAAGAAATAATGTCTCAGGACTCTTTAACCCTAAGATTTTATGATTATTTTTACCCACAGTATTAAATAATGCAATTCATTTATTCGTTCCACCAACATGTACTGAGTGCCTGAGATGAGAAGGGGTGACCTATAGGCATAGGTCTTAGTCATCATTCCTCTTTTATTGTTATTTGGATACCAGGAAAATGCCACTGACATCCCTAGGAGAGAGGAAAAGGGGCTGCCAGTCATATGGGGGCAGAACTGAGGGAGGCAGACGTCCAGAAACAAAAGGCAAAGTGATAAAGGAAATGGCTATTCAAATTAAGAAAGGATTCTCTGAATTTAGTAATATAGTGACAGCTTATCCACAACCATTTCAGAAGGAAAGTGGCCCTGATCTTGCAAAGGATGTAATTGATAGAACATATAGTAGAAACCTTTCAGGGCTTCATTCATTTGAGGTGATGAGAGGGAATGGGATGAGGTTTTGAGGACGTAAACAGGATGGTGGTGGTTTCATCCCAGCTTGGAATAACGCCCTAACCACAAACCAGCCCTTCCTGTGAAGGTCACCATATAAAATACACGACGGCCACTTACGACCGAATTTCAGGTACACAACGGTAACTTTTTGGTATAAGTATGTCCCAGGTATTGCATGTGGTATACTTATACTAAAAATGTATTTCTTATACATCTGAAATTCGAATTGAACTGGGTTTTCCTGTGTTTGAATTTGCTAACTCTGGTTTGGCCACACTTTTCAGGATGTCTACCTTAAGTCTTTAAAAGTGAAACAAGAAATGGCAGATCACAGGATGGTAGGTACATTAGTCAGGTTTCTCCAGAGACACAGGACCAATAGATGGTTCTGGAGAATATGATATTATTATTAACACAGACGTTAAGAGCTTTTGGAGCAAAGACAAAATCAGCAGGGTGGGCTGGCAGGCTGGAGACCCAGGGGATTACTGATGTGCGGTTTGAGTCCAAAGGCCTCTGCTGGCAGAATTCCCTCCTTCTCTGGAGAAGTCACTCTTTCTCTATCCAGACCTTCAACTGATTAGACGAGGCCCACCAGCATGATGGAGGGTAATCTTCTTTACTCAAAGTGTACTTTGATACAAATGCTAATCTCATCTTAAAAATACCTTCCCAGAAACCTCTAGACTAATACTGAACCAAAGATCTGGCCACTCTTGTAGACACACAGAATTGTCACCTCAGGAAAGGCAGCTGACTGGGGCATTGTGTTTGAAAATCTGGTGGATTTGGAGCAATTCACTACACATGCATGGGAATCTCATCCCAGAAGTATGTGTTGAGTCATAAAGCAAAGCAGCAAATGTATGCACTGCCTGCTACAGTCCGTAGAGTTCCAGGCGTATGCTTTGCTCACAGGGAAATTGTCTCATTTTTTAAAGAACTGGTTACCTACAGATGTTTTGTTTTGCTTTGCTTTTTCCTTCTATCTTTTAAAACAACACTGATCCTCTGATGAAGAAAGGGAAGCTCACTCTTTGTGTTCTCTCCTGCCCCCAACAGAACAGTTGTGAGAGGAATCGTCAATTTGAAAGGGCGGAGCTCTCTGAAACCCATCAGATCTGAAGTCTCCAGAGATCACTGCAGACAAAACAAGTCTTCACAGCCAACTCTTACTCATTTGGTCACATAGGACCCTGCGTGGCCTCCCGTTCAAAGGCTAAATTTAGGGGAACAACTCTGGCCAAGACTGACAACGAAGGCTCGCAAGGGCAGCCGAAGTCCAAGTTGATCTCCACTTAACTGTTTCACGGCAAGAGGCTTCATGCAGAAAGCATCCAAATTACTAGGGGTTTAAAGATTCAAAATCTGAGGAGACTCTCAGTGAAGAAACCAGAGGAGCTTTCTGCAGATTCCTTGTCCATCTTCACCCACTGGGCTCACAGCCTCTGCAAGGCTTCCTAGGCATCTGCCCACCACCAAACACATGGATTCTGTAGAATAGAGTCACCACCCAAAAAGGAAGTCCCTTCTTCTGAAATGTCTCTTCCACGAGGGACCCAGGAATGTGAACAGTTAGCTCCGAGAACTTCTCCCCACCCCGGGTTTTCTTTCATTTGCCTTCTTTGGAGATTAAGAAAACACTTTCCCTTAGATTCCAGAGGGAAACAAAGGGCTGTATTTCCCTGAGCCACACGAGGGAAATGGGTGAGTCTGAACTCTAATGAGAGCTGGGTGAGACCTGTTTCTTCCCAAATCACCCACTTGAGGACGTTTCCCCAGTCAGATCTCTTTTCTTTTCTTATTTAATTCGAGAGACATTTTCAT
The DNA here is from genome assembly GCF_964165515.1 of Mesoplodon bidens. Classification (NCBI taxonomy): domain Eukaryota; kingdom Metazoa; phylum Chordata; class Mammalia; order Artiodactyla; family Ziphiidae; genus Mesoplodon; species Mesoplodon bidens. The sequence continues at coordinate 74,462,406 of NC_138174.1, forward strand.
GATGCTCTTCACTCCATTCTCACTCCAGCCACAGACCCATATAAGCATAACAGACAGCATCACTGTAGGAAGGGTTTTGTTCTTATTTATTGAGCCACCATCATGTGCCAGATACTGTGTTAAGGAATTTACACATATTCACTTATTTAATCCTAACAACAACCCTATGAGGTAGATGGCATCTGGCTTCAGAGCTCACTCTGTCTCTCACGGAAAATCAATCTTTGGACGTTTTGTAATAATAACAACTGACCTACAAAAAGCTCTATGAAGCCTTAAAAAGCATTTTCACAGAACTCATCCTATGTCCCCTTTGTTACTGCCTGTGAGATAAAGCATCCCCTTTCTTACCATCCTCATCTCCATTGGAAGAGGGAGAATACCAGACTGGGAGAGGTTGCAGGATTAGCCTGGCCTCACCTGGATTTGCAGATAAGCTGTCTGGCTGGGGAACAGGTACTCCGTCTGCCTGGATACAGTTCCCCCCGCTTGCAGGCAGCCAATGCTGTGTCAGAAATCCAGTCCCTGGCCAAGCCTCCAAGTCTTCCTGGACTCGACCAAGCCAAAAAGAAATTCATGATCTTCCTCCACTAACCATCACTCTCAATTCTCCCCGCCTTGTCGTGATGTGATGGCCATCTGTCTTCTGGTCTCCCTGTTTCAATTTTTGAAGAATCATCTTCAAAAATCACTCTCCTTCTTCCTCTCACATCCAGTGCGTCCTTTGAAATGCATGTGTCCCATTGGTGGAACAGGCTAATCCTGGAGCACTGCCACATTGTGCTGTGATCAAGGGACATGACCATGGGGGGGAAAAAGATGGTGATGGTTTTATAATCTTACAGAAGACATGAAACTGGAGCATAGATTATTATCGTTCAAGATAAGAAATGACAGGGGCTCAAGACAGGAAGATGAAACAGCTCCTTACCTATCAGATGAGGGGCCTCAGAAGACGACTTCCTCACCTCCAAGTGGTCAAGACAGAGAAGTGAGGCGTCATTGGAGCTGAGACTTAAATGACTCAGAACCTAAAACACAGGGGTAGGGCTGGTGCTCAGAAGCCAGTGTCAAAGTCGGGAGTAAAGAATACCATCTTTTGGCTGATTTTTAGGCGAGAATGAAAGAGATCTAAGAAGCTAGATCATGAAATGAACATTCCTTTGAAATTCCTTTCTTCTTCCTCTGGCTGCAGTATGAGTCCCTTGTTTCAGGCTTTCCTCACGTGCTGATGGCAGTAATTCCACGGCCTCCCTGTCAGTCCTCCCGGCTCTCCTCCTTGCGGAGGATGCCGCAGGTGATGTTGGTGCCATTCCTTCCACCGAGGGCATCCATAATTTATTATTTGCTAATAGAGACCCTGGCACTCACTCTCCTCCTTCTCTCTTGTTACACAGAAGACCTGTCCCACTGAATTGAAAGCCTCCTCTTTCCCTGGTGCTTTGGATCCCATTTCATCTCACCTCCTTAGTAACCAAAGAGTGTGATGACGGATAAACAGTTCTCTCTTGTGTGTTGAGGTCTCCCTCCTTGCTCCTGGGCCCTTCACATCATCATTTAAATATTCCCAAGGGTTTCTCATTAAAAAACATTCCTCCCAGAGCAAAATGGCCCAGTTCCCACTCCCTCAGTCCTCACCGGAGCTTCTCCCCTCATTGCATCCTGTTTCAGCCCCATCACTCCCATGACCCTCTCCCTGCTCACAGCCATTACATCTCACCACCTTTTCTTTATGTCTCTGGAGTCTTTTCTCAATAATTATGATGTCTGTGGAAACTTAGGGGGAACAGAGTGGACTTCTTTCGGTGATGACAGCCCTGGAAGAAGCTGGTCTTGAAGACAGACTAGGTGTAGATGTATTTGAAGGTGCAGGAGGAGGGCTGCTGAGTCAGAAGAGCCCTCCGTGGTCCTGTCTTCTTTCTATTTAAATACCCTCTTCCCCTCTACCTGCGATTACCATGGGGTGATCTTCTTGTGGGGCTATTTGGTTATAAACCTCTGGTCATAGGAATCAAAATTCAAATGTCAGACAACATTTGGCCCAGGAACTGCACTGGCCGAAATTGATCCAAATAAATAAGAGGACAAATGCATATATATGTGTGTCAGAATGTTCACAACACTGATTTTAAATAAGAGATATCAGAAACCGAACTGACCATCAGTAGAGGCATTATTAATTGAATTATTGTAGATCCGTACAAGGTGTGTTCTTTAAGAATGATAAAACAGATTTACATTTTTTGGCATGGCAACATTTATAAGGCAGATTTTTAAAAAGTTATAACCTTTTAAAAATTATACATACAAACATGCAAACATGGAGAAAATTCTGGAAACAAATATCAAGCAGTGATATTAGCTAGCAGTGGCTTTCCCTAAGAGATTACTAGTGATGTTTTTCCTTCTTTATAATTTATAGGATTGTTTTTTTTTTTTCACAATGGTCATGTTATCACTTATATGATAAAATAAGCTCTTTTAATCTTGGAAAATTTAGGGTCTCTCCTCACCATGCCGTCCCTATTTTTAAGTTATCAGCCCAGTTGTGTGTGGCTTGGAGAGAGCCTGGTGGCCTCAGGTCCCAAAGCAGTGGTCCATCTCTGCTATGCTCTACAATCTTCACTCTACACTCTTCATCCTACTCTTTGGTGTTAATTTGTGCTAAAGGAAGGGAGAGGAGAGAAAGATGAAGAGTGAAGGAAAAAGGGGAAGAGAAAGTGGGCAAGCAAGGAAGCGATCTGCTGTAAGGTTCAGTCCAGTCTGTCTTTACAATTGTTTGAATTCACACTACTGATCTGTGTCACCAACAGCACGTGTGTAAATTCACATTGCAACATATTATGAAACAGTCTATACGAAAACCCTGAGGAACAGTCTGTGGATGACAAACGCCAGTGACTGCTGCTGTTTTCTCATGACCAGAGGCGATAGACAGATGCTTCCCTCAATCCATCCAATTTAAGACCTGGGTCATTCTAAATATAACTGGTCACTGCCATTTCAATAAGACACAACTTTGTGTGGTACTCTTCCCTATCTAAGTGGAAGGCAGTGATGGATTTCTAGTAGATTTTTCATACTTTTTGCAAAATCTATTCTGGCTGGGTTTCTGTGTTTGCGTGGTTTTTGAGGTTATCCCTCAGAGAAAATCAATCCAAATAGGAAAGTCTGGTAGGTTCTAATGCATAGGATTTTTTTTCTGAGATTCTGCCTATTTCTGTGCCACACTGCCAGTCAGCCACTGAGGGCCCCCGAGGACACCCGTGTCCCAGAGAAAAGCCATTCTGCCCCCAAAGCTATGACACTTGAAAGAGAAGAATCCACTTTCTAGCTAAATTCCAGCATGTAATAACGATGACGCCACCCTGAGACGGAGGCCAGGTCTCAATAAAAGTGAGCTAGCCTCTATCTCTGAGCTATTTTCAGCCCTGCCTCTCCTGCACATTGGGCTGCTTGTTTAGTTTCGTTAGAAAGACAGACTTGTTCTTTTGCCAGGAAACCCTCTAATATCCTGCCACCGGCATCTGCACAGAATAGAACACTCTGGAGGATCCGATGGAAAAGAACCCAAAAACCTTCCCTCTGAAAGGGGTGAGGAAGATAGTAGTGTTTCTGTTGGAAGCAACGGAAGGTGTAAGAGAAATTGCCAACTGGGCCGCACCAAGGAGCTATTGTGAGGGGCCGGTCCGGGAACAAGGGTGCAGGGCACCCAAGGTGACCGTGCATTCCCGCGCCCGCGGCATCTGCCGGGCAGAACACAGCGCCTTTCTGCTGGTGTTCAATATGCTCCTTGTATCCAAGAGCCTCAAAGGGCACTTTCAAATGTGGTCCACTTATTTATACTTTGTCTCCTGCACCAGATTGTAAAGTCTACGAAACAGAGAACGTCTAATAGACTCACCCGTACAGACGCGGTGTTTGCCCCACAGTAGATACTAAACAGATAGTCGAAGAAAGGAAAGAAGAAGGGATGGGGGGAAGGGAGGAATTTGTGCCTTTGACCGCTTATGCTTCCAAGACCCCTCGCACCAGCCTGGTTGCTGTTCCAATGCCTCCTGCCGTTCCAGGCAGAGCCCAGCAGTGGGCCTGGCAGAGAGGAGGGCGGTGCTCATCAGATTCACAATAGATTAAAATTGATGTCACAGTAAAAAAAAAAAAAAAAGAACGTGAGTAACTTAGTGTCGACATGCTTATAAATAAGTACTTTGCATGAATTAGTTTTATAAAAAGGAAGCTTTTGACTGCATTCTGAGAGTGATTTTTGTCACTAAGTCCTCCAAGCACGTGGGATCCACACCAGCAAGGAGACACCAGCGCAGAATCGTCAGCGTGGTGTCAGGTGGTGTGTTCAACAGAGGGGCGGGGAATCTATTCTCCTGCTACCTAATAGGAGAGTTTCTCCTATGTCCCCTCGTTTTCCATTTAGTTACCACTCCAAAGAGGCGTGCAGGGTAGTGGTGGCAGTGTATATGGTTTCTCACATCCTCCATCTTTCTTCTGCCAGGATATTAAATTGGCTTCTCGCTACCCCTGGGCCTGTCTTTATTCATTCGTTCATTGAGTCATTGCATGACTTAGCTATAAAACAGGTAATGAATTCACAAGGCGCCAAAATCCCAAAAGGGAAAACATTTTTATTGCTTCCTTGTGTCCCAGCCAACAAGTTCTCACGCCCACAAAAACAACGGTCATCAGCTTTTTGCCTCTTCCTGTGCTACCAGATTCGTTTTTCAGGGCCCCCTGGGAAACTGACTGGCTGTGTCTGGATGGCAAGTGCCTCACTGTAAATGCCTCAGTGCCGCTGCCCGCACTACGGACACCCCAAACTTATCCCATGCCTTCCATAGCTCCCACTCGTATTTTATTCATCCTTTGTGGGTGTAATAAGTAGAAACAATACACTAAAGATTAAACTATGTTGCGTGAGACTACAACTTCTATAGGTAGAATTTTGTTGTAAAATCAACTTTAATCAGTTCTTAGATTGGAAGGAGCTTGTTAGACAACATGCCAGCCCTGAAACAACCTAGGTTGGCATCGGCCATGAAGTGTACCAGAATATGCTGCCCAAAATATGCCTGTTTGGCTCATGGACTAGTTGAACTAAAGGCAACTGAACTGAGCGCCAACAGACACAGGAAAAGCTCTTTACCTCCCACTAACTGCCTGAAAATAGAGAATAAAATTCCCTTTTTGTCAAGGAAAGTCCCATTGGTAAAGATGTCTTCCTACCAGGAAGAGAGCTACTCCGAACACACATCTCATCACCGGAGAGACTCTTATCTACATAACAAGACAATCCTCACTTACCATATGTGTTCTCCCCTCACCTTCCCATGACTTGTCTCCCCATCTTGGAAGTTCAAAACCCCCTTTCTTTCATTTGGCTTGAAGTGTGTATAGGCCTCCATCACCTGGCTGCCTTCTTGAGGCTCATTTCTTTGTAAAACTCCCCTGCATATGTCCTTAAGGTCATTTTTGTAGTAAAGTACCTATCTTCCGTTTCCTGGAATTTATGTTGGATAAACTTAATTTCATAAGCCAAGTGAAGAGGCAAGATAGTGGGGTCCTGAACTCTCTTCTTTGCCCAGGAATGGGGTGAGTTAGGCCAGGGGCTGCAGGAAAGATGTGCCAAGTCAGCAAATTCTCTAAGAGTCTCCCAGCTTCGGTCCCACCATTACATTCAAGCAAGTGGAGTTCTGCCATTGAGTCCCACACTTTAAACACACACACACACACACACACACACACACTACAAAGTTGTTTAAGAGCACATGGGTATCTCAGTCACTCAAACCCAGTGTTCTGTGTTGACAACCACACCTTAAGCATCGTTCTCATTACAGAGGTCCATCAGACCCAAAGCAACATGTCTCCACATCTCTTTCCCTTTGTCCTTAAAGCAAGAAGCTACTGTGTCCAACTGCGAAGATTTTGGGATGAGCCATTGTCATGTGAGAGACAGACAGGCTCTGCTTACATGGGCAGAAGGATCTACATAGCCCCTTGGTAAGAGGAAAGACAAATCAGCTAGGACGCACTCACCCTGTGTGGCTGAGTTCCTTTCCCAGGAGGGCTGACCATCTGTTCTCACGCCTTGCCCAACCATTTTGTGGGTCTGAAGGTCCTAGAAACCAGTCCACACTCACAATAGTTGCAGAGGAGTAGTTTGCAATACCAAAAAATTCAAACTACTACTCAATTGTTGTGTTATGTGCTTGTATTTTATTACTCATCTAAATATCAAGTATCACTGTTGTGAGAACACCCAGACATTCACAATACTAATTAAATTACCTCATCTTTGATAGCTTGCTGACATTCCATCCTTAGCATCATGGATTTGCATAGTTGTTTATTTCATTGGTATGTAGTTTTTTTCCTCACATATGGGGAAAAAAACTCAAAAAATCAATAAAGTTTCAATTATAATTATCCATAGAAGCTTTCAATATATATTATTTCATTTACTTGCATGGTAGCCAAAAAGCAAATTACATGTGGAGTACAATTATGCATTCTGTGAAATGCATTAACTGTTTGTTTTTTTTTTTTACTTTTTATTTTATATTGGAGTATAGTTGGTTAACAATGTTGTGTGTGTTTTAGGTATACAGCAAAGTGATTCAGTTATACATATACATGTATCTAGGGAAGCGGGGGGAATAGAGCATTTTTTATTCAATGTAATTTTGGAGCATAACTTAATAATATTTAGACATACCGGACGTGTGTTCCCCGCTGGTATTTTGCCCTGGACCAGCAGAACGGATCTCTGAGGTCCCTGATGTTCATCACGGGAGCTTTCCCACCCCTCTGCATACAGTTTTTGCTGCTAGAATGTCTTAATTTGGTCTTACCATTAAGATACTTGTTGATAATGACTTCATTACCTTCCCCCAAGATTATTTTCTCTGTAATTGAGGGAGATCCCTGAAATTTAAACAGGCTTCCAAGAGCTAAAGCAGAGCCCATAAGCAGATGACCATACCACCAGGTACAGCTGGCACGTACAGGAAGTTTGGCTCTCTCCTTACTGAGAGAAAAGTACTTGCGGAGTACTTGTTTTTGTAAATTTGTAAATATCAGTAAGTACTGATATTTACAAATGGGGAATTTTCACACCAGTCCTCAAAAATTAGATCTGAAACCCCACTCCAAGGCAGTGACTGGCACCAGCCAGGTCCCCCGGCCTCTGTTGGACACCAACAGCCGTAAGTCAAGGACTCCACCACCCCTCATCCCGAGATGGAAGCAACTGCTCTTCATTCTTCTTCCTTTGCTGTTCACCAAAGGCCAGGTCCGCCCTCTCAGAGGCTTCAATGCTTCTGAACAGGGACATTGGAGTGTGTTGTCACAGATGAGGGCTTTCTCAGAGGAGGAAAAAGCTGGGGGGTGAGTGGTTGTAGCCTGGTCTCCATGCCTGGGATCCCTCCAGCTGGAATTCTGGGATTCCTGGAGTTTACAATTTACACGCACAGGCAACGTCTGCACACTTGCCGTAGTGTGGACGGATCCCAGTAGGGCTCATCAAGCTGAAACAAAAGTGGATTAACAACCAAATTTGTTCGTGAAACCTGAATTCAGTTTCCACTAGTTCAGCGTTCACTCCAGCAACAGGAATAAAATACCAGAGGAAAAAATGGAAAACAAATGAAATGCTTGCACTGAAGTATTATGACAAGACCTAGCTGACATGATCTCAACACCGAACCACACTTAGAAACAAGCTCCTTGGTTTCCTCCTATAACCTGTGTGAACTTTTGGGTTTTATTCATTTCCAATTAACCTTCAAGTCATCCTTGGATTCTGTATTTCGAAAAGCCCAAAAGCATTTATTCCTCTCACTGGCAAAATCCATCCCAGCTATTGAGTGCAGGCTTCTGAGATCCGGCGTAAGCAGAAATTCTGTTTGCTTGCTTGCATCTGGGAAATGAATCAGAGCCTCTGTTAGAGGCGATTGCTCTTATTAGTGGATGTGACTTTCAGCCTGGCCTCCGGGGTATTTATCACTAAGGTGACTGCCATTGAGGTGCAGGGGAATCAAAGACTATTTTTTTTCTATTATGAATAAAGTGAAAATTTTATTTGAGCCAAATTTGAGGATAACCTGGGAAGAGCCTCTGAGAAAGCTCTGAGAACTCTTTCCTACTTCTTACTTTCAAAGACTCTTATTCTAGCAACGGAGATGAAGAAGAAAACAATACAAAATACTTCACTGTCATTTTGATGACAAAGAGAAGAGGAGCTTGGGGCTGAAGTTGCCACACAAGACGACTGGATGTGACTCAGCAAACCATGTCATCAGACCGATGTTAAATTAGCAATGCAACTTTAACACTGTCAAGAGTTAGCAGAGGTCAGGAAATTGCCATCTGTACATCAACCAAGCCTGTTTTTCCAAATAATTTTTTTAAAATGCAGCTCTACTTCCCCATTCACCTACTGCCTGTACCTGCTTTTGCTAATGGCACAGCTGAGTCATTGTGACAGAAACCTTATAAACTCCCAAAGACTGTCCCTTTACAGAAAAATTTTGCAAGACTAAAATTCCAACTGATTTGAAATAATTGATTGTGGGGCAGTACCCTTGTCGTCAAGAGCAAGCAAGTGCATTGGAGGAGGATGGACCTGATTTAAAATCTGATTTCGTGTATTCACCCAACAAATATCAGTGCAATGTCCACTCTGTGTCAGGTCCTAATCCAGGTATGAGAGTGTAAACATGGCAGGATGCTCCACTCTCACGGACCTTACATTCTAGGTGTACCATCAATCAACAGCAGAAACTAGGGGGAAATTATTTGTCTGAGGGTCAGATGCCTTAGTAGTAGCATACCTCATTTGTAGAGTTACTATGAGTATCACAGGAGAAAATTTATGAAATAACACAGTGCCTGGCACAAAGAAATAGCTCAATAACTATTTATTATGATGATCTTACTCTCAATAAATAGATGGATAAAAGATTACTTTTATTATTTCAAGGTCAACTCATTCAACAGATCATGTAATTTGGGGTCATGTTGCATGCTAGTCAACTGCGTTGCACAGATGGATCTTAGGAATTGAAGTAGGTGGTGTTAGGGTCAGCCTATGGAGACTTGGATAGTTATGCTAAGAGGTTTGGATTTCATAGATGAGGGCTCAATGCAGAATTTGAGGAAAACTGTTCAGATGGTGTGATGATAATCAGATCTATGGTTTAGAAAGATAGTTTGAGTACATGTTTGGGTGATGGAGTTAATTTGATCATCCTAATTGAATAAGACATGTAACTCATCTTTACAAAGGTGACCACTGAATCACCAGACCTGAACTGTCAGTACAGTAGCTGCTAGTTTCTTGAGGCGATTTCAGTGTAAATAAATTGAAATTTGCTCAAACTAAACATGGTTCCCTAGTCATAGGAGCCACATTTCAAGTGCTCAGTACCCACATTGGGGCTGGTGGCTACCATATTGGACAGTGCAGATGAGGGATACTCCTTATGGCAGAAAGTTCTATTGGATGGTGCTGATTACACTTTGGAAAACCTGCAATTTAATCGTATTCTATAATCGTTTGGGGTCAAAGGATCTTGCTCAATGCTTCTAGACAGTTGATAACTTTTTAGTTACACCTTAGATACACTTTTTGAGGTCCTGTGGGATCACCTGGTCCCCAGCCACACAAAGCAGACAGCAGTCATCAGCCACGGAGGCAGCTACAGGGGAGACAAGAGGAGAATCTGGGAAGGGAAGAGCATGGTGGGCTGCTTCTGGACCACAGTGAGTTCTCCAAAACTTGCAAAAGTAGCTGGGAAAGGTATTGAAGTAAGTGGCTATCTACCAACTGGTTGGGTTATGTCACACCCCACAAACACTCGGCTATGAGACAGGACACACACTCATTGTGTAGTCAGACTTGGTGAGGTCTGGTACACGGGACTTATTTATTCTTCTTGACAGTCTATTTGAAGGTCTTTTTGCATATTGACATGAACAATTCATAGTTTTTTCTAGAACATAATAAAGTTGCTTAATTGGAATGGATGACTCTCCACAGAGCAGACTAAATGACCTGCTAGCCATTAGTACACTTCTCTCTCTCCTTCTCTCTCTCTTTCTTCTCTTTTTTTTTTTTTAAGCCGAGCCATGTGGCTTGTGGCCCCAACCAGGGATTGAACCCGGCCCCTGGCAAAGGAAGCACCGAATCCCAACCACTGGACCACCAGGGACCTCCCTCGTTCTTTTTTAAAAAACCTTGAATCAGAAGAAGTTTGGTTATTCTGCCCAGTTCTTCTGCATCATTTCTCTGATAGACAATTATAGGTTTAAAAAAGGTTTTACTTACTTAGTGGGATTACTTTAGTGGGAATAAATCATAGAGCTTAATGCTCTCCTTAGGTATGTGAGAATGTGCGTATGACCTGGGTTTAGGGAGTTTCTAAGAGATCCTCAGATGATTGTAATGTGTGGCCAGGGTTGAGAATCACTGCAGAGTAGGACAGGGATCCACTGAAGCACCGTGAGTGGGATCCTGATGCTTCTCCACGCATGTTTTTGAAAGTTTATTCTCATGATAACACGGAGGAAAGAGCAAAAGCAGGTAGATCCTAGTGACTTGTCTAGAGTCATTGGCCTGAACTATTGGGAACTTTAAACACATCTTTGAACAAGGAAAGCTACACGCTGGGGACAGGCCACTAGGGCCACACAGCCCTGAGTTCTCCCAGTTTATGAAAGTAACATATGGCTTTGCCTCTAAGAAGGAAGGAATGTGTCCTCCAAAGAACACATGTTTTGGGGGACTTGGCACTGCCTTAGGACAAGGAGGTGCTGGTGTCCACCTGTGAGAGAAAAGCTTTACAGAATACACACAAGGTCACAACCGTGCCCTGGAAATCAGGCTTTGGATCCCAACACAGCTGGGTCCTGGGACTTGAGAGCATGTTCTGAGCAGCCCCCGACCCCTGTGGCTGGGATGGATGGCATGTGCACCCCAGGGAGAACCCTCAGCATCTGTTCAGGATCTGCCTGCGGAGCCGTGAGAGAGCTGAGCCTCACCTTAGGAGACAATGATGTTGATGGTGCTAGTGTTGGAAATAACCATATGTGCCACCATCTTGCAACCATCTGTGGCCAAAAGCAGTGATTCTGACCAGACACGAGATCCAGACCTCCAGCCAGCTATTCAGTTTGACAAAATGGATCTTCCAACAACCTACAGGAAGTCAGCTGACCATTTGTGTTTTTCACACAGGGCTGCTTTCCCCCAAAAGATCAGGGGTCTGCCTTGAAACTCAGTCCCTAAATCCTCCAGGCTTCAGGGAGACATTTGCTGTGAATCAGCTCTCCTGGGAAACCCTGATCCTCCCGATAACCAGAGCCACGCACTCCTGGACCAGCTTATTTTCTGCCCACATTTGGTTTTGTTTAAATCTGGACAAGGTTCATGTTGGGTTTTGTTATGGGGAATGCAGTGTGGGTTTCAGAGTCTTGGAGGGACCGGTGGTGCAGAAATCCCCCTATAGAAAAGTCATCCCTCTACCCTACAACCATATTTCCATATTATCAGTCCTAAATTTACAAAAGTGATGTGGAATCATATGTTATCTTTATGAATAGACGTATTGGTCTAAAAAAGACCTGCAGTGGGGCTTCCCTGGTGGCACAGTGGATGAGAGTCTGCCTGCCGATGCAGGGGACACGGGTTCGTGCCCTGGTCCGGGAAGATCCCACATGCCATAGAGCGGCTGGGCCCATGAGCCATGGCCGCTGAGCCTGCACGTCCGGAGCCTGTGCTCCGCAACGGGAGAGGCCACAACAGTGTGAGGCCCGCATACCGCAAAAAAATATATAAAAATAAATAAATAAAAAATAAACAAGCCCTGCAGAAATCTGAACTATCTTCTGCGCTGGCGATCATCACTTTTATTCTCTTTCCTTCTCATTGCCAGTATTTCCAAAACTATACACACATGCATAATAGATACTTTATTATTTTGATACAGACCATCAGAGTTTTATGATATACTGAACTGTCACTGAGTTATAAGATTTTTTAAATGAATTCTTTTCAGCTAAGATAAAAGCAAGGTTAGATGTACCAATGTGATTCATACTTATTTGAACTCATATGAATTTTTTATAATCGAGTTTTAAAAATACATTGAATATCCCTTTTCCTCTTGGTCCAGTTAGGTGGGAAAAATTACTGTCCTTAGCATCTTAATTAAAATAACATTATAATGTTAGCAAAACAAAAAAAAATCACTTGACATAGTCATATGGTAATGACATTAAAAAAAGATTACTCTCCATTAGTCTTCCTGATTGTACTAAGCCATCTGTGCTTGTAAAAATAATAATAAACAATGAATTTCATACACCATATGTACTTTGCTGTTTAATAGTAATTCAGCAATAATCCCGAAGCAATCACTTGTTAACTGTGATAATTGCTTAAAGGTAGTTATTTTGTAATAAAGGATAATCAGTTATTTATAATATTAACGATAGTTTTCTTAATTTTTTTAACCTTTAGAAATTGCTGTTGGCTATAACCTATCTTAGCAGCTGTGCTGGAAAATTAGGAATTCTGTTGTGTTAATGACAGATTTTCCACAAATCAAAATTCTAGTTATGGTCTGTTAGGTTTGTAATATGTGTTTATAGTATTTAAAAAAATTAGACTGCTATAAATATCTCGCTCATCTTATTATTACAAATAAATGGCTTTAATAAAACTTCTAGGAAATGTAAAATGCGGAGTGATAGATATAACAAAACACAACATGAACATGAAAATAGCAGAGCATTAGGGCCTAAGTAAGAATAGGTTGACAGAAAACCAAGTTTGATTTGGGATAAAAGAAAAAAAAAACATAAAATATAACTGCTTATCTACAGTTATATACTTTTCCAAATGCATCATTACTGATTTTAGCTTTAGACAGCCAAGTCATTTCAAGAAATGATATATGATATAAAATAAAAGTGTGGCATTTCTAACAACAGAGAAGTGACTAAATCGTACATATTTTAGCAATAAAACAATTTAGATATTTATGATTCAAAGCAACTATTTTGTGTTATTTTTAATAGAGCAATAAGGAGTGTATTGGATTAAAACCACTCTCTCCGAAGTTCACATCTGATAAACAGTGGTACATTGTACAGTTGTCCCCCTCCAGCCTTGGTTTTGCTTTCTACAGTATCAGTTACCTGCAGCCAATCACAGTCGAAAAATATTAACTGGGGAATTCCAGAAATGAATAATTCGTAAGCTTTAAACTACACATAGTTCTGAGTAGCGTGATGAAATCTGGCGCCGTCCTGCTCCATCCCACCTGGGATGTGGATCTCCCCTTTGCCCAGCATGCCCCTCCCGTTCGTCACTCAGTAGCCCCTTGGTTATCAGATCCACTATTGAGGCATCACGGTGTTTGAGTTCACGTGACTCTGATTTTCCTTAATAATGGCCCCAAAGCACAGCCATGCTGGCAACTCAGGTACGCCAAAGAGAAGCCATAAAGTGTTTCCTTTAAGTGAACGTTCTCAATTTCATAAGGAAAGGGGAGAACACTGGTATGCCCAGATAGCTAAGATCTACAGGGAGAACGAATCTTTTATCCATGAAATTGGGAAGAAGAAATTCATACTAGCTTTGCTGTTACATCTCAAACTGCAGTAGTTACGGCCACAGTGCATGATAAGTGTGTAGCTAAGATGGAAAAGGTGTGAAATTTGTGCAGTAAGTTACTTTGGGAAAGAGAGAGAGAGAGACCACATTCATGTAACTTTTATTACAATATGTTGTTAGAATTGTTCTATTTTATTATTAGTGGTTGTTGTAATGTCTTCTTGTGTCTCATTTTTAAATTAAACTTTATCATAGGTATGTATGTAGAGGAAAAGACACAGTATATATAGGGTTCGGTGCCTTCTGTGGTTTCTGGCGTCCACTGGGGGCCTTGGAAAATATCACCTGCGGATAAGGAGGGAGCACTGTATGTGCTTCTGGCCCTGAACTGTGGATCCCTCACGTGACAAGGAAATAACACGTAGAATAAGTTTAACTGCCTCGGGGTTAGAGTTTCTCAACTATGGGGTGATTTTGCCCTGGAGGGACACTGGACAGACAATGTCTGGAGACATTTTGGGTTGTCATGGATGAGGAAGGATGCTCCTGGCCTCACGTGAGTAGAAACCAGGGATGCTGGGAGACATCCTCCAGTGAACAGGAGCCCCCCTACAACAGAGAATGACCCAGCCCAAGACATCAGTAGTCCTGAACTTGAGGAATCCTGGCCTAGACGAACTGTTTCACAGTCAAATAATTTATAAAAAGAACCAAGCATTTCAACTTTGAAAATTTCAAACTACAGTTAAAAGACCAACGTACCAGGAGCTTTGTTTCTGGTCCTTTTCTACCAGAGGAAACAGGAAGTATCCTAGAAACCAAAACTTCTCCCTCAAATATCTGGTATCAACCTGCAAAAGACAAAACCCCCCTCTGTTTAGTTTCAGCCAAAAAGAAATACGTTTATTAAAGAAAATTACGTAGCTCAAAAAGTTGTCATGAGGGCTGCTTTAAGGAGGTAACCCCGAGCTCCCATAAGGGCTGCAAACACATTGCAGAACAGGCCTGACAGAGACTCTCACTTCTGCTGCTGCAGCTAGCAGAGCTGGTGCCAGAGATGCAGCCTCTGCGAAAGGCAGGGGCCCTTCGCTCTGTTAGCAAGCTTTACAATCAGTATCTGGGACAGGTACATCTTATGGAGGACCCGTGGGGAGGCATAGGTACACTCCTTCAAGGGTGGCTGCAGAAGAAAAGTATCTAGTCTCAGAAGACGGGGCTCACGACGTGGAACCCTCCAAAGCCAGTGGAGTTAGGCAGAGATGACTTGAGCCTCAAATGGCAATTATGCTTCACACCTGGTGTTGGGACCAGAATTACCATTTGTTTTTGGAAATAATAGGGCCAGCAACATTAAATGCCAATATTTCAGGGTTGGAGGAGAGGTAAGGTATTACCTCTCCTGACTACATGCCCTCTCCACCCACTCCCACTTCCATCTAATTTATGTCTCTTATTTTTTTCTTTCCTTCCTTAGCTGTCAGCCAGCATTTATCTACTGAATATGTACTTTGTGCTAAGTGCTGTCCTAGAAGACACTGCTGTGAGCAAAACAGGAAAACCCCATGCATTTATGTTCTGACTTAAGGAGAGCAACAAACAAAATAAGTGAGTAAACTTAGTAACGATCCCTGGCTTTCCAAACTCGGGAACTGCTCGTATACAGGTAAATATTTCAATAAATCTCTTGTTATCCAAATTCTTGTTACTTGTCACCTGAAATTCAGGCACCAAATAAATTCCAATAATGCCTTATCTCCTGCTGTTCAAACTCAGCACCCCAACTAAGAATCAAATAGCCCTGAAGTGACGGGACTGTTTCTATAATTTGTCAGATGGTGATAAATGCCAGCGAGAAAAATGAAACTGGGAGAGTGGTAATGACAGTCTCAGGGGGGAGGAATTGCAATTTTAAATAGTCACCTCTATGAAAAGGTGATATTTGGGAGAATTTCCAAGCAGAGAGAGAAGCAAGTGCAAAAGCATTGGGGAAAAGGAACCTATTGCTGGGTTTAGGGAACTGCAAGGAAGCTCGTGAGGTTTGAAGGACTCCAGGGAGGTAGAAATACAGGGGCCTGACCATGAAGGGCTTTGCCCACCAGACCATAGTAGGGACTCTAGTTTCAGAGAGGAATGGAGATCCATTGGAGGTTTTTGAGCAGAGGAATGACCATGAGCTGACATACTGCAAAGGGATTGCCGTGTTGAGCATGTTCTGTAGGAGGGTTAGAATGGACACTGGGAGCCCAGTGAAGAGGCTATGGTGGGCAGTGACCTTCTGAAGATGTGATGGAGGCTTAGACCAGGGGTCAGAGTGGAGGTGATGAGGTCAGGTTCTGGATATACTGTGAAGGTAAAGCCCAATTAATTTCTGATGGATTGGATGTGGAGTGTGCAAAAAAAGGAGAGGTCAAAAATGAGAAGCTAGAAGGATGGTGTCCGGAGATGGGAGATACCACAGGGAAGGAAGGGTGTGTGTGTGTGTGTGTGTATGTGTGAGTGTGTGTATGTGTGTTTGGGTGTGAGTATTGCGTGTGTGTGTATGTGTGTTTGGGTGTGAATATTGCGTGTGTGTGTATGCGTGTATGTGTATGCACATATGTGTGCATGTGTGTATGTGTGTGTGTGCATGTGTGTTGGGATCAGTGGTTCTGTCTTGGACACCTTAAATTCAAGATGTCTCTCTGGCATCCAAGTAGAAATATGGAGTGGAATGTGAGTCTGGGGGTTGGGGAGGGGTCTGGACCTAACAGGGATTTGGAAGTTCTCAAGGGTATGGTTGGTATTGAAAGATGTACACTTAGTTGAAGTCATGGAGTTAATTCATGTAAAGAAGGGGAAAGGACCACGGACAGAATCCTGGGACACTCCCATGTTAGGGAGTTGGACTGATGTGGAATAACCAGCAAAGGAGACTCAGAAGGAATGACCCGGGGAAAGGAGGAGCAAAACCAGAATGTCTTCTTTCATGCATAGAGTAACTGAGTGTGTCAACCAATGCTGGAAACTGAAAGAGGTGGATACTGCAAATTGTTCATTGTGAGCAGCAGCATGGAAACCATGAGCAAACCTTCAGGAGTTGGGGAGGAAGGGCCCCGCTGAAGGCAGTTCAAGAGCGAATGGAAGGAGCATGGTAGACAACAGTACAGAACATACAGGAAGAAGAGAAGTGGGGAGGTAGCCAGAGCAGTAGCCAGAGGAAGTAACTGCATGTGTGGATGGTAGTGAGAATGGTCCAGGGGAGAAGGACAAATAATGGTGTAGGAAAAAGGGTTTCTAATTAGTCAGAGGAAGACCCTAGGGAGCAGGCTAATTTTCTGCTCATTAATAGGTCACTTCCCCACCTGTGACTAAGGACTTACGCATCTTAAAAAGTCCCAAAGTCCCTTCCCCATGGTACAAGCATCTTTCCAGCTCTGGTTTGACCTGCTGTGAAATAACCTCTGAAGTGAGAGGTCTGGTTCATTTCCTGGATTCTCAAATTGCATGTCTACTCTGCATCCACGACCAAAAGCATGATGGAACCACCACTTCACTGATTCAGTATTGTCTTAAAATTATCCATAACATCCCTTTACCCAACACCCACTCTCACGGCTTCTACTCATATTATTTCTCTAGATCCTCACTCTCTCTGTGCCATTCCCACCATGGATGGTTTCAAGCTACCAACGTGACTTCCCTCAATAAAGAATTGAGACAAGATGTGCACAGTTAGCTTTTGTGAGCTGGTAAAAGTCAGCTCCAGCCCACCCCTGGAGTAAAGAATACTTACTGTGAATGTCTTAGGTCAGGTTCTTGCAGAATTGACCAGGAATTGGATGCATGTAATTTATTAAGGGTGTGCTCCCATGGGACACCGGGAAGGGAGAAGTGCAAGACAGGGGTGGGTAAGAAGGTGAGCAGGGAAGTGACTGCAGAAAGATGATTGCTTCAGCCTGGCCCCACGAGGGACTGGAGTCTGGAGTCTGATATATCCCTCCAAGTTGTCCCAGTTTTCACCCCATAAAACCAGGGCTCCATGGATGTCACCTACTTCTGTTTGGTGGTGGCAGTCTGCGAACTCTCCTCCAGTTCAAGATACAGAGGAAAAAGTGACTCTCTTCACTAGCAGTTTGGGAGATGGAAGGAGCAGGGATTTTACTGCAAAATTTAACTCTGTGATGGGCTTTAAAGGGTCCATAGAGCTCATCTAGAAGACAGAACTTTGACCGAGGGAATTTGAGAGAAAGCATAGCCAATAACTTGTCCAGAAGAGTGTAGCTCCAACCCTGGCTACACATCGGAATCACCCAAAGCCCTAAAATGCAGGTCCTGCTTGGATCCTGCCACCCAAACCTGGGATTTGATTATTTCAGACAACAGTAATCTTTAACAGATAAATCAGTGGGGTCAAGGTTGAGAATTAGTACAATAAAACTCAAGCAACTCACAATTGTTTTTGAGTCCTCAAATATTTCAGTTTTGCTGGACCATACAGTGCTCTGTGTGTGTGAGTGTGTGTGTGTGTGTGTAACAACGTACCTTCAATAACAGTGTTGTATGTGTTACATTCTGTTGCATTTTGTGAACAAAGAATTTTTGGCAAAGCTACACACACACACACACACACACACACATATAGATTTTTGTCAAATAACTTTTGGCAATGCTGACATATAATAATAAACATTAAAAATGTTTGTAGCTTTGCCAAAAATTATTTGACAAAAAAGAATACATACATTAATGAAAATTATTTGCCCCAAATTAATATATATGGAATAAAACTATTTCAAATCCAACTCAGTTTTTGCCTTCTTTCAAAAAAGCTCTTCTTCTCTTATTCAGTGCTCATTAAACATCTCTTTTCATAAATCTGGTCATATTTATAGTTGGTTAAGTGCTTGACTATCTACTAAACTGTGTTATTCTCTAATTACTTCTCGCCCATAAATCTTCTCATCCAGGTTTTAAGTTCTTCCAGAGAAGTATGATGCTGGCATACTTCCTTGTATCCTCCACAAGGAAGCCCCAACTGAGGCTCCACAGCTGAGCCCCAACTGAGAGGTTCTTTCTTCCAGGGGTCAATGAGGGGACTGTCAGGTTGCAGGTCTGCCTAAGATCTACGTGAGCTTCCATAGTCACCCACCATTCACATCTTATCCAGCATATCGTTGTCATATAACTCAACGTTATAGAAAAATAGGACAACAATGTGATGGTTGGGACTCTCCATCTTAAAGTAATTCAGAAGTTGGGTGAAGTTAGAGGTCTTAGTTGCTTTTATATTACAGGTATAAAACCCTGCATATAGATCCGGCCAATATTAAAGACTGGGCTATGGCTATGGTTTTGTCAATCTCACGCTCTGGTAACTTCACACTGACCTTGATTATGATCTGCTGGGGGACCCATATCCTAAGACTGCATTGACATCACACTCAGTTAAGTGGAGTATGGGCAAATACTTGGATAAGATAAAATGGTCAACTATGAAAATAATAAAAATAGTCAATACAGTTACCTCTTGGTAATGTTTTCAGAAAGTTTCACTTGTTTTTAGCAGAAGAAAATGATCAGGGCTTTATCAACTATGCCACACACTGACATAATTTGGAAGAAAAATGTGTAGGTGCTGAGGCCACCTGCTGGAAGCAGTCAATCAGAGAAGTGAGGTGAGATGACATTATCGTGAAGATGGGGATCATGACAGGGTCCCCCATGATTCCCACCACTTCCCAGCCCCAGAGCCCTGCACTCTGAAGAGCTAACATATGCCTTGATGGTTTTGAGTTTGTCTCAGTAGGAGATCTCCCTGAAGGAACAGGCAGACAGCACAGCTCCCCTTGATAAGGTAAATACTGTGTTGAGAGAATTGTTAACTTTGGAATGAGCCCCACTGTAGGGCATGTTCAACCACCAGCCCAAATGGCACACATCTCTCTAATTAAGCAAACCTCCCTTTCCCTGCAACACAGCCTGTGGAGAACAAAACAAGGAAAAAAGAGACCAGATTATATATCAGAGACAAGCTCTGGACCATCTTCAGGATAGAGTGTGGGAAATTCTCCCACATTAGTATCACATGTATTCCTGAAATTTTACCAAATATTGAATTAATAACTACAACCATTACTTGACGACTTAGGATGTGCCAGGGCGGTGCTTTACAAATGTCTTACATTTTCCTTGCGTCTCACAAGCATCGCCAATAGGGAAACCCTGAGGGACCAAGTGCACCCTCCTCCAGGAAGCCCCCTCTGACTGCAGAACTGGAGTAAGTCGCCCTTCGTGGCAGCTTCTATGGCCCTTATCGCCTTCCCAGCACTCTGGAATTTTCAAGTTCTCTTTATACTTTCTTTTGTTTGTTTGTTTTGGCTGCACCATGCAGCATGTGGGATCTTAGTTCCCCGATCAGGGATCGAGCTAGGGCTGCCTTCAGTGGAAGTGTGGAGTCCTAACCACTGGACCACCAGGGAAGTCCCAACTTGGATACAGCCTAAGACCTCATCTTCTGCCCCAGTGCTTATCTTTACAGGCATTACTATGGGATTATAGGCCGGGAAGACCCTGATACTCAAAGGTAAACCAAGACTGATAATATTTATTTAGCAAATGACTCAAGTACACATTTTGAAACAAAGGAAAAAACTGTAAACAAAATAAAATACATATTTGAAAAGTGATTCCCTTCTTCAAATAAACCCAAACTGTTATGTAAAACTCAAGTTTTCAGAGATGAAAATTCAAAACAATTTTTATTTTCCACTTTGGTTCAGGACAAAGGAATTGATTTCTTCTCCTTTCTCCAAACCCTTACCCCCATCTTTTTTTTTTCTTTTTTATCTTCAGTAAATCTGTATTTATTTCCACTTTGTAGAAATTAAGTTTGGATGAGCAAATCCTCAGACTGTGATAAAGCTGCCTCGCGAATTTCACAAGCATTAATTTTGTTTCTGTAATGAATTACCCAATTGGAAGCTGAAAATTGGCCAGCTGTCTTCTACTTTGCCTGGGAGCCAGATAAAGAGTGTTTGGGTTTCCTCCTCTCCTTCGTTGGATTTCGGGGCTTGGGAGAGAGGAGTCCTGACATGGGGCCTGCCATCCCACAGGCAAATCCTCCATGCACAGCTGGGCCCCTTAATCCTCCACTGTAGAATTTTCTCCCAGTGTAGAAGCTTTGTCTTATGGGATTATCTCCAGAGAAAATGAAAATAGACATATAGCCCTGCAAATTAGCCTTGAATCAGGAGTGTATTAAGATAATTGTGCTTTAGCCAGGCTTCTCTGTCCTGCTCTCACTCTGCAGGGATCGTTATTTCCATTTGGACGACTGTTTGAAAGTGCCCATTACTGATACCTAAAGTGAATTAGACAGAATACCTCCAGAGAAAATAATATGCCACTGATGGTCACTAACCACAACAGTCATATGGGCTATTATTTTGAGCACTGCTTGGGGTGAGGCTCAGTCATTCTGGCCTTTGGAAAGAAGGTTAAATTCCCATGCCCAGGACTGTATTTTGCACTTTTCAAACCTCTTGCAGAAATCAGATTCTATAGTTTATGAAGAATTCTCCATTTATTTGTAAATTTATGGGGAAAAATCAACAGTCCTGGTGAAAGAAAAAAAAAACAGGAATGCGGATTGAATGTTAGCTATTTATGGGCACCTTCAAGTTCAGAAATAGAGTGTAGGTATTATTTCAATGTCTGTATGTTTGAAAGGACCCAACTCTGCCTGCCTCTTAGAGAAGTTGGTCAGTTTGACACATTCCTCTTCCCATTGTCTATAATAAACCATTTTTAATATAAAAGCAACTGGATAAACCTTTCTTCTGCTCACTTAGTCACATCCTCCCTCACTGTTATCTCTGAATTAAAAGTTCTAGGGGCTTCCCTGGTGGTGCAGTGGTTGAGAGTCTGCCTGCCGATGCAAGGGACACTGGTTCGTGCCCTGGTCCGGGAGGATCCCACATGCCGTGGAGTGGCTGGGCCTGTGAGCCATGGCCTCTGAGCCTGCGCATCCGGAGCCTGTGCTCCACAACGAGAGAGGCCACAACAGTGAGAGGCTCATGTACCGCAAAAAAAAAAAAAAAAAAGTTCTGGTCACTGTGAGCAAAGGGCAATACTAGTGGTTAAGGATGGCTAAGGGCAGAAACTGTCCTAGTGGTCAGGTCTCCAGGTGGGGGGTCTCTGTCCCAAGTCTGCAAAGTATCAGGTCACCACTCAGGCCCTTAGAAAACGAAACTGTGTTCAAATGGGCCTAGATGCCAAACTTACATCTGCTGTTTACCTGTTGTATAACCTTAGACAACATGTCTGTCTTTTCTGAGGCCCAGTTTCCTCATCCATGAAATGGGGTCAATACTTATTCCTGTCTCCCAGTGTGTAGTGAAGGTCCAATGACTCATTTCCAGCTCTTAATTCTGTGCCTCGTACCTCAGATACTCTCAGGAAATGATGACATCACACATTTGGATGAACCCCATATAAAATATACAGGTTTTACCCTTGATGCATTGAAAGAAATACATATACATCTTCCTCCAAGCTAGCTATTCTTCAGAGAACCAGCTGCGGTAAGTGAAGAAGCAGCTGTGGAGAAAGGCCTTGCAGTGGGGAGGCCACCTGGGGGGGATGGTCACCACCACAAGAAAGGATTTTTCCAGCACACACCAGAAAACAGGAAATGTACCAAGTCAGGGGCCCCAGAGGATTCAGAATCTGACTTCCCCTGAAACTCTGATAGACCTTTGAAATCAAGGTCACCTGTGTTCTGAAGGTCTCTGCTGTGTCCATTACCATGTGACACTTGAAGAAAAGTTAACTGGGAAAGCTAAGAGACCAGAACTTGAGCTGTCTGTTCTCTTGTCAACATTAAATCGTTTTAAAGCTAAGCAGCTCCAATTAGTATTCGGATTTTTAGAGTAGCAAGTATCCAAGTCCTAGACGTAAAGGCCGAAGTTCAGAACCACAGAAGAGATAAGAGCAGAAGCGTTGACAGTGCACTGGGTATTCCTAGGACTGGAATAGTTCTTGGTTGGCGTGAATCCAGGCAAAGGCAGCCCGGCCTCAGAGAGTCTGTGTCAGCATATGCTTGGTTCTGCCGCAGTAACGAACAGCCCAGGAATCTCAAAAGCTTAACAGTCATCAGTTTATTTCTCAATCTGCGTGCCCACACCCACCATCTAGGGGGTCTCCTCTTATAAAGCATACTCCGTATTCTTCAACTGAGGCCGGGAAAGCAGCGACACTGCTTGTGAAGGCGGCAGAAGCAAAGGTGTGCTTTTCTGGGTGAGGGATGCTCAGCCTTACAAGGACACAGCTCATCACTCACTGGCCACCTCTGTCACATGGCCCTCGCTCCACAGTGAGAACCGGAAAGGATGATGCTTCCGGGTAGCCAGAAGTGGGAGGACTATGAAGACTGGCAAACAGCACCGATGAGGCTGTATATCCTGCTTTATGATGTGTACGCTAGAGCCCCAAAGCCAGAGCCACAGGCAGTGGGTGAGGCGGAACCAAGGGCAGAAACCGTGGCGGGAGAACTGAATGTCTTTGCCAGTTTGGGGTTAAGATTTGAGCAATTGTAATTCGGTGAAGGCTGAGCAGTGATGCTTATGGACCGTCTACCAGACACTTCCAGGGAGTACACCCTCAGGACACTTCACGACACCTTCCTACCCCCTGGACCGTGTCACCAAGAACCAACTACAGAAAAGCGATCATTTGATTGGGGGAGGTTGGGTCATGGAAGTCAATAGGTTGTGAAATTATAACATCAAACTATCATATATATTATTAAATTGCAAAATTGTTGTGTTACACATCACAATGTGTATTTTGGTGTGTCAATGAACCCTAGTACAGAGATCCTTAAAGCCTGGTCCCCAAAGAGCAGTATCAGGACTATTCAGGAACTTCTTAGAATTTCAGTTACCAGGACCCAAGCACAGGTAACTGAGTCTGGAACTCAGAGGGGCTGCCCGAGCCACCTGCCGGGTACCAAGCCCTCCAAGGGATTCTGGTGTGATGTTCTCAAGTGTGGGAACCACTGCCTTAGGACACATTATTTTAGAATGAACAGAGATTTTAAGAGTTTAGCTAGTGGTACTGTAGTTCTGAATCCTGGATGCAATTAGAAATATCTGCAGAGCATGTAAGAAGTACATCTGCCTGGGTCTCACTCCCAGAGATTTTAATTCAGTGTGTCTGGGATGGGACTCCCCCATCATGTTTGTAAAATACTTCCCAGGTGATTCCAATGCACAGTGTAGGTTGAAAATCACCTACACACAATCCTTCCTTTTCCTGACATGGAGGAGGAGGCCTGGGAGGTTGGGCAGCCCAAGCCCACAGCCCGTTAGGTCCTACACAAGCATTTAGCAAACACTGTGTGCTGGATGATCATATAATATCAAATAATCAATGCATAGTTTCAAGATTCATAATCTGGTTTTGACCCGGATGAGTCACAGCCATGCATCACTGTTACTGCTTCTACCCTTAATTAACATTCGCTTTGCTTTCACAATGATCCCGGATTTTTTTTAATATACAAATTTGTTCATCCAGCAAGATGACAAATGGTTGACGTAATAATGATGCAAGCAACGGACATGCAGGTCATCATTTTCCCATTACATTCAATCAGGGTTCCTTCCTGTGTGTCATGTGCAAGTCAATAAACACGGCATCAATATTATATTCCAAGTACAGAGATTCTGCGGTCTTTTTTTTTTTTTTTTTTTTTTTTTTTTTTTGCGGTACACGGGCCTCTCACTGTTGTGGCCTCTCCCGTTGTGGAGCACAGGCTCTGGATGCGCAGGCTCAGCGGCCATGGCTCACGGGCCCAGCCGCCCCGTGGCATGTGGGATCTTCCCGGACCGGGGCACGAACCCGTGTCCCCTGCATCAGCAGGCGGACTCTCAACCACTGCGCCACCAGGGGAGCCCTCTGCGGTCTTTTAAAATCAAAGAATGGATCTGATTCTGAACCAGATGGCTCAACCCTAAATGTCATGTTCTTAAGTTTTCTGAGACAATTGGATTTTACAAGAAGGACTGGACAACGTTTTCTTTGCTCCCAATAATCGGCTGTGGCCAAGGGTGTGGGACTTGGAGGCCACTGCATCCCTGGGCATCTCTAAGAGTCCACACTTTTCCCGCCCCCTCCTCCTCCCGCCTCCCTGGAATTCCCAGCGTCTGCAGGCCACTCCAGCCACCTGTGCTCCTTCAGTTCCTCTGCATGGATGCTGAAGCCCGCTATGCACAAGGCGCATGGAAAGGGAAGGCAATGTGTCTCAGCCACTATGTCTGTTTTTCCACCTAAACACAAAAGAAAGTTTTCACAGATTGTATTTCTTCTTTCTGGCATTTACAGGTTAAGGGTAATGGCTGTGCAGGGTAGGAAACTGACTCAGCACCTCTGGAAGACAAAAGCACAACTGGAGCGGGATTGTCGGAGGACGCTGGCGATCAATATTTGCAAACCTGTGCTGTAGCGGTATTGTGACATGGTGCATCTCCCTTCCAAGCTGCAGAAACCTTCTGTGCTGGGAAACTGGGCTTTCTTCATTCCTCAGTCCATCACACGGGACGCTGGCCCCCGTAACCTGATCTCTTCTCCATTGTCCTGCACTGGGTAACCATCAGCTATCTGAAACTGGCTAGAGGTTACCATAGCAATGCCACCCAAACTGCCCTGAGGATGGAGGCTCTTGGACTGGCAAGTGTTGTCATTTCAACCCCTGACTTTCATGGTTTGGAACCTGACTCTAAACCAACGTATCAGAATACAAGACATTTCAGAAAGGCCTGGAGCTCCGGGTGTTAAGTTTCCAGGCAGGACTTAGAGGCCTCCTATAGAAATCAGCTCACTACAGAGGTCATAAAAACCACTTCCTGCAGCACTTATAATCTGCAAAACAGGGGTCTGACCTCCACTTGAAAGCGCGGGCTCGAGGAGTTTGGGAACAGAAAACAGAGGACGGGTCAGGTCCGATGGGGCCATGCTGTGGCCAGGGCCCCTGTGAGGACAGCTCTGTGGGTGACAGGACTGCTTGGGTGAAAACGAGGCTCGGGTCTCCTTCACCCCCGCCAGGCAGCTTCACTGTTGTAAGGGATACTGGCGTTCATCTTTGACTCTCCCGCGTCATTTTCAAGCCCTTCCCCTTCCTTTATCTCTTGTTCCTGACTCTCTAATATTTTGTCTTTCTCCCTCGACCGTTAGCAGAATCCTCAGCTTCGAGCTTCCACTGCAGCCTCTTGCACCTTTATGAAATGTTTACTAAGTGCTGCACGTCCTGGGGCATGGTGGAGAGAAGCGAGGCGTGGCGCCTCTCAGGGTCGCACTTGCTCTGGACTTACATCTGTGGGAGCTAATTCCTCCACGTGCCCTTCCCTTGCTTGGAACGACACCCACCCTGCAGGAACGACACCCACCCTGCAGGGCTTGCAAGGATGAAATGAGGTCATGAATTTGATGTGTGACCAGAGCGCGGACTCTGGCCAGAGCTCTTCCGAGAGTCGAGCTCACAAGATCCAACAGGTGAGGACAGGCCATGTGGCTGTCACTCTTCTGCCTGGGCATCAGAGCTCCCTCTCCTGACCCTTCACCTTCACAGTCCCCGCTCTGGTCCTCCTCTGACGTTATCCTTCAAAAGGGCAAGATGTCAAATGCGCCAAGGCCCCCTGCCCCGGGAGCCATGCTTTCTTTTCTAGTCCACACCCTGCACACCCCAGAGCCAGAAATCCCAAGAAAACAGTCTTGAGATCATGTCCAAGGCCTGTAACACATTCTCATCTATCTTCCTGAGGGAACACATGGCCCCAGGTAGCTACCACTGATTGTGGGGAGTGGATGGAAGCTGGACTTGCGGGCTGGGCATCCACCTGCACACCCAAGGCAGGCGAGGGGCCGGGTGATGGAGTCCTGTCCTGGTTCTAGCT
Source organism: Mesoplodon bidens (assembly GCF_964165515.1). Taxonomy (NCBI): domain Eukaryota; kingdom Metazoa; phylum Chordata; class Mammalia; order Artiodactyla; family Ziphiidae; genus Mesoplodon; species Mesoplodon bidens. The sequence goes on from NC_138174.1 coordinate 74,488,968, forward strand.
CAGAGGTTGGAGGAGTCTGAGAATCCCCAATTCAAACCTGACCTTTCTGGTCATGATTTAGACATGCGTGTCAAGGTAGGCAGACAGAATATGCCTTATTTCACTATTTGCCAGCTTGATTCGTAACTTTGTGATATTTACACAAACAGTGTGAAGGCTCCATTTGCACTGTTGACTTGCCCGCCACAGATGGCAGTGGAGGGCTGCACACACACACACACACAGTACGCGTGTCACAAGGATGTGAAGCACCTACACGGACCCCGAGAAACTACTCTATGCAGCCATCACTTTGACTTGTTTATTTTTGTCCTTTTTCAAAGGGATTTTTAAAAAATTGTGTACTGATGGACCAGGTAACATTGGAATGGACATGTGATACACACAATAATAAGAAAATTGGAAAAGAGGTCAAAAGGGAGGGAAAAGAGCTAAAATTTGTTTCTGGTAAAAAAAAAAAAAAAAAAAACTCACAATACCCTCCTTCCTCCCTTTCTTCTTCCTAACCAGTTTGCTAGAATTTCTAATCCCAAGGAAAATCCGACAGTAATGCAAAGAACTAAATATCCGGGGTTTAACAAGGAGACCATAAAAGCAGCCTAGTGAATGTTCCATTTTATATTAGAATGCATTTGAATTGTTTTTCACCCTGACCTGAGATCGTCTGCCTGTGATCCGGATCCACCAGGCTGAGCTGAATTAAGTCGTGCCAGTGATGGATTTTACAGGAAGAGCAGGTGGTTGCCTAGGGCAGCAAAATGTTTTAGTGACTCTATTACGGGTGGGTCTGTAAGCTGTGAGGGGGTCGGTGGGCTTGTGGCTCTTTCCTCCCCATCTTGCCTACGGCAGCAAATTCCCCCCACCACCCTAGGGTGTAACAGGCAGAACATTTGAATATATTTACATCACTAATTGAAACAGGGGGTGGCGGGGAGGAGGAGAGGAGAGCGTTTGTTTACTATTTCCTGTGCTTCTGATGAGAATTTAACTTTCTCTCTCCATCCCCATGCAGCTCCTCTGACGTTTCCTGGCTGGGAGAGATGCTGACAGAGCCAGGCTTTAATGAAGGTCACATCACCAGCACGGGGGTGTGGGGATGCCAACCCAGGCAGACCAGAGCGACAGCTGGCACCCCTGCCCGCTCCCCTTTTCTTCCCGCCCCTCACTGGAGAGCGTCTACATTGTCGTAACAATACGATAGACCTCCTGAAGCCGGTCCAAATCTGCACCTGCTTCCCCCAGCTGCCAACACCATCTGTGCAGGTTGTCACCGCAGCTCAGGTTGTCAGACCCCAAGGAAGCCTCGGTGGGACACAGCCCATTCTCAGAGCAGACCTCACTCTTTTGCAGGGCTCCTTCACTTTGTGATGGAAATTATTCACGTGTCTGGTTGAACTGGAGTCCATGAAATGCAAGTCCACTCCACTGCAACATAAGGTGCCATACAGGGAACAGGACGACCCAATATGGACTCTGCTCGGAGGCTGGTTCTGAGTTACGTGCCCTGTACTATGTAAAATGATCACTCAGAAGTTCAAGTGCATCACTGTCCCCATGAGCCAGCATGGGGCAGGCAAACAAGCTGTCCAGAGGAAAATAAGGAGGCTTGACCATTTGCTGAAAAGTGACACTTTTAGGAAATACCAAGGAAGGGTATCTTCAATTAGCCAAGATCCTTGGAACGGTCACTGGAGTCAATTAAAGGCCACAAGAGAAATCTTCTGAATGAGACTCCACTGGGGACATTCACAGTGATCCCATGCTGTGTACACAAAGGGGCCAGTGCAGCCAGTGCAGGGGACCCCCTTTCATCATCACAGGCAGGGCACAGGCAGAGAGAATGGTTTTTAACCGAGGGGGCTATGGTCAGTAGGAACTGGGAGAGAAACGAGGAGGCTGGAGCAACGAAGGTACATTTCCTTCTGGATGCCTCTTACTGGGAAAAACATTCCATAATACTTTGCAAGCAAGTTTGGCATCTTTTCAAACCCGATCCTTCCCAAGTCAGCACAAGATTTTTCCTCTTTCTTCCCAAAGTAATATTAGTTTTTTTTTTTCTGATTTGTGATGCATTTGTTTGTTTGTTTTTTTTAAGTACTTCCCAATTAACAAATGTTCTCTACACACAGAGCCCAAGGGATCTATTCTTATGTCAATATGTCCACATAATTCACCATTAATGGGAACTAAACATGCACATTGATGGAAGAAAGGAACCCTGCATAACCTAATGAATAAGCTTCATTAATGCAAAATTATGGCTGTTTTTTTCTGAGAAAATGGATTTAAGCCTAAGGCTTCAGGATAAATCTGCCAGCAAACGATGGGCACAGATTTAGCCCAAAGGCATTTGAAAGATAATCCAGGCAGGACTGCAGTGACTGCCTTGAAGCCCAAGGTCCAAGGCTTCCGGGGAAGCTTTGGGACCTTGAGTCAATAGCAAATTGTTCTGCAGGCAGGTCTCCCTACAGAGAAGGGTGATGAGGACCTCAAAGACCAGAGGTGGACACCTATCAAAATGCTTAATTTTGCTGCAATAAAAAAGTAACACAGTCCACAATATAAAGTGGCAATTTCCGTGCCATGACAAGATAAAGACGTTATCTTTATACCTCTGTAAAATATGCCCTTTATGCATCCTGGTTTATGGTCATTATTAAAATCCTGGGGCACTCCTGTGAAAAGGAGGAAAATCAAATTTGGACTTGATTTATTTGTGTGTGCACGAAAAGTTAAGGTCAGCACATGGCAAAGAGCAAAAATGGCACATTTGGGGCGGTTTTGCCATAATTCGAGGTTGCTCATTACTACATACCTCTTGTGGCGCTCTGAGTGGCATTTCCTAAGACAACTGTTAAAAGCTGTTACCAGATGATGAGGAAAATTGGGTTTTTAGCTTTGACAGTAAAAATGTCTATGGCTCTTTGGAGAGTGAAGGACAATGTAATCAAATCCTCCCAGCAAAAAGCAAATCATGGTGCTTGGAGCTTTAACACACCTGTTGAATTTAGGGCCATGCAAAGTTGGCCTTGATGGTGAGCCAACTCATGGGCCAAAAGCCCAGACAAAGATATTGATGTGAGCCACTTGCTTAATTGCACTCCTTCTCTTTCTGTCTCTCCTTTTTTTTTTTTTTTTCCCAATTCCAGTTGCAGTGATTCTATTCTTGGAATTCAATTCATGAAAAGTCACACTCTTGTCCATGGAATTTTTATCCTCTATAGGCTTCCTTTGCCCCTAGGAAGAAGAAAAAGAAACAAGAAACAAACCAGACAATTCATTCTCTCATGTATTTTAACTTGTATAAACCTCGGTAGTTCACAAGGAATAAAGAAAACACATGCGAAATCATTTCTCAAGATGTCGATAATTTTACTGCCAAAAGTCTTTCTTTCATGTGAGTTTTTACCCATGTTCAGTATCTCCATAGGGATGTGCTGCCTTCTCCAAATAGTTTGATTTTGAAGATTGTCATACCTATTGGCTGGCTGTGGGAGATCTTTGAGAAGATCTCATAATGAAATTCCTGAAAATGGCTTTGAGAGGAAGCTCACCAGGAGAGTAAGGTTCCTGAGATGCAGACTTGCATTCTGACCCTAATATTTACTAGTGTTTGTGTTAACCTTTGCAGAATCACTTTTATCCACAACTAAAATGAAGGAGGGAAGGATGGGCATCAGCAGGGTCACTGTGTTTTCCAAAGTGTGTTCATTGGTATACACGTTCTGGAAGATCACTTATGAACAAAAGATTCTCGTTTCTTAAATTAGGAAATACTGTTTACTGTATTTTCTTAATGACTTTCAGGGATTCCTTTTCTATTAAAAAGTCTGAGACATCTTCAGTTAAATGTTAGTTTAATATTAACTCATTTTTTCCCATCCCTTAGTTGCTGAAAAGCCTTTAACAAAATTCAATACCATACCTATTCATGATTACAAATACTCAAGAAAATAGAAAGATGTTTTCTTAATAAGGATATACATACCATTCATACACAAACAGATAGATAGATACATGGATAGATGGAGATATAGTCCAAAATCCACCATGCTATTTAATGGGGGAAATTCTAGAGATTCTAGAAACATTTCCCCTAGATTAGGAACAAAGCAAGATACCCCACTATGTCCACTACTTCTCAGCATTGTACTAGCAGTATTAGCCAATTCAGTCATACAAGATACATTAATTAGAGACATGAGAATGTGTAAAAAAAGAGTAAAATTTTCTCTGTTTACAGGTGTTGTGTTACTATTCTTTTAAAACCCCAAAGAAGCCATGCTAAAACTAACTCAAATAATAAAAGAATTCAGTGATATAGTAGGATATAAATCAACACATCAAACATCAATAGCCTTCATATGTACAAATAATAAGCAGTTAGAGGAAGTTTCATTTACGAGAGCAGTAAAAATTGTAATACTTAGAAATAAATGTAACAAGAAATGTGCAAAACTTATACCAGGAGAATTTGAAAGTGTTCATGAAAGTTGACTTGACCAACTGGAAGATCAGTCCTGTGTTTTGAATAGAAAGACTCAAAATTAGGTACATTCTCTCTAGGTTGATTTATAAGATCAATGCAGTATCAATAAAAATACCAACAAGTTATTTTATAGTATTAGACAACTTGATAAAATTCATATGGAATAACTGACATGCAAATACACCTATGAAAACACTGAGAAACAAAAAGGGTTGGTCTTGCTCTATCAGATATTAAAGCATACTATATGTCTCCTATAACTAAAACAATGTGGTACTGGCATGGAATAGACAAATAGACCAGTGGAAGAAATATATAAAATATAGAATTAGATCCAAGTACATATGGGAATTTAGTATATTACAAACATGGCTTCTCAAATCAATGGAGAAAAGATGGACTTATTAAGAAATAGACCTAGAACAAATGAGGGTAGCCATTTGGAAAAAGATAAAAATTAGATCTACATTTCACACTGTACTTAAGAATATACTCCAAATTGATTAAGGAACTAAATGTAAAAAAAAGACACGAGTACTAGAAGACAAATGGGTAAATTCTCTTTAAACTTGGTGTAGAGAAAAACTTTCTAACTATGGCTCAAAATTCAGATGAAAAGATTAGTAAATTTGACTACACAAAATACACAAAAATTTATATGTCAAAAACTCACCATAAGCAAAAGACAATTGAAAACTGGGAGAAAATATTCCAAACAACTCAAAGAGATGATATCCCTAATAAACATAAATCTATTAAATATTGAAAGACCAAGGGCAAAATATGATAAATGTGAAAAAGGCATGAACAGACCTCTCTCTCTGACTCTTTCTCCCTCTTTTTTTCCTTCTCTTTTTTAATCTAACTAGAGGTTTACCAATAATATTTGTCTTTTCAAAAAGCCAGCTTTTGTTTCAATGATGATTTTCTTGATTGTATTATTGATTTCCATTCTTTCTTTTAACTTAAGTCTACTATTTTATTGACTTTCCATTCTTTTTATTTTATTGATTTCCATTCTTTCTTTTTCCTTATTTCTATTTTGGCTTTGATTTGATCTTCTTTTGATCCTCTTAAGGTGGAAATTTAGGGCATTGATTTTGAACCTTTCTTCTCATGTAACCGTTTAAAACCAAAAAATTCCTTCTAAGCATTGCTTTAGCTGCATCTCACATATTTTGATATGTTGTGATTTCCAATTTTTTCTCGTCCCCTTAATTTTAATGAATTTTGTATTTATATCAGCTTTAGAAATACAGTAAAATTATCTTAATTGTACTGGAGAGAGCTCCCATGTACCGGTACATCCAGCTTCTCTTGTTATTAACACCTACGATAATATGATGCACTTGCTACAATTAATAAACTGATGATGAGTCTCAATAATTAACTAAACCCATAGTTTATTCAGGTTTCCTCAGTTTTACCTAATGTCTTTTTCTGTTCTGGGGTCCAATGCAGGATCCCACATTGCGTTTAGCTGCCATGTCTCCCTCGGCTGCTCTTGGCTGTGATGGTTTCTCAAACTTCCCTTGGATTTGATGACTGTGATAGTTTTGAGAACTACTGGTCAGGTATATTGTAGAATAACTCTGCAGAGAATGTGTCTGACGTTTTTCTCATGAGTATACTGGGGTTATGAATTTTTAGGAGAACTACTCCAGAGCTGAACTACATTTTTATCACAGTGTAAGATGGGTCCACACTATCAACAGGACTTCTCACTGGTGATGTTGAACTTGACCACCTGGTTCAGGTAGCACTGGGTCTCTCCACTGCACAGTGGGAGTAATGCTCCCGGTCCTGAAGGTGAAGAATCTACGTAAATTATTTGGGATTCTTCTGCGTGGGAGAGTGGTCTATTCTCCCCAGTTTAGTTATTTAGACATTTATCATTTATTTATACCAGTATGGACTAACTGATATTTATTCTATATTTGATTTATAATAATAATACTTTATATATTATATTTTTTTCATATTATCTTGCCAACATGTAAGTATATTAGTAGAATAAATTTCCAGAAGTGGAACTGTTGAATCAAAGATTACGTACACTTCAAATTTTGATAAAGGATCAAACTGCCCTCCTGAAAGGTTATTCACATGTATGCTCTCCCAAGTAAAGTAGGAAAATGACCATTTCATGACACCTTTGCTAACACTGTGTGCTACAATCTATACTGAACTTTACCAGAAAGTATTTCACCATGATTTTATCGCGTTTGCTATTTTTTAATGAGCTCTAACTTACCAACATGCGTTTGTGTGCTTCCTCTCTCGGCCAAATTTCCTCAGAGCGAGACTCATTCTGGGGTCAAGACAAATGGGTAAATTCTCTTTAAATTGGTGTAGAAAATAACTTGCAGATCTTGTGGGCATGAGGTTGGATCTGGCCCCAGGGTTGCCATTTACTGTGAACACGTGGACTTTGTTGAACTTTTCTGGAATCTGAGACCACAGCTGTCACCGTCCATGACTTCCAAGTTTGACGTCCATTGCTTTTGACAGATTAATCTCCTATTTTTCCCCTCCCTCCCTCCTTCCCTCCCTTTCTTCCTTCCTTCTCTCTCCCTTTCTTTCTCTCCCTCCTTCCTTTCTTTCTTCCTTCCTCCCTCCTTCCCTCCTTTCCTTCCTTCCTTCCTTCTTTCTCCCTTTCTTTCTCTCTCTCCTTTCCATCTTTCTTCCTTCCTTTCTTTCTTTCTTTCCTTCTCTCTCCCCTCCCCCTTTCTTTCCTTCCTTCCTTTTCAGCATTTACTTATTTTCATTTACTTTTTCATTTTTTTTCATTTACATTTTCATTTACTTATTTCTATTTTGCCTCTTATTTTGAAGTTATTTCTTACAGGAGGAATGCCAGCTTCGTTTCACCATGGTAAAAGCAGAAATCTTTGCCAACCTTGAACTGATGGGCATATACCTTGTTTGGAGGGATTTCCATAGGAGAAGTTTCCGACATTTTCTTTTTAACTTCACCCTGGCACATCTGGGTTATTTGAACCTCGATGCAGTCATTTGCTGTATAGAATCTTCCCCTCGATCATTAGATCACTGTCTAATTTGAGGAGCATGTTTTCTATGCCTTCAAATAACTGAATGATAAAAGCGTTCGACTGTACTTAATCACATCAGAGCCTTTCGACTTGCTGCTAATAACTTCCTCTCAGGTGGCTATCAGTACATTAATCACCACCTTTTTTTTTTTTACAGTTATCTGCTACTTTACATTTCATCCAATTTTACTATCAGTCAGATCATGGCATCCTGCTGTTCCATGAGCATTAAAAAGGCTCCGTCCCATGCTCTGATGAGACCCAGATACACCATGTCCATGTCATCCCACTAGCTGCCAGACTAGTAAGAGCATCAGAAAGAAAATGAGGTATGACTTGCCAGAAGCAAGCCCATGCTGACTCCTTGAAATCGTTCCTTCTTTATCCAAAGGGCTAATAAATCTATAGCCTGATAATTCACTCTACAATTTTACCAGGAATTGTCATCAAGTGTGTCTATTTGAAGCTTCCGGTACCCATGGCTTTGCCCTTTTACTTCATTGCAATTCTTCAAAGGGAGCTGAAACTGGCTTTGTAATCACACATTTATGTTCTGCACACCTTGTGGTAAAAGTCCTCTGGACCTGGAGACTCCATCCTGTCACAGGGCCAGCCCTCTCTTACCCTCCCCACAGCTGTCGGGGCCACAGCTCCTGTTTCCTCCCCAAGCTTCACTGGAAAGATCCATCTTGCTAACAGAAAAGGTTGGAAAAACCAACTAGGGTAGAAGAAGTTTTGTCTTCTATCATCTGTTAACACGGAACCCAAACCTAGGGCTCCTGCCGGCCTTGAGAGCACTTCCTGTGAGCTTTCTTACCAAGCTCCTCCGGCTGTTAGTCCTTTGGCAAATCATTTCTCCTATGGCCGCTCCATCCTACACTTTTTAAAATGAGGATAACCAGAGTACTACCTGATAGGGCTCCTCATGGAGGTTAGAAGAAAATCACCTGAAGCCAGCAAATACATGTTAGTCTTTACAAACATACATGAAGCCCTGAAGGGGTAAATGCTGCATCCAGAATGGGAACAGCTTTCTCATGGGCTATGACATGAAATCTGCCCCAGCCTGGCCACTGATACCTAGGCACAGACAGAAGTGACTATTTTTATATTCTGTGTCGGTCCCAGGGCTCTCTGCGGAAACAAATAACGATGATTGTAAACTTGTTGAAATTGCTTAAATGTTAAGCACATAATTACTGGTTTTCTAAAGACCTTTACAAGCAAGAGAGCCCATCCAAATATTGGCAAACCTGGATAGCTGTGCCATTTCTAATGGTGAGGTGTGTTTAACGTCACACGCAGAGAACGTTTATAAAGGCCCACAAAGGAATATCTATGACACATTTTTAAAATATACTACACATAGCTAAAAAATCAATACAGGTTTGTTTATTCACAGTTACTGCTGGATCATGGTCAGAGAATATGGCAGAGGAGAAGGTGATTTCGACCAAGAGTTAGGAGACCTGGGGTCAAATCTTGCTGGTTACCTTCCAGAGAATAACTGTAAAGTGACCTGTGCTGGTTCTCTAGGTCTTCGAGTCAAGAGGGCCGAGTAGACGCTCTCCTTTACCAGGTATAACCAGGGACCCTGGATCATGTCCAATAGGCCTAAAAAATTCCAAGAGATCCCTGATTTTCCCTAGTACTTCCATAATAAAAGCATATGAGAGCTGGCATGAGAAAATATAATTTCTACAAAATACTTGATTTGGAAAAAAAGTAGGAAAACACATAATGGACTCAGTCCTAGAAGCTCCAGAGTGGGTAATACCCTTGGACTACAGGATCCTGGACATCTGTATCTAATTCAAGAATAACAGAGGTCCAATGATGGGATGTCTGTGTGGAGACGTGGGGAGTGGGCTGGGGGGAGATACATGAGCCAATCTGAAGCACGGCTTTCATGATGTGAGCTAACATTTTTTTCCAGCTTAGTGTAGACCAGTACCGTGAAGCTGCTAACTGGAATCTTTAGTCCAAAGATCCTGATCCATGTGTCTGGAAGTGAACTTCGTCCCTTCCAGATCTCCTTTAGTGTCAAGATTCTATTTTCCAATCTGAAGCTATGATTGCCCAGAGGGGGCAAGTCACACCTTCCATGTGATTGAAAGAACATAGAGACCCTTGACCCCAGATCCAGACCCCAGCCAGAAACTGACTTTGTTTGTAGAGGGCTTATATCATTTAGAAACTTCAGACATTGGAGTCTGCCTTAAGTGTACTATTTCCCAAAGTTCTTGGCCCCAAACCTCAATCACGTAGGCTCCTGTATGTGAAAAAGTGTTCTGTGTCTGTCTGGGTTCAGAGATTCTGCCCATCTGTTTCTAAATATATATATATATATATATATATATATATATATAATGTATAATATATTATCTATATCATATATATTACACATCACATATACATACATTACATCTTACATATCATATATTATATATATTACAAACATACCACTGTACCTTAACTTGGAAAGAAAAAAATGTGCCTCAGAAAATGATTTTAAAATATATTCCTATAATTAACAATAACACATAACATTTTGAGTTTTTAATCTATACCATGCAGTCTTCTAACCTTATTGTGTATTTTTTCATCATAAAAGCAACCCTATATGCATTTGTCAAAACCTATAGAATGTACAGCACCAAGAGTGAACCCTAATGTAAACCACAGGCTTTGGGTGGTAATGACGTGTCCGTGTAGGAGGGGTATACAGGAACTCTCTGCCCTCCCTGCTCAATTTTGCTGTGAACCTGAAACTTCTCTTAAAAAAATGAAGTCTATTAAAAAGAAGTCCCTAAGGTAGATACCATTATTATCCCCATTTTAATGGGAATAAGGACTAGAGAGATGAGAAAAACTAGTTACAGGAATGTCTGGCATCTCCCTCTGTGTTCACACACCAAGTAAGTGGCAGAGGTAAGATTCAAACTCACCCAGCCAGCTCCAGAGCCCACCCCGATCTGTATAAAGTAAAAATAGACACTGATTCCAATTTTATAAACCTACATCACTAAACTCTTCCTTTCTGTGTTTGCTTTAAAAATAATCGAGATGTTGAAGATTGAAAAATGATACCTAGGTGTTATTGAATATTTGTCTTAAGATTTTTAAGTTCACAAATGAATGCCAAGTAGAAGACTGTTGTTTTAAAGACATAGGATAATAAAGATTTTTTTCAGCTTTTGCAACTTTTTTTTCTCTTTTTCTTTGATGGCTCTTTCAATACCCATTCTTCCTGATGAGGGGCCATCCTGCTGTATCTTGGAACCAGTATTATTACTGTATTTCCGCCTAAATAACTGTATAGAAATTTCCCATGAATCCATAGTTTAATAAGACTGCCACTGTTTTACCTTATTTTTCTTTTTATTAAAATTGAGTGCCAACCACTGTTCATCTGCTTTTCCTCAAATATTCCCCCAGCCTGGAATGCTCTGTTCCTTTCCAGGTTGCCAAGTCCTGTTCATCATTCAATCACATTCCTCCAAAAAGTCTTTTTCAATAACACTCAGAGAGGGATACTGCTGCCCTTTCTGAAGGTCCCAGCACTGACCATGTGCTCTCTGTGGACATTGCTGGGGACCAGCCATTCTCCACACTGTAGACAAAAGCAACTCTTCATATTCCTTACATCCTCAGGGAGATTGTCATATCTCTTTACATACATTACACTCTTGATTCCCACAGAGCTGCAGTATGTAGCATATACAAGGTAGCCTAAATATTTATGCTGATTGAAAATGCTCCCTTGATCCAGCAATCCCACTCCTGGGCATATATCAGGAGAAAAACATGGTTTGAAAGGATACGTGCACCCCAATGCTCATTGCAACACTATTTACAAGAGCCAAGACATGGACACAACCTAATTGTCCATCAGATAAAGAAGATGTGGTACATACATACAATGGAATATGACTCAGCCATTAAAAAGAACGAAATAATGCCATTTGCAGCAACTTGGACAGACCTGGAGATTATCATACTAAGTGAAGTAAGTCAGACAGAGAAAGACAAATATATGATATTGCTTATATGTGAAATCTCAAAAAAAATGATACAAATGAACTAATTTACAAAGCAGAAACAGGCTCACAGACTTAGAGAATGAACTTATGGTTACCTGGGGGAAGGGTGGTGGGGAGGGATAGATTGGGAGTCTGGGATTGACATGTACACACTGCTATATATAAAATAGATAAACAACAAGGACCTACTGTATAGCACAGGGAACTCTGCTCTCCACTCTGTAATAACCTAAATGGGAAAAGAATTTGAAAAAGAATACAGTAGATACATGTATACGTAAAACTGAATCACTTTGCTGTACACCTGAAACTAACACAACATTGTTAATCAACTATACTCCAATATAAAATAAAAATTAAAAAAAACCCAAACCAAAAAAATAAAAATAAAAATGCTTCCTTTTGTTTCATACATGGTTGGTTGTCACCGGTTAGAACCAAATATAGTGAAATTGTCAGGAAAACCAGAGCAGGCAATGTTTCTGGGCAGTTTACTCAAATAATACTAAAATAATTAATTGGATTTAGATGGAAATTAAGATTAATAAAGTTTTTTATACTTTTTTACGAACATATTTTTGGGTATATTTGACTAATTAAAAATACTATAAAAAACTTTATTTTACTGTGTTAAATTGCTTAATTTCCATATGCAATATAAATAGACAGAAATGATTTGTCTCTACTCATGGAAATTTTAAATTGTTTTACACCCACTGAGACCTTTGGCCAGATGTAGGTATTTCTAAAGAGCTGAAGCTATTTTGACTAGTGAAATTCTTCCCTAATGCATTCAGTTGTCTTATCCTTTTAAAAAGAAGTTTGTATTTTAGCAATGACACACCATTCAAATTTTAGAAAGGTGAGGCTTAAAAGCTGTAAGATATTTAACCTGTTCTAAAGAAATATATTTGCAAACATTTATCTAAAGAAGTTCCATTGAAAACAATGTCGTCTGTTTTCTTTTAAATCATCGCCTTCCAGTTTCTCAAATAAGAATCAGAGAAAGCATTTCCTCAGGACCAGGGTTGTCCAAGATGGACGTCACTAGACACATCAGTCTGTGAAGTTCTTGAAATGAGGGTGGTGAAGTTCTGTAAGTGCAGAATACAAGAAGAGAAAGTAAAATAGTTATCTTACAACGTTTATGTCAATTATATGTTGACAAAACTCTTTTAGATCTATTGGCTTAAATAAAACATTATTAAAGCTAATTTCACATATTTTTTCTTATTTTTGAATGTGTGTCTACTGACAATTTAAAATTGCTTATATGGCTCACATTCCATTTTTATTGGTCATCGCTTTTCAAGACAGTAAATTCTAGGAAGATTTTATTCATCCTCCAATAAAGAGTTGGAATTGTATTGTTCACAAAAAGACTTGATTTTTCTGAAATATACTAGCATAAGGCTTTCCTTCATCTGATAGTAAGAAATGATAAGGGTAATGCATGTTAGTCCAAACAGGAAAAAAAAGTAGAAAAAAGCCATTACAGTTTAATTTCTTTCAATTATTTTTAATATATGATTTTTAAAACATGCCACACAAACACCCCAGCTTTTAGCTTTGGGTGGAAAAATTGATTTGAGGGAGGGATTGATCCCTTGTCTACCAACATGACGAGTCCAAAAATAAATAGATTAACCATATCAGCTAATAAGGATGCAATTCCATGGGTGCTCGGGAGCAGATGTTTTCTTCTGTGCCACGTTGATCGAAAAACTGACAAGGGACATTTAAAATTCATTGCTGGGAGACTCCATATTATAATGAATCTCATTAATAGTAATTAGGATTTGTTTCTTCCAAGCCACCGAGTCTGATACTCTCCCTTTTATCAGTCAGTAGAGCTTAAATGCTGTACAGCGCCCTAGCAACTGACAATATCATTTTGTTCCTAAGAATATGTCGTAAGCTGTAAGCCACTTGTAAGCAGAAAATGTTTATTTTCTTCTTGCCCGACGGTTCACATTGACCTGACAACAGCCATATTACAGAGTTTTAAAAATCATGACTGGAAATAGGACATAACATACATGTCACAGCATCACCAGTGACTTTTAATCACAATTATAGACAGACCGCAAGTCAAAGCGAGCACTTTTCTTGCCTTGTCTGAAGAGTTCTCTTGGAATTCATTATGGAAAATCATGACCCTTGTCCTGTGAACATCGTCTGGGAAGAAGAGTGGGATGTTTATTTATGTAAATGGACGAGATGGATGATTTTCTTGCATCAGTTCCTCCAGAAGCACGGTGTGATCTGATTAGTCCTCGCTTTCATTTACGTGGGCAGACGTTTGCTCCAAAGATGGGCAAGACTGCTTCTTTTGACAGAGCCTGCCAAGTGGAGTCCTACTGTATTGGCAGACTGTGAATAGCACGGGTATGCTGGCACAGTGACAGGGGCACGGGAGGCCATGCTCTTAGAGAAGGGTTTCTGCTACATCACCCAGACAGACAGCCCTTCACAAGTGTCCCAGCCACCGTGCCCCTCCCAGACACACAGCCAGCGAATATGAATGCCAAACTAATTATATATCTTGGCTTCTGTTCTCAAAATAAGCTGTACTTAAGCAAAATTTAGTACCGTCTTATGTGTTCCTACAGCTGGTTAATTACGAGGCATTTCAGTTTTCGGAGTAGGAAATTCACGATATGAAGATCGGCCACTATTTAAAGACAGTTATTCACTGCACTTCCAGGGACCCATGGCTGGAAAGCGTGTTGAACACTCTGAAGATGGTCCTGAGCTGGGAGGGAGAGAGGCGTGGTGTTGATTCAGAGTCCAAAGCATTTTTTATGCTTTAGGTCAGTGTACTGTGAAAGACACTTGCTACAAAAAACACGTCTTTGTGATAATACTTCCCCTAAAGCCCCCCCAATAAGTGGTTCCTAGATGGGGGTTGGCTGGGGAAGAGCTGGGCAAAGCCAAAAGCTAGAAAAAGAGAATGCCTTGTTCTTCAAAGCCCCTCGATGAGGGGAACAGAATTATAGAGACTTAAAGACCGGAAGAAACCTTAGAAATCATCCAGTTAAGGAGTATTGAAATGCTTCTTTTTTACTGAACTATAGTTGATTTACAATGTTGTGTTAATTTCTGCTGTACAGCAAAGTGACTCAGTTATACATATATATACATTCTTTTTCATAATCTTTCCCATTATGGTTTATCACAGGATATTGAGTTCCCTGTGCTCTACAGTAGGACCTTCTTCTTTATCCATCTTATATCTGATAGTTTGCATCTGCTCATCCCAAACTCCCAATCCATCCCTCCCTCCCCCTGCCCCTACCCCTTGGCATCCACGAGTCTGTTCTCTATGTCTGTGAGTCTGTTTCTGTTTTGCAGATATGTTCTTCATTTGTGTTGTATTTTAAATTCCACATATAAGTGATATCATATGGTATTTGTCTTTCTCTTTCTGACTTACTTCACTTAGTATGACAATCTCTAGTTCCATCCACGTGGCTGCAAATGGCATTATTTCATTCTTTTTTATGGCTGAGTAGTATTCCATAGTATATATTTACCACATCTTCTTTATCCCCTCATCTGTTGATGGACATTTAGGTTGTTTCCATGTCTTGGCTATTGTGAATAGCACTGCTCTAAGCATAGGGGTGCATGTGTCTTCTTATAGTTTTGTCTGGATATATGCCCAGGGATGGGATTGCTGGATCTTATGGCAACTCTATTTTTAGCTTTTTGATGAAACTCCATGCTGTTTTCCACAGTGGCTGCACCAACTTACAATCCCACCAACAGTGTGGAAGGGTTCCCTTTTTTCCACACCCTCTCCAGCATGAAATGCTGACATCTGAAAAACAAATACATCTATCTAAGCAGAGGTCAACCTGTAAATTAGATGAAGTTGGGTCTGCCCCGGGTCCTGGAAGCTCCCACAGCCTTACGGTAGGAAAACCCCTGAGCAGTACACACAGCTCTTTTCACAAGGAGAGAAATGGCTTTTCTGATATAACTATTATATTATCAATATTATGTGACATCAAAGGCTAATGTATTAGCTGAAGCCTGTTGGCTAATGCCCAGGACAGAAGAAAGAACTTATTTGAGTCACAAACTGTGCTCCATCCTACAGTTCCCTTCCCAGATCAACACCTGAAATAGGCTGTTTGCCTTGGTGCTAAGTCTTTAGAAAATAAGCCCTGTTTGTCTTGCAGACATTTTACAGGTTAGAGTCAGAATCGTTAAATACTTCGTAGAGCAGCAAGTGAGAATATTTTGAAAGGACGCTTGTATTAGGTAAAATAAATTTGCTATGTTAATAAATAAAGATCCTTGAAGAAACAGGAAGGCAAACAAATTATTTTAAATGAATTCATTAATTTTTCTTCCCGGATGAAGCAGCTTCTTGGCCTTTGGCCTTGACATATATCAGAGTAGAAACAATGGTTATCATTGCAAACTCTTTTGAAGCAATAAAAGAGTGTCTGACCGTCCAAAGGATGATGGATCCTAGTGGAGGATCACCTGGGCTTTCTGCTGAGCTGCGCTTCTCTGCTGTCAAGGGTTCCCCTTCTTGCTTTTTCTTTTTTTTGTAAAGAAGTGTATGTTCAATAAGTTTTCATGTGTGAGTGTATGGTTATGTGACTGTGTGTGAATGTGTGTGTGCTGATATGTCAGTGGGTGATTGTGTGTGTGTGAATGTGTGTGGTTGTGTGTGAGTGTGTGTTTACATGTGTGAAATTGTGTGTGAATGTCTGTGTTAATGTGTGTCTGGCTGTGTGTGAGTGTGTGGGTGGGTGTGAGTGTGCATAAGTGTGTGGTTGTGTGTGTGTGTGTGTGTGTGTGTGTACCCAGTTTGTTAGGTAGAGCACAGGCTTTAGAGGGAGAGATTTGAATCTGCGTCTCTCCTCCATCCCCCCGAGGATGTCAAACTCACCTGTGCTCACTCTGGACCCTGCATCAGCATCTTCTGAAGTTCTTGTGATGCTAAGGGCACCAGGTCCAACCCCCTGACTTCCTGATTCACTAGGTCTGGGGCGGGTCTGAGAATTTAGATTTCTGGCATTTTCCCAGGTGATACTCTTGCCACTGCTCCAGAACATTCAAAACTTTCTGTTATGTGTACCTACAGATAATAGACCTACTTACAGCCAGAGCAGTTGTAAGGAATAAAGTATGTAAATGGTCTAGCACCGTGCGTAAAATAGTAAAAAAGAAAAAACAAAATAGCTACTGACTATTTGAGTTAGTTTCCTGGGGCTGCCATAACAAAGTACCACGAACTGAGTAGCATAAACAACAAATACTCATTTTCACACAGCTCTGGAGGCCAGAAGCCAGAGGTCAAGGTGTCTGCAGGGCCGTGCCCCTCTTCGTAACTTCTGTTTGTGCCAGAAATCGTTGGTGCTTCCCGGCTTGCAGCTGCCTCATGCCACATGACCTTTCTTTTTCTGTCAGGACACCAGTCATTGGATTAAGGCCCACCTCGATGACCTCATCTTGACTTGACTGCATCTGCAAGGACCTATTTCCAAATAAAGCCACATTCCCCTGTACCAGAGGCTAGGATTTGGACATTCATTCTGGGGGGACACAATTGAACCCACAGCACTATTACTGTTCACAAATCAAGGAACATAAAATATGAGTATTTCATATCTTCTCTCACACTTCTTCACTTCTTTAGAGTGTCATGGAGGTAGATGATCCATTAGCCTAACTGAAGAAACAGGTCTAACCTGCTTTCTTCCTGTGTTCATTGGGGTCTTGACAAGTAATAAGAAAAGAGAACCCCACCATTGGGCATGACTGTGTCCTGTGGTTAAATGCCATTGTTTTTTCATCTGCAGTCATAACACAACAGAGAAAATGACCAGTTTTGAAGAGCTCCAAATCATGCACCATGGGAATTGGAAATAGAAATTCTGGATTTTTATTACAAACCGAAGAGATTGTTTTAAAAGCCGTTTTAGGGCTTCCATATAACATATGGTAATGAGGTTGCCTCAGTATGTATAAACTAAATAGTTCTACTTCAGGTGATAACAGATATCATTTTCTGAAAAAGTGTAGATATGCTGTTTCCTTTCACAATGCAGTTCAATAATCTATGTAGTCTAAGACATATATATAAAGATGCCTTTGGCTTTTTGTATGATGGTTGTCTAACTGCAATGGTTCCATTTCTTTTTAATTGAAGTATAGTTGATTTACAGTGTTGTGTTAGTTTTAGGTGTACAGCAAAGTCATTCAGTCATACATATATATATATTTTTTTCAGATTCTTTTCCCTTATAGGTTATTACAAAATATTAAGTATAGTTCCTTGTTCTCTACAGTAGGTTCTTATTGTTTATCTATTTTAAATTATGGTAGTGTGTATCTGTTAATCCAAAACTCCTAACTTATCCCTCCCTGCCCTTTCCCCATTGGTAACAATAAGTTTGTTTTCTATATCTGTGACCCTATTTCTGTTTTGTATATAATTTCATTTGTATCATTGTTTTAGATTCCATTCTTAAGATTATATATAATCTTATATTATATAAGATATAATATGGTGTTTGTCTTTCTCTGTCTGGCTTACTTCACTTAGGATGATAATCTCTAGGTGCACCCATGTTGCTGCAAAAGGCATTATTTCATTCTTTTTTATGGCTGAGTAATATTCCATTATATATATGTACCACATTTTCTTTATCCATTCATCTGTCGATGGACATTTAGGTTGCTTCCATTTCTTGGCTATTGTCAAGAGTGCTGCTATGAACACGGGGGTGCATGAATCTTTTTGAATTATGGTTTTCTCTTTACTATGGGAATTATCAGTCTCTAACTTGCAAATATATCTAGTGACTTTCCAAAAGGCCTTTATAAATCCTCCTGCAGATGAGGGCTGCAAGCCCTAAACTGGAAAGCTCTGCTGCCGGATGAGCATGACATGGGGTGTTGGCAATTGTAGCCTGCTTCAGTATCTTACACTCAGTCTAGTATCATTCCATGGTATTTTGGCTTTAAAAACAATTCAGAAAAAATTATACTAAGGCAATAATTACAATTGAAATATTTCTCTCTTTTCTGACTTAGCACAATACCTTGGCCACTGGCTAGTCATCTTCTATTTGAGGAAGTAGAAAAAATAAACAATTGACAACTTTACTCTTCATCTCCTACTTGGAAAATGTTTTCAGATTTCAGATTAAGATTTGTAATCATCTGAGCTCGATGGTACAAGCTTCATCTAAGTTCTTTTATATATTCCAATAGTATTGGTTTAAAATCCTATGTAAGTACTGGTCTTTTCTTGTGCTTAAGAAAAAAAAACACAACAATGTTTCAAAGTAATGGCCTCAGAAGCATGAACTATTGTAGCCCTTGATTAAATTTTGTAGCCTCCGATTACATTAGAGCTATGAAATATGG
Source organism: Mesoplodon bidens (assembly GCF_964165515.1). Lineage (NCBI taxonomy): Eukaryota > Metazoa > Chordata > Mammalia > Artiodactyla > Ziphiidae > Mesoplodon > Mesoplodon bidens. Next base: position 74,507,948 of record NC_138174.1, read on the forward strand.
CCCACTCACTAGCTGACAATGGATAGGTTGTTAATATATCTGTATTGCTTCCATATTCAGGTAGAACCAGAGCCCTCAGAGGTAGATAAATGAGGAATGGATCCATGACCATATAACACCAAGGTGTCAAGAAAACTAAAAAGAGAAATGCAATTACCTTCCTAATCCTTCTTACATTTCTCCTTTACATAGTGCTTCATCATTAGAAGAGGCCATTGGTTTCTTTAATTCACTTTTCTTTATAGACTGTCTTGTCATAGACTCCAACTCAAACTACTTACCTGGCCACGAGGTTCCAATATACCTTCAGTAGAAGCTGTAGATCTTGCTTTCTACAGAATTAACATGACCCAGACCCATCAGAATTTCCCCCTTTATTTGTAGATCTAACCTGAACTACTCTAAGAAATAACTATAACCAGGCCCATAGGTAAAATATTACTTCAGATACAGACTCCATGGTATTTATTTATATCTTCATATCCCAGGCCCCTGGTGCTTACCCAGTTGAAATGACCTAGTTAGGTGTACTTATGGAAAGTAAATGAGAGTTGACATTCAGTTCTTCCAGTTATTCAGGACATACAGACACATTCACAGAAGAAAAAAACAATTTTGATGTCCTATAATGACAGATGGCCTTGAAGTTCCTCATCGATGCTAAGCTCTCCCTTATTCTGTCAAATACTTATTAAGTCTAATGCTCCTTTGGCCTTGCCCCTGGTCCCCGTTCAATTTTTAGCTCACCTGGTCCCCACCTGCTATTTCTGCCTGGACCCATTAAATCAATATTTCACATAAAGTGGTAAGGGTAGGGTTGATGCTACATGGCCAGGCTAGCATCCACGTTTACTGCATACACAGACCTGAATACCAGACCTGAGATGGCAGGATTAATCAATCCCATTCATAACCTAAAATGTCTAACACTTTCATCAGGAGACTAAAGAAAGAAATATTTGAAATTATCCGTTAAGATTAACACTGGGGGCTTCCCTGGTGGTGCAGTGGTTGAGAGTCCTCCTGCTAATACAGGGGACACGGGTTCGTGCCCCGGTCCGGGAGGATCCCACATGCCGCAGAGCAGCTGGGCCCGTGAGCCATGGCCGCTGAGCCTGCGCGTCCGGAGCCTGTGCTCTGCAATGAGAGAGGCCACGACAGTGAGAGGCCCGCGTATCACAAAAAAAAAAAAAAAAAAAAAAAAGATTAACACTGGGAGGTAAACGGGTTCAAAATAAAAAGCAGAAATCAAAGATGATTCAACCTGAAGGCAGGCAGGTCACAGCTCCCTGATCATTTTATTTTTAATTTGTGCATTCTTTTTGGTAGAGTCAGTTGATAACAAAAAGGTTGTAAAATCTATTGATTTTGGAGAAAACGGAGGGAAGAATCAAATTACGTGTTTTGCCACTTTCATCCAAGAAAAGGACATCCACCACCCTCTACCCAGCCTTACTCCTCCTGTCCTCAGGGGAAGGTTATGGCCACCCCCTTTGACACCTACGTCCCTCACTCAGCATTCTTTCTCCAAAACAGGCAAAACACTGCTCCCCAGGGTTCCTTCTGTGCTCTCCCCTTCATCTGAAAGCATCTGACATGTTTCTAAAAATCTGATTGATGAAAAGATAGTTCATTGAGGTGAACTTTCCACTCACTTACTGAACATGCAGCAGAGTTGTCTGCAGCAGAAAATGAGCAAAGAGATCTCTGCTTTGCCTCTTGGCCCCTAAACCATTCCCAACAGTGATCGGTTGGGCAGACAAGCGTCCACTGTGCTGCAGGCTAAGACAGGTCCTAAGAAAAATTCAAAGGTATCTGCCGGCAGGTGTGGGTGTCACAGGAAGAGCAGACAAAGCAAAGTGTGGGCCCTCAAGGTAGAGCTTTTCTGGTTCCTGAAAGAGCCACCTGGGAAAAGGCAGGTGGTCTGTCTGTTGTTGAAATGATCAACCACACACAGAAAAAGAAAAAGATGATTATTTTAAAGTGAAAGTAATTTCTAAACTATAAGCTATGATACCAATATATCACTTGGTTAATTAGTCAAACAGTGAAGCAAAAGATATGTGAAATGATAAGTGACCATTGATTTATTTGAACTTGGCTTTGAGGGAATTAGCAGGAAAAGAGGGAATCAAGCGGGGATGCCGTTACCTGTTCAGGCCAGAACTCTCAGTTCTCAGCTTCCCCTGTCTTGCTTAACAGATCAGCACTGGAGAGCTGACCCATAGACCCAGAACTGTGCAGGCTGCCCGTGTCACCAAACAGAAATTGACGTGTGATCTGCAGCCCATCAAACAACCAGAATCCCGCCTGGAGTCAGAGAAAACTGAGTCAACACGCACCCCGTTTGGCATTCAGTCCCCTCTAAGTCACATTCAGGGCGCGACAGGTTGTATTATACCATGATCAGTTTGTCATTCCTAGAAATCGCTGGGAAAACAAAAGGACAAAATTGATGAAATAAATAAATGAAAGAACCCGAGTCACACAGTATTAGAAAGATACATCTTCATACACGAGTCACAAAAATGGATCACCCTTTCAGCATGTGATATCCGCATAAGCATATATTATCACGTCTTTTACTGCCTTGCCTTTGCAGCGTTAATGTGCTTGGAATGCTTGAGTCCGTGTTTTGGTGGTAAGCAGCCTCACATCCACGTTGGGAGTAGATGGGATAGCAATCAGAAATAAATGAAATCTGGAAGAGCTGCTGGGTTTTCTGTGGGTGAGTGAAGATGGGCAGTCAGTGTCCCAGCGCTGGTTTTAAAGATGAGAAAACTGGGTGTAAGTTAGTGGCAAAATCGTGGCAAGACTCAATCTATTCCTGTTTTATGAGGTAGATTGTCTGGACTTTAAAGATGGAGCATAATGCAGTGGATACATTAATTTGAAGAAGGTCTTCTTTTATTTTTATTTTATTTTTTAAATAAATTTATTTATTTATTTGTGGCTGCGTTGGGTCTTCGTTGCTGTGTGGGTTTTCTCTAGTTGCGGTGAGCAGGGACTATTCTTTGCTGCAGTGCACAGGCTTCTCATTGTGGTGGCTTCTCTTGTTGTGGAGCATGGGTTCTAGGCTTGCGGGCCTCAGTAGTTGTGGCTCACGGGCTCTAGAGAGCAGGCTCCGTAGCTGTGGCACACAGGCTTAGTTGCTCCGCGCCATGTGGGATCTTCCCGGACCAGGGCTTGAACCCGTGTCCCCTGCATTGGCAGGCAGATTCTTAAGCACTACGCCACCAGCAAAGTCCCTGAAGAAGATCTTCTTTTTAAATTTTCCTTAACCGTTTCAAGTAACATTGTTATTATTCTCATTTTTGAGATGAGGGGTTCAGGACTGTCATAAGACTTTCTGTATATGTGTCCCGGGGTTGCCTTAAAAAAGTCCCACACACCAGGGGGCTGAAAACAACAGAGACCTATTCTTTCATCTGTCTGGAGGCCAGAAGTCCAAGATCAAGGCGTCAGGAGGGCTGTGCTGCCACTGAAACCAGTCAGAGAATCCTGTGCTTCTTTTGGCTTCTAGAAGCCCCGGACGTTCCTTGCTTTGCAGCTTCCTCCCTCCGATCTCTGCCTTTGTCATCAGAGGGCTTCCCTCTGGGTCTGTCTTCACAGGCTGTCTCCTTAGAGGGACACCAGCCTCATACTGGATCAGGGCCCCCCTTACTCCAGCATGATCTCATCTTAACTCATTCTAGCAACAATGACCTCACGGCAATGAAGGTCATACTCTGAGGTGCTGGGGGTTAGGACTTCAACCTATCTTTTATTTTGCGGGGGGGAGAACATTTATTTTAACCCAGAACATTTATCTAAAATAATCAAGCCAGTTAACTGGCTTTGATCTCTCGCCATATTATCCCTGCACCCTTTCCCTGGGCAGAGCAGAAAAGATACTTGGGAACAGTAGGGAGGGAGGGAGCGGGCTGGTGGGCACAGACACATATTTCACAATATTGAGCCACCACAGGCCAAACAGGTCAGGCCGGATTCTGGGAGCAGGAAAGACAGCAGTGAATGCCGGGGATAAATGGACCCAACAGCAGGCAGATGACAATTTCTTGGGGAAGGAGACCAACAAATCAAACAGCCCGTCCATCAGACAACACATAGAAATGCAAACTAACAGAGAAGGGTTGGTTCACGATAATCACTATGTAGAGAAACAACAGCTGTCTGTGACGGGGCAGGACTGGACGCTCCTTTAGCCTGGGGAAGCCTGGGCATAGCTAACTGGGGTCATTGCAGGTCCCTTCATCAGAAGACACACACATTCTCTCTTTAGGTTTCAGGGCACTTTGCTAGTTGACGTTGTCACAACTTACATGTAGCGCATCTCACATCCCTTTGTCCTGACAGTGACAATTCCCACACTACTACTTGTGCATCACGTGGAGGTGGGCTCCATTCCACGGCCCCTCTCTGCAACCAGCGATGCCCTCCCGGCTCATGCTGCACCGAGACTGTGGTCCAGTCCTACCGTGCACATTCTATTGCAGATTAGGAAATGAACAACTGAACTCTCAAGCAGGATCTTCCAAAAATCAAAATCTCAAATTCTGAGCTGTCTTTTCTAATCCAATCCTTTTTTTGGTACCAGAGTTCCACTGCCCCACAATCACGGGCTGGGTGGGGCTGGAGGACCTTGCTGGGAAGAACTTCGGCTCTGAGATACCTCCTCTGAGTGTAGATAGACTGTAATCAGATCTCTTGTTGCCCCGTGAGGACCTTAGCACTCTCCCACCATGTGCTGTGTGACAGTCAACACCTGACAGTGTGCTTAGCAGTGAGGCCCTGGATCAATGAAAAAGGAAGAAAATATTCAAAGAGAGCAGCATGCAGATGTCTTGACATTCAGAACCCAACTGAATTAAGAAATTTCTAGCATCCAGTGGGGAATCACGTAAGGAAGTGTCTGCACACCAGAGTTTACCAGGAGATGCTCTAGCCCTTGCCCTATCTCCCCTTCACTTTACAATCAAGCTCTTCACCTCTCACTCACTGAACAGGAATCTTGTTTCTGTTCTTAAACCATTGAAACTTCTCACTAAGCATTTTCCAAAAGCCCAAAACTTACCTGATGTCTCTACCGCCTTTGGCATCGAGCGCTATTCCAACCTAGAGAAACTCTTGCCTTCCATTCTGGGAGAATGGTAAGTTTCCTCTTATCACTCCTACTGCCCTGTCTTGACTTCTCTCCTAGGTTCCTTTCTACGTCTGACCTCTTAGAAGCCTGGTATCCTCCAAGGATCTCTTCTCTTCTCCCCTTGCAGACCTGAGTGTGAATCTTGGCAACTCGATGATGAGCTATGTGAACTTAGGCAACTTAACCTCTTCCAGCTTCCACGTACCAATTATAACATGGAGAGAATCACGGAACAACTTCAGTGAAACCACCAGGACTGGAGAAAGCAGAGCCTGTGTCCGTAGTTACAGAGCACAGAGCAGGCAGAGAGGATGGTTTATCTTGGGTCCATGCCTTCACCACGCAGTTTCTATTTGGCAAACTGTTCTCTCCACCCTGGTCTTTTTTTTGTTTTGTTTTGTTTTCGTTTTTCGGTACGTGGGCCTCTCACTGTTGTGGCCTCTCCCGTTGCGGAGCACAGGCTCCGGACGCGTAGGCTCAGCGGCCATGGCTCACAGGCCCAGGTGCTCTGTGGCATGTGGGATCTTCCCGGACTGGGGCACGAACCCACCTCCCCTGCATCGGCAGGCGGACTCTCAACCACTGCACCACCAGGGAAGCCCCAGCCACCCTGGTCTTTTGCTTTATCTTACTTGTTTGGTCTCCCTGTGTAGACTGAGATTCTTATGGGCCAGAGCTTTTACCTTCTACCCAGTTCCCAGCCCAAAGGGAATGTGAATGCAAAGTTTGCTGACTGTTGTATTAGTTACCTATTGCTGAGTAACAAATCACCCCAAAGCTCAGCAGCTTTTATCAGTCTGTTGGGGTCACCATAACACAGCACCACAGGCTGGGTGGCTTAAACAGCAAAAGTTTATTCTCTCAAAGTTCTGGTGTCCAGAAGTCTGAGATCAGGGTGTCAGCAGGGTTGCTCCTTCCTGAGGTCTCTCTCCTCAGCTCGCCAACAGCCACCTTCTCACTGGGTCCTCACATGGCATTTCTCTGGGTGCTGCTCGCCTGGTATCTCCCTCTTCTGATAAGGGCACCAGTCCTATCAGATCAGGGTCGGGTCCCACCCTTAGGACCTCATTTTTAACCTTAACTACCTCCTTAAGGGCCCTCTCTCCAAATATAGTCACACTGGGGATTATGGCTTCAACATATAGATTTTTCAGGGACAGAATTCAGTCCCTAACAGAACGTAAACAGCCTTTATCATTCACAGTTCCCATGGACCAGGAGCCTGGGCACCGCTTAGTTGGTCCTCTGGCTCAGGCTGTCTCTCAGGCTGCAGCCAAGATGTCATCCATGTCTGCAGTCATTGCAAAGTCTACCGAGAGGAGAGAAGTCTCTTCCAAGCACACTCAGGTGGTAAGCTCCCTCCTGAGGGTCCCTCTCTGGCTGTTGGCCTGAGGCTGCTCTCAGCCCCTTGACCTGTGGGCCTTTCTAGCTTCATCAGAGTCAACACTTGAGAAGAGACAGAGGAAAAGAGAGGAGAGGAAGGCAGCAAAGTCACACCCTCTATAAGCTGACTTCATGCAGCCCTTCTGCTGGACATACCTCTCATTAAGAGATGGAACTAAGTCCAGCCATACTCAGAGGAGGGGACCACAGAGGGCATCCATTTGGGGGGCAGGGGGCATTGGGACTTGTGTGACGATGCTGCATACCCAGCTGTCTTCCAGTCCAGGCCTGGGAACACGGCTACACAGGAACAAGAGATGGTCGCTCTAGCAGTGACGAAAGAAGTAATGGAAGTATGGATGACAACAGTGATAGCGTAATGGTCCCATTTGTGTCACAGTTTAAGTGCACCCAGTACTTCTGTAAAGATTATTTCTAAGAAATTGAACTTTTGGAAGAACACACTGTCTTCATCTCAAGAGCCTCTAGTGAAACTGAAAGTCATGATAAGGTTTGTCCGCACAGAACTCACACCTGCCATCTGGTGGAAATGGTACTGGTTTCATTCTTCATTCTGTCTTGCTTGTGGACTGGCTGTCAGTACCTGGGCTGTAAGGGGAGCTGCTTGGAAAGATGGGGTTGCCTGCAGGCTGAGCTGCCCAGGGCCAGAGGCGGGCCTGTCCCAGGTGAGATTTAAAGCGACAGACACATGTTTGCTTTATAAACCCTTTTAACCATCACCACACTCTGAAGCCAGGACTGTACATTCTATGGTCAAGCACGACACATAGCTATTTTGAGTTCTTAAATATTTAATGTTTGCCAGGGTTGTTTTTTCACACAAACTAATGATGTACCAAGCCTTTTATTGCCAAGAACTATATGCTGGTAAAACTAATTAGCATCACAATAATTGCCCCTTGTGTAAGTAGGGTTATAAAAGATCAAGATAAATATTTAATCTTAATGCTGTTTTGAAGCTCTCCTCGATTATACAATCAGCTCTCTCCGGGAACCTCAGAAGCACCTTTACAGTAACTAAGGGACACAGCACATGTCACCGGGGCAAGTCATGAGTTGGCCAAGCAAAATTTTCACTGGTGGCTGTTATGGGTTGAGCAGTGTCCGTCCCTCCCACCCCAAAAAAGGCACATTGAAATCTTAACCCTTAATATCTCAGAAAGTGATCATCTTTGGAGGTCATCTTTACAGAAATAATCAAGTTAAGATGAGGTCATAGGGCGGGCCCTAATCCGATATGACTGGTGATCTTATAAAAAGGGGAAATCTGGGCACAGAGAAGTCCACGTGAAGATGGAGGCAGAAATGGGAGGGATGTGTATCCAAGCCCAGGGACACCAAGGATGACCAGCAAACCATCGCAATCTGGGAGAAAGAAGCTAGGAGGACCAGATTCTCCCTCGCAGCCTCAGAAGGGACCAACCCTGCCTTGATCTCAATATCCTGGTCTTCAGCACTCTGGGAGAATAAATGTCTATTGTTTTAAACTGCCCAGTTTGTGGCGCTTGGTCACAGCAGCCCCAGAAAACTAATAAAGTCCCCCTACTACTAGCCAATGACCAAGGCTCTGGAATTGAGGACCAGACTTACTTCAGAACAATCTCATCTAGCTTGTGACTCCCTGTTCCCTGTTGAAAACAGCACAGACCCTGCTGCAGGACCCCGTGGAAACTGCCACCTCATTGTACGCTTTCATTCCCAGAATTAAGGGGAATAAATCTCCCAGGATCTGGTCCCCAATGGGCCCTTTCCATGACCTGCTCACTCGGGTAATTTCGTCCTCAGCTTCTTACTAGCCTCTGATCATATTCAATAACAAGCATGTTTAGTGTCAGGAGACGCCCAGAGGAGGAGATTTATAACCACAGCCTGTCTTTCTGGCCAGGTCCTAAGTGACAAGATAATCCAGTAAGAAGAGAAAACTGTGTATAGGTTTGCCTCTGTGTCATAATGGACAAACAGGATGGAGAAAGAAGAAAAAGACAAGAAAATACAAAGACATGTATTCACTTCCATGTCCATTCGCTGGAGAAGCATAGTTTCAGCATGTATTTCAGGCTGGATATCATGCAAGGTATCAAGGGCAGGGAAAAAAAGGCAAGTTCCACGTCGAACGCTTCTGATCTGTTTTGTCTCCTTCATCATTTAATTTCTAGATGGCTTCTGACAACCAGCAGCTCCCCTGGGATGCCAAAGGATGTAGCTTTCCCTCTGGCCCCGGATGCTCTGACCTGGGCCTTGACCTGCTGAAGCAAGAGGACCCCTGATGTCATGTTTTGGGTAAATCCCAGCTAACCCGCCTGTCCTACTGAAAGATTATCTCACCTCGCTCTCCTCTTCGGTTCAATCCATCAGATAATGTCTCAGTCTCCCTTCCCCTCAGTCTATTTTAAGCTTTGCTGAAACGTGTTAATATTCCTCTTTAAATCAACTTTAGTGCATATTCACAGTTCCTGTCGTGAAAGAAAAGTTTCCGTGTGTGTGTGTGTGTGTGTGCGTGTGTGTTTCCTTGTACATTTGTCCTGTTTACAAAACCTCTACAGCTGATGTTTCAGGCCAAGAGGCAGGTTAAGTTTTCAAAGATCACTGAAATAAGAATAAAAGTCCCCAGGATGCTACTTTATAGCACACCAGGCCCTGCATCCCCAGCCCAGTGACATAAAGTATTGTAGGCTGGCAGAGAAAAGATAACACACCCAAGACATATGTTGTTCCTTTCCCATTTTGATTTCTCTGGTGCCCTGATTTGGAACCTGGCCCTGGTGCATTATGTTTGCATCTCCATCTAGGCAGCAAGAGATGTCAAAAGAGTCAAAAACGCTAGAATGTGTCGGCAGCAGCAGAGCCAGCGGCAGAAATAGAAAAATCCATTCAAAGCCTGTGGGTCAACGGGCTCAGACGTTCCAAATTGAAGCCGGCTCAAGGGAGGGGCTCAGGCAGCCCGGGGCTTCCCCCCGCCTGTGTTCCACACAAGAGGCGGGGCACCTCTGCTGGGGTCCTCGTGGGGTTCTGGGTGTGCCCCCTTCCCAGGCAGTTTCTTCCAGGCCAGGGGCCCCTGACCCCCCACCAGCCTGGAGAAGCGCTTCTGGGGGCCTCATCTTCCTCCCCAAACCCGAGGGAAGCTCTCACTGTGCTGGGATCTCCCTGCTGGACTCAGACACCAGCTGACAGTGATGGAGAAGCAGCCAGAAGGCACAGACGCACACCAACAGCGTCCGCAGTGGGGCCACCCGTGTGCCCCTCAAAACTGGAGGGAACCCCAGAGGCCAGAGAGGGAAGGGATGCGTCTCCCACTGCACTCAGAGCTCAGCTCACTGCCATCCCAGCTGTCACCCTTCCCTTGTCCCCGGTCAGCGGCTTTTCCCAGTTCCTGGGGATGCAATCGCAACCTCCACCCTCTCCTCGGTGTCCTCACCCCACCTTCCCCCCCAAAAAAATTACCCCCCAGCATAATGGGAGGTAACTGCTTTAATCCACACCTACCTTCAGTCCCTCAGCTCAGGACGCCCACTCGTGTTTCCCTGTTTTCTCTCCATCTCCTAGGAAAGGATATGGAGGAAAAAACTCACCTGTGGGCAGCACCTGTCAGGGGCCATAGGCGTTACTTCTCCGTCCTCACCGTGTCCTCTGTGTCCTGTTACTGTGTCATCAAGCTGTGTCTCCAGAGGCAGCTGGAGAGTAGCCAGGGTTCGCTAAGTGTAACTATGTTCCTTAGTTACTCTTCCTTCTCTTTCCAAGGCAGCAGATGGATACACAGTCTCAACACCACTGCATCCTATGCTTTCCCACTGCATCTCCCCGCCCCCGCTCTCACAGGTCATGGCACCTGGAAAGATCCCTGCCACCTGCTTCCCAGCACCTACCTTCAGCATTTGTACCCCGGGGCTTGTTCACGGAAGCATGAGAACTGGGCCAGGAGAGCAGGACCTTTGCTGGAAAGCCAGCCTAGGAGAAGAGATGGAGCCTTCACCATTTGCTAATTCACTTGCACATCCCCATTTCACAGAAGAGAAGTAAGTTACTCAAGCCCCGTATCCAGGGGAGGCTGATCTGTCATATTCCAAAGTCCTTTATGGGTAGGGGTCTAATCAGTTTGTCTGTGGGATTCCTTTGCAAAGCAAATAAATGTAGAGCTGTCCTCTTGGTAAGCAGCATCCTGAAACTTTCTGTGGGTTCCTTCCCAGCATAGCTGTGCTTATCTGCCATGGAGAAAATTCCCCCCAGGGAGGAAGAAAGAATCGGGGACCCTCACTGGGCTGGATGTCAGCCCCCAAAGCCAGGAGACTTTGTATGAGGCATATGACTGTGTAAATTATACATATATGTGGCAACGGGGTACGGTGCTTATTAATTTACACTCGTTAAGAACAATATTTCAGAAACAGTGTCTTATTGGGTCAGTTTCATATCATCCTGCACACAAAACTGTGTCAACGTTCTAACGTAACTGAAAAACAATATTTTGATATGTTTCCCATTTTTAAGCAAACATCTTATACACTTTTATTCATTTTTCTCTACATTGTATTACTTTTTACATTTGATATTGCATTTAAACCATTTACCATATGATTTCAATATTATTCTGCCTATGTTTTCATATTATCATAACATTTCCACAGTCATTAAAAGGACAGCACAGAATGGATAAATGAATATGATTTTAATCGTTGCTCCACTGTTTTCCCTTTTCATCTTGTAAACAACTCCATTAACTATCTTTCTTCACCAAGAAATGTATTTCAGGGCCTCGCTGTAGACCCCTACTCGTAACGGGTAGGCTTGGTCATCTCAGGCTGCTATAACAAAATACCATAGACTGGACAGCTTAAACACAGACACTTATTTCTCATAGCTCTGGAGGCTGGAAGTCCAAGATCCAGCTGCTGGCAGATTCAGTTCCTGGGAGGGCCCTTTTCCTGGCTTGCACATGGCCGTCTTCTGTCCATGTACCCACGTGGCAGAAAGAGAGCCCTGGTGCCTCTTCCTCTTCTTATGAGGGCACTAATCCCATTGTGGGGGCCCCACTTTCATGGCCTCAGCTAAACCTAATCACCTCTCAAAGGCCTCACCTCCTAATACCACCATATCAGGGCTTAGGGCTTCAACATAGGAATTTGGGGGACACAAACAATAAGTAACATAGGCCCCTGACTTTCACACTTGTCTTAATTGAATCATTCTTAGCCTTTCACTGTCTTTCTTTAATGCAGGGTTTCTTATTTTGGGCCCTGTTGACATTTGAGGCCTGATGGTTCTTTGTTTTGGGGGGCTGCCTTTGACCACAACTTCCCCTGGAAGCAGACTTGGAGACACATATTTGCATGAAGAAACAACACTGGGGAGAATAGTTGGGAACAGCAATCACTGGGGAACCAGAAAGCAGGATTGTGTGCAGGAGAGGTTGAAATGTGTTGCAACTGCACTGATCTTACAGGGAGTCTAGGACCCGGGACAGTGCTTGGTGATTGTCAGGAGTTAAGGCAACAGGGGCTGAGTGTTGTAGGCCTGCCTTGACCAGTCACTTGACAGACGTGCAAAGGACTGAAACTTGTTTCCTCTCAAGATTCATACGTTGAAATCCTAACCTCCAAGGTGATGGAATTAGAAAGTAGGTCATTGGGGAGATGAATAGGTCATGAGGGAGGAGTCCCCATGAATTGAATTAGTGCCCTTGTAAAAGGGACCCCAGAGAGTCCCCCATACTCTTTCTGCCTTGTGCGGACATAATGGGAATTCAGCATTGTGCCACCCAAAAGAGGGTTCTCAGCAGAAACCCACAATGCAATTACCCTGACCTCCAACCTCAGGACCCTACCATGCAGTCACCATGATCTCCGACCTCAGGACCCCACTATGATGTCACACTGACCTCAGACTTCCAACCTCCAGAAGTGTGAGAATTAAACTTTTATTGTGTATGTTCCCAGTCTGGGGGATTTTTGTTAGAGCTGCCCAAATGGACCAGACAGAGGTTGCTTCAGGGAAGGGCTGAAACTGGCCAAGGCAGCTCCCTCCAGCTGAAGCCAGTCCCAGAGGCAGATTCCCAGAAAAAGGGGATGGGCACCCCATCCTGCAGAGCCCCTTGGGCCTCTCTCCAAGGCATCCATCACCTGAACCTCTAATTGTATTGGCTCCAACCAAATAAAGCCACACCTATTCCAATGACTCTTGGCCTTCATTCTCACTGCCTCTGAGTGCAGCTGGCAGGGCCATGTCCTCCTCACCATGGGCTCTCAGCCACCATCATGATCATCCCCAGGCCTCCTCCAACCCAAATGATGTTTGTTTCACAAATAAGTGCATGGACCCGTGAACAGCAGAGTTTTTTGCAAGCAAAACAGAACAACTCCTTCCCTGTTTACAGAGGCTAATTATGAAAGATGGAAAACATGTTTTCTCCTTCTGTAAAGTCTCTCTTGAGCTTAGAAGCCACATTTGGCTTTTTTCCTTTCTAGACGGGGCTCTCTCTGTGCTCTTTGCGAAGTCTCTGCGGGGTCCGGGGCCACGTGGCGAGGGCTCCTCTCTCTGCTCTGTGCATTTCAGGAGTGTCTTGGGGCACATTCCTTTGGCACCATATGCCACATGCAATTGTGAATTGAACTTAAAAGTACAGCATGAACACATTGTCTAATTAATTAACATTTAAAGGCTCTTTGAAGAAAAACTCACTGGGCAGACAACATGACACGAGAATGTGTGAACGATGAGCCACCAGATTTGGGGAATTTAAAATATTATAATGGGCACCCCATTTACCTCCTGGGCATATCCGTTCAACATGGCCTCGGGCTCTGGGACGTTACGAGCAGGTGCTGGATGTCAGCCCATTTTCCAGTCCAGGATGGAAGCCTTGAACTACCCAAAGCCAGTCCTGAAGAATGTATTTTTTTTTTTTTTTTTTTTTTTTTTTTTTTTTTTTTTTTTTTGCGGTAGGCGGGCCTCTCACTGTTGTGGCCTCTCCCCTTGCGGAGCACAGGCTCCGGACGCGCAGGCTCAGTGGCCATGGCTCACGGGCCTAGCCGCTCTGCGGCATGTGGGATCTTCCCAGACCGGGGCACGAACCCGTGTCCCCTGCATCGGCAGGCGGACTCTCAACCACTGCGCCACCAGGGAAGCCCAGGAATGTATTTTTATTTCTTGTTAAATAAACCATTGGTCTGTTTTCTCTTACCAAAAACCTTCTCATAAGAAACATGATGATAATGAGCACGCGTGCTGGGTGATGATACTAGGAGAAAGGAGCTGAGAACCACGGTCACAGCACACAGGGACTCACGATCAGGATGCTTCCAGTGCGGTGTTGTCCTTCTGAGTTGGTTCTCACTAAAACAAGTCCCCAGTGTAGCTAGGTGATGAAAAGATACATATTAAGGAACATGATGTTAGAGACTGAAAAGTTCCCAATTGCCTGAGAAAGGCACATCTCTCTCTGATTCTGGGGGACCCACCTATCGGGGAGCCAGCCACCCTCTATTTGAATCTAGTTGAGTTAAAACCATGGTTTTGGGAGTTCACCATGTGGGCAATTGAGTGAGCAGTGCCTGGGGACTTAGCAAGCATCCTCCACTGTTTCTGCCCTGGGATGACCTCGGTGATGTCATTTAATCTCCAGCTCTTAAAATGTATAGTAGACAAAATTTTGCCACTTTCTCACTTTGCAGCCATATGGCACTAAGACCTCATCCTACCACCTGTGGAAATACCTGTAGAAAATGACAGTGGAGGGACCTTGGAAGACTCTTATAATGTCCCGTTCCTATTGCATGTGCTCACGAAACACTAATATGGTCTGATGGTGGATGCACCCGGGCAAAAATACGAATGAAAGCTTGGAAGGCTTCCCTTTGTCAGTGTCCATCATCCTGTGCGCCCATGGGTGAGAAGTGGAAAATTAAGCTGATTATCCTGTGAATGCAAAAAGGAAAGTAAAACCAATTTCCCCTTTTTCTTTCAGAGCATATCACCTCAATTCTCTACCTGACTTTGCCTGGGTAACTTCCGAAAGCAAGAGTCCCATTCATCACACATCAAGAGTACTCATATTTAATTGACCATCTTAAGAAAACAGCTCATGAACATTTTGAAATGATACACAAAGGCCACAGGTGGGATGGTGACAAGCTTACTCGTCAGCACATAAGACAGATCAACCACTTTACTCCTCTTTCAAGTCAGGAAAGGCCAGAAGGGTTACTGCTGCTGTTCGCTCATTCTCTATACTGACTCCAACGAACAAAATAATTAGATCAAAATGATCGTACTATCTTTTAGCTGAAGGGGGTTTCCAAATATAAGAACCCCAATCACCTGTTAAGCCTTGATTCACGCCTTTGATTTGGAAAAGGGAAAAGACCCCGGAGGCTCCTGCCAGGTCTGATGGAATAAAAGTTTTGTTGTTCTGCTTGGTTAAAAATGCTCAGTGAGATCACAATACCTCTTTGAAAATGGACAGTGATATTGATCTGGGTGCATCTGTCTCTCTCAGCAGCTGAAAATGACACCACATGTGATTTCCTGTCACCAAAGCACGGCAGACATTGCGGGGTCCGGACTCGGTGGCCCGCGCGGCTCCCATCAGTACCTTGGGCCAGGCATCTTCTTGCCTTTCACCAGATATGCCTGGGGCTCTGCTGCACAGCTCTCTAAACAACTTGCTACCTCCTTCCAAAGGTAATTTCCTTTTACTTCCATTGGCTGCTGTAGCATAAACAGAATATTTTTAAAAAGTGAAAATCTTACAAAATAAGAAATCAGGAAAAAAAAAAAAAAACCTTCCAGGAGAGCAGATTTGCTCAAGCTTTGCTCCCCAGGGTAAATGATATGATTTATACCTGTTGTTCTCATTTCCAGTCCACGGTCGTGTCAAAAACATTACAGCTTAGAGAAAAATAAAATACCATCAGCCCTATTCATCCCTATGCCCTGGCAGGGGAAATTAAACTGTGTGGAAGGCACCCTGAACTTTGCAAACCCACGTTGTGTCCTGGGCAGATAAAACTGTGACGCTAATTTTTTATCGCATTGTACCTGAGCAATGGATCTGAAGAAACATAATGGTCTTGGAGGAAATCCGTGTCATGACTAATTGTTACTTTCACCCAGCGCTTTCAAAATATTTTATAAACGTTCAGTGAGAATCTTAGGTTGAATTAGAAAGTGAAATGCTTAGAGATGAGAATGTAATTATTTTGAGACATCCATTTGATGTATGCTTTATTTTTTCTATATTTTAATGTGAGGTGATATGTGTATTTTTTTTAGAGGAACTGTAATATGATTTCTACTCTGGTGATAATGGCAAAGCAAGAGAATAAAGAGAAAAAGAACAATAGCAAGGAGAGTAACACTCATCTTTGAAGTCTAAATTGTGGAACTACAGAGCTAAAAGTCGGAGATCACCTTCTCCATCAAATACCTGCATTTTATAGACAAGGGAGTCAGGTGCTGTTCTGAGTTGAATTGTGTCCCCAAAATGGCGTGTTCACATCCCAACCCCCTGTGCATGTGACCTTATTTGGAAATAGAGTCTTGGCTGATGGAATGCAGATAAGATGAGGTCATAGGGCGGGCCCTAATCCAATGATTGGTGTCCTTATAAGAAGAGGGAGGGCTTCCCTGATAGCTCAGTGGTTAAGAATCCACCTGCCAATGCAGGGGACCCAGGTTTGAGCACTGGTCTGGGAAGATCCCACATGCCACGGAGCAACTCCGCCCGTGTGCCACAACTACTGAGCCTGCACTCTAGAGCCCGTGAGCCACAACTACTGAAGCCCACACACGTACAGCCCATGCTCCACAATAAGAGAAGACACCGCAATGAGAAGCCCACGTACCACAACGAAGAGTAGCCCCAGCTTGCCCCAACTAGAGAAAGCCCGCATGCAGTGACGAAGACCCAATGCAGCCAAAAATAAAAATAAATAAAAAGAAGAGGGAAAAAGATACAGATACTGACATGTAGTGACACAGACAGAGATTGGAGTGTTGCATCTACAGGCCAGGGGATACCCAAGACTGCCAGCCACACAGGAGCTCAAGGGACAGGCCTGGAACAGACTCTCCCCTGAAGCCTTCAGAACCTTCATGGCTCTGCCATCACCTAGATTTGAGACTGCTGGCCTACACATGGTGAAAGAATACATTTCTGCTGCCTTAAGTGAACCAGTGTGCAGTGATCTGTTACAACAGCCCTAGGAAACTTACAAGGGCACCAAGGAATTAGGCAGTGGTGGAACCAAGGCCAGAGTCCCATGAGCATCCTTTCCACTGGGCCTAGGGCCTCTCTCAGCTCAAGTAGTTCTACAGAAAAGCAAATCATTCCATCAGGATTCCCAGGGAAAATATTTCTACCTTAGTGTGAGTTACCCTAAAGGCAGAACCCGCATTGAGGATTTGAATAAAAGTAATTAATGTGAGAGGTAATCCACAACATGCGGGGTTGAGACAGGGATGGTGCAGGTGAGTGCTGTGGCCGATAGGGCAATGTCCTGCTGGGATAATGCCCCAGAATCATCCCACTGAGAGGTGAGGAGCTGGGATGACTTATCCCTCTGCAGGTGTTATCTGCCTCACTTCTGGTCTGCCCTCTGTGGGTCTAGCATATTCCTCTGGACAGAGAATGTCCTGGGGCATGTCTGCAAGCTGTATTTGGGGGTGGGCTGGGGGATGTGTGTGGGACACACCAACAGCATCCTCTGACCTTCCTTTCCCATCACTGAGTTTACATGTTAACCACAAACAACCAAAATGCAATCCTTCTGAATTAGAGGGTGGGTGTGGAGAATAAGAACCAGAGGAATTTTTTTTTAATTCCAAAAGATTGTTTTAAGAAGATAAAGTTAAGTAAGGAAGGCTGGAATATTCAGAAGTGACAGAATCAGTATTGGCAAAAAATATATTCGCCAATATATTTAGTACAGAATATATAATAGTACAGAAGAGAGATGCCTTAAGTGGTTCTTTCAGAAGTACAGCTGATCCTCATTAGTCACAGATCCTGTATTTGCAAATATATCAACTCATTACATTTCTTGGTAACCCCCAAATCAATACTGTGGTACCTACTCATTCACGGACATAGACTTAGTGGCAAGAAATCTGAGTTGCCTGTTGTGCATGTTCCCAGCTAAAAGCTAACAAGGGATGCCCTGCCTTCTTGTCCCGGCTCTCAGACTGTAAACAGGAATCCTTTTTGTGCCTTTTTTGGTGATTTTGCTGTTTAAAATGGCTCCCAATGGTGCTGTACTGCTGTCCAGTGTATCTAGGGGCAAGAAGGCTGTGATGAGCCTTGTGTAGAAAACCTGTGTTAGATCAGCTTTGTTCAGGCCTGAGTTACAGGGCTGTTGACCTCGACTTCAATGTTATTATTATTAAATCAACAGTATCTATTAAATAAGGTGTCTTTAAACAGAAACATACATAAAACAAAGGTATGAATTGATTGGTTGGTGAGAATGTCATAAGCAGAATCCTGCAGGAACGTAACCCTATGTTTCCTATAGGAGCAATGGCTCAGTATTCACTAATTTTGTGTTCACAGTGACTACAGAGCTTAACCACCATGAATAACAAGAATCAACTGTACTATGAAAAGTTTTCAGCAAAAGATACTAAGTTAACTCTCTTTGTCCAAAATACAACTACAAGTAGCCTTTCATTAAAGATATTATCTGACATATCATTACTCCACTTTATTCTTGTTGTGCCATTGATTTTAGGTACAGCAAAGGGTGAGAAGAATTTTTCCCATTTTGCTTAATCTCCAGTTCACACTGGTGAGGTCCTTGGGATTGATAATAAATTAATGCATATATGCAGACACACATAAATAATGCTATACTCTTTTATTTTAAGCACAAGGAAAAGTAGGTTAAAAGTCAAGTCATATGTTCATTTATTCCAATTAAGGGGGCTGGAAAAACAACACATGAATGAAAAACAGTTGATCATTTGGTAGCTTATGGAAGTTATTCCCTAAGAAAGTAAACTGGTAAACAGAGACAGAGAAATTCAGAAAGAAGTTATTGCAGAAAGTCAAGGGCAGGGAAAGGATTATGAACATTTGAGACCAAGACTGTGTTTAACGACAGATTTCAAATCTCTTAGATATTTTACCTTGAAGTCCCAATTTCCCTCAAGGCAAAGTACTGGTGTTTACGGTTCCTAATTGCTGGTTTTAGCAGTTCTTCAGGGGATGAAGGGAAACCTGTAAGCGTCCAGCCAGGTGGAGGTTCACATCTGTCCCGTAATCCTGGGTGTTCACCCAACATCGACCCCCAGCTGCATGCTTTTTAAACTTCATCTGGTTGGAGACATTCAGAGCAGGGACTTTCTCCACTATGTCAGCACCCCAACTTGAGAAATACAGAGTATTATCGTGTCAGTGAGTTTTCTTATTGACTTACCAAGGAGAATGTTCGTATTGTTTCGGAAGGTCTCAAAATGAAGAAGAATCTTGAGATCTTTGAGATTCAGACTGTGCCAGCCGGTTGTGTTTTTGTTCTTCTTGTTATTAATCTTTCTAAAATATTCACCAAAACTTCCTCTCCAGAAGCCACAGCACGTTTGTGTGGGACCCCAGATTGCTTGGGTGGATGTGATAAGAAATACATGTGGGTTTTGAAGAATGCGGTCTTGATTAAATGTTTCCCTCTGTAAACTGAAACCTATCCCTTGCCCCATGGAAGGGAGCCGGGACCAGCTACAGGATATCCCCTCTTCTTCCCCAAATGCTTATGATACCCGACTCTTCTCCTCTCTCTGGCAGGCTTCCCCCCACCCCACCCCCATCTGAGTCAAAGTGACCCCAACCCACATTTCTATTTTTCAGGGACAAGACAATGCAGAGGCAAAGGGCCTGCGTGTGTGTTGAATGAGGTTGGAACACTGCTAAATGTTCTAGGTCATCGCCATGGACTGCAGGGTAGAGCTGTGAAGAGTGGAACTCTTTTCGTGTTTCTGTGAGAAAAGGAAAAATAATAAAAGTACACTTAAGTGGAAGCTACCGAGAGTGGAGAGCTGGTTAAGGGGCCCATTAGAAAGGAGAAGATACAGGAAAAGGATAACAAGACAGAGAAGAGCTGGAAGAGATTTAAAGTATGTGTCTGAGAGTCTGGAAAGCCAGACCCACACTCTCTGTGCCTCAGCGTGACCACTGGTGAAGAAGAGAAGAACAGTCCCTGCCTCACAGGGCAGTGTGAGGACTTAATGAGATTGTGCTCTAAAGTGTTCAACAGGGCGCCCCTTCCCCCCCTCCCTCCCTCCTTTCTTCCCTCCCTCCCTTCCTCCTTCCCTCCCTCCTTCCTTTTTTCCTTTCTTTCTTTCTTTCTTTCTTTCTGGCTCCCTCATTTTTTTTTTTTAGCCTGAGGATAATCTTGGAAACAATGATGTGTTGATATAAACGGGAGGCCAGCAGCTCAGGGCAGCATCAGAAAACTAGAAACCCAATGTGGGTAGAGCAGGTAGACAGCCTGTGAGCTCCCTAAATGAAACTCAGGGACCAGAGAAATTTTGTAAATGTGATTGCTGAGACATCTGAGGGATCTTTGAAAAACAGAGAGCAGAAGGGAAGATTGCCAAAAACAAAAGTAAATAAATGGCATTTCAAAACCCCAAGGGTAAAGAAGATTCACTTAAGGCAAACTACAGGTTAGTGAATTTAAAGTACATCCCTAGAAAGAATCTAGAAGCTTATTATAATTATGGTCTGAGAACAGCTAAAGAGAAAACAATGGTAACTAAGATCCAGTAAGAGTCAAGAAGAATAAGTCATGAGTCTTTTCTTGAGAGGATTACTAAACTCAGATTTCACAGAAATGTTTTAAGAAGCAATTAAGTGGATTTCAATCAACTATAACATGGTATTTTGTAATATCCTTACAGATTAGATGAAATTTAAAAATAAAATGTTTTGGCAAGCATCTTATCCAATCCACATCTATTTGTAAAATGCCTGTTGGTACTCAGACCTCTGCCTAGTACTAGGGGTACAAAAATTGGAAATGCAGCTCCCACCCCATGGCACTGGAGCTTTGGCTAAGAGAGGAGAACCAGTATCAAGTTCAATAACCATTAGTGTTGGTCTTGTGCAGGGTCTTGTGTAGGCTTAAGCTTGTGCTCTCTTTGGTGCTTTTATCAGTGACTTGATACAAAGATGGAAGACATGTCATCAAATCTGCAAGCCCCAACGGCATGAGGGTTGGCAAATACAATGAATTTCAGGGTCTGAATCCAAAAATGTCCCAAGTGCACTGCAGCAGGGGGTCCTATGCCACAAGCTGGACAAGCCACAGTTTGACATGAATGAGTGTGAAGTCCAAGTCCAGAATAGGAAGGCCTGGGAGCCAGGTTGGGCACCTATCAGATAGGGGGTGAGGCTTGGCAACGAGGGGCTGTCTAGGCTAACAGCACCACACTGCAGGCTCTGAGCTGCTCACGCCTCCAACTGGACAATGACTGAGAGTGAGGGGGACCACCTGAGCTGCTCAGACCGTGCTGGGGGCGGGTGCAGGAGGGGAGTGTGTGTAGGGGAACATCACAATCTGAAGAGTGCCTTGGAAACTGGAGGAGATAGAGGGGAAATGATGTGTACAGGAAAGGGAAACCAATCCGTGTCAAGTGAGAAGTGAGACAGAATGGTTAGCCTAACCATCAGATAGGAAGCTAGTAGAAAACAGAAGATGGACAGAAACTCCAGGCAGGGAGATGCCAGCTGGAGAGAAAACAAAAACAAACAAGCACGGTTACAACCAGAACCTCAGGGCATGCCCACATCTCTACACATGAAAATGTCTGTTCTCAGAATTGATGAATTAATGATACAGGAGTTAAGATAAACAGCTTGAATCCTTAGCAGGAAAAGGTAGAGGGAATCTAAGCACTGGGTGTGGCTTAGAATACTGCTTCCTTGGAGCAGATACTGGCCTAGAGGAGACCTGAGAGGTTCTGTTTGGCTTTTTAGCAAGATCGATGCCTGACCTGGGGCTTGTGGACACGTGCTTACTGGTCCATTTTCCCCATCCACCTTCTTCAGTGAGGCCCTGGGGTTATATATCTGTGACACCTCTGGGGACCAGCACCATGCACATTCTCCAAGGAAGAATGAAAGTGAACTCTTGTCCCTCTCTTCACAAAATAAACTTTTCAAACAATTCTTTTGTGGGCTTATAGGAAGTCTTAAACCTCCCACTCGTAGCAGATCATTCAAATTCAAAGTGTTTCAGCTCCTGGAGATAGTTGATGATGTAATATAGGAGGATTGGATTATCTTACTGATGCAGGCTACTAGCCACAGACCCCAAATCTAGCCTAGCCTACTCAGAACCCTGGATATATTCTTCACAACCCTTTTTCAGGGTGAGTGGTTTACAGCTCCATGCAGCAGCAAGCTGATGGAGTTCCCATGGTTCCAGGGAACCACACAGGCTAATAAGGTGGCCCACCGTTCCTGTCCTCTCTCTGGACCCAACAACTGTGTTAAATATGCCGTTTAGCACACAGCCCACTGGTCCAGGCCCAGAGCGGTCTGCCCCTCCACCCCTGTGTGTATCCTGATTTCTTTCTCCTGCCTCGTAACAGATTCCTTCTTACCCTTCATCTGAGCTATATCTCCTGCATTCTGATCTTACTTGTGTGGCCCGTTCTCTTCTCCTCAAATCATATTCTCTGGGACAAATTCCCCCCCAAATTGTTTCTTTGTCTTTACCTTAACTGAAGCCACAGGTATGTTACAGGGGATTTTATACAAATGAAAATTTTATCAATTTTTTTTCCTAGCTGTAAGTATTGTCTTTATGATATGATATAAAGTTATGATATGATATAAAGAAGTTATGATATGATATAAAGTTATGATATGATATAAAGTTATGATATAGTTTCTTAGATGCTTATTGAATTACTGAATAACACTGAAAATGCATACAGAATAATATTAAAGGAAAGAACCATGATGTGAAAACGAAAATTGTATATAGAATTTGGGGGAAAATCAAGTGAAAAAAATAAGCTATTGCACATCAATTATATAGCATAGTAGCAGATACATAGTACTTAATAAATGCCAAGTCTTAGTCTAGCTGTAAACATTGTTTCATTTATTAAGCTGCTGTTGCAGCTGACATCATTTACTTTGACCAGTGGAATTTGTACCTGCATTACCTGCTGGTGTGATCATGGGTGAACATCTCATTTGCACTGTTACACACATTTCTCTCTGGTCCCACAAGATAGACTGTAGGAAAGGGTAGGAGATGGAAAATGTGTAATACACGTAACTATGAGCTTTTCCCCTCACAACCAAGATTTTCTATAACATCACTGTTCCTTATTGTTTAAAGACATTGTTATGGCATTGTTTACTCTTAAAGCAGAGGATGAGTGGGTACACTTGGTCCTTTCTATAACATTCCAGCAATCTAATCAACACTGACAGAAAGTTGAACAGCAGTTGCCTGGGGAGGAGGCAGGGGGTGGGGTGTGGGAGGGAGAGAATGACAAACAATCATGAGGAAGCTTTGGGGATGATGCCACCTTAACTGTGGTGGCAGTTACGGATGTGCACACAGGCAAAATCTTAGCAAGTTGCACACTTTAAATATGTGCATTTTATGATTGTTAACCATACTTCAATAAAGCTGTTAAAATTACATCTGTATTTTTCTTCTCACAGTATGAGTTGGGTTTTGATATGTAACAACTGTTTGGATATATCACCAAATATGCAAAATAGTTTACCAAATCCAAAATCTTGCCAACATTTCTCCTATCACTTAATTATCAGATCAGAGTAAAATTTCCAGTGCTTATCCTGACACCCCGTCATGCTTTATAAATCACATAACCATTTTCTTCTTCATTGTCATTACAGATGCTTGATTCATGTTTCAGTGATGTATTCTCAATTTTACTCTACTATCTCATGAGCTTTTCATACGTGTGAAGTGGGATAAAATGAGCAAAATCGTTCTTCCTTGCGAAGATCTCTCACATTTCCTGTGTTTTGGTTTCCCAAATGGAGCCTTATTCAGTTATACTGCATCTATACTAAGTTTACTCAGTTCTGCTTTAAGCACCACAGTCCTTACTTTCAAGGAAGAGCAGCAGAGAGGGAAGATGATGTCAGCAATTTAGTAAAACAGAGGCTTTCCACGTGGACCCCAAATCTTCTCTCTCTATGCAGAAGGCACTAATGAGATTTCAAAGGCACCGATGACTCAGAGATGCTCTCTGGGTTCTGACCAAAGCTGCTGGCTTAGTTTGCTCTGGGCGGAAATGGAGCTGGAAATGTCCTCTTGAATAGGGTGTGAAGGAAGGGCTTCACTGGGCACCAGGCGCCCCAGCCTTGGCTCCCAGATGTCCTGTCCAGGCTCACACGAGGGGTATCCTTCTGACAAACCTGCCGCCCTTGGCAGCATCCAGATGTTTACAAAAGAAGGCTGGTCCCTCATCAACTATAATCAGAACAGGAAGCTCTGTGTGTGATCTTTCCCACTTCCATAGGGAATTTGAATAAAACTAGAATAGGATTAGAAATAAATCTCCAACTGCCTAGGGGCTCAGTTCCCCTGTTTGGGGTGAAATCTGAATATTTAACTCATTTTTGGTCCTTGCATTTTAACAAGCAAATCTGATCAAACTAAAATTCTTTTTACTATAAAAATTCCCCTTTAAAAATATTGTGTATAGAAAATATTCCAAGTCTTTGAGTCAGCATTTTGTTTCTGGGAATCTGTCTTAATTTCACAATCAGAAACACACTTGAGGATTTATGAAAAATAACTGCTGTAATATTTCATCAGAATAATATTTGCAATACAATTATAGTAGGTGACAGTATTTACATTAATGAAAAATTGGAAACATTAATTGTTTGAGTGACATAAACCTGCTCTGGTATATATCTATCCCATAAAAGGCACAGGCATTAAAAATCATGTTTACTAAGAATTTTTAATGATAGAGAAAAGAATATACAGAAGAATGGTAAAAAGTCATAATAAAGAATGCAAAGTCATGCAGAAATGGATGAATGAATTAGTTGATGCTGGTAGAGTATATACAACTATGGCTGACACGTGTGCAATCAAAGTTCACTGTTATCTCAACCAATCTATTGAATACATTTGCACATTTAAGAAAATCCAGAATATGGAACAAAGTCTTCAAAATAGGGTTTCAAGTAATTTTATTCTTATGTGTTGTATAAATTTTCTGCAGTGAGTTTATAAGGCATTCATCATTAAAATAAAAGCTGTGACAAAGAGGAGGGAAATTGCATCTGCACAGTCACACATTGTTTTCAAATGACAAAGAGTTAATTCTGACATTCACAAGATGAGATGGGCAACGAAAGCCATCATGCAGTGAAAAAACCCATAATATAGCCTCCAAATTGACAAATTTTCTTTCGGAAGTAGTTATTAGTTTTATTGGATGACTTAGTTCTTCTTAGTTATTTAAATTGGCTGATTAATAACTGGGAGCATAATGGTTAAGAGATTTGTGATTTTCCAAAATTTATGGATTGGGAATAAGTGTGTGTGTGTGTGTGTGTGAGAGAGAGAGAGAGAGAGACAGACAGACAGAGAGAGAGATAGAGAGAGGGAGAGAGAGATGGAGAAAATACCTACATTCATGCGTTTTCTTTTCAACTCATGTATTTTACCTTGTTCCAGGAAGAATTTAAGTCAGATCGATGAGCTGTCAACAATTATATGTAAGTAGTAAACAAAGTGACCTGCTGGGAAAGAACGCCTTCCCTCCACACCTCTCAGGAGGCCGTCTGATGTATCTTTACACTTGGCCTGATCTTTAACTCTTGAAGTTCTGCAATGTCTGCCTCTTTCGGGGTCATTGTGAACCTTTAGTGGCTTCACTGACTCTTCTCTTTCACAAATGTGGTGATGGGAACACCACCATTCAAACTGCTGAATGAGCCTCTAAAATTAGGAACAAATTATGAATTCTTGTAAAGACTGTTGTTTGCAGCATCCCTGTGCAGTGGTCTGCAGGCACCCTTGTTTCCCTGTGTCGAGTGAGTCTCGCTGACGTCGATGATGTGTGCCCTTCTGAAAGTGGCATTGTCTTCTCCTGAGCTTCTGTCCATGAACTGTTTCACCCTAAATGAGAGCACTGCTTAGGAATGACATTGCTAAACAGGGAACATTTGATTCTTCCAGTCGCTAGCAATTCTTGGAATATAGGAGGGAGTTTTCTGTTCCTACTTTCATTTCCTGATACTTGTAAAGAGCTTTCAATCAATGGATAAACCACCCGTAATAATTAACCAGACAGAG
This sequence comes from Mesoplodon bidens, assembly GCF_964165515.1. Lineage (NCBI taxonomy): Eukaryota > Metazoa > Chordata > Mammalia > Artiodactyla > Ziphiidae > Mesoplodon > Mesoplodon bidens. Next base: position 74,533,793 of record NC_138174.1, read on the forward strand.
TGAAATCATTTGTTACTCAACCTACATTATTACCAAGGGGAAAAGCCACTGGCCTCCTACAGATATTGCTACATGATTGCAAAAGAGCAAGTGGGTTAAAGTTGTATTTTTTTCCTTCAGAAACTCTGTTTGCCAAAGCCCACAGATTGCATTGCACCATTCCCGCTGCTCGTGCTGATAATGCTGCAATACGGGCTGTTTTCATAGGCAAATGAATTTGCAAAATCAGACCTACTCTTCCAGACTATGCTGCCATAGCTACAAACAAAAACAAAGAGTCAGCAAAGAAACAAGTCTCAAAGGAGCTTTCCAGCACGTTCTGCGAGCATCCTTGGGTTCCTTTGGTAAAAATTATACAACTCTTGTTTCTTCACCCATCCCTTAATAAATCAATAAATTTGTATTGAGAACCTACTGTGAGCAAGGCGCTCTGCTGAGTGAGAGAGAAAATGCAAAGATGGGTAAAATATAGTCTGTGAGGTAGAGGAGGACATATATATGGAGATGTCTAAGGAACAGAGAAGATAATTCCCATCTAAGGGAAATCCCAGTGAAGCCAGAGCCCCCACCCTCTCCCTGACCCTCTGACACTACATCCTGGCACCTCTTCCCCATCCTCTGTGGACCAAATAGCACCGTAACAACCTCCCAGGTGGTCTTCCTGTATCCACCCTTGTTCAATTCCAGTAAGTTCTCCCTACAGAGGTAAGTGTCATATTATAAAAGCCCAAATCTGATCATTGAAATATCTGCATAAAACTCTTAAATGGCTTCCCATTTCATTTTAGAGTAAAGAACAACATTTCCACCATGACCTCCACGGTCATGGGTAATCTGGCCCTGCCTGCTTCTGCCGGCTACCCCTGACCACCGGCTTCCTCTGCTCAAGCCACAGCCTTTGGCTCTTTGAATGTGTGCCTTCTCTCCTGTCTAGTGTCTTCATAGTACTGTTCCCCCCACCCTACCTCACAAGGGCTTCTCTCCTTCCACGGCTGTAGTAAGCTCCAAACCCTCCTTCTGAGCTCAGCTACATGTCTACATCCCTGGAAAAGCTCCTCTGAGTTGCTAGACCGCAGGACATGAAACGTTCTGACGGCATCATGCATTTTGGGTTATTAGCCCTTATTTTATTAAGATACAACTGTGTATGACAGAAAACTTGAAATACCAGTGGCTTAATAGATCAATTTCTTATTTAAAGCATGCAGAGCTGAATAGAGCCAAAGAGAGCTCTGTAAGAACCAGAGACCCAGGGTCCTTCTAGGATCTTCCTCAGATCAAATTCAGCATTTGGCCCCACCATGTTGTCCATGAACGGCTGATGGAAATCTGGAAGTCAGAACTACATTCCAAGCAGCAGAATAAGGAAACAGAAAAGAAAAAAAAGAAGGATGCCCTCTCACTTGAACACTACATTCCATAAACTATACACAATGCTTCAATGTACAAACCATTGGCTAGAACATATTCACATGCCACAACTAGCTGCAGGGAAGTCTGAAAAATGTAGTGGATGATGAGTGATCCTTGCCCAGCTCAAAATAAAGGGATGAAGGGTATAAAGTTACTGACGGCATCTGCTCTGTCATAGCCTCTTCTAGACTGTAAGCATGAAGACAAGGACCAGGTCAATTTGTGCACACCCCCCATATTCTTGGGGCCTGCCTGGCATGCTTCCAGCACACTGCTGATGATCCTGAAATATTATTGAATGAGTGAATGGATGGATGAATGAATGGGTGGGTATGAATGAATGAGTGAAAGTTCTATGGGGTCCAGAGACAGAACTCATTCATTTCAGATTGGAGGGGGAGATGGTGGTCATCAGGAAGAGCAGAAGGTGTGATTTTTGAGATCACTCCTTCATTTTGAAGGTGTGATCTCAACTGGGATGAAAAGAATTAACCCACTTCCCTTGGAGGAGTAGGCTATGAATAGTCCAGCCAGGAAAATGATGGGAACAAGTGCCCAGAAAGGGTAAGGCTCGAGAGAGGAACAGAAGACAGAAAGACATGGTGACATGGAGAAATGTGAGAAAATACTGGAAATGTAGACTGGGCCAAGACTGCATGTGAACACCTGGGCAAATCACCTCTCAGCTCAGTAACCACTGGGGACTTTGATGGTGTAGTCACAGCACACAGGGCATCTTGTCCAGTCAGTCCAGAACCACAGGCATGAAGTCACCTTAGGATGTATGACTCATGGTTAGATCAAAATGGTCCCCATTGAACCTCTGCCGTACAATGTCCTCCTAAAGCTTGTATCTGTTGATCTCACCTGATCCTTCATTAAGAAAATAGAAGGAAATGGAGAGGAATCCTTCATCTTACTGCCACCAACCCTACCAGCCTAGCAAGCTCAGTGTCCTCCCATCTCTGTGCTAGCTCTTGGGTTTCAAAGGATGAAGTGTTTTCTTTTTGGTTTTTTTTTTCCTTTCAAAGGTCAACCATTCATTTCTACTCTACACCATCACCTCTCCTTCTCCATCATTGCTTTCTCTCTACTGGACCATTTCTGTCTGCAAACAAATGGGTTCTGGCTTCTTTTAAAAAAGAAACAAAACACGCTTTTTGATTTCCTACTTCCATCTAGTAAAAGCTCCATTTCTTTGCTCCTGTAGACATCAGTTTCCTGAAAGAATCTGGAGCCACTTCCTTGCCTCTCACTCTGCCCCAAACTCTCCCATCAGGGTTTCTGGCCTCTTCCCAGGAGCTATCTTTTCCCACGTAGCTGCTGGTGATGGAGATGCAGAGGTCTCTCCCGTCTCCCAGCCTGTCAGCAGCATTCAGCTCCTGTGAACACATTTTACCTCTTGAAACACCTCTTCTCTCAGTTTCCATGATGCCCACTCTCTTGTTTTTCCTACATCACATTCTCCTTTGCTGAGCCTGGATGGGTTTTTTTGCTATGCTTTCCTTCTAGATTATCCAGTTCTGCCCAATGACTTCAAATACAGACTACATACCAATATCTCTGGCTTTGACTTCTGCCCTGAACTCCAGGCTTGTGGATCCAACAGCTAGCTTTCCATTTGACATCTCCACTTGGAAATCTAATGGCATTCATGATTAGTTAATGTGACAACACAAAACTCTCAGTTTTCTACCTGCCCCCAGCCCACCATCTGCCCTGCTAGATGCCTCCTGTCAGTCCATTTCCTCCGGCCAGTTCTTAGGATGCATACTTGATCCATCATTTTCCCCTCCTCCTTTATCCAGCTCTTCAACAGGTCATGGTGAGATCTCTAACTGGCCTCTCTGCTTCTCCCATTGCCTTTGTAACTCTGTTCTGCATGAAACAGCTAGAATATTAGTTCATGCACATTGTGACATGTCAATATCGCAAGAAACATACTCGCCTGGAGGCTGGTCTGAGCTCTAGGCCATGCCTCCTCCCTACTGCTTCCTCACCCCCAACCTGACCTGTTCTCTCTGGCCTCACTCCTTGCATGCTTCCACTTTCCCATGAAGTCCAATCTCACTGGCCTTTTTTCTGTTTCTCAAATGTGTCAAGCTCCCTCCCCCTGAGGACTTTTGCTTTCATGGTTTCCTCACCCGGGAATGAGTTTGCCATTCATCCTCCTGTGACCGGCACCAGCTTACCATTTGGTTCTCTTCTTAAATGGCTCCTCCTCTGAGGATGCTTCCTCGGTCTCTCATCCTTAGCTATGCTCCGTGACAACTTTCAGTTTCTATCATATCACTTTTTTTTTCCAAAAAATAAGACAATATTATCTGATTTTTTTGATTTAATTATTTAACTTGTTATTTTGTGACTCTACCTCCATTCCCTGGAATAAACATCGTGACAGTAGAGGGTTTATCTGATACACTCGGATACAGCTTTATGCTCAGAGCAGTGTTTGGTACACAGTCTGTGCAAACATAATAAAAGTGTTGGGGAAAGGAGGAAAATAGACTATGGTAGTCATGCTGACAAGTCCAGAATTATCCACAGCTTCTGAGTAAATAGCAATGACCAGAAAAGTTTAGAAGACTTTAAAATGTTTTTCTCACCCTGGTCTGTCATTTAGAATCATCTACTAGGACCTACTTATTACTTAGTGTTTGGTTCAGGGTTGGGTCCCATTTTATGATTTCATACATGACAAGGGAGGGTGGCTGTACATTAAGTACCTACCCAATCAGTCTTTCCCTGGAATAAAGAGTCTCAGAAGTTGATTATAAAATCCGAGAGAAGTCATGATTTTGGGTAAGGAGACCACTATAAGTTTCATTTCAATGCCTTCCCTTTTCAATGGGAAAGTGGGGGAGGGGGAACCACTGGTAATGACAGTAGGGCAACAGGTAGAAAACCAGGACTGTCCTGGGCACCATGGCAGGTTCTTGTAGGGAAATTAGAAACAATATGAGCAGAGAAAAGAAAGACAAGGGTGTGGTGAAACATCTTGAAATAATGTTACCATGAAACAGCCAGTGGACAAACATCTTAGTATGGAGCAAACAGGCTAAAACACACTGTAAAAAGATGGAGTCAAAACATAAAGGAAACCTAGGAACAGGCCAGCATTGGGAGCAGTAAACATCTCTGGAAATGGGCCACCGCTGTAACCACAGGGCAAAAACAAACAAACAATTGCACGCGTCCTCATTGTAGAAAGGATAACAGGTTCAGAGTAATTTATTCCCACTACCCAGAGCATCATCTCAGCGTGAAGGACTCATACGTTTATACAAACAACAGGGCAGATGACAACCCAGGCACACCACGCACAGAACATTCTTTCCAGACATTAATTCTCAGTTCATCTTGAGCCAATATTAGGGAACAATTTGTTTTCTGATTATTCACTTAAGTCAACTCAGGTAGAAAGCCACAGACAACTTCCAAAGATATGGATCATAGTCCGATGAGAAGTGAAGTCACATAAACAAGGAATCGATGATTAACGGTAGGAAATTGCAAAACAAATAGAGAGGTCAGATGACAGCTTCCATACAGCAAAGGAGGGTGGGTGAGTTATCATTCCATCCTGCTGCCCTTGGCTCTATTGATTTTTCCACTCCTTACACACAAAAACTGAAGGAAGGCAAAGGGAAGGACTCTAACAGATTTTTTTTAAAGAAGAAAACAATCTTTGATTTGAGCTAAATCCATCAGGGCCATTCCACTTGATGTACAGACGAGCATGTGGCTCTTTCATTCAATCACAAAGTTATACCTGCATTGCTTCCTTTATGCCTCGGGAAATACCAGTCTTAGAATTTCTCAAAAATGGGTTTTTGGGAGAAAGAAAGGGGCTTGTGCAACAGTGGATCTGGTGATGGGTGCCCTGAGCTTCAGGGGAAGTCCAGCAAAACTCCTGCAGCTTTGCTGCCATCAGGAGGGTCCAGTAAGCATGTGTTAGAGCCCTTCCCAAGTTTGCTTTAAGAAAATGACAATTTTCTCTCACGAATCATGTGATATTCATTTTTACCCAATACCCACACATGGCCTTTGAAGGTCAAAGAATTGGCTGATTTTTTTTGTTTTTATTTTTGTTTTAAAGTAATGGTCACAAAGAAAGACAGGGAATGTGGGAGAGCATTATGCCTTTTTTATGATGTGCACTGTGACTTAGAGACACTTAAGGAAAAATATCAAATGTAAAGTATTTAATGCAAAACTAAGCAGACATAGCTTTTCCTTAGAAGAATCATCTCAACAATCATATTCGATCCCCTGGTCTACCAAAAATGTTTAAGGTATAATTATTATTCCCCAAATTTAATTCTGGACTGAATTTCTTGGAAAAGTTCCTCTGAAATGACGAAACCCTGATAATACTGGGTCACTTTATGTTTCTAAATATATTCTTATTATTTCCATCCTTATTATATTATTTCCCAAAGGCTTTTACATGAATATACATAATTCTGAGAAAGTAAATATAAGTCATCAAGACAGGCCAGTCAGAGCTAAAGCTAAGCCTTTAAGGATAGCATACATGTTCCATGATGTTTTCTCTATTGTTTCCTAAATGTCTGCACAGAACTGTGCTCTGGGAAGACCGCCCTGCTTGCCCTGCCAGGCCTTCTTGCGTTAGTCAGCACGGAGGCAGAAAACAGCAGGGCCTCACTCCAAATAGCCCTGCGGGGTTATTTGCCAAGTGCAAGGGCAGCCATAGGGCACAGGCAAGCAGAAAAGGACATGTAGGGGAAAGAGTTCTGCGATCAAGTACCAAGCAAGTCCCCTAGACTCTCTGTACCTCAGTTTCCCCATTCATAGGGGTTGTACTAGATCTCCAACATACTTTGCAAAACTAAAATCCATTATTGCTTAGTGCCTCCAGAAGTTACCTAGAAAGTCCTTTTTCTTAGAAAAGATTCACCAATGAACAATGCATGAGCCTGGAATCTTCATATACTGAGACAAGACCAAACCCAAGACATGACACAGAGAGACCAAATGCATAGTCATATGTCTAAAACCTGTAGAAAATGGAAATCTAGACCTGCTCTCCCGCCAAACAGCCTGGCCCTTTTCTGAATCGATTTCTAATTCTTGACATTGCCAGAGAACCTGGAATTAGCTATAACAAGCTAGGAAAAATCTCATCACTATTAAGGACATAAGATAAACCTTGAGAGGGTCAGCAAATAAAATTAGAAGAGACCTGTGATTAACTCTCTTAAACACAACTTTGCTGGCTTTCACCTCCTTCTTCTCCAATACCTGTATAATTTCTCTTTCACAGTAATAGCAGATAATGACCTAGTATCTTGAACTCGTGCTCTTTACTTTTCTTCTCTAAATGATTTACCCTTAGAAACATTATTAAGTATCTTTGAAAGTATAATTTCTGTAGCAACGAAAGAATCCATTATAATTTAAAAATTTGAGTATTGGTTATTTTTATATTTTTAATAAAATAGCTAACACTGTGACAAACACCCTTCTAATAACTCTTTGCTTTAAGATGATTTATGATAAATTACTGTTAATTTTTAAAAATTCATGCATTCAGACTCTATTCAGATTGCCAGTTCTCCAGGCTGCAAACCATGTCATATATCATAACCATATCATGCAATATTTGTATTACAAAATCATTGATAAGCTGTGGTCTATAATGGGTACCTCTCAGGAATTTGCATCTCAATCACTTGGACTTTAAAAAATTAAGATTTATTTTAGAGAGTCCAGCCATGAAATAAGCACATATTCAAGCAGAGATAGAAAATCAACTTAAAGAAACAGCACAGTTCTCATGCCTACGAAACTTAACTTCACAGTGGTGGAAGACATTCCATGGAAGAAAACCACTGTCAGGAGGATGAAGGGGAGGGATGGAGCTATAAACACAGACAAAATCATAGTAACTGACACAAAAGTAGACTTTGCTTATCCATTGTTTAGGGAGTCAGAGCTTTATTCAAATACTTCAAAACGTTCTTTCTCCATGAGCAAAACCATCTAGTTCAAAGAATTAACGCTAATCCTTCTCAAACTCTTACAAAAAAATTGAAGAGATGGGAACACTTGCAAACTCATTTTACAAGGCCAGCTTTACCTCAGTACCAAAGACAGATTAAAAACACTATAAGAAAACTATAGACCAATATCTCAAACGAACATAGATGCAAAAATTCTCAGCAAAATGTTAGCAAACCAAATCCAACAACACATTAAAAGGAAAATACTCTGTGACCAAATGGGATTTACCCCTGTCATGCAAGGATGGTTCAACATATGCAAATCAATAAGTGTGATAGATCCCATTAACAGCATAAAAGATAAAAATTATATTATCATTTCAATAGATAGAGAAAAAGCATCTGACAAAATACAGCACATTTTCGTTATAAAAACCCTCATGAAATTGGATATAGAAGAAACATACCTCATGTGATAAAAGCCATATATGACAAATCCACAGCAAATATCATACTCAACTGTGAAAAGATATGAAAGATTGAAAACTTTCCTTCAAAGATCAGTGATAATACCTTGCCCTCTCTCACCATTCTTATTCAACATAGTACTGGAGATCCTAGTCAGAGAAATTAGGCAGACGAAGAAATAAAAGGCATCCAAATGGGAAAGGAAGAAACAAAATTGTTATCTGCAGATGATGTGACCTTATATATAGAAAATCTAAAGACTCAAACTCAACCAAAACACTGTTGAAACGAATCAATGAATTCAGTGAAGTTGCAGGATATAAAAGCCACATGCAGAAATCAATTGCATTTCTATTCCCTAACAATGAACTATTAGGAAAAGAAATAAAACTACTTTATCTCTGTAGTTGTTTGGGTGCCTGAGGACCCTCAGTTTGAGGAACTAAATACTAGATTCTTTTCACTTTTCTACGTCTTGCAGCCTCCTTCTGGTGTGATTTGGTTTCCCTTGTCGGTCCCCAGGGGTGAGAAACCTGATAGTTCTGACTGGACCCTGGACCTTGTGAAGTTATTGCTCATAGAAATTAAGTTACAACATAGAGTAATTCAATGAGCAATGATTTTGTGTGCAGTAGCCTTTGCCAGGCTCTGGGTCAAGCCTTGGGGGTGTAAGGATGAGCAAAATAGACCTTACCTCTGGGGAGCTGACTGTCTGAAGGAGACACAGTGGGTGAACAGGCCACTTCACTACAATGTGCTGATCCTCATGATGTGTTTGTCAGTCCAGGGGCTGTGGGAACCATGGGAGGGGCCTCTAGAGAGCTGGGTGGGAAGCATCAAAGAACATTTCTATGATAAGAGAGCAAATCTGGATGAAAGCACATGGTGAGTGTAAATTAGAAGGTAAATGGGTGATGTTTTGGTGGCAGGGGGGTGGGGAATGAGGCAAAACTGGCTTCCAGATAAGAAAAAAATGAGCAAGTCATTTTGTGTTCAGGAAACTGCAAATCACCCTGCATGGTTGGCACACAGACCATGAGATTATAGGCCATGGAAAGAGGAGGCTGAGACCAGGGCATGAAGCTCTCACTGCCAGGCTAAGGAGCTGACTCTGAGGTTTGTAAGCAAGGAAGTGACTTTGTCATCACTTCCTTCACTGTCCCTATAATTCATTATGTGCCTGCACTACTCAGTAAATACAACATTGTGCTACAGGATGGGAGTTAGGAAATGGAGCCCTTGGCTGTCAGGTCTCTCTTGGCCAGAGTCGCACTGATGGTAGCTGTAGAGCTGGTGCCTGGCCCTTGTCTCCCTGACCCTGGGGTCTTCCTGTGGCAGAGTCTTGCCCAGCAAGGGACTGGACCTGGGTGTGGGGTGGACTCTGCATGCAGTCAGTGCTGCTTCTAGCTGAGGATGACCTCACCCAGGTCAACAGTGACGATCAAGGCTCCCCATTGCCAAAGACTGTGGGTAAGATCCTGCTGGGTCTAAATTGAACTGTTTTTATTGACTCAGTTTTAGCTCCAGGCTCTAGCAGATGTGTAGTTTAAACAAGGCTGAGATGGAAGTATGTATGGTCAAGGCCATGGGCTAAATGCGGCAGTGGGTCCCGTCTGGAGGAGGGAGGCTTTGGGAGCGTCCTGAAGAGTATTTAATGGCAGGAGAGAGTGCGCTGGACACACTGTTAAGTGAAAAAAGGAGGCTGAAAAATGGATGTGCTGTATATTGCATATTAGGTTTTACACACACATACACAACAATGTATAAATGGTAAAACACTGGAAGGGAGTGTGTCAAAATATAAACAGTGTATAAGAGTAGCCGATTTATAGATGATTTTAAATCTCTCCTCTATATTTTCCAAATTCTTCATAATGAACATGCATTACATTTACGTTAAGAAATTTTTTTCTTCAAAAAGTTGTCACCAGGGCTTCCCTGGTGGCACAGTGGTTGAGAGTCCGCCTGCCGATGCAGGGGATGTGGGTTCGTGCCTTGGTCCAGGAAGATCCCACATGCCGTGGAGCAGCTGGGCCTGTGAGCCATGGCCACTGAGCCTGCACGTCCTCAGCCTGTGCTCTGCAACAGGCAAGGCCGCAAAAAAAAAAAAAAAAAAAAAAAAAATTGTCACCAGACACTTACAAAAATACACCTTTTAATTGCAGTATGCACTAATAAAAGTGCACAAATCATACCCTGTACTGCTGGACAAGTTCCCCGAGGAGATGCCTCTATAGAACCAGCACCTAGACCAAAAAAATTCTCATTACAGCATTTCCAGAAGGCTCTCTTGTTCCCCCTCCAATCGTTACCTCCCTTCAAAGATAAATTCTAACACTGTAGAATAGTTGGCTTGTTTTTTGAATTTTACTAAGTGGAGTGCAGTGCAGTATGTACTCTTGCCCCTGGCTTATTTAGACAAACAGTATGCTTAAGAGAATCCATTCCTGGTTTTGCAGGTAGCAATGACTTTTCATTCTCTTTGTTATATCACATCCATTGTGTAAACTTGCTGCATTGAGACTGTTCCCACTAAGGAGCAGCTAGGGAAAGTGCTGCCATGATCATTCTTGTATACGCTGTTTGGAAAACTTACAAGTGCATATCTTTGGGTCCATCTCTATGAGCAGAATTGCCGGGCCATAGTCGATGCATGTACTCTACCTTGGTAGGAGTTCTAGAGTCTCCCTAGGTGATTATGCCTTTTACACTCACTAACCTTGGATGCATGGTCTGTTCACTCTGCATGCTCACCAACACTTGGTGGTCCCTGTTGGTGTGTGATGCTATTGCACTGAAGCAGTTTGCATTTCCCTCATGAATTATGAAGTTGGGCACATTTTCCTACATTTAACTGCCATTTGGATTTCCTCTTCTGAGATGTGACTATTAGAGCTTTTTTAAAAACATAATTTATTTTATTTTATTTGTTAATTCCAAAGTCCTAATTTATCTCCACCTCCACCCTCCACCCTGTTATCTATTTTGGTAACCATAGGTTTGTCTTCTATGTCTGTGAGTCTATTTCTGCTTTGTAAATAAGTTTATTTGTATCATCTTTTTTAGATTCCACATATACGTGGTATCATATGGTATTTGTCTTTCTCTGTCTGACTTACTTCTCTTAGTATGGTCATCTCTAGGTCCATCCATGTTGTCTTGGAGCTTTGTTAACCCATCTCTCTCTTGGACTGTTTGTCTGTCTTACTGATCTGTGGGACTTGTTAACATTTTCCAGATACAAGTCTTTTGTGTAATATAGGGAATTGCAAGCATCTTTCTCTACTCTGCAGCTTCCATTTTTACTCTCTTAATGGTCTCTTTTGTGATATGAATTTATTAATTTTAATGTGGTACCATTTATCATTCTTCAATGATGAGTGTTTTGGGGGTCCTATTTAAGAAGTCTTTTCCTAGTCAAGGTCATGAAGAGCTTCTCTTATGTTTTATTCTCAAAAAGTGTATTATCTTACCATTCACATTTTGATATGTAATCCATCAGGAATTGATTTTTTTTTTTTTTTTTTTCTTTTTGCGGTATGCGGGCCTCTCACTCTTGTGGCCTCTCCCGTTGCGGAGCACAGGCTCCGGATGCGCAGGCTCCGGATGCGCAGGCCCAGCGGCCATGGCTCACAGGCCCAGCCGCTCCGCGGCATATGGGATCCTCCCAGACCGGGGCACGAACCCGTATCCCCTGCATCGGCAGGCGGACTCTCAACCACTGCGCCACCAGGGAGGCCCAGGAATTGATTTTTATATGTAATGGGAGGTAGCGGTCAAGATTTGTTTGGCCACTTTTAACATCCCCAAATTAATTACCTAAAAATAAATTTTAAAATCTGTATAGCACCCCACCCCTCCCCCTTCCCAAAAGACAACCGTTCTTTCTGACAAAACACTGGTAAACAAAGAAGAGCTCCCAGTTAGGGAGGAGGAAGGTGGAAGCCATCAGATGAAAACAACCATCTACACTTGGCACATGTGTTCCTCAGAGCAACCCTGTGAGCTGAGTTCTTATTTCCACTTGACAGATGACAATAATAAGAGGAATAAGCCAACTTGCCCATAGTCATATATTTAATAAGTGGAAGAGGCAAGATTCGAATTCACATCCTATCTGACTCCAAAACCCTTGCCTTTTCCCTATTCCCAATGCACAAAGTCAGGGACACAGGCAGTGATTATTCACTGGGAGTTGGTTTAAAACCTCCTTCCACCAATAAAGCCTCCTTCCACCAAGACAATGATATACAGCCTCACTTTTGTGTTTCCAACCCTCCAGATCAATAGGCGGGCAACTGATTGGATTGACTATATTCAGTTTGATTTATTTCCTAAAATGGCTACAGTAACTGGATTGATTCTGCCCTGGTCTAGTTATTTCGGGTATAAAGACAGTCCCTAGGCCTGAATGATCTAGCCTGAATTGTCTCTCTGATAAACACATTAACACTGCATTTGTCACTTGCGCCATCTGCATTTGAATGAACTTTTCAGACCATTCTCAGGAAGAAAAGAAGATCCCGCACATAAACATAACTCGGTCACTTTCACACCCACATTGAAGACCCATTTCTCTGAAAGCGACCCTGATGAGAAAAAGCATCACTGGCCTCACTGCTGTAAAAATCGGAGCTTAATCTTGTGTTTTCCTAAGCCCTCTTCCCACAAACACATTAAGAGACAATTGCTACTTTATGGTCTCAGTCATTTAAAAGGGAGGATGCTAAGGCTATAGAGCATTTGTATGATGCGCTCTTGTGACAGAAGCAGGCAGCAGTAGATAAGATGAGTGGTTCTTTGAACCACACTGTAAATCAGGCTGATGCCTGGCTTAGAACTCAAACGTTTCCCCTCCCCACACACCCTCCTCCTTCTTCTCCTCCAGTACAGCACGTGGCATCTATCTGTTGGAATGGTCTTCTCTTCTCATGACGTTAATATTCTAAACAAACAAATGTATTACATCCATCCAGTCAGTATGCTCTGAGTCTCATGACCATCAAAGTCATGGAAATGTATTTTGTGCCTCTTCCGTGTTCAGCTGAAAATCAATAAAAATACATTATCTAATATTTCAACTGCTACACACCAGAGAAACAGTTAGAAATAAATCTCTCCAAAGAAAAATTAAGCTGTCTTACACGATTACTAGTTATTGACATTTACTTCTTATAATATCATACCTGGTGGACAATTATTGATAATTAAGTGCATAGCAGGTCAGCCTCAAAGGAAAAGAAATGTTAAAGAGTTAGACATTTCGTAGGTGTTGCTGTTTCAGTGAACCTTTAAGAAACACATACAGGTTCAAGATTATTGGTTACTGTTTCTAAACATTGATTTAGTTTCAAACTGTGTAACTAGGCATCACAGATAACTAATATTAAGTTAAGGAAAATAAAATACTTATTATAACAAACTAAAACTATGCCAGGTTGAGACAAAAAGTAAGAGTGACACAAAGATGTGTAGCTATTTGAAGAATAACATCCAACAAACATACTCAATGAAACTGAGAAACTGAAGAAAAAAGTTGAGATCAGATGAACTATTTGCTGGGAATAAGAAATTCTTAAGCTGATAGCGGCAACAACAAAGGGATGTTGATTTCTTTAAGGCCCTCCCCACCCCACCCGAAGAGATGGCCATACAGAGTAGGTATTTTATATATAAACTTTACACATGTGCTTTTTAGATGGAGGAATGGATGCTCAAAGACTTTGAATGACCTAACTGGAGTCACTTAGTCAGCTGGGTCTGCCACATGAGCCCCGGATGACGTTACCCTCAAGACCTATGCTTTTCAACTCCAGTGGGACATCTTCCTATCCAACAATTCTGTCTAAAATTCATTTCATTTTCATTTCCATTTCACTTATTATTACCTTAGGCCTGAGATGCTTTAAATCTGGGACAACTTGGGGCTTCCCTGGTGGCGCAGTGGTTGAGAGTCCGCCTGCCGATGAAGGGGACACGGGTTCGTGCCCCGGTCCGGGAAGATCCCACATGCCGCGGAGCGGCTGGGCCCGTGAGCCATGGCCGCTGAGCCTGCACGTCCGGAGCCTGTGCTCTGCAACGGGAGAGGCCACAGCAGAGAGAGGCCCGCGTACCGCAAAAAAAAAAAAAAAAAAAAAAAAAAAAATTCTGGGACAACTGCTTGGAAAACAAAACGTTAGCAAAGATATGGCATATCCCAAAATTCACAATGAGGAATCCTATTTGGCCCCTTAATGGTTCCCAAACCTATTTACAAGCAGTCTTCAACATTTATTGAGAGCCCCCTATCCATTCATTCACCCAATAAATATTTATTGAGCATCTACCATGGGCCAGGCACTGTGCAGAAGGCTAGGAACAGCACAATGAATATAAAACATGGCTGCCTTTAAAGAGCTCAAGATGGAGGGCAGAAAACAATGGCTGGAGGGAATTACGTAGGGCGTGATAAACTCTGGATGGGTTCCCAGCGCAGTTTGCAGGGCTCAAATGACTCTTTTTTGGAGGATGTGGCAATAGATCTGAGTTTTGAAATAAGAAGTGGGAGTTTTGTTAAGTGGATAATGGAAGCAGGGCTTTCTGGGGAACAGGGGACGCTTGAAAACATGGGGCTCCTTATAGAAAAAGCAAGTATTTTCGTAACCTTACATTTCAGGAAGTCTAGTGTTAGGAGATGAGGTTGCAGATGATGGAATTTGCGGCTGGACCACAAAGTCTGAAATCATCTCAGGACAATCTGGGGCCATTGAAAGACCTGACACAGAGGAATGACCTGATCAGATTTGGTTTTTTGAAGAAGTCACTCTGGCAGCCTTGAGAGAAGGTAAGTTGGTAGGAAAGGAAGAGGAGGATGAAGTCTAGGAAAACCAATCCAGAGGTCCCTGGCCATGCTGAGAGGTGAAAGCCCTATAGTAGGCGGGACCGGCGGGAAGTGATGGTATTGCTGAGGGCAGATGCAGAGGGGACAGTCAGGTTTCGTGTCGAAGTTGCCCCCATTGGAGGGCAACCTCAGCGAGTGAAGAGGAGCATACACGATAGAAAGAGGTCAGGGGAAGCAGGTGAATTCAGCTTCGAAAGTTGAGTTTCAGAGGTTTTTGTGACATGCCTTAGGGATTCCACAGAGGGGAAGGGCCAGTGTACGAGGCTGGCTGACCATTCAGCCTTTGAGGTAATAAGAGTATAAATAGTCAATCAAATGTGACAGCCATGTGGTAGGATTGGGGGCATAAAATGAAGAGCCCCAAAGATGGACCCAGTGAACAGTAAACACTGGCCTGCCCAGAAAGTGGAGTCTGAGAAGGAGTTTGGAAAGTAGCATCCAGGGAATATGGTGCAACTCAGGCCCCAGAAACCAAGGGGATGGGGGATGGGGAGAAGGATCTATTCTCTCCAGCCCAGCAATATGTAGTCTCTTGTTTAAAGTAAGTATTCTTTTGATTTTTAACACAGTCTATTGTCTAAAACTTGGAAAATATAAAACCTCACACAGAAGAAAGTACAATATCCTTATAATCCCATCCTTCCAGGGTAACCACTTTGCACACTTTTCCATGTGTCTCCCTTAAACTAGTACAGACCTTGAAAAAAAACGGAAAGATCCAAGTTGAGAAAGAATTTGCATTTTAGTTATTTGCAGTTGACTTCTATACTTCGACATATAATGATGAATACTTTTAGTTTTCAAGAAAATGCATTTATAATTTTAATGTTCCATGTAGAGAATTGAGAATCCTTTCCACATAACTACAGGGTAGATGAATTGTTTCTTATCTGTACAAAATTATTTTCACAATGGCTATTTTTTATCAAAATACTTTTAAAAAATCCTTCTTAAATACATAAACATCAAAAAATAGAGTTTAAAATTTGTAGACCAAGATTCAAAGAAACCAATTTTTCACCTTTTCTAAGTTAGGTATAACCTTTCTATATTTCTCAAACCCATATTTGGAGGACCAATTTCAGTACAATAGCTTTTTCTTGTGATTTGTGTAATGTAGCTATTATTGTGTGTATCACTTTGTTTGTTTTTATATCTTTCCCCATTCTAGTAACCTATCTCTAGGCATTTTTTCAAGAACAATTTTAGATTATATATCAGGCATAAAATTAAGTGCTGGTCCACATGTCCAGAGCATACAGAATAGACTAAAATAGACTCTCAGCTTCTGGTAGCCATCTGTAGCTTGGGGAGTCGTTGTGTGTTTGTCTGTGCAAATCCTCAGCTTCTCCTTAGCTGGACACTGTAAGGAGAGGTGACAAAGGACACACACAGACCCAGCAGGCAGGCCACCAGCCATAATGTCAGGAAACCAGTCTGCCATGTGGGGCAGGAGTGAAGGAGAGTCATCTTCCTCAAGACCAAGGTGCAGCTGAGGCAGTTTCCTGGGCACATGGAGTGGAATCTCTGCTCACCTTTTCCCAGATCACCTCCTGCAAGACCTGGAGAGGCTGTCTTCCTGGTGGGCCCAAGTCTGAACTTCCACTTGATCTCAAAGTCAGTGCCCAGTTCCCCCATGTTCTGTACCACCGAATCTGTGCTTGCCTGGAGATCAACTCCTCCACTGACCACAACTGCTGGGGGAAGGAAGTCAACTCCCATCAAAAGCCTCCCCTGGTCTCTCTCCTGTCCCTGGACACAGAGCAGCAAGATGGCACAATGCCTGCTCCGTTCCTGGTCACACCCTCTTTGGCCAAGAGAATAACTCTTTTAAACAAGGATACATTCTGAAAGATTTCCTGCGAGGTACTTTTCAGCAGATTCACCTACCCATTAAGATTCAAAATTTCACCTGGAAATCACAGTGGCAGAAATATCTACATTCTTATATTTTGAAATTTCCAATATTTCAAGTGGAGCAGTAAATATCTTCGGGACTCTGGCTGAGTTCCATAGCCATATTTCATGCAGTGTTTCTCAAATCTGTGTCATCTCTAGGCAAAGGCAATGAATTGCACTAGTCTATAAGCAGAGGAAACAATTTTCATCATTTAATAGGGGCCGATCAGAATAAACTCTGAGATAAAATGTGACTGTTTTCTCCACATCCAAAGCGGCACATTTAAGTTGTTTAAAGTACATTTTACTGTTCTCCTTAGAGCAGAAAAATATCCAAAAAGGGACTAAGTTACTAGTCTCTGTGGTCTTCAATAGGGGTGTGTCTAAGACAAAGTAAGACCTTAAGAATTAAATGTATCCCAAATTCACACAGGCTTTGCCTTGGGTCTCCTAACATCTGAGAGCTGCTTGGAATGATAAAGGGGTACCCATGTCACAGGAGACCCAGGGCACTGCCACAGGGAGGCCAAGGAATCATTGTCTTTTGTGGTTGTGAACCAGGTGGGAAAATGAGGAGAATTTCTTTTTTAAGTGTGAAATTTACCAAGTCAAGATTTAAAAATATACACTGTCCCAATAACATGGGTTCTGAACCATTTTTCTTCTGAATCAAAATCCAAGTAAAACTTAGATGTTGCTGACATCATGGTTGGAATTCTGAGTTTGAAAACTGATTTTCAAATAAAATAATGAAACCGAATTGTGTTTTCCATTAGAAGCAATCCGGAGCTCAAAATAATTTTCTCTGTGCACTTATAGCATTTAAACATCCACGTGGATTGCTATTGCACTGGGCTTGTGTCTGAATTTGTGTCCAAAAACATGAGCCCTGTGCAGAGAACTACACACACACACACACACACACACACACACACAGCCCAGGCTGTCTGCTGGGCGGGTCCTGTTAATCATCCCGAGGACACAGCCGTTGTTTTGTGTGTCGTGTTTTACACCAGGGCATCGTGGCACTCTCAGCGCTGCGGTGCTGCACTGACTGTCTGGCCTGTGGAGACCTTTCTGTCTGGGACAGTACCATTCTGTCTAGACAGGGAGAGACCACTTACTTTGGTTGTTTTTCCCAACACCAGAAGCAGGCTCCTGCAGCCCTTCGCTGAGGCTTCCTTTAAAAAACGTTTAAATTCCCAAAGTGCTTGCCACTGCAATGCTGCAAAGGTCGCACTGCGACTCCTGACACTGTGTCTGTCCCTGGATTCCATAGAGCATTCGGCCCCTCCCGCCTCGAGCGGCTGGCTGCAGGCAAAGCCTCCTGCAGCCCTTATCTGTGAAAGCGTTTGCTTGCAAATGATGAGCACAATTTTCCTTGCTGGGAAGGAGAGTGAGCCTGATTGTCCAAAAAAGACAGAGGTGGGGGTAAAACACTGTCGCTTTAGAACAGTTCTGGGGTTCCCGGTTCCCAGTGAGGGCTGGCTGTAAATGCACCAGCTTTAACCTTAAGACTCAAAACCTTAGATGTGCACCGTGATTGCAAAAAACATGAAACATCAAATAGAAATATTATAATCCACACGAAGCTTATGACTCTGCAGGTGTTAACCCAGCTGTTCAAAGTGCCTTGTCCTATTTAATGAAGGGAATTAGCTCCATAAAAGTTTATACGTTTCGTGTTCCCCATATTGTGTGCGCATTCTTTCTGTCATGCGTTATTCTACTTGCTATAATGAAATCTTCAAAGAACTAAAATGCCCCGTGGCTAACAGATTTTCCAGATCAGACACCGTGGGACAAATAACTTGCCTTTTTTTTTTATTGTACAGAGTGAAAGAGTTTTTATTTTAGTTTTCATTGTACTTAGACAAAAATCTAGAACTCAGACTTTTTAAAGGATCTCTCAGGAAAAAGAAATCATGGCCTGTTCACTTTGAACTAATCATAAATTCCTATTTCAAAGAACTAATATTCCCCAACAGGTACATTTTGAAGAGATATTTTTCATAAGAAGTCTTACTATAGCTCATCGAGAGCTAAAAATAAAGCCCCATTGCATAGAACTCATTTATTTTTCTCAGAAGATATGTTTTAAAGAGAGATCTTTAAAGGTATATTTCTTATACATTCCTCTACGTCAGGAATGTATAAGAAAGAATAGCCCAATTTGATCTAGGGTATCTAATTCCTTATCTACATTTGCAAAATTCATTTTAAAGATTCACACTTGTTTTGCTAGTGGTCCACGTGGATGCAGGTTAAGGCCCTGACCTGCTACCCAGTGACAGGGAGGGCACCTGCCGCTCGTCCCTCCGTTTGCCCCATCTTCTCAGCTAGTGTTTTTCACACGTGTACTTGTGTCACCACAGGTTCGATCAATTTATTAACTATTTGATCCTTGAAGATGCTAAAGTGAAGTCATTTGCTTTCTTGGCTCCCATCTGACTGATGATGATGATAATAATAATAATTTATAATAATGCAGAGAGATGTATGGTTAAGACTCAGGATTATGCACCAAGTGTGAGAATAGGAAATATTCTAACATTTTTATGAAGATCCTAAACTTATACATCCTTGTTTCTATCAAATCTAATAATAAGCATATTCAAAAGTAGCATTCTTGTCCTGAATAGTGCTTTGCACTTTGCTGGCATTAAATTGTGTGTGTGTGTGTGTGTGTGTGAGAGAGAGAGAGAGAGAGAGAGACAGAGAGAGAGACAGAGAGACAGAGAGAGAGGAAGGAAAGAAGGAAGGAAGGAAGGAAGGAGGAAGGAAGGAAGGAGGAAGGGGGGAAAGGAAAGAGTTAAGATGGAGAACATTTAACCACAATTGCTGGCCAGTTTTTCCAAATAGTAAATTCTTGGGTAGTTGCAGTCATTCCCAACTAACAAAATGAAAGCTTACGGGTACAAAACAGTTTCCTGCAGAAACTGCCTTTTAATTTGGCACCTGTTATGCTGTCTTGAAGAAAATATCAACTTAACTGACAGTTTTTGGAAGAAAATGGATATCGTCATATTTGAAAATTTCCAAATATTCTCTCATGCTCGGCTGTCTTAGAACATGTATTCAAATTAGTCACATCCTGAGAAACTGAGGCAAAAAGTGAACTCAGATTATTTGCATAAAATCAAGGAAACATTAGGAAAAAAAAAAAAAGCCTTTCCAGAATTCTTGCATTAGGGCATCTTATCTTTTAATCATGCCATATACAACATAATTTCCACAGTTTATCCTGAGATTTCTTTTCCTTCTTCTGTTTTAATAATAAATTTCCCAGGAAATTGCCCTATAACTGCCACATAAGGGAGACAGATGTTCCAAAGAAAAGAGCAATTTTATTTTATAAGATATCTTTTAACATATGCACGTGAAGTCTCGTAAATTGTCAGAGAGTAGCAACATTGAATAAAATGTAAGGCTATAACAGAATTCAGAAAATGTGACTCTGCAAAAAGCTAATATAATATAATTATGTAAGGATCAAAATTTATCAAAGAAAGGAATTTTCATTACCTAGAGAAATGATGGGCAACATACCTCTTATGTAGACTTGTCTCATTTCCCCGAAATATAACCTCTCAAACTTGATGTTCTATCACCAGGTATGACTCTGGTCACTTTGGGGAAAAAAAAGGTTTTTTTCCTTGATTATAAAAGTAAAAATATTTTAGAAAAAAATAATAGCATAAAAGGAGAAAGTAAGAATTTCTCACAATACCATCACTTGAATAGAACCAATATTAATGTCATGTTTATTTCCAGTTCTATTTGTTCCTAGAGAAATAGGAGGAATAGTTTGACAAACATAAATTTGAATGGGTTGGGTTTCTCTCATTTTCATTTGTGAGACAGTCCATGTAGTCTCCCCATTATACAGCTGCCTTGAGGAAATGAAGATTTTATGTCAGAGATGCCCAGAGAAAGATGCAGCTTCTGACATTCAAAACGGGCCTCTTTCCCGCACATAAGACACTGTTGAGAAAGACAAGGATTTTGTTTGTTTTCATCTCAGGCTCTGAGAGGTCAGTGATTCACACTTCACAGTTCTCGGGGCATTTTCATCATCATTCTGCCCTGAGAAAGGATTTTCTAAATTCCTCCATCTCCACCTTTGACGTGTCAAGCAAGTGCCAGGCTTGGTGGATTGGGTTTCAGGTTTACACTGGAGCCTTTGAGCTCCAGATAAACAGGAACGACAAGGTGGGAGTCAAACTTTTCTGGTGGGGTCCATGTCGGGGGGATGAGTGGAAAATCAAAAGGTTTAAGACCTGGTTGCCAAGGGAGAGGAGGGATGGGGGAGAGAAGGATTGGGAGTTTGGGATGAGCAGATGCAAACTATTATATATAAGATGGATAAACAACAAGGTCCTACCGTGGAGCGAAGGGAACTATATTCAATATCCTGTGATAAACCATAATGGAAAAGAATACGAAAAAGAATATGTATATGTATAACTGAGTCACTTTGCTGTACACCAGAAGCTAACACAACATTGAAAATCAACTATACTTCAATAAATTTTTTTTAAAAAGAAAGAAAATCAAAGGGTTGAGAAGTAGGTGCAGGCTTGAGAGGGACACCTCCTCTCCACCTTTCCTCATCCCAGTCTGTGCCTGGAGGTTTACCAAGGTTGACCTGGATGGACCACATCAGAGAGCTTCCTCTCGCACTGAGTCAGCCACAGGGAAGCAAGAAATGAGAAAGTTGGGGAGAGCTGGGCGGGTCTTTGCTCCCAGGGGCCCTACCTGCCTACCTCTGAGAGTTGAGGCTTCTCTCCACTGCAGACCATGGCTCCTATCTGCTTCATGAGCTACCCTGTACCCCAGTGCTGGACACCACTCCCTCCTCGGAGCCCCTCCATCCCGGGGACCATAAGGGCTTTGTGCAGACACTAGTCCCAGAATGACTTCCTTTTTTTTGGTAGTTTCTCTAAACCAATATGCTTCAAACCCCATGTTTGAAAATAAGGTTTGTTCTATTAAACTCACTCAAATATTGCATTTGCTTCCTGGGGAGGACCCTGACCTGTACAGAGCAGACACGTGGGTTCCAATTTTCCCTACAAAATGCAGACCCTGCAGAGGGGCAGTGTAATAGAAAAATGGGGGACATCACAGGTAGACAGACCCTCTCTACCTCCCTGAATGAGACTCTTGGCAGAAACCTGTGGGGGCCCACGGTCAACATGACCCAGATAAGGAGTCAAAGAATTGGGCTCAGACCACCATCAGAATTAGTTTTCACTCCCAAGTGTTCCTGGATCCACAATCCCCACTGCAGTGTGGTGTGGCTGCCTCTACCATCTATCTATCTATATCTATCTATCTATCTCTATCTCTATCATCTACCTACCTACCTATCAACTTATCTATCTCTATCATCTATTTATCTATCTAATCTATCTATCTTCTATCTATCATCTCTCTGTCTATATCATCTATCATTTATCTATTTATCTATCTCTACCATCTATCTATGTCTATCATTTATCTATCTATCTATGTATCTATCTATCTATCATCTATCTATTTATCTCTATCATCTATCTGCCATCTATTTATCTATCTCTCATCTATCTTTCTATCTTTCTTTCTTCCTATTTATCTATCTTTCTATCCATCTCTCCTTCAATGTATCTATTCTTCTCTCTGTACGTCCGCAAGAAATATTTAAGTATAGTGTATATTGTAACCTGCATGGGTATAATGAAACTTTTCCATGTCTAATGGTTAAGTGGTTTAATTTATTGGACAGTATGGTCATCAGTAGCTGTTACTTTCATCAGAGGCTGTTTGTACAGAGGTTTTTTGTGTGTGTGTGTTTATGTCAGTCTTTAGAATGTCCAGAGGAGTCCCAGAAGCTCTGAAAGCCCCAAATAGCCACTGTGAGGTCTGAGTAGCTGCCTCTTCGCTCTTCCAGGTGTGTGATATTTTTTAAAGTCACAGGATTCATCTGAACATGGCAACTGAACAGCAGACCTACTTAATAATGAAAGAGATCTGAACACTTTCCACTTATTTCTGTCTTTGGATGTGTGTTCTTTTGAGGCTCTTGGTCTGGTTTAGGATTTTGCTGCATATAAAACCCCCACCAAGTTCCCAAATATCATGTCATCAAACAATATTTAGACCCAATTTTGGTTGCTTCTATCACAGTCTTTATATAAATTTACTGCATTTATATAAAAATAAAAACACTGTCATAAAAATGTTTATGATATGTTTTTTTGCCTACAACTCTGATTCTTTCTTTAGGAAAATTATCCAGAAGAGTGAAGTGGAGAAATGCTGAAACACTGTTAAGTGTCTTGAAGTAGGTAGATCAATAAACTATTTTCAGAAAGTCCTATGCATTCATTTCCTTTTTAATTTTTTTGTTTGTTGAATTTTAAAATTTGAAAAAATACTATAAAGGATTCCTGTAGGGCTTCCCTGGTGGCGCAGTGGTTGGGAGTCCACCTGCTGATGCAGGGACATGGGTTCGGGCCCCTGTCTGGGAGGATCCCCCATGCCGCGGAGCGGCTGGGCCCGTGGGCCATGGCCACTGAGCCTGCGTGTCCGGAGCCTGTTCTCTGCAACGGGAAAGGCCAGAGCACGGAGAGGCCTGCATACCGCAAAAAAAAAAAAAAAAAAGAAGAATTCCTGCATATCCTTCACCCCAACTCCCCTTATGATAACAGCTTAGGTAGCCATACTGCAGATACAAAAATTAGAAAAAGATAACATTGGTACACTACTGTTATCTAACTTACACATTTCATTCAAATTTTACCGTTGCATTAACGTCCATTTTCTGGTCCAGGATAGAATTCAAGGCCAAAAGTTGGTTGCGTTTAGTTGCCATGTTTTGTTAATTTCCTTTAATCTGGATATTTTTGGGGTCTGTCCTTGGAGACCTTGACACTCTGGAGGACTAGTGGTCAGCTGTTCTATCTAAGTTCCTCCGTTTTGGTTTCCTGGGCATTTCCTCACGACTACATGTCAGTGTTGCATTCTCTACAGAAGAGATGTTAGGTTCTTGTTGTATCACACCTAGAAACACGCCAATTTGCCCCATTGCTGATGATGTTAACTTTGATCATTTGGTTAATGTGGCTTCTGCCCAGCTTCTCCACTGATGGAAAAATCTGTCTTCACAGTAGAATCCCAATTAATATGCACAGAAAGAAAGACAGAAATAGAAAATCACCATTTGGTAGACACCATAGGTGGTGGTGTCTGCCAGGTTTCTCCACCAATGGAGAAACCTGACCTTTCAGTAGAATTCCAGTTAATAAATATAGAAAAAATGATGAACATAGAAAATCCCCATTTGGCAAACACCACAGTAAACATTGTTTCAAGCAAAAAATCATCACTGGATGCTAAAAATAGTACCCAAAATAGGATGAGAATCAAGGTATTTCCATAATCTCAAGTTATATCTCTATGTGACACATTAATTACAAAGGGGAAAAATAGTAACTTTACAGTGGAAAACATACCAAACCACAACATATTTTTATAAACATCCTCAGGAGAAAAATATTCATTAACATGATAGAAAAAGTTGTTTACTGAAAGCAAAGGTAAGATGATATCATATATACTGGTTATAAGCTTTTCCTTTAATATACTGCCTGTTCACATTCCTTGCAGACTCCTCTCCTAGGTGCACTATTATCTCATCTATTGATTTATACCCTGTTTTTCTGCATAAAGGACATTAATCTATTGTTTGTCATGTTTGCTGCAGTTCTTCCCTAGGTTGTTGTTGCCTTTTAATATTATTTATGCTGATTTGTGAAATAGAGATGCTTTTTATGTAGTTGGCTGTATTGATTAACCATCACACTCTCTTCCGTTGCTTTGACTGTAAAATTCTTGACCGTCTTGAGGACAGAGAAATATTCCCCCTGCATTTTCCTCCATATGTAACGATAGACTTGATCTGGTTTTGTTTTTGTTTTCTCAGCAGATAATACATTGTTTCAGAAAAATGTAATATGTAATCCTTCTGTTTTTCATAACTTCATGGTGCTGTTAATATTATTTACTGTTTCTGCAAGATGTCACTGTGTTTTTAATTCATCTATTTCATCCATTGATCCGTTAACCAGGACCAAAGTGAGCTGTCTGTCAAAGCTTAATGTCTGGAGAAAAATGCTTCTGGTTACTTCTTTTTCAAAACTTTATTCTTCAATTTCATATGGCTGATCTTCCTGATCATCTTCAGAATCACTTTGCCTATGACCGCCCCCCCCAAACTTTCCATGGGGATTTTGTTTGGTATTGCACTAAACTTACAATAAATTACACTAAACTAATTTGGAGAAGAAAAAAAATATTCAGTTTTCTGAATTCTCAGTTCTTATTTATTTGTTTTATGTACACTTGGGAAAAATGATAATTTTTATGATATTACAAATTTTAACAACTGTTATGATCATATAAATTGTATATATATATATATATATATATATATATATATATGAATCAATATACAAACCAAAAAGTAAAAATATGTCTTCCTGAATGCATTAACTACTTGAATTAAATGACACATATTTTTTAAAGCCTTTACCACGTGGTATTTTAGCATAACTTTCTCCAAAATCATCATACTAATTTCCAAGTTATTGGTTGATAGTTGCGGAATAGTTTCTGTCATCTTTTGACATTACTATCCTCGGGTCAGTGGAGACCCAGTCTGTCATGATAGGGCAGAAGTGACTCATCAAGTGTTCCGAAGACAACCCCAGTCACGGGATAGTCAGTAGATTACTGGTAGCCTCAGGAAGTGGAGACTTTATGTCACTATCCAAGTTATTCGTCCTGCTGTCCAGTCCTTACGCTCTCAGATTTTTTTCACAAACAGCGATTTTAAGCAAAGCATTTTCTAGCCTCAGTTATAGTCTGAGGTTTACATATATTAACTATTTCAGTTATCAAAGTCACAAACCTCATTTATTGGCATGTCCCATCCATTTGTTGACTTAATTTTATTAATAGATCACTCTCAATCCATAGAGATTTGCAGGAATAGGTCAGCCTTGATGACTGAAAACATGTCTTTATTGTTAAGCCAAAGAGAGTAACTTTAATGCTTTTGGATGGCTATTAAGAGAAATAAATGGTTTTATTGTTTTTTTTAAAAAAAGAGTAACATCTTATTCAGAGAGAGTTTTATTAAAGTTAAATGTCAAAAAGAATTATTTTCTAATGCTTGTTTCCACATTCAGTTACTAATAAAGTGAATGTAAAAATTGTGATGTAATTTTCAAATTATTTTGGCAACTTTAGCACTAATATACTATTGACATTTAATTGTCTTCAAGTTTTCCTTATTTGAATCCCACTCTTTTCAGACATATTATTTAATTTTCTCCAGGGATTATTTGGTACATCGTACAAATATGAGAGTTATCTGGAGTAGTGGTAAAGAGACTGATAATTTATATCTTTTATAGCACAATCAGAGTAGTGTTCTTATCATGGCTTTAATGTAGCCAAATTTAAAAGCATATGTTTCTAAATCTTGGCTGAAACTGCAGATTTTCTCCATAGCTTTATCTGGATAACATCTGTACAAAATCCAATAAGATTTTATTGTAAACTTTTCTCTTTAAAATATATTTCCTGTGTACTAAGAACAAGGTTTAATTTTTTACAGTTAACATTTCTTACATCTCCCAAGATCACTAGAAAACGTTACTAAGCTCAAAAATATTGAATTGGGCTTCCCTGATGGTGCAGTGGTTGAGAGTCCGCCTCCCGAGGCAGGGGCCACGGGTTCGTGCCCCGGTCCGGGAAGATCCCACATGCCATGGAGCGGCTGGGCCGGTGACCCATGGTCACTGAGCCTGCGCATCCAGAGCCTGTGCTCCGCAACGGGAGAGGCCACAACAGTGAGAGGCCCGCGTACCACACACACAAAAAAAATTGAATTGCACATGAAATTATTTAAACACCTTTAAGTGAAAACTTGCCATCAATAATGTCTGAAATTTTACTGCCCCGATTTTTATGTTTTTCCAAAAATTCACTATCTTATTTAGAAAGATCAAAGTTTTGTGACAACAGGGACTATCACTCTGATTTTCAATGAAATACTCTTATTGATAGTAATCTTTTTTTAAGTCTATTTAATATTTAGTGTCTAAAACACACAATCATTTCTAACTATTAAATAGTGCTAAAAATTCTGGTGGTTCACTCTATTTTCATTCGCTTTATTAACATTCTTTTGATAAAAATGTTCAGGAGTTTTGATTTTTCAAATACTTTATAGTATCAGAATGAGTCACGATGTTATCTTAATGAATCCGTATTTAGATGTGTTGCTTTACTGGGAGCTTTATGCCAGCAAATATGAGTGAAGGAAAATATTACCACCAGTGTGTGTGTGTGTGTGTGTGTGTGTGTGTGTGTGTGTGTGTGTGCCCACACATACGGCAGATGCTATATGGACTTATTTCTGTTGAGTAAATTCCAGAAAAAAAATTATATAATTCATTAGTTATCAAACCATGAAAAGATTGCTACCTAGAACCTCAGAATTCTGACCACGGCCCTGCTCTGTCTGATATTCATTTTCCAGAACCGGTTTATTGAGATATATTGATTTGGCCAAAAAATTCATTCAGGTTTTTCCAGATGTTGTGGAAAAACCTGAATGAACTTTTTGGCCACCCCAATAATTCAGGTACCATAAAATTGAAGCTTTCTAAGTGTACCGTTTGTGGTTCCTAGTACAGTCACAGAGCTGTGTCAACATCACAGCTCTCTAATGTTCATCCCTACCCAAAGAAACCCCCTACCCATGAGCTCTCGCTCCTCAGAGCCCCACTCTCACCCCTTCATCTTCTGGAAACCACCAATCTACCTTCCGTCTATGGATTTGCCAACTCTGGGCACTCCACGTACATGGGATCATACAATATGGGATCTTTAGTGGCTGGCTTCTTCACTGAGTGTAGTGTTTTCAAGGTTCATAGATGTTGGGGCATGTACTGGTGCCTTCTGCCTTTTGTGACCCAATCTCCTCCTGCCTTTCCATAAATGCTTCTGTGGGGAGGTGGCTGTGCAGGTAAAGGTGGGTCACTTATTGCCGACCCCTCCCCAACTTGGTCTCCCATTTGTCTCTGATGAATATCTCGATAAGGATTCAGACACCAAGAACCCTTAACACAGAGTTTACCTTGCTCACCAGAGAATACAATTTCAATTCAATGTTCTCATTTGTTTCATTAAAATGGATATAAATTGGACGATTATCCTGAGTAAAGTAAGTCAGAAAGAGAAAGACAAATTCCATAGGATATCACTTACATGTGGAATCTAAACTAGGACATCAATGAATTTATCTACGAAACAGGAACAGACTCACATGCATAGAGAACAGACTTGTGGTTGCCAAGGGGGAGGGGAGTTGTGAGGAGGGATGGAGTGGAAATTCAGGATTAGCAGGTGCAAACTATTATATATAGGATGGATAAACAACAGGGCCCTATTATATAGCACAGGAACTGTATTCAATGTCCTGTGATCAACCATAAAGGAAAAGAATATAAAAAAGAATGTATATATATATATATGTGTGTGTGTACAACTGAATCACTTTGCTGTACAGCCGAAAGTAGCACAACATTGTAAATCAACTCTATTTCAATAAAATAAATTCTTTAAAAATGGGTATAAGTTGAAAAGAAAAGCTGAAGTTTATTGAGCGGTTATTATGTCCCAGGCAGTGTGATTTCCATGCACATGTCACGTGAATGAAATTTCAACCACATACACGTGGAGGAGGAGCTGTTGTTATCTTTATTCCTCAGCTGAAGAAAATAAAGCTTAGTGGGTATTAGATACCTAACCCACAGTCATCTAGGAGATGATGGAGCTGGATTCCAAACATACAAATCAGCATCTCTGCCTAAGACAAGAGGAAGAAGAGGCAGGGAAGGAAGAAAAGGGAAGAAGAAGGAATAGAGGGAAAACCCCAGGTTCTGTACCAGGTACCTGTATTCATCCTCAGTTACTTGTTGGGGCCTGTTCAGGGTTCTTGAGTTCTGCTCACAGGTAGATCCTCTGCCTCCTGAAACACACACATAACACCTCTTCCAGAACAAAGGTGAATTTTCGTATTTCTCTTCAATCTCTCCACAGGCCCTAACATGACATTCTTCTCCATGCAGATAAATAAATTATGCTGACAAACACCCCAGGTAAACAGGAGACATGTGTCCTCTCCAGGGTGTTATATGAGAAACGAGAGCCATACCAGGATGAAATGCTCAAGCCTTTAAAACCATATTCTGAAATTTATGAGTTGGTGCTTAAAAATAACAGCCCCAAAATACCTCAAAATATGTGTGCACCAAACAGAATCTCCCCCTCTGTATCTATTGTAGGGCAATAAAAATGCATAGAAAAAGGGTTTGATGGCAAACCGTCTTATTAAACCCAGGAGCCATGCAAACAGCCAGGACATAGCATTGGGCCACATAACGCACACCCAGCTATAATTCTGTCAAGGAGGGCACATAAACAGCCCTGATGGAATTAGAGGCTTATACGGAATGGTAAATGGACCTTATTGTTTATAAATATAATGCCAGATTCGAATGTGTGGATGGCCGTTGTGTCTGACTTATCAGAAACAAAGAGATATATGGAATTCTTTACTTTTTCTTAGGAAATGTGAAAGTGAGCCACTAAATGTGGCTAAGCTTATGGGTATACATGCAGCTGAGTGGAATGAACGTGACAGGGAAATTCTCTTTGAGGGAGACATACAAGCAATACAAAATTGCCAGCATTAAAAAAGATTAGCTCTGACATGGGGTAGGGAGATTTTTTTTCTTTGTCATTGTTCAAAGCTGAATAGCAATAAGATTGTAAACTACAGAGCTTCATAATAGAATGAGGTCCCCTTGTATAATGAGGTTCATTATAAGTGACATGCATAATTCCAGCCCTGTTCTGTGTTGATTCCTTCTTTTGTTGTTGAGACAGACGGCTTTAATGGGCCCAAGGAACCACGGCACACTTTAAACACACTTAAAACTATTTTGCAAGAGTGTTTTGTTTTCTTTCCTTTTTCAATAGGTCAAAATTTAGACAAAAATACCCATCTGAAGAGTGTCTTTGTGTAAAAAAAATGCATATCATTCAGAATATTATTTTAAAATTCTCCAGTGATGAAAGTGTGTATGTGAAGATTGCTTGGTGAGTTAATTTCATCTGTTAGTAACCAAAATATGCAAACGACATAGGGAAATTGTTTGATTAGTGTGGATTTTCAAAGCTGAATATTTATGTCTGCCAGTCCACTGCCACTGCCAGTGCTT
Organism: Mesoplodon bidens; assembly: GCF_964165515.1. NCBI lineage: Eukaryota > Metazoa > Chordata > Mammalia > Artiodactyla > Ziphiidae > Mesoplodon > Mesoplodon bidens. The sequence goes on from NC_138174.1 coordinate 74,563,759, forward strand.
AAATCTTTTGAGAAAATCAAACACTGTGAAACATGGTGTGGCCTCTGCAGAGAAATGAAAGGAAACAGCACAACTACAGAAGGATAAATAAAAACAAAGATGATGCAAGTGAAATATACATGTGAGGACCTTAGCAAAGGATTTCAAAACTCCTCTGGGTTAAAAATGAGACAAAGACAAAATAAACCCACTGTAGAAATGTCCACCGCCTAATTCTGCCTGTCCTCACACACAGCTCTCCCACAAGCCCTGTGGGACGCCAGAAAGCACACCCCAGTTATCCAGTGTCTGGAATAAAATGTCTGGAAGGTCCGTGACCTGCTCTGTGTTCTTTTTAAAATTACTTTTTATTTTAATTAATTTATTTTTTATTGAAGTATAGTTGATTTACAATGTTGTGTTAGTTTCAGGTGTACAGCAAAGTGATGCATATATATATATGTATGTATGTGTGTATATATATATATATATATATATATATATATATATACATATATATATTTTTTTTTCTTTTTCAGATTATTTTCCCTTATAGGTTATTACAAGATATTGAGTAGAGTTCCCTGTGCTATACAGTAGGTCCTTGTTGGTTATCTATTTTATACATAGTTGTGTGTATATGTCAATCCCAAAGTCCTAATTTATCCCTGTTCCCACACAGGTTTCCCATTTGGTAACCATAAGTTTGTTTTCTATGTCTGTGGGTCTATTTCTGTTTTGTAAATAAGTTCATTTGTTTTTTTTTTTTTAGATTCCACATATAGGCAATATCATATGATATTTTTCTTTCTCTGTCTGGCTTACTTCATGTAGTAAGATAATCTCTAGGTCCATCCATGTTGCTGCGAAAGGCATTATTTCATTCTTTTTATGGATGAGTAATATTCCATTGTATATATGTACCACATCTTCTTTATCCAATCACATGTCGATGCACATTTAGATTGCTTCCATGCCCTGGCTATTGTAAATAGTGCTGCAATGAACGTTGGGGTGCATGTGTCTTTTTGGATTACCATATGATCCTGCAATCCCACTCCTGGACATATATCCAGATAGTGCTCTGGGCTCTTTTATCTGTTCCCCAGGTTGTCTCCTCTGCTGTTTGATTAGACGGAAGCAAAGAGCAAACTATCCAGACTTCAGAAGTCCTCTGCAGAGTATGCGCTCTGGGCTGAGTACATCTGTTTGAAGAACTTCCAAAACTGGCACAAACACAAGCCAGATAGCGCAAGCTCTTTCTGTACCATTTTGAAATCTTCTGAATTTCAGTAGAACCAAAAAGCTACCAACAGTCTGGGATCCAGAACATACTCCCTCCTTTCTGCAATAATACGAGGTGTTTGCCTAAATACTGAACGTGAATGTGATACATCAGACCCAGTCAGGACCAATGAACAGAATCACAGATTCCATGGTGACATCAGTACATTCCTTTGGCTTGATGCTCTGTATCATTTCCCTCTATTTACCCATAACAAGCTTTTCTTATGCTGGTCACAGAAAAAGAGTTCTCTCTTGGGTTTCTTCCTTCTCTATTAAACGTACAGTATTGCTTGGGAGAAGTTTGCAATTTACAAAATGTTTCCTAAAAGGACTGATATCAAAGTTTGCAAAAAGACCCGAGAGAGTAGCAGAGTGGGGGGAACAATGGCTGGGTCACAAGTAGAGCACATTTACGTTGGCAGATGAGAAGAACCACAGGAATGAAAATGGCTCTATAATTAGAATCATATAAATTAGACATGAAAGAGACCTATTAGTTCATCTCAATCATCCCCAAAGGGACCAGCATCAGACTGTTCCCTACAGAGCATTTTCTATACTTCATCTATATCATTTTTAACAGGCTTATAGGATGATGTGCTTTCATTAACTGCATGGACAGGCGCTTTACTGTGATTAAATAACAAGGAAACTTTGATCTGAGCAGTATGAGCACTGAAATTTTAATACAGAGTTAATGCTTGCAAGGCGTATGTGAAAAACAGGGTGATGTGAATGCTTTATGGCTTCCAGTACACTTGAAACATCCATACACACACGGCCATTTCCCAAGCCCTGCTCCCCTCTGCCCTCCACACACATGGGGACACTCACTCTTTTCTCAAGAACCCTGAAATCAGTAGTCCCAGGAAATCATCTCTTGTCTATGAAAAGGTGAAGACTGATGATGGATCGGAGATGACTTCCTTGAATTATTGATCCCGGGATTCCTGGGAGAGAACAAAAGAGGGAGCCTGGGGAAGGGGCGGGTCTAGTTTCTCCTCCTGAAGACGGCGGCAGGTGACTCACCAGGTTTAAAAGGACCCTTTGGTTCTAGCTCAGGTGCTCTAATCATCTACAGAGAGAACAGGGATCTTCTATAGTAAACGGAGTTGGAAAGTGGGGACGTGACTATGGTTGAAATCCAACACACATTTTGAAAGGGGTGGGAGGTGAGTCCTTACACAGGAAGCGATGGTCCCTGGAAGCTGAGAATTCTCAGGTCAGACCATGAGCAGCCAGCAGGGGATCAGGAAATCAGAGCCATTGTCCCAGTGGGGCTTTGGAGATAGGGTGGAGATGCCCGCCCTTTTACTTACTAGCTGTGAGATTTCTGGCAAATTGCTTAATCTCTCTCAAGCCAGTTCCTTCATTTGTAAAAGTGGTTTATTTTTCCTTTCAACAAATGCTTATTAAGTATGTACCAGGTGTCTGGTCCTCTGCGGGGTGCCCAGAATACAACAGCACACAAATCCAACAGCGTCTCCTTCCATAAATACACCGAGATGTGTCAGGGCTGTGGCCGGGATTAAACTAAGTCCTGTTACAGAGCTGATTGCCTGACACATACAAAGTGCCCAGCAGATATCCACCTAATTGCTGATCTTACAGTATTATCTGGGGTTGGGTAAGGCGTTTTAATGGGACTTCTGGATGCTTATCTCTGAGGACAGGATGAAGGAATATGGACTGTATGACGACATATTTGGGAGAATTAGTATCTTCACACTTCTATTTCCTTAAATAATCACACTGTATAAAGAATGGGTTACTTTTGCTTTCTCTAATCCCTTCCCCTCTCTTCACTTCCTTAATCCCTCGTGATCTGGGTCTACGCATCACTAAATTTTTAGTTTAACAAGTATTTATTATGTACCTACTGCATACAAAGCACTGTGGGGATATGAGACGCTGCAGTAGGCAATCAGGACCCTCTGAAAGGGGGTCACTGGGAGATGAGTAGGAATCCGCCAGGCGCAGGGCAGCGCCCCTGACAGAGGAAGGAACGTGCGCAAAGCGGGTAGGATGGGCTGGGGAGGGGAGGGGGCGCAGGAGACCAAGACAGCGGTGAGAGCGGGGAGGAGGGTGCTCCCTGGGGCCCGGAGTCAGGCAGGGTGTTGTAGGGTTGGGAGCTGCGTGTGCAAGAGGGTCACAGGCTTAGTATAATCCCCACTCACGGTCTCCTCTTGGCAGGTTAAACCGGCCCCTCCCGTTTCTTACTGTACTATAATGTTTCACAGGCATCCTTACTGTCTGTTCACCCCCCTGATGACCCCTTCTCCTTCCCAGGGTACGTTCCTCACTCTCTCGTTGTTTGTTTGTTTGTTTATTTGTTTGTTTGAATTGACACGTCTCTGCTTCTTTAATAACTTTCCAGATTTTTCCTTCCTCTGACTTCAAATGTTTATACTTGGGTGTTTCCCAAGTTTGGTTTAGTTTCCATGCTTGGTTGTCTTCTCTTTTTTTCCCCAAGATATGCCTCACTGTGCTCAGAGCATGTACAACACCTACTTTACCATTTCTATTTCCATCCTAGAGCTTTGCTGAGGTCCATACACACATTTCTTTTATGTATGCATGCATGTATGCACCCACCCATCCATCCATCCATGTATTCATTCTACAATCATGTGAACGAGCAGCAACTCTGTGACAAGCACAGTTCTAGGATTTGGGGACATGGTAACCAGGAGGGTAGATAAGATTCCTGCATCCATGGAGCTTCATTCTAGAGGGAAGAGAGAGATGATTCACAACTAAACAAATGTATACAAAGAAAATCTCCATTAATCATTGAGGCAAAGAAAACAAAATGCTGTGACATGATGGATTCCTGGAGAGCACAGCTAAATACCTCCACTTGGGGCTTTCAAACACCTTCAAAATCAATATTCAGTCATTCAACAGATATCACACTCAGACCAGGTACGAGGAAGCCCCGGAGGGTCAGACCCATAAGGGTCCATCCCTGGCATGCCCCCTGCTGTGATGGGGGTAGGGGACCATTCTTTGTTCAGTCAATCTTCTCAGAAACTCCAGTGTCACCCTGAACCAAGCCTTCTCCCCGTAGCTCACGTCTCATCAATTCCTAGTTCTGTGGATCCTACCCTGAACCATTTTTCAATTACAACATTGCTTTCATCTCCACCACCATATTTTCAGATCAGACCTCGTCCTCTCCCCACACTGCAGGGACTCAGGACTGGACAGTCACTCCTGCCTCTGTCTAGGGTGTCTTGACCTCGGCACTGTGGACAATTCGGGTTGGATAACTCTTTGTTGAGGGGAATGTCCTATGCATTGTGGGGTGTTTCTCAGCATCCCTGTGTCTACCCACTCATTATCAGCAGCCACACCCCTCCCGGTTGTGACAAGCCCAAATGTCTCTAGACAAAACCAAACGTCTCCTTGGGGGCAGAAGCAACCCCAGTTATGAATCACTGCAGTGGTCTCCCCCAAATCCAACATGTTCTATTCACTCGCCTCCCCCATGTATCTGCTCAAGGTCACCGTGTTGTCGAGGTCATACCTGGCCATCTTATGGAAACGCCACACATCCTGCACCCGTACTGGACTATCACCGGCAACTCCAGCTCATGTACCTCCTTTATTTTTCTCCCTAACACGTAACATCTCCCAACATTTTTACCTCTCTTATTTGTGCAGAATCTCTCTCCTCCCCATTAAAAGAAGTCAGGCCCATCTGCGTCTCCTTTTTTGGGTGATCGATTCACATCATGCCTCCTTGGTTTTGGTGTGCTCCCCCATCTCCCCTTTTCCCCAGTCTAACTCCCAAGTGCCCGAAGCCTCTAGTCACCATTCAGTCATGAAAATGAGATAGCAGTGCCCTGCACGTAGCATCTTACAGCATCCACAGATGACCCTTGGAAACCTTCCAATGACCAGTCCTGCAGGCATTCAGCCTCCGCCTCTGCCTTTCCATCCTCCGACTCACGCTGCCATCCCAAGACATGTGAGCCTGGTGTCCTATGGCCCCTGGCCTTTGTGCCTCTTTCCCCCAGCCTGAAAGGCCCTCATCCCGTCTTTCCAACAGGCAAGTAGTTTCTCAGTGGCCTCTAAGGTTCTTCAAGGAGGGACTTTCACATCTTGCTGCGCGTCTCCTCAATAAACGCTTGTTAGATACAGGAATGAATCTTCCTTCGTACATTGCCTTGTATCGAGCATTGTGATGGAAACTTATATTGCCCTGGATCCATGCTGCTCAAACTGTGTGCTGAGGGGCCCCCAGGGAAGGCCAGTGAACAAGGCAAGCCCAGGATATCTTTCACACTTGAGGGAAACACAGTCGTTTTCCACATCTGTTGGCCATCTCATGAACAACCAGCTCTAAGTAATTCAGTTTCAGCGTTAGATCATGTTACGCTTCATTGGATGATGTCGTATTGCTGTAAAGCTGGATTTGGGGCGATTGCTTTGATAAGAAAGCAAATTCTACATGAATGTCAAGGTGAACAGGAAAGGAGAGGGTTGTCATCAATCCAGTCCAGAATTAGACAAGTTGTACAGCGCCCAATAGGCATACACGTCCCTTAGTAAGTGATTTTGTTCATTTAAAAGTGAAAGGAGCTTCCCTGGTGGCGCAGTGGTTTAGAGTCCGCTTCCCGATGCAGGGGATACGGGTTTGTGCCCCGGTCCGGGAAGATCCCACATGCCACGGAGTTGCTGGGCCCGAGAGCCATGGCCACTGAGCCTGCACGGCCGGAGCCTGTGCTCCGCAACGGGAGAGGCCCCAACAGTGAGAGGCCCGCGTACTGCAAAAAAAAAAAAAAAAAAAAAGCTCAAGGGTTATGGCTCAGAATATTACCTATAACCCTTGAGGAAGAACTAAAGGTCCTTGACTTCGCTGAATGACTAAACTATTATTGTTTTGTCCTGTTTGACTGCTTTCCTTTGCTTCTGCATTTTCTCACTTCTCTGATTCAACTTACTCTTTGACTAAAGTTTTCCACAGACAAAAGGCAGGTGGAGGACATGGGGGTCAGGGACCACAGGGTCCTGCTCCGTTTCCGTTTGAGTAGCTATTGGCGCAGAGGAGAGCAAGCTACAGCCTGCATCTCTGTGGCTAGATTCATCCCAGGCTGGAAACGTTCAGCCACTGGGCAATGAGTTAAGTTTTCTGCTCTTTGGTTTTGCAAAAGAAACAAGTCAGGCCGCATCCAAACAAGCCTCCTGGTGTGGTACATACCCAAGGTTCTGATCACCGATACCAGCCTCTGCACAATGAACTTACGTGCTCCTGGGACTGTTCTCCACATGTGGGGGGCGGCATGTCTGTCCCATGTAGGGCCATGTAGGTAGACAGTCATCTGTCTGTTAGACAGGGGGCTGCAGTTTGTGGACTTCCTGCCAGCGAATGTTCCAGAAGCTGCCTGGGTCATCGGCCACTCCTGGAGAGGATGAGAAGTTCTTACCATTATAAGCCTTCGCTATGGAGAACAGTATGGAGATTTCTTTAAAAACTAAAAATAGAGCTACCATATGATCCAGCAATCCCACGCCTTGGTGTATATCTGGAGAAAATTCTAATTTGAAACAATACATGCACCCCCATGTTCACAGCAGTGCTACTTACCATAGTCAGGACGTGGAAGCAACCTAAATGTCCATCAACAGATGAATGGATAAAGAAGTTGTGGTACATGTATACAGTGGAATATTACTCATCTATAAAAAAGAATGAAATAATGCCGTTTGCAGCAACATGGATGGACCTAGAAATTATCTTTCTAAGTAAAGTAAGACAGAGAAAGACAAATATCCTATGATATTGCTTATATGTGGAATGTTAAAAAATGATAGAAATGAACTTATATACAAAACAGAAATAGACCCACAGACTTAGAAAACAAAATTATGGTTACCAAACGGGGAGGAGGGAGGGATAAATTAGGAGTTTGGGATTAACAGATACACGCTACTATATATAAAATAGATAAACAACAAGGACCTACTGTGTAGCACGGGGAACTATACTCTATTTTGTAATAACCTATGGTTATGAAATATGAAATATGAAAATGAATATATATATATGTATGTATAACCGAGTCACTTTGCTGTACGCTTGAAGCTAACACAACATTGTAAATCAGCTATACTTCAATTATATATCTATATAGATATAGATATATTAGATAGATACAGATATACACACACATGCCTGAATCACAGAAAAATTAACAACACTTCAGTTCTCCTCAGTGGAGATGCTCTCGTAAACCAGGAGTGAGAATGTGGCTCTCCCCATCCCATCACCATTTTGGCCATTGTCATGAGCAGTGCTGATTACCCTGACCAACTCAATTGTATAAAGACTACCTTTGAGCTAGAAGACATCCTAAATTGTCGGCATGACTGTGCTAAAGCTATCAAGCCTCAGCGAGTTGCTGTTTCTAGTTACTCACCTAAACTGGTAACTAGTTGCTTAACATTGAGTAAGCCTGTCTTGCTACAGGTCTGGAGGAAAGAGCACCAACCTCTCAGCTTGGAGACCCAGGTTTGCACTGAGAGCCAGATGCCTGCTAGCTGTGTGACTTTAAAACATCTCTAAGTCACCCTGGTCTCAGTCTTCTGTCTGGAAACCAAAACCAATATTTCCTCCAGTTTCCTCTCTTAGGCAGTGAGAATTTAAACACCTGCAAATTCTCAGCCATCGAATTTTGTACTCAACCCTTTTGACAGCCTCTGTTCTGTTTATCTGATACGATTTTTAATTTCCCTTTTATTCTGTGTTCATCTCTGCAGTCTTATTGCTAAGTGTTCTCCATGCCATGTAACATGTTCTTAGTGTTTTTTGCTCTTATTAGCAGGTGACTTAACAAATAACAACGAAACTGATATCTGCCTTATCATTCAAATCAGGTGCCTGCAAAAATAGAACATAAGTAATGGATGTGAAGATATTTTGGAATTGCCAAGCGTTTTATATGTACAGCGATATATAATACAGATATTGATACATGTGTGTATGGATATACATATGTATGTATGTTTAAAGTTTGCACATATGTCTGTGTGCATGTGTAGGTAGTGAGAAAGAGGTGGGGGGGAGATGTTACCAATGAGAGTCCAGAAAGACAACAAAAGAAACACTGTCCTTTATTTTTGTTCTGGCCTTGAGCACACTCTCCCAGACTAACTTACCCATCACATGGAACAGAGGTTGCCTCGGGGGGAAAAAGGAGAATAAGGCAGGTTGTGCTGTGTGGGAGGGGTTCGGCTTCACACCCAAGGGCACAGGGGAAGTCCTCCTCCCTTGGCTGGTTACCTGGCCACCAGGGTACCTTTTACCTCTGTGGCCCACGCATTCTATAGTTTCCTCAGATACTCTGATTAAATAAAGCAGTCAGGTGCCTCAGAACAGCAGTGCTGCCTCTACTTTCGTTTCTCTAGTACGTTTCCTTATTATAAATTAAATCTATATATTTCATGAGCGATCAGGATTGATCTGTGAGCTGCACACTAAATGACATTTGCTGACCTTTTGGGGGGGATGGGGGTGTCACTAGTGTCTTGCCTGTTGGATTACATTAATTTTCTGTTGGTTGGAATGTGGTGTTCAGGTGTTTTGGGGAAGATGTATCCCTTTAGAGAGGAATGATTTTTAAAATGAGCATCTCAAAAAGCCTTGTGAATATAGAAAACAAACACGTTTACCAAATGGGAAAGGTCAGGGGAGGGATAAATTAGAGTTTGGGATTAACAGATACACACTACCAAATACAAAATAGATCAACAACAAGGACCTTCTGTTCAGCACAGGGAACTATATTCAATATGTTATAATAACCTATAATGGAAAAGAATCCAAAAAAGAATATATAGAACTGAATCACTTTGCTGTGCTGTTGAAACATTGTAAATCAACTCTACGTCAATAAAAATAAATAAATAAAAATTAAATAAAATTTAATTAAATTTTATTTATTTAATTAAATAAAATTGAAGCCTGTGATGAGCAGGAGAAGTGGTCCCTGGGACTGGAGTTCCTGCCCTGACAAATGTGAGGACCCACTGACCTCAGAGAGGAACACGGAGACCAATATCCAGCATTGGAAGCCATAAAATAACCACCATCTTTGAAGGGTGGATCAGAGCGATAATGAAGTGATGCTCAAGGTCAGAGGAAGTTGAGAAGAATAGAGTGTGTCCACACTTGATGAACCAAGTGACTCAGTGTCTCCATCTAAAAATGCCAGTCTCTAGGTGCCATCAGAGCTGCAAAGAGCCACAAAGGGCCTGAGATGTTACCCTTTTCCCAAGCCATCAAGTTAGATGGGCAGAGTTTCATGGATGTTGGCAGGAGACACAAGACTCCTGGGTCAGAGGCAAAGACTTTATTATTATTCATGCACGGCAAGCAGCATGAGCATTTGCCTGTCTACACCGATTTCCTTTGCTCCCATGTCCCACAGGGCAATGCAGATGGATGCACCCAGCTTTCCAAGAAGAATGCTAAGGCAGAAAGGACAGGTCTTTTGGGAAATTCGGTCATGTTCTTATAGAAGATAAAGACATTGGTTATTAGCGTTTCATGGTATGACCTTCCACACCCTACACAGGTGTGCACATTTTTATTTAATACTATATGTTGTTTGTGGTGTTGAATATTCTTCTTCAATGCTGTTGAAGGGCTACATGGCAAAGCATGTATAGATGTGCTATAATCGTTACAACTGAACCCCTATTTTTGGATATTTAAATTGCCTCTAATTTTTTGCTATTATAAATAGCTCTGTAAAGGACATTCTTGTTAGCCTTCAGATCCGTTTCCAGACGTGAATTTGCTGATTCAAAGAGAATCCAAACTTGGCCTCAAAACATAGCGTAAAATTGTAAAAAAAATTTTTACGCAAACTCTGACAAGCTCCATCATGCAGTGGGCAGTATACATATTTAGAATATTTTAAAATTCAGTACATGTACGTGGCAAACAATCTTAATAGTGTAAAAAGTCAGATAACACGTCCGACTCTCACAGCCACCCCCTGCCCCAGCCCTCAAGTCCCTGAGCCTCCCTCCCTGGACATCGATTCAATGCTGAGATGCTGATGAGTATTTTCACTGTTTCCAGGTTTGGGCTATTATGGATAAATCTTCTACAAACATTTTGGTATAAATTTTCATGTGCTCTTTGTAGTGAAGTGGATGGACCTAAAGACGGTCATACAGAGTGAAGTAAGTCAGAAAGAGGAAAACAAATACCATATGCTAACACATATATATGGAATCTAAAAATAAAAATAATAATAATAATGTTCTGAAGAACCTAGGGGCAGGACAGGAATAAAGACGCAGATGTAGAGAATGGACTTGAGGACACGGGGAGGGGGAAGGGTAAGCTGGGACGAAGTGAGAGCGTGGCATGGACGTATAAACAGTGCCAAACGTAAAATAGATGGCTAGTGGGAAGCAGCCGCATAGCACAGGGAGATCAGCTCGGTGCTTTGTGACCACCTAGAGGGGTGGGATAGGGAGGGTGGGAGGGAGACGCAAGAGGGAGGAGATATGGGGTTATATGTATACGTATAGCTGATTCACTTTGTTATACAGCAGAAACTAACACACCATTGTAAAGTAATTATACTCCAAAAAAGATGTTAAATTTTTTTTTTCATATGCTCTTTTGTTTCCTTTCTTCGGGGAGTGGAATTAATTCTTGGGTTATAGAGTAGATTCGTGTTCAACTTTTCCAGTAATGACCAAATCATTTAACACATTGGTTCTACCATCCTACACTCCCACCAACCACGAATGAGAGTTTCAGTGGATCTGCAGCCTAACAATTATTGGTTGGCAGAGTTCTAAATTAGCTACTTTAACAGTTGTGCTGTGGTGTCTCATGGTGATCTGAATGCTCATTTTCAAATGACTGATGCTGACACGGTATTCCAGGGAGAATAAATAACATTTGTGAAGACCCTAAACGAGAAAAGTGGTGCTTTTTGAAAACTTCTTATAAATGATCTTATAGAAAATACAGACATAAACAGTATTAGCATTTTGGGTTCTGTATTTCCAGACTTCTCTCTTTCTCCTTCGCTCTCACATGCACACACACATTTAATATGGTGAATATTTGCCATGGGCCGAATGAGCCCACTCAAAATTTACCTGTTGAAGTGCTAACTCCCAATATGATGGTATTTGGAGATGGGACCTTTGGGAGGCTATATGGTTTAGATGAGGTCATGAGGGTGGGGCCCAGTGATGACATGAGTGCCCTTATAAGAAGAGCATGAGTGCTGCTAGGAACATTGGAGTGCACGTGTCTTTTTGAATTATGGTTTTCTCAGCGTACATGCCCAGGTGTGGGATTGCTGGGTCATATGGTAATTCTATTTTTAGTTTTTTAAGGAACCTCCATACTGTTCTCCACAGTGGCTGTATCAATTTACATTCCCACCAACAGTGCAAGAGGGTTCCCTTTTCTCCACATCCTCTCCATCATTTATCGTTTGTAGATTTTTTGATGGCCATTCTGACCTAAATGAGAAGGAAATCCATAAAAGAAGGGATATATGTATATGTATAACTCATTCACTTTACTGTACAGTATAAACTAACACAATATTGTAAAGCAATTGTACTCCAATTTAAAAAAAAGAGGATGAGGCACGAGATCCCTCTCTCTGTGGACACACTTCGAGGAAAGGCCATGTGAAGTCATCACCAGGAAAAAGGCCTTCACAAGAACCCAACCATGTTGGCACCCTGATCTTGGACTTCCAGCTTCCAGAACCATGAGAATAAACATTTGTTGTCTAAACCCCGCAGTCTAGGGCACTTTGCTTCAGAGGCTAAATTAACAAAGACCATCTTTTCACATTATTAGATATTCTTCCTCAACACCAGTTTAACAGTTTTGTAGTAGCTCATTGTATGAATAGCCACAACTGGTACATCCACCTCTTTGCTGTTTCCTGGCACCTTGATCCTTTCAAGATTTGTTGTAACGTTTGTCAGGACAGGACTAGAGTAACCCTCTCCCATGACATAGTTTCCTCGAGTGGTGATTGAAAGCCCTGGACATTCTGTGAGGCATCTCCCCTCTGGCTGTCTGGACTTTCTGTCTCCAGCTTCTGTCCTGCCAGAATCTCCTGAAGCTCCAGGGGCCCCACCATACACAAGTGCAACTTCACATTCACCCAGAGACTTGAGAGGACCAGACACATTTATCTGGGGCTCTTTCCTTGCACGGTTTCCTTTCTTGGGTCCTGCCCACAAATTCCAGCCACTCAGCAGCCCCCAACCCTGCTTCCCTTGGGCTCTGCTTCCCTACCTTAGGTCCACGTTGGGCCTCTCAGCAGAAAACTCGGACAATCCAGGAATAACCTGCGTGCTTCTCTTCTCTCTCTGAGGACAGGCCTACCCTTCCTGTTGTCTGAAAGCTGAAAATGGTTGCGTCCTCGTTTTGTAGTTACTTAGGCCAATGGGGTTACTCTGGCCCCAGTTACTTTATCATGGTCCTGTCTTATTTGTTAAATTGTTCTGCTATTACAAACCTTCATGCGCCTATGTATAATTCTCTGTATACAGATACCTCAAATAATTTTCTTTGGCTACTTATTAAAAGCAATAATGTTAAGTCAAGATTTATAGTTTTTGTAATGTGTCCCCTAATTGTGTTATTCCTTTTATCAATAGTTACACCCTAAAAAAAAAAAAATTACACTCTGTGTGTTTCATTAGTAGATGGGAAGTTTTAGTTAATTAGTTTTACAACTAAAAGAAACATATGTATGTTGTATACTTCCCCCACACACACACAGAGTCAAGTAGAATAATAAAGAAACAGAAATCTTTCTCATGTACCTATATCATCATTTTTGGAAGAAACCAAACTTAACAGTTTCTTTTGTATCTTTCAGAATTTTCTAAGTCCATAAACACCTATATATTTTTTTCCTTTCCTTTTATTATGATACAGATGAGAATATATTCTTTGCATCGTTATGCATCTTTTTAAAAAATTAACAACCTATCTTGCATAAATTTCTCTATTTAAATTTCTAGCTTTTATTTATCAATCACTTTAAAAAAATAGCTCTACTTTCTAGATGTACCACAATTTAGCTAATCAAGTCTCTGTGGAGACTTCTAGTGTTTCCACTTTCAGTGTTTCAAACAATGCTGTGAGGAGAATCCTTGTGCAGGCCTTCATGCAGGTATGAGTGTATACCTCTTAGGTAAGTTACCAAGGTGATGTTGGGAGATCAAAGTAAATGTGCCCCTCATTTTGCTGGATGTTACCAAAATGCTCTCCAAAGACATTCCATCAATTTTCAGCCCCACCAATAGCCAAAGACACCATCTGCTTGTCCACGTCTTCTGTATACTGTGAAATGGCGACTTTTCAGTCTTTGCCCATCTGATGGGTTGAAAAAATAGCACCTCATTTCCATTGGTTGTTATTTAATTATAAGTAAGGGGGTGCTCATCTCTCTTTCTTTGTATTAGTATTTACATAAACTGCCCCTTCATGTCCTTTGAATAATTCATTTTAGGTGGGCTCAAGCCGGGCCAGGTAACTGCTGCTAATTTTACGGAGTTACATGAGCAATCTCATGAATCACGTGACTTACCAAAGAAGATATTTCCAAAGCTGTGTGTTTTTCTGGCATTTATGCAAGCTTTATTTTAATGAATTTTATTTTCTGAATTCTTAATTCACATCATTTCTCTTTATAGTGTTTGATCACACCAGTGTTTTTCCTTACTGTTGTATAAAGAATGGGGGTTACGTCCATCTTAACCAATCAGGTTGCAGGAAAAGCAAAGCTCTTAGATCATTTCTGGACAGCTGATCCTAATTCAACTTCCTTTCCACCTCAATGTAGGTTAGGATAGATGTTGGCACAGTAAGAATTGTCAGCTTAAAGACAGGAGGTTTGTATCTGGGCTTCCCTGGCGGCGCAGTGGTTGAGAGTCCGCCTGCCGTTGCAGGGGACGCGGGTTCGTGCCCCGGTCCGGGAGGATCCCACATGCCGCGGAGCAGCTGGGCCCGTGAGCCATGGCCGCTGGGCTTGCGCGTCCGGAGCCTGTGTTCCGCAACGGGAGAGGCCACAAGAGTGAGAGGCCCGCGTACCGCAAAAAAAAAAAAAAAAAAAAAAAAGACAGGAGGTTTGTATCTCTGACCACTACGAACGAAGTATGAAGGCATCTCGGAGCAAGTGTTATTTGTGTGGCTAAGTGAACCGATTTCCACCTCTTGTGGGATTTGAGTACAAGCTATCTGCAGGAATGTGTCCCTTGGGACCTGTTCCCAGGCTCCCCAGGAGCTGCCCAGCAAGGCTCTGGGACCTGGTGAAGACCATACTTGAACTTGTGTAGATCAAGCCTCAGACAGAGGCTGCCCCCCATTTCTGCCCTAAATCTTGAGCTTTGGCAGCCCTGTGACACGCCAACATAATTAACCTACTCATGATGGCACAAGAAGGAGAGAACACTATAAATGTCACCCAAGGTCTCCAAGGGCTATGAATTCAAAGGGTTGGTACTGCTGGCAACACTTCTTGGTCCAAAGAAGGTCCATGGTGAGAAGACAGAGCTGAAGTGTAAGCGGGGCAACTCATTTAAATCCGTAAGCCTCACCTCATTAATCTGGGTGACGGGGACATCAGACATCAGACCACCTCCTATGAACAGGCCTTTTTGGTTGATTCTTAAATAGCCTCCTAGCCTCCATTGTGGCTCCATAATTGTGACCTTATAACAGTTACCATGGAAAGAATTCCTAGATTATAAATAATGGCAATGTGAGTTTCCTAGTTACCAAGTGTATTTATAAAATGAATTCCAAAGGTACATGACATTTAATTCCAGCCTATTTTTAGAAACTAAAGGATAATAAAGGAAAATACCTTTTTTTTTTCAGAAAGAAAGAATTGTACTATTTTTCCAAATGTAGTTATAGAGCAGTGGATCTATATGGCTATTGGGAAAAATCAAGGGTTTTTAGTAATACACTATTCATGGGGGTTAAAGAAAGCATTTGCAATGACAGATTTCAGGGTTAAGTGAAATTACTGTGACTGTGTATTGGAATTAGATTTATAAAAATTATCTTGGAAAAAACACATAATGTCCCTTGATGACCTCATCAGACATCTAAATATTTTGCAAAATATTTTTATTAAAAGATAACCATTATTTCTCACGCAGACCTCTTGAAAACAAAGGCTTCCCTAGTCTGAGGAGTCATGAACCATAAAAGGGGAGAGAGGATTCCTAAGGAATTGATTACATAAGAAAAGCCACCAAAAGGGCTTTACATCACTTCTTCATGTGCTTCAGAAATGCAAGTTCAAAAAAATATTAAAGCAGTGGAAATGTAGTAATTTCGATGTCCTTTCAAATATTTTGTCTTTTCTGAACACTATTGCAGGAGGTACTTCAAAAAAAAGTTAGTGCATAATGTTTCTTCAACATGGTTGCAAGTTCTCATAATTGGGGAATTTTCTCCTTTGAGAATCTTGACTTGAGCCGTATCTTTTTGTCTCATTCTCTGAAACATGACGTTCAGAAACTTAATAACTGGAACCTCTTACATTAAAATTCTACTATTTCCATGTATATTTAATGCATCATATATATTTGTAAGTTCTTTCAGTTCAATTTCAATAAATATTTACTGAACACTGTATTCGTTTTCTACTGTGGCTACTGTAGCAAATTACTAACAACTTAGTGGCTTAAAAGAATGCAAATTGGGGACTTCCCTGGTGGCGCAGTGGTTGAGAGTCCACCTGCCGATGCAGGGGACACAGGTTCGGGCCCCAGTCCGGGAAGATCCCACATGCCGCAGAGCAACAAAGCATCCGGAGCCTGTGCTCTGCAACAGGAGAGGCCACAACAGTGAGAGGCACACATACCGCAAAAAAAAAAAAAAAAAAGTATACCTTTTTAGACCAAGTTGAGCTTTAACACAAGGTTGAGTTTTCTGCTCATGGCATTGACAAACCATATGCTGACCAAGAGCATATTCCTACATCTGACTTTTGATCATTAGTTTCCAAAAGCCTCATAATAAACCTCATTCATATTCTTTTTTTTTTAAATCATCTTTATAATCTAGTATCTACAGTGAGTCTAATGTCATGTCCAGCATTCAAGTGTTTTACAGATTAACCAATTTGTAATCAGAAAGAAAATTTTAAAAACATCATGAGGCATTTACCAGGCCATTCAGACATGTCATCAAATTTAATTATTCCAACCAACACTGAGAACAGACCTTTTTACACTTGAGACTTCGCCCAAAACCCACATAGTTGGGGCCGTTATGGATCCAGTGAAAGCAAGTCCAGGGAAGAGGGGACTGGACTTTCAGGGAGTCTCTAGTGGGAACGGGAGCCTTTTCCTCCCCAGAGCTAGGGGAAGGCTGCACATCCCAGGTCTTGTCCCCAAGGGCGAGGGTCACACTGAAATCCAAGTTCAGCCTCAGGTTATGGGAAGAAGACAGGACAGCAGTAGGGAAAGGAAGCGGGTGATGGGCTTCTCGGATCTATCACGTGTGCCCACGACTAACATGAGGGGCATGATCGGAAATAGGGCTCCATCCCAGACAGCAGATCTGACAAGAATGGGGTGAGGGTGGGCAGCAAGCCTTGCCGGGGGACTAGGACCATCCCGCAGGGCTCCAGAGACCCAGAAAGACATACACTCAGACATTCTGTGTCTGAGCAAGTGGGGGACTTGCTGGAGGTCTCTTCAGGGCACTTCAGCCCCCAGGCACCAGAGCAAAAGACATTTTCAACCCCATTTTTTGTGAGGAAGAACAAATATCCAGCCCCTCGCTTTGGACCAGAGGAGAGCAGCCTTAAGTGTGGTCAGTGATGGTGGAATTTGGCTGAAGCCAGGAAAGAACGGCCCACATTCAGACCCAGGTCTGGTGAAATGTGATTCCCCACATGCACCCAGGGCTAAAATGCTCAGCTTCCATCCAACCAAAGTGAGTGTGAGCTGACTCTGACCAGGCCCTGGGGGGCAAGCCTGAGCTCCGATGGCACTGGTCCAGTTCCCCGGGGAGCTCTAGGAATGGGAGCAAGTTCTCCTGTGTGGAGCCGCAGCGAGAAATTCTGAGTTGATTTGGAAGGATGTTGGAAGTTTGGACAGGTTTTGTTAAGGTATTCGTGTCGTAGATAGTGGTGTATTTCTGAGGGCAGGGGCCAATGGATGAAGGGAAATGATAGTAGAAAACTCCAGAAGGATTCAGCACTGAAGTTCTCAAGCCTTCGGGATTGTACCACCCTCTCACTCTTTGGTTTTTCAACAACCCTGCTTCCCCTGCATAAACCTCTTCCTCCATGACTGAGTGGAATTTTTTTTTTAAATTAAAGTGCATTAAAATACATTTTAGTGATAATAGATTGAGATGTTTACAATAAATATAATTAAAAATGTACTGTGCTATTGCAAAGCAAAATGGAAATCACTAATGTACCAATTTAATGCTGCTATAAATAAATAGAACAACTTAAGCTGATAGGCTGAAAATTTCCTACCCGCACTTGAAAATAAAATTAAATACAATGAAACACCCTTCAGTAACGTTGTGTATTCTCAGCCCAAGAAAACATTATCTTGATTGAAGTTTTTTTCTCTTTGTCCATCTTTCCTAAAGACAAACAAATCTGAAGCTGAAGACTCTCTTCCTGGTTTTAATAACCAAAGAAACTCTCACACTCGGTAAAGGAAGTAAGAGATCTTCTTGCGAGAATTTTTATTTGGGGCAGACTTATGATGTTTGTTTCATAATTCTTTGGCCCCCTATTGGCTGTTCTGTTGACCCCCATATATATTTCTAACTTGCAACCATCCAGATGGGTTTTATTTAAAGTATTTCACCCAGAGATGCTGAGGAAGGATGACCTTCAAGTACTTCCTTGGTCTCCCCACTCTGAAGCTTAAGCATCGTGCCAGACCCATACTGGGTCCATATCTATTCAGTCGCATGTCATCTGGCTTCAGTTAATTCTACCCCAATGTTCACAGCAGCACTCTTCACAATAACCAATACATGGAAACAACCTAAGTGTCCACTGACAGATGAATGGACAAAGAAGATGTGGTACATATAAATGCAATGGAATAGTACTCAGGCATAAAAAAGAACAAAAAATGCTATTTGCAGCAACATGGATAGAACTAGAGATTATTATACAAAATTAAGTAAACCAGAGAAAGAAAAAATCACATTGTATCACTTGTACGTGGGATCTAAAAAACATGATACAAATGAATTTATTTATAAAACAGAAATAGACCCACAGACATAGAAAACAAACTGAGATTATCAAAGGGGAAAGGTGTTGGGGAGGGATAAATTGAGAGGTTGTAATTAACGAATACACACGACTATATATAAAGTAGATAAGCAAGGACCTACTGTATAGCACAGGGAACTATACTCAATATTTTGTGATAACTTATAAGGGAAAAGAATTGGAAAAAGAAGATATGTAACCGAATCACCGTGCTGTACATCTGAAACTAACACAACATTGTAAATCAACTCTACTTCAATTAAAAAAAACCCTGTCTGAGCTGCAGCAAGACAAAGGTGGCTTGAGCAGCTCAACATTCAGAGACAGAGAGGTTTGGAGACATGGGTGAGGTCTCTTGAGGACTGATCTCCAGGTTGACAGAACAATGCTGTGTGGGTCGCTGGCATTCAGCGCACTTGGCCTTGTTAAGCAGTAGACAGGAAGGTCAGGCGGAGGGAGCAGGGAGCTGTGTGTTCAGTGATTAAACCTTTGCTGTTTACATATGGTTTTGCGTCAAGACCTCAACTGCAAACCCCAGCAGACCCAGGAGACGAAGCGCGACGAAACCTTTGCTGCTACTGTCATTTCAAGAAGTTGAAAAGAGGAAACAAAGGAGGCATGTTCGTTCTTAAAGAGAGAGATTGCTTTGTCCATAAGCACAGAGTAAAATGGTTGTTACTAAGCAGCGATTCGGGTCTGTGTTCCCGTCTCTCTAATGTCATCACCAGCGAGTCCTGGCTTGGTATCGAAAGTGAACATTTGAATGGGCCTCAGTGCTAATCCATCAAAGCACTCATTTCCTGGTTTATCTGTTTTTGCCCACGTGATCAAGTTCTCTTCGGGAACACTGTGGTCCAACGTTTGGTAACGGCGTTTACACAACACGCACGGATATTCTCTCAAAAGCCTATTTGTTTATCTGTTTGTTCTTCCCATTCATTCCTTTCACAAACGCTTATTGTGCCGAGAACTGGGCTTTGTGTGGGAGAAAAAGGAGGGGCAGAAG
The DNA here is from genome assembly GCF_964165515.1 of Mesoplodon bidens. Lineage (NCBI taxonomy): Eukaryota > Metazoa > Chordata > Mammalia > Artiodactyla > Ziphiidae > Mesoplodon > Mesoplodon bidens. The sequence continues at coordinate 74,583,319 of NC_138174.1, forward strand.
CAGATTCTGTCTGCTGCAAATACGTATGTCAGCTGAACTGGTCATTCGGGGAACAGTGGCGGGTTTGTTTCGTTTTGCTTTCCGTAAACTGGGAAGGTTGTCGCTCTGTGGTCCGAGCGCCGAGCTGTTGATGACAAGCTTCGCCCTTTTCTTTGCTCGTTTCACAGGGTTAAACCAGAGACTCTCCCAATTTCCTCATGTATGTAACTGGGAAAAATAGCCCTAAACTCTCAAGGTTTAGCCAATTAGGGATTTCAAAGGACTTGAAAATCTCTTCATGGTTTTCCTGTATTATTTTACTAGGAGTCTTATTAATATGCTTCATCTGTTATAGTTTGCAAATTATGAGCAATAAGTGACCTGTCCTTTGTTACATTCGCCACTATTGGTCTTTATTCTTGATTTAAATTTGCTGTAAAAGGAGTCCTCTTCACACTTGGGATTTTCCTTTCTGCTCCAAAGAATTCCTTAGCATCAGGAAAGCTATGCCTTCCCAGGTCCGCTTCCAAAATATATTGTTTTTGTAGTTATCTAAGGGTTTTACATTATTTCACTACAGGGGACGGCAAATTTGTTCAAAAAGAGAGAGTGAGAGATGGAAGGAAGGAAGGAAGGGAGGGAGGGAGGGAGGAGGATGAGGAAGAAAGGAAGGAAAGATAAAGCATTTAAATGCCCTTTACAGAAGATGAGAGGTCTAACAGCAGACTGCCTGAATATATAGATTGTTCAATGTCTTTGTATATGTTGAAGATAACAAAACAGAATTGATGAATCAAATAGTCTAATAAAATTCATAAAGTCAAAAACATATCTACTATGTGTGTCCAGGAGCACATAAGTACAATGAAAATAGTTCATAAGCTATAGTTAAGTAATGAATTATATATGACTGAGCTTTTTAAAAAGTAGTATAGTTTATTATTTTTTTAAGTCTTTATTGAATTTGTTACAATATTGCTTCTGTTTTATGTTTTGGTTTTTTGGCCACAAGCCATGTGGGATCTTAGCTCCCCAACCAGGGATCGAACCTGCACCCCCTGAATTAGAAAGTGAAGTCTCAACCACTGGACCGCCAGGGCAGTCCCTAGTTTGTTTATACTAACATCTTTTTATAATCCCTAATTTCTAAGTATTGCAAACTAAGTCACCCAACTAGCACATTCTATTATTACTAATTTCCTGTGCCTCATAACCAAAGCATTCTTTATTGCATTTTAAAATCATAAGCATATGAAAATTTCTTTCCCTGACAGCATTTTTCTAAGTTTACTAATAGTGCCTATTTTTCCGTATGTTCTGTAAGACTATACAATTTATTTTCATTAGTTATGCCAAAGCTTCATCCCTTTATGGCATCATGGAAAGGATATTTTCCCTTTTTTTTAAGACCAAAACACAACATGCTCCATTTTTATCCAAAGATTTCATGGCTTTTTCATTTAACTCACAAACACATTCATTCTGTTATATAGCGTGTCCTGGGAATAATTCCAGGAAGAGTCAGCTTCGGCACTGCCTTTTTATTTTTAAAGCAACTTTATTTACTTATAAAACTCTCAAAAGGGCACAAGCGACCCCACAGCCTTGACCCAGCCATAACCTCTACGCACTGCACAAGTACCTCATGCAATATTAACCAGGTTTGTTTGCGTCTGGGGTGAAATACGGGGTCCTGGGGTGACAGCGATCTGTGTGATCAATGAGGGGTTTCCATTTTATGCCTCAGAAGATGCAAGAAAAGCAGTTCTCTGGGCTTCCCTGGTGGCGCAGTGGTTGAGAGTCTGCCTGCCAATGCAGGGGACACGGGTTCGAGCCCTGGTCTGGGAAGATCCCACATGCCGCGGAGCAAGAAAGCCCGTGAGCCACAACTACTGAGCCTGCGCGTCTGGAGGCTGTGCTCTGCAACAAGAGAGGCTGTGACAGTGAGAGGCCCGCGCACCGCGACGAAGAGTGGCCCCTGCTCGCCACAACTAGAGAAAGCCCGCGCACAGAAACGAAGACCCAACACAGCCAAAAATAAATTAATTAATTAATTTTTTAAAAAAAAAAGCAGTTCTCTGGGCTTTCCCTCTGAGGGCTAACAGGACCAGAGAGTTGGGGGTGGTGTGAATTCACACACCAACGTGTAGCATCCTAGGTTCATGACTGAAATATCTCCTCCCCTAGCTTTTTGGTCCCTCCTACTTCTTTTCACATATCAGAGAGGAAGAAAGAGCCCATTCCATCAGAACTGACCTCACTACAAGATGTGATGAGACTTTTGAAGGAAAGAAATGGTGCTGTGATGGAAAATAACAGTGGAAAACACCTGACATAAGGAGGCCTTGAAGCTGAGATGGGAAGAATGAAGAGACCACAGTCCTGTGAAATGCAGAGCAGAACATTTCCGGGTGAAGGTAAAGCGAATGGAAGGTCTTCTTATGGAGTAAAACCTCGTGTGTCCAAGGAGAAAAAAGGGCCGTCTCTAAAGGCCCATCATTGACTACCAAGTGCCCTGATGTTGTTTTCTTCATGTTAATTTTTTGTGGCTGGGTGGGTCGAGCTGTTTGGCTAAGTGATTTTACAGACTTCACCCCGTTTGGGAAATTTTTGCGTGTTATTTTTTCCAAGTACTTTTTCTGTTCCTCTTCTCTCCTTTGGGGCCTCCAGTTATACATAAATGAGGCTGCTTGACATTGTTCCACAGACCACTGATTGTGCTCTGTTTGTGTTTTTGTCCATCTTTTTTCTCTCTGTTTCATTTTGGATAGTTTCTTTTGCTATGTTTTCAAGTTCTTTTGCTATTTTTTCAAGTACTTTTCCTCTGCCATATCTAGTCTGCTACTAATCTCATCAAGTGTGTTTTTCTCCTCAGCCACCATAGTTTTCATCACTAGAGGTTTTGGGGGTGTTTTTGTTTGTTTGTGTTTTCATTTGCAGCGACATGGATGGACCTAGAGATTGTCATACTGAGTGACATAAGTCAGACAGAGAAAGACAAATATCATATGGTATCACTTACATGGAATAAGTGGAATCTAAAAAGTGTACAAATGAAGTTATTTACAAAACAGAAATGAAGTCACAGATGTAGAAAACAAACTTATGGTTACCAAGGGGGAACGGGGGGAGGGATTAAACTGGGAGATTGGGATTAACATACACACACTAGAAGTTTGATCTGAGTCATTTTATATCTTCTGAGTCTGTTGTTAACATGCTCGATTTTTCCTATACTGTAGTTTCTTGAACATAGGGGACACAGTTATAGCAACTGTTTTAATGTGCTGGTATACTAATTCCATCATCTGTGTGATTTTCAGATCTGTCTGGGGTCTGTTCCTATTTGTCTGCTTCTTTTCACAATGATAATTTTTTATTGAATGGCAGACATCATGGATCTAGCCCGTGATGAATGTGTCTAGATTCCTATGAATATCCTTGGGCTTTATTCTAAGACACAGCTACATCACTGTGAACAGTCTGATCGTTTCACGTCTTGCTTTCAGTGGGACCAAAGCAGCCTTGAGTCCAGGGCTAGCGATGCCCACTTCTCAGGCAAGACCCCTCTCAGAGCCCTACTGATGCCCTATGAATTAAAAGCGTTTTTCTCTCCGGTTGGTGGAGAGCCTTGTGTGAGCTCCAGTGACTACTGACTATTATCCTGATGCTTTTGGATAGTTCTTTCTGCAGCTGAGGGGGGTTTCCTCGTGAGCAGGCAATGACCCTCAGCTGAAGACATGTGGGGACCACTCTTCAGATCTTCAGACCCCCCCCACTCTTAGCTCTCTTCTTCCTGGTGCCCCTCAGGGGGCGTTATCCACTTTGGACTCTATGGATTGTCAGCTCCATCTCCTCAACTGGGGGAAACAGCCAGGCTTCTCCCGAGGTATCGCCTTCCTACCCTGCAGCCAGAGACATCCTCCTGGCAGGAAATGGTGGCAATTACAGAGCTTATCCTGTTTGCTTCCCATCTCTAAGGATCCCTGTCTTGTGCTGGTTGATATCCAATGTCAGAAAACCCTTGTTTCATATTTTTCAGTTTCTTCTGTTGTTTCAGGTAGGAGAGAAACCCAGTCCCTGTAAGCTCCTCTGGGCCAGAAGAAGAAATGAAACAATCAAGACCTATTTTTGTAAAGTTATAAAAGGCCCTTAGGTGAGTGCAAGGAGGGGATAGATGAAGCAAAAACTCATCAAAAACTGTCTCAAAAATGACAAAATTAAATAAAATCACACAGAGAACAACAGAATATTTATTAATGTCTTCAGAGTGCCAGGGTCTATTCTAAGCACTTACATAAATTGTCTCACTTATTACTCTAAACGATCTTTTGAAGGAGGTACTTTAAAAACTTCCATTTTATAGATGAGAAAACTAAGACACAGAAATCAGGTAAATTGTCCAAAGAGCTGGGAGTTGAACCCAGCTTACCGAACTTTAGAGTCTGAACTCTAACAGGGCAGAATACCTTTGAAAGTTACCTAGAACTGAATAGTAGCAACTAGGACGCTGAGGAAGAGCATGGCCTCGTGTTGGCTTTGTTAGATATTCAGTATTATGATTATTAGTCACACCCTTATTTTTTTCTCAAGGCCATTGCCGTCTAGGGAAACAGGACTCTGCATCATTATGAAATCATGCTACTGGGCTGGCCCTACCCCCGGCAGGCAGGCAGGCAGGCAGGCACACTTTTCTCCATCTCTCTGAACGCTGCCATGCAGAAACCTTCATCCTTGCTTCTCAGGTGACAACAACAACAAAGGTTCTTCTTTTTGGCCTATTTTATGAGCTGTTTGTGCTCAATGCACCTGTCAAAATCAATGTACTACACTATATAAAGGCATACACAGATAAACATCTTATGTCCACAAAGTTTATGCAGTAGCTCAGTTAGGAATATGATTTTCTAAGTAATTGAAGTCCACCCACCCAGCCCGTCTCTGATGCTCTTGAAGTCATATGATATCCGCACAATGGTGTGGGTGGATTTCATTTACCATCCCCCGTCTGTTACGCTTTGCTATAAAGTTGGATGGGCTGCGGTAGTAGGTGGAATGTAAACTTGTAGTGGGATGTAGAAGGGCACATGGTGCATGGATTTGGAGTCTGAGAGATGCACACACCCTGCAGTAGAGCCCTGAGGTCACCCAGCTCCACCCGGGAAGCCCCTTCTCAATCCTATGTCTTCTGCACCCTGGGTATGGATCCTTCTCCAAGTCACACCAGCACTGTCCCTGTCATGCTCCTTCCATCACCAGGGTTGACATCCCTTAAACCTTTCTTTAAGAGTCATCGTACAACTTTGTAACCAAAGAAATATATCTGAATATTTACTGAGGAAGAGAAATAAAACTAGGATCCTGTAACTTGAGGGACAAAAGAGAATGATTCACAGTGACCCCAGGTTCAAAGGTGTGGTAACTCTCCAGGTAACACTCACAGATTAGAAAGTGTATCAGTCAGGATAGTGTAGGGTGTGCTGCTTACTAACAAATACCCCCCCACACACCTTCTCGATTATGTTGCACGTCCATCTGGGGTCAGTCTTACCAGTGTTATCCTCAATCTGGGACCTACCCAGATGGGGCCACTCTCTGGGACTTAGTCTTTACACAGGAGGAAAAGAGAGTAAAGGGGAGCCGTGAGCTGGCTTTTAAGGCTTCTGCTCAGAGATGATGTATGTCACATCCTCTGTCATTACACTGTCCACACAAATGACAAGCCACTCGGCCAGGTTGGGGCTGGGTTTACACAATCCTCCCAAGTCTCCTCTCAGAAGAAACACTTACAATGCCATGGCCACACCTGATGTCCACGGGCAAGGAGGTGTCATCGCCCCAGGGAAGGAAAGTGAGTATCTTGAACAACAATAAAATCTATCCCTCATGAGTAAGGGCTTTTTCCATCAAGACAGGCTTCACAGGTGACTAAATACTCAAGCTTACAGTCCCCCCTAGTGATGAAAGAGCCGCAAACTGCAAAGCCCCAGGCACAAAGCAAAATGCTGCCGCATACATGGAATTTCAAGAATTAGCACTGGATAAAGAAGATGTGGCACATATATACAATGGAATATTACTCAGCCATAAAAAGAATCGAAACTGAGCTATTTGTAATGAGGTGGATAGACCTAGAGTCTGTCATACAGAGTGAAGTAAGTCAGAAAGAGAAAGACAAATACCGTATGCTAACACATATATATGGAATAAAAAAAATGTCATGAAGAACCTGGGGTAAAACGGGAATAAAGACACAGACCTACTTGAGAATGGACTTGATGATATGGGGAGGGAGAAGGGTAAGCTGCGACAAAGCGGAAGAGAGGCATGGACATATATACACTACCAAACGTAAGGTAGATAGATAGTGGGAAGCAGCCGCAGAGCACAGGGAGATCAGCTCGGTGCTTTGTGACCGCCTGGAGGGGTGGGATGGGGAGGGTGGGAGGGAGGGAGATGCATGAGGGAAGGGATGTGGGAACAGATGTATATGTATGACTGATTCACTTTGTTATAAAGCAGAAACTAAAAAAAAAAAAAAAGAATTAGCACTGGAGTGGCTAAGCTGTTGCTTTCAGCAGGATGTTGGCTGCTGGGAAGGAGAACGGGACCCTCAGTCCTCACATCGGCAATTATCACGTGGGTCTAAATTATTCAGACGGGCATCCGCAGGGTAACACTCAGCTTCCGCCCCATCCTGTCCTTGTAACGCAGGCATGAAACATTCAGAACATAGATGTCAGTCAATAAAGAGAATAAAAGCCATGCTCCTATCAGGGGCTCGAACAAAGATGTTCTCTCAGTTTAAGATCCCACTGCCCTGGGGAAACAGGGTAAAATAGAGTTTAATTGTCTCATTTGAGAACCTGAGATTATTTTATTCACATAAAAATGTCTTAGATAAAAAAAATACAATTGCTGAGACCAGAGATGACACCCAAGAGAGGAGCTCTCTGAATCGGCTGCAGGTGTTAAAAACTTCATTTCCCTCTGCCAGATGTGGGCTGATGATCAACTGAGATACAGAATTAAGAACAAGTAGCTGCAGAGAAGACTGGACAGTGGAGCCTGCAGGGAAAGCCTGGCTCAGAGGAGAATTCTGGATGCAGTGGACCAACTCTGAAAGCAGAACACGTAGCATGGAAATGTTTTAATTGTCTTCACAGCCATTGCAGACAACTATGCTGATGCATTAAAAAGTCCCTGGCAAAGAGCATCAGATTCTCAAGGCAGAGGCTCCGCTGGCTAACCATCAATTCCAGAAACTGCCACTTCCTACAAAGCTTTCGCTGACTGGGATGGGGCTCTGCACAGGAGAACCCACTACAATGCTGTTGTGATTGCGTTCTTGTTTACATCATCACAAATAGTGCACTGGCACCGCGTGTAGACTGTGCAAAGCGTGTTTACAATATTATTCTGTTACACGGACAAGAGAATATCAGGAACTCTTCTTCTCTAATTGTGTTAAGATCCTTGTTTATTGAAGTATAGCTGCGTTATGATGTTTCAGGAGTACAGCAAAGTGATTCAGTTATGCATATATATATATATATATATATATATATATATATATATACCTATTCTTTTTCAGATTCATTTTCATTATAGGTTATTACAATATATTGAATATAGTTCCCTGTGCTATACAGTAGGTCCTTGTTTTTTATCTATTTTATATACAGTAGTGTGTATATGTTAATCCCAAACTCCTAACTTAACCCTCCCTTTTTGGTGACCATTAGTTTGTTTTCTTTGTCTGTGGGTCTATTTGTTTTGTAAATAAGTTCATTTGTATCATAGTTTAGATTCCACATATAAGTGATATCTTATGATATTTGTCTTTCTCTGTGTGACTTATGTCACTCCGTATGATAATCTTTAGGTCCATCCATGTTACTGCAAATGACACTATTTCATTCTTTTTTATGGCCAAGTAGTATTCCATTGTGTATATATATATATATATATACCACATCTTCTTTATCCATTCCTCTGTCGATGGACACTTAAGTTGCTTCCATGTCTTTGCTATTGTAAATAGAGCTGCTATGAACATAGGGGTGCATGTATTCTTTCGAATTAGAGTTTTTGTCTTTTCTGGATGTATGCCCAGGAGTGGGATTGCTGGATCATATGGTAGCTCTATTTTTAGTTTCTCATCCGGGACTTTTTAAAAGAGCGATTGGAAGAGGGTTGTGGCCCAGGCTCAACTGCCAAGTCTGGACAGCCCCCCGCCACATGTTGACATCAGGTGTGCACTGTGCCGGGCAAAGTGGGTACATCTACGCAGCAGTCCTGGCCTTGTGGAGCTTCTGCTCTAACTCTGTGAGTTCCTAGACTGCGACCTGTAAGAAGAAATGCACTATATATGGCAGAACCATATGTGTGTGCATCTGCACACACACACACACACAGACACTGGAACAAAAATTTCACCAAGTAATGACTGTCTTTACCGAATGTGATAAATGCTGACTTTGTTTCTATTCTATTCAATTCGATGGAAGACATAATGATCATGACCAACTAAAATGATTGCACAACAACCCACTGGGCTGTAACCCGTGTGGAGAAGCCCTGGCACCAAGCCTTACCCAGGGCATAGTTACCTGAGGATGGTGTGACTGGAGCAGACAAGGATGGACTGATGGACAGATGGGCAGGGCAGGGCCCCAGGGGTGTGGACATGCAGGAGCAGAAAGGATGTGCTTTCTCTCCCCTCCTGAGCCCCTCCCACCTCCACTCTGCTCTTAAACACATGCCACCCATTTCGTTACTGTGCACGTTTCCTCGGGGCCACAAGCAAGAGTTGGAGAAGTCCACAGTTCTCCCAGAACCTGACACCAAGGCAGAGGAAACAGACCCAGTGTTGACCCAGGAGATTCTCCATCTGCTCTTGGGGGGAAGGAAGCCTGCTTCCTGTGCACCCCGCCCCGCCCAACTGCTGCTGCATCCGAGAAGGCGTGCAGGGTACACACTGCATTGAGTGCGTGCATTACTCTATGAAGTTCAAAACACTGATGGACACAGAGATAAGGTACAGCCTCCCTGGAAATCCTTGCAGCCCGCGGGCACTTCAGGAGACCCTGAATAACAGGGAGGTCTCTCTCCTCCTCCCTCCTGGAGGCACACGCATGCACGGCGCACACTGAGACACCCGCTGGCACAAGTCCACTTAGGGCCGCTCGCATTCCGAGGCCCACACTGTCCAGATTCATTATTCTCTCAGCCTCTTTTTCCCTCTCCCTGCTTCCAGCTGACCTGGCAGTGAACCCAGGCTTGAGTCCTTTGGCCATTGTCTATTTAGTATTCCGTCCTGGTGGAGAAGGTTCCACTGAAACAGAAGCGCAGTGAAACAGGGGCAGCTGGGAAAGGATGTTGACAAACAGGCGAGGACACATCACTTCACGACCAAACCGATCTCCTTCCCACATGTGCAAATGCAAGTAGAGATATTTTGGGTTCAGACCAAACACAAAATAATTCTGCAGGGCCACTGACCACAAAAGTCATCATTGAATGGGCCACATCCTTTCCTCTCTAAGTCAAAAGAAGGGTCTAGGATCTTTCTCAGAACAGATGGTCTAAAGAACACTTTAATATGATTAAAGACTGATTCCCAAATTGAGGTCAGACTTGCTTGAATACACCACTCCTGACATAAATGTACATGAAGGAATTCTAGGAAAAAACCCCAATGCACTGTTAATTTGATATAAATATTTATTTTGTAGAGAAATTGTGATGCTAAGCCCAGAATCTCCCATAACAGATGACATTTAATGAGCATTTACATCACATATGAGCGAGATGCCGTTGGCTCGATTTCATAAAGAAGAAATGGCAAGACACAGAGGTTAACTAACTTCCAGAAACACACGCAGTGAGTGGTGGATCCAAGGTGTGAACCCAGTTCGTCTTGCCAGTCTGCACGCTTAACGACAAAAATACATCTTCTCAGGATTGTACCCAACTCTAAGGGGCTAAGAAAGAGTCACTGTTTATTATTGGCCCATAATTATTGTCCTATAATGTTGCCCTGTAAGTATAATATAATGAATTGAATACTGCTGTATTAAAAACAACCAGATGTTGTCTATCTGGAAAAGAGCATATGAAACACGAAAACCATCATCTAAATGAGTTCCCCCAAGCCCAGGGATAAAACTAGCTTCACTGGAAGGCTTAAGATAAATGGCTTTGTTCATTAACAGATACAGGCGAAACGATAAAACAATTGGCCATACTGCCTTGTTCTGAGGCATCATCTCTCCTGGTGGAACATGGCTGCACAGGTCCAAACCTGTTGCTCCCACGGGACGGCATCCAATTCTTCAGTTTATCATCAGATCCATCAGTGGGTTTGTTGGGTGGAAAAGAAAACTCATTTGATTTTACTATTGGTCAGCAAGGATAAGGGATTATACGGGAATAAGCTGCAGTTATTTTATTTGTGGGCAGTGGAAAACAATCTAGTCTCTGTCTGTTATTCCTCTGGCTTTATCTTTTCTCTCACCTGGAAACTTTGATGTCAAAAATTTATCAATTTCCAAACAGTACTGATAACCAAGCAATGCACACCTGAAGGATTCACTGTATATGAAGTAGATACATAGCCTTTTTCTAGAAAAAAAAACCTCTGATTTTACTGGGATTAGAGAGTCAGTGTACAGTACAGTTGCTTAGAAACTTTCCTTTCTCACACACAAATGCAACATAAAATAGCTTCAAACAAAGGGATCAAGTGTTTCTAAATAAAAGATATCTTCCCAATGACCAAATCCTTTGCCAAAGGTGACAGATCCTTTAATATCTCTGTTCTCAAAGACAATCTTTTGTCTTATGTCATGGATACAAGCTGGAACCATGCAGAGATTTTACCTTTGTTGTTTATCTTAAAAGCACTCTCAATCACTTTGCTTTCTAATTCATAATACAAGCTTAAGGCATCTAGATCTGATTCAAGGCTCATTTATAAAGTTTTCTTTTTTGCCAATGTTGTTAGGAAACATTCTGGCTGAACTTTTGGCCATTTTTTATCTTCAGCTGCATTTTAATTTGAGATTTGACTGGTCGAAACCTGTGGGACACAAGATTATAACAGGGCACCTCTCCTGTTCCTGACCCCGCAGGTGAGTGTGTGCAGAATGGGTTTTTTTATGCCTGCAAATGGCTATGGTTATTTTCAGGTCTTTGCTTCAGGGATAAACATCTTTGAGTGTTTTACTTCTATTTTCAAATTGGTCTGAACACTGAGCAAGATTCAGAAAACCATTTAACTAGGTGAGATCTCAGGTTTCTGAAATTTCCCAAGCTCAAATCTCACCCTACACCCTGGCTCCCCTTGGCTTTCTCTCCGGGACTGTATTCAGTGTTAAGCCAGTGCCTGGCACATCTGAAAGGCTCTTTATATAATTGCTGAATAAATACAGGGATCAATATAAATTACATTTCTTAGTTACTTTTCTTTCATAGTATAGATTATTTTTATTATTTTAAAATAAAACATATACACAGAAAAACACTAAGCACAAAGGCACAGCTCAGTGAATGACTGCAAGGTGCACACCCACCCTTCAGGTATGAAAATAGACCTTTTTAAATGCTGCTGAAGCCCTTCCACAGGGCCTGTCTCCCACAAAGACCCCCTCTCCAACCAGACTCTAGTGGTCGTCTCTCCCTTGTCTTTTTTTATGGTCTATTCACCCAAGTATGCACCCTACCTGCTATTGTTTAGGTTTGCCCATTTAAAAATTCAATTCATCTTTTAAGTCTCTTTTAAGTCACATTACCTTGCTCATCCCTCTATTTTCCAGGAAACCTGGGAAACACCATTAGCCCAATAGCGCTCCCCACAGGCTGGTTCTTGCTGATTGCACTTCTTTCATGCTGTCCAGCAAGCTCCCTGCCCTTTCTATCTGTTGCCCTTCGACAGCTGACTCTAGTGTCTTGGTCAGACCTAGCTTTGCTCCCTTTGGCAAGAGCGTGGGTAGTGCCATATTGTTTCCTCAGAGGGCACGTACCATCTGAAAGTTCACTCATTTTTCATGGGAGCCCTTATTAACCTAGATGCATTCCTTCACTGGGGTTGCAAAATGATGATTCCTAATTCTATCTTTTTTAATTACCTGGAATAATTTTGCAGGGAGAAACATTCTCTCCTTTCTTACTTGGTTATCCAACACTACATTTTGTACTTTAAAAATGAGGACAAATGCCTAATTCTTTTCTTACACTTACCCAGTTTTCAAGCCAAAAAATGTTTGCCTGTCAGCTCCAAAATGCAACAGTCTTACTTTTTAATATCATTATGAACTCATAAATGTAAACCTATTTGATGGATTTAATTCATCACAATTTTTATCATTTTGAAGCTCAAATGGTTCCATATTTGTCCAGTAGGAGCCTTTTAATATTGGTTCCTGAGTGTTTTGACCTGACTGTACTACCCTCTGATAGCTTCCTTGCTGTCTTGTGTGCCAAGATGTACCAGCTCTACATCGAAGGTTGCCTACTTCACACCCAGAATCAGCCATTTCTCCAAGAAACCCAGCTTTCTTTTAAGAAAAATAGTAATGCAAGGCCACAGTCTTGGCATTAGAAATGTTCATTTGTACCTGGTTGGTCATGGTTTTTAGGTCTTTCTATTGGAAAGAGTTAGGAAAAATGATGGAGAGTAGATAACTTAATTATCTATTTAAAGATAAAATACTTCTTGAGCACATACCAATATTTCCAATTTAAATTCAGGTCTAAAGAGTTTATATTTGACCTACTCTATGTGAACTCTTTGACTTCTTTCCTGCATACCAAGAATCCTGGGTCTCAAAGACAATGATGACAAAACATTTATAAAATCCCATAATACTCACTGTTTTTCCACATTACAGAAATAATAGTCTCAGAATAACAATACTTAGTTACCACTACCAATTTTGATAATTAAAACTAGTTTGGAATTCGTATTTGTACCCAATTTCTCTCTCCAGTGTTTGTTTTGTCCTTTATTACATGGTCATGTCATATATCCATTTCATACTGTGCTCTCTCCTTTATTCCTCATCTAGTCTTATTTTTAACAGTGATTACACACTTAGTTCTCTCTACTAGCTCTTATGTTAATTTTTCTGTAATCATTTTGGTTTGAGAAGCTCATTCTCCAGTAGACTCTGTAGGAAAATCTCAGGGAAGAAAATTCTCTAGATTTTTCAACATCAATAGCAGTTTGTGCTTTGTATATTCGAAGGTCTGTTTGGCTAGATAGAACACCCTTGGCTCATATTTTCTTTCCTTGAGTATTGTAAATATATTACTCCATTTTTGTCTAGGACAAAACATTGTCTGAAAACAAAATCTGATTATAACCTAATTTTCTTTCCTGTATAAGCCATGCCCTATTTTGCCTAGGAAGCCAGAGAATCATTTCTTTCTTTATTCTGTAAAATTTAGAGATCTTAGTAGAATGTGTCTTTGTTTGGTTGTTTCAGTTGATAGTCTCAGGTTCATTTCCATTTCAATTTATAAGTTAGAATCTATATATATATATATATTTTTTTTGTTTCAGTATGCAGGCCTCTCACTGTTGTGGCCTCTCCTGTTGCAGAGCACAGGCTCCAGACGTGCAGGCTCAGCGGCCATGGCTCACGGGCCCAGCCACTCCACGGCATGTGGGATCTTCCCGGACCGGAGCACAAAGCCATGTCCCCTGCATCGGCAGGCAGACTCTCAACCACTGCGCCACCAGGGAAGCCCAGAATCTATATTTTTTAATGGAAGAAGACTTTTTATCTGTTACAATTTTCAGTATTTGTATTGTCTCTTGCTTTGATTTCACACTTCAGAGACTCCTATTATCAATATATCAGACCATCTTTGCCCATCCTGGATGTTTGTCACTTTCATTCTTTTCATTATCTTCATTTCTTTTCCCTTTTTTTCCTTTTCACTTTCTATTTCTCTTCAGGCAGTGTAAGGTGTGTACATTCAATCCTGTGTTAAGTTTAGTCTATATTTCTAAAATTTTTGTTTCATATTTATAATTATTTCTTGGGTTCTTTCACCTCATTTCTGATTTTTAATAATTTTGATTGATATTCTTTTATGTCTTGTATGCTTTTCTTAAAACAGTTATCTGATTTCAAAATTGTTCCTTATAGTTTCGTTGCATTTTCTGAGACTGTCTTTCTGCCATGCTTTCATTGTCTATAGGAACATTATTCTACTAATTCTTTTTATTTTTCTTTAAGTAACTTCATGTAGAATTTAACCTCCATATTTCCTGTTGCACTTTTTATATGAATTTAGTTTTCCTGAATTCTTAGACGGAGGCTTTCTTCAGACTGACTTTTTAACTTAGGAAGGGCTCTTTCTTATGTTGTTTTGTATCATCTTTTAAAAACATGGCAGCTTGCTTTTTTTTTTTTTTTTTTTTTTTTGCGGTACGCTGGCCTCTCACTGTTGTGGCCTCTCCCATTGTGGAGCACAGGCTCCGGACGCGCAGGCTCAGTGGCCATGGCTCATGGTCCCAGCTGCTCCACGGCATGGGGGATCTTCCCAGACTGGGGCACGAACCCGTGTCCCCTGCATCGGCAGGCGGACTCTCAACCACTGCACCACCAGGGAAGCCGGCAGCTTGCTTTCAGTCATTCGGTATCTCTGTCCCTCTCCTCCACGTGAGCCTGGACCTTCTCTTTCTTTCTTCTCTGCTGTCATTATCCTACTCAATTCTGATTCTTCTCATTGGTCCCTCCCCAATGTGATCTGATCTGGAAGGATGCCCTGGAAGTTCATTTCCAAGCGTTCTTAGAGTTTAGATCCTGTGTCTTCAGATCTTTCCACAGACCCTTGGCACTCAGAGTCAGAAAAACTCCTCTGAGTTTCAGCTGCTCCTCCCAAATCGGCACACCTCACTTTCTGTGTTGGCTCTTTGGGGGCTTCTTCTGTCCACAATCCCTACAGCTTTCTTACATTGCTTCTCACACAGATGTTGAGGTTATCTGGATATTCAAAAGTGGCTAGAATTCGTCTACAAACCTCTTTGAGCCTGCTGCATTTTAGGAGATAGCTCTTTGTCAACTGTGCTCATTTCTTCCTTTCATAATTTGCTTTGTTTATTCCTGTCATTTGGGGTCAGTTTTGCTAGTGTTCCCAAATCATCCATTTATTCTCATGTTTTTGTGCATAGGTTTGTTACTGAGCATTTTCTAGGCACTTACCTACAAATTTCATTTAATTCTCACAATAACCCTATGAGGTAGGTATTTTTATTATCCTAATTTTACAGATGAAGAAATGATAATAATTACTTATTTTATTAAGCACTGCACACATATTAACTATACTTCTTATAACAACCCCGAGATGTAGGTCATTTTATTTTCTTCATATTATAGATAAAGAAACTGAAACTTCAAGAGACGGCCACCTGGCCCGTTTTACAGCTGGTGGGTAGCAGCCAGATTTCTAACCTGATTAGGGCTAAATGTCTCCAGAGTATGAACTCCTAACTCTCAAGACCCCTGAGTTAAACGGACCCAGCCTTCAAAATCCTCGCACTGGGGACTTTCCTACTTGTCAACAACACAATTTTGAGAGCGCTGATTGTGGAAGACTAAGAAATATACTAACTCTCAAGGCCGCTGAGTTAAACGGACCCAGCCTTCAAAATCCTCGCACTGGGGACTTTCCTACTTGTCAACAACACAATTTTGAGATTGTGGAAGACTAAGAAATATAGGAGGCTCTCAATGATGCTGTTTCTTTACATCTGATAAAGGAGTCCCAGCTGAAATGATATGGATGTTGAATATCCATGCTGGATAATTTTTAACTGTCAGGCTCATGTTGTTTGCTAGAGAAATGTCTCAATTTCAGAATAACACACTGCTCTGAAATGTTTTCTCCTCTCAGTGTTGCAAACTTCTGATTATTCTTGTCAGGTTTCCTGATGGCTGACCATCCTGGTAAACATCTTCCAGTGTGTGTGTAACAGTTATATGGCAGCAAATGTAACTAAGAATATCATGTTATCCCCAAAATATAGAAAGAACCGTATTGTTATCATGGGCACAGCTGTCATCTTGAAGTGTTGAGAATACCTGGATGAAGGTGTCGATTCTTACTGAGAGCAACTGGCCCAGAAAATATGATGGATTTAGTTAAAACCAGGAGAAAATATCCACAACCAAACCAACTCAGAGAAGCGAGCACAGGAAAGTGATAGAAGAAGCCCTGCCAAGCAAGCTGGTAATACCGTAATCAAATCTTCCATCCGTGTTTCTCTTCATTCAGAAAGTGTCTTTGCTGGATCAAAGGGTCACTTTCACTGGAATTAAAGAGATAATAAATTAAGGTTCTACAGTTCTCAAGGATCAGCGTCTATATTTTACCACATGGTTTATTCACAGAGACATGGCCATGTACTGAGGAAAGCCCTGCAGGGGTTCAAAGGCTGGACCCAGGTCCCAACAGGTCATCATTCATGGGACCTTGGGCCATTCATCCCACGCCTCTGCACCTCATATGTAAACCAGGAGACTGGGCCAGTCTAATCGGGTGGAACTTAGTACTAAAACCCACCAACACCCCTGGCATTTTACCAGATGCTTTCCCTCCGGTGCATGCAGTGGTATTCAATAAATGTTTTTCTTTTTCTTTTGCACTCAAGAACCGTTGCTCACCTGGGCGTGTAGCTATCACTGAATTTCCCTTCTGACCCAGTGATAAAGGAAACATCACTTCTGTCCCTTTCAAAGTCAGGCAAGAGTAAACATAGGCAGAAAGTACTGAGTCTCCAAATACTAAGTTGAACTTAATTTTACTTCCTGATTGAGGTGACCTCAGGCTTGGGGTTCTCAGATGGGCAGGACAGACTCCCCACCCTCTCACGTATCTCTTGGAAATTGTGTGTTTCCATCAAGCTGGAATCTCTCCTCTCCTGAAGGTGTCATCAAATGCCATAAGGTACACGTATCTTATTTGCTGATGATCACTTAGCAACGGAACCCTGTGTTCTGCCAACTTTCTTTTCATGCTGACAACCTAGATTTCACAGAAACTGTGTTTTCTAGAAGGCTTTACAGCCTGGGAAGGGTGACGAAGTGATGTCTCATCACAAACGCAGACGGACAAGGGCACTGGCTGCTTCTGTTTCCGGTGTCTGGGGATATTTTCAAAGTTATGATCATGGCCTGCCATTCAAAAACAATTTATTTTTAATCATGGGCTATTAATCTGCTGTGGATTGATGTCAGTTACCTCATAAAGCTGATGACATAAAGTGCTGGGTTTGTGAAGAAATATCAACTTGATTTTAGCCACAAACATTAAAAACCAGCATAAAACCAATGTGCTGTCAAGGTGGTGTTAGTGCACTAGGGATGCTTACTCACCTTGTAAACAGTGAAGCCGTGTTATTTTTCAGGAGAAAATACTCGCTGTGAGAAATTAGATTTGTCCTGTGGGGTGAGGGATGAAGTAGAATATCTGAGACGTTATTTTATTTTACTTCTTCCATTTATCTTTACTCGTGCTATATGGGTATAGGAGGAAAATATTGTGAGATACCTGACAAAGCAGAAGAGAATTACCTATTTTTGAATGTAAAAAGTGCTCCTCATTTTAATGACAGGCCCTTAAGAAATGAGTTAATATATAAGATTTATTTTAAAAGGGTATCTCATCATGGCAGTAACAAAGAACAGAATAGACCCAATACTGTTGTTCCTTCTATGAAAATCCTGCTTTTCATTTGTGATTCAATCTCCCCACCTTACAGACACTATATATAGTTAACTGATTTTTCCTCACATTTTTTCCTGTGATTATTATGTGATGATAAGAAAGAAGATGATATTATTCTTTTTTCCAAACCAGTCATACCTAAATGTGGGTCCCAATTAATCATCGGGGAGTTGGTATAAAATTATCCACCAACTTCGAGAATTCCTCCCATCAGCCATTACAATAAATGAACAGAGGCTCCTGCTGGTAAGTTTCCAGACCCATTTAAACATTTTCACACTTCTCTTTTAGGTATACAGGACTAAATGATTAAATGGCTTGTTTTACACCCAGACCTTCTGGGGATGAAATTCATTCACTGGTGGCAGTTGGGCAGCAAGTGGACAGCCAAGCTGTTATCCGTTTCTCCCAGCCTGTGGGCTAAAACAGGCATGTCTCTGGTGTTTTCCTTCCTACACGTTGTTTGTTTCTGATAATCATTCTTTCTGACCTGCTGGGTGCCAACCTACAGAGATGGGGAAGTGGTAAAGAGCTTCTGCTCCCCTCGCCACATGGGGGACAAGGTCCCACTCCAACTAGCAAATGCAAAGACACGGGGTAAAGTCAGAGCGGCCAGGGCTCCACGAAGATGACACAGCGTAGCATCAGCGCCACAATTCCCCCATTGCGAAGGATGCCGTAGCTCGGGACGGTCTATGAGATCTGAGACGGAGCATCACCTGGGTGTTGCCGGGATGGACTTCTTGGAGGCGTGTGTTCGCGTCTGCAGGCTTCCTCTGGTGCCATCTGAACTCTCTGAACGGCGGCATCAGATCCAACATAGGAACACCAGGTGCCCCACCCATGTGCACCCACTGTGTGAGTACAATAGTCACAGCCCCCCGAAAAATACAAGGCAAAGCGTGTTATCCACATCTTATAAGGCACGCGCTGTGAACAGTGACACGAGGTGCTTGGGCAGAATCAGTTTCAGTTACGTCTGCAGGGTTGCAGAGAAAGCCCTCGAGCCCCGTTCCTCTTTTTGTATTTTTTTAAATAAATCTTTATTGGAGTATAATTGCTTCACAATGCTGTGTTAGTTTCTGTTGTACAGCAAAGTGAATCAGCCATATGCATCCATATGTCCCCATATCCCCTCCCTCTTGAGCCTCCCTCCCACCTTCCCTATTTATTTCCTACAGTAACACTGAGGAAAAGAGCTTGACAGGAAGCAGGAGGATGCTGGAAACAAGAAAGACCCAAGCGTGATCCACCCAAGGGTATTTATTAAAGAACCTGTGGGTCCTGCATTCCATGAACTGTTAGCAAGTGAGTCTGAAAGGGAGATGGGGTCGCCAGCCCCAGGGCCTGCTTGGTTTATTCAGTACCCCAAATCTAAGGAAAATATGTCTGGATAATTTCCATACATTTTTGTCTTGAGTAAATGCAGATAAGAAGTGAAAAAAGAGAGGGAGAAGAGAAAAGTTTATCTCATTTGTTCTGTTCTCTCTCTCTCTCTCTCTCTCTCTCTCTCATACACACACACAGATACACACATACAAACCGTTAACAGACTTCAAGTCAGTAAGCAAACTGAAATGTTCAAATACTTACTCTATGGAAATATCTTTAGTTTTTTCGAGCTGGAGGGTAGTAGCATGGTGGTATGAAGCTATAGGAGAGAAGGGTAGACCTTCTCGGGCCCCAGACCTCAGGGCACCCACCTAACCTCAGTGTCTTTTAAGGCTCTTTTAACTTTTAGATTATTTTTCCATTTTTTGTTGTCAATTTTGGGGTTTGGGGTGTTTTTTTTGCAGTTTATTTGTTGGAGAATGTTGTTGGTTTTGCCAGTTGCACTCTTATGGTATCGTTTACCATGTTTTTCTGTCACCCATATTTGCTAGAAACTGATGTTACCTGTGATTTTTAACTGCTCCCTTGTTTCATTATGGGTGATAAATTGATGATGTACTGTCTTACTTTTTGCATTCATAAGCCAGAAAACACTCATAAAATGAAACTTCCTCTCATCCACTCTCTTATTACACTGTGTTTATTTAGGAAAGACAGGATAAAGGCTTGAGTCTTTCCCTTTATTTACCAGTTTCCCAAATTGTTTGTTGCTTCTCCAGCATCTTTTAAACAAGCAAGAAGGCCAATGAGTTCCTTTTTTAAAATATTTCTACCATTATGAACCAGTGGATTTAAACATATTTAATGTTGTTCCATGCAGTTGTTATTATTATCGATATTCATATTGTTCATTGGCCAGGGAAACCTCCTCAAATGGACTCCAGCGTCTTTCTAACTTTACCCCAGTCATCTTTGACAGCTGCCATGCTTGAGCAAGCCCAACCTGGCCCATTAAGTGACTCTACGTGGGGTAGCCCCGAGATTTATATCAAGAGAATCCCAGCTGCTCCAAGAGACTCCATTTCCTGCCCCAGTTCCAGACGGCATCTGACTGGAACCCCACGAGAGACCCTGAGCCTAGATTATCCAGCTGAGCCCTTCAGCTGGTCCACAGACTTTCTGAACCACAGAAACGGAGAGAGATATGAAATGATTGTTGTTATGTTTATGTCAGTTAGTTTTCTGGCAATTTCTTGTACACTGATAAATAACCAAAACAAAATATGTTAAATATATACGCTTGTATATATATATGTATACCTATATACATACATATATATGCAAAAAGGAACAAATAAGCCAATATCTATTTTAAAAGGCTATCTATAAATTGAGAGAGAAAAGGAAATAGAGTCAAGAGGATTGGAGCTAAACTTCTTTGTCTGTACTATATTTTGTAGACTTCACTTTGGAACTATGTAAATGTATGTAATAATACATAATTTTACAAAGCAGTACCTAAAAATTAAAACAAAGTGGAGTATAAGAACCTAACTGTGTATGGAGATGGGAGAATAATCACAGAGAGAAGAGTTATTTCAAGTGACGTTTAAAACACGGTGATTTCACTGTGCCTTCTCAGTGGCATATAATGAGAGGCCAAAGGGAACTAAAAACAAAAACAAAATGAAACAAAAAACCTTAAGCTGTTTTCAGAATCATATTATTAGTAATAATACCGCTATTATTTTGCTAAAAGAATTATTATACACTGGACAAGAATAAACACGTACATTACTCTCTTTTGAAATCAAAATTGATAACGTAAAAGAAAAGAGGAACAAATGTAAAATCAAAGAAGTCTGTCTCATGGCCTGAGACCCTAGAAACTCACCTGCCTGGTAAAATGAACCACTCCTGTCTCCTGAGATGCCATGATGGGGATAACGTAAACACTCCCTTCATGCCCCAAGGATGGGAGGCAGAGGAGTGGGGCATCCAGAATATGCTTTGACCCTGGCTGGGAGCATGTTGATGTGACAAGAGTTCTGATCTCTTTCTGCTTCTCTGGTATTCGATAATGACAGCAGCTGGAGTGGATGGAGTGGGGGGAGGGCAGGGGGAAGAACACAGGGAACATGGGAAAGGGAAAAGCAAAGAGGAGGAAGAAAGGAAGAAAAGAAGGAGGGAAGGAAGGAGGGAGAGAAAGGAAGGGAAGGAAAATAATGCATAAGAAAGAAATAAAATAATAATTAAATTGCCTACTTTTTAATTCAGTGTCAGTTTCAGCCTCTTTAATGGCACCAAGGGATGCACACCAGTTCATTCTACAGGCTGTTCATATCTCAGAGCTTCAAACAATAAGAAACGTAGCACCTTAAAGAGCTTGAACCACTTTTATCCTCATCCCTGGTATGTGAGCTAAAGCTTAGCCTACACTTCCTCATTCCCGCAGTAAAACACCTGTGAAGTTATGACGATGTCTCAGAAACTGACCACAGAAGTTAAGGACACTTCCAGCTGTGCCCTCCATGGTGGCTCTTCAGCTTGGCTGTGGCGATTGGATTATGTGCCTAGATAATCTCTTCTAATCTCAGTTCCCATTTTTAATAAAGCTCTGCATAGTCTACTACCTTTGAAGGGAGAATGAAACTGACAAGGTTAGAGTAATGGTTTGTTTGTGTTTACAATGCCTTGCTCCATGGAGCTGAATTTCATACAAGCTTCGTGCAATGGGTCCCCTGTGCCGCTGCAGCCAGGATCCCGGGGCTCGGTTTCCTGAGCAATGACTGATTCTCAGTGTGGGTTCTCATAAGTAATTCAGTGGCTGAGTACATTGGTTTCCAATGTGCAGAGTGGAGAAACGAATGCTTTCCACCATCTACCTACACAGGACTTCAGGGGCAGAACCCATGCTTGCTAAACAGCAGCATTACATCCACGTTTTGATATTTCTTGGCTCATGTTCCAAACAATTTATCAGGCACATCTACGTGTTCAGCGCTGTTAAAATATAAGTCCAGCATTAAAGAATTGCAACCACAAACAGGCAAAGATCTGAGATAAATATTCTGATGGAGGAGAGACTTTCCTTGGCAATGTCCAGCATTTTCAACAGGATGTGTTTTGTTATTCTTGTGTTTGAGGACGCTGAACCATCCACTGGTGATTGTTTTCTGAGTTTCTGAACTGATTACCGTGGAACTGGTTGAAATCTGCCTCTACACAGGGAAAGGAAAGGGCTCAGGACAGTTACTGAAGGATCTGAAGGAGGTACAGCACGTCCAGAGGTGGCAGAAATATGACCTCACTCACATTCCTGAATTCCTGCCCGACCTCTACATTCTGCGAAACTAACCTGAGGCGAGTTCGTGCCAGGGTATCACTTGAGAAGTTTATTAGTCTCTTATTTCAGAGGTCACTGAGTAAGCCTGTACTTCTATTATAATACCTTCTTCCTTAATGAAAGAGTAGCTTAAGCAATCTTGATCAAAACCAAGCCTCTCCATATTCTATTTTTGAAACGATGCATGGATTTATTCCAACCCATTTCCTGGACTGGGGCTCTGACGATTTTTGTTACCTTTGAGTAAATATGTTTTCTTTCCATCACTACACAAACACCCGTTGATATTTACAATATTCTGAAACACCCTTTCTGAACTGTGAACTTTGGCTTTCTTTAACCTTCCATTCTTCTCATGAAATCGATGTTAATTTCTCTTCCAAATAGATACCTGTAACATATCTCCTGACATCTTGTAAGATTTGGAAAGAGAAAGTAGTGTAATAATTAGCATTGCAAAAATTCCCATTCTCTTCCTATTAAGCCAGTGTTCTTGGAAAGGCCCTTAAATTATCATTTATATGTTGCATTTTACATACACATTCTTGGAACTTTACTTCGATTTTTCTGCATAATTTTAATGCCTTAAAGTGCTTGCATTTGCATGTAGCTACTCTTCTCAAGATCAATAGAACCAGCAAAAATAAGCAAATCATGCACGATTTAACTATAGAACTTGGAACATATATGGCCATTTTTTTCCTTTTCATTTTTCTCTGCTACGGTTTGGCCTGAAACTTCAAAGATTTGAGGAAAGGAAAAAAATCTAAATTCCAAAATCGTTTGTGTCTTAGTTTTGATCTCTTCTTTCTTTGTTCCTTTAGAACACAGACTCAGTTCTGGCTCCCTTCATTTCTCGAAGTGCTCAGGATTACTCCCAAAAGGCCGTCCTTGTAGGGATACCTAGGAGATAGAATGATAGGCTCGGGCGGGGAACTCTGCTTAAAAAAGGGACAAGGACCCCCTGCTTTCCAAAGGACATGACTGGGTGAGGCAGTGGCTTTCTGGTTCCGAGAGAGGGGGACGCCCTTGTTAACTGGTCGACTGAACCACAGCAAGATCTCTCTCCTTTTTTCAATTCTTAGTAAAAATTACTCTAAAATTCACTCTACTTGAATAAGCAAACATTCTCTTCTCAGTTGGATACCAAAAAGAGCTATGCGTGAAAGGAGTAGAAAAATGATTGGCTCCCCCTGCGTCTGGAGAAATCATTCCCTTCCATGGAAAGGTAAATGCACAAGCACAGGAAGCAAAAACAACATGAATCAACAACACTAATTTGGAATTAGAAAGGCAGGATGGGCCAAAGGCATGCTCCAGTTTCTCATAACCCACATAGCCCATTAATATCAACGGCACACAGGTCACAAGGTCTAGCACGGGTTCTTCCGTTCTTTAGTGACTTGATCCCAGAGCAGCATTTAACCCCGTTATCACAACTTCCTTCCTGAAGCGCTCTCCCGTCTTTGATCCCCATGACTCAGTATTCTTTGGTCTTCCTTCTATTTCTTTGTTGCTCCAACTTCTAAGAGTTGAAGTTCCTTAATCCTAAATCTTTTCTCTGCTCTCTTTCGTCTTTCCCTACTGATCATCATCAACAATTGATGTGCTTCAAACTTCCATCTATTCACAGATGACTTTTAAATTCCTATTTCTGACATAGCTCACCTCTGAGCCCCAGACTTGGGTTTCCCACCACTATCTCCGCCTGGCTGTCTCAGAAGCACAACAAACTGAGTAAAGTTTTACCTTCCCTTTGCCTCTCCCCTAACTTGGTCCTTCTCTACTGTTTCCTATTAGTGAATGGTCCCTCCCTCTTTCCACTTGATTCCTTTGTTTTCCTTACATCCCATATCTAATCATTAAGCTCTGTCTTTTTCCTCATCAGCATCCCTCCTTACATCTCCTGCCCCACCTCCATCCTCATCCAAGCTACAGTCACTCTCATCTGGATGCGTGTGATGGTCTTAATTTGTTCTCCACCTTCCTTGGTCTGCTCTATTCTTCACACCACAGTCAGAAAGCGTTTTAACAAAAGACTAATTGGGTTGTGTCCTTCCCCCTTTAAAGCCTTTGAATGTCTAAGTGCAAGCATAGTCCTCCACTGTGGGATGCTGAGCCTGTAGACCAAAGGTTGCCCTTCCCCCCCGCCCCACTCCCTGCACCAGACCCCAGCTCCACAGGACCCCCTGCCCCCTCCTGAGTAGGGAGGGACATGTGGACATCCTTCCCTCTGCCTGGTCCATCTTCTCTTCCTTTCCTTGACTGGCTCACTTTTCATACGTCTTTAAACCTCAGGTTGAACCTTATTTCTTCAGTGTGGGCTTCCCTAACCACCAAGCAAAGCCAGGATCCCCATTATATACTTTTCTAGAACCCCAAGGACCTGCAAGATCATCCTTCTTGTCACGGTTTGCACATCTGTACTTATTCGTGTGGTTTTTGGATTGATGCCTGTCTTTCTGAGGAGGCTAGAAGCTCCAGGAGGACAAGGACCAAGGCTGTTTGCTCCTGACTAGGACCAAGGCACAACAACCCTATGCCAACTGGTTCTCAGCAAAGATGCACGTGATGAAGGACAGAGTCAGGAACCCAAGGCAGGGAGGAAATCTCATCATCCCCAGGATCTGTTGATCCTTCCCTGCCCACCTGCCTTCTGCATGTCCCCCCACACTTGCCTGTAGAAATGCTGCATAAAAAAAGGTGATGAGAAAGGCAACGGCCAGGAAGCTGGAAGCTGGAAGGCACAGCTATGAAAGCTGATTCCCCCCAAAAATGATTTGGGATGTGAATTGGATTCACCAGTATCATTACTGTAATGTCTGGGAATTTCACATCTGTTCCTGAATGAGATTTATCTTTAATTTTTTCATTCTTCGCTTGTTTCATTTTGGTATCAAGAATGATTGGGGGAGTCTTCATTTTTTACTTTCAAGAAGAGTTTGTAAATGTTTGAAATGGAGGCTTCCTCGAAAACTTGGAAGAATTTGCCTGTAAAATTGCAGAAGCCTGATATTTTGTTTGTGGGAAGATTTTTAAATATTCATTCAATTTGTTTAATGCTTATAAGACTGTTCAGGCTTTCTAATTCAAATACAGATCATCTCAGAATTTTAAAAGCCAATTTTGGTATATTTCTAGGAATCTGTCCATTTTGTTTAAATTTTTATAATTTTTAAAATCTTCCCGTACGTTCCTTTTGCAGCCCTATTATTGAATATTTTTGCACCCCACCTCCAGCTTTTCTAGATCAGTGTCACCAGAGGATTATTTTGCTGTCTTTCCCAAGAACTGGTTTTTGACGTGGCCAACCCTCCCAGTGTTGCTTTTGCTATTTTATTCCTCTCTATTCTTACCTTTACCATTATTACTTCTTTCTACATTCCAGGCTTGCATTGTTTTGGTTTTCATAACTTCTTAAATGAGAAGTTTAACATTAATATCTCATTAACTTCTTTCCTAGTATATTTCTCTAGATCTCCTTGTAAGCCTCATCTGAACTGTCCCACATATTTTGACAGGTGGTGTTTTCATTACTGTTTAGTTGTGTTCTTTTTATTTGTGTTGATTTTTCTTGAATTGATATTTGACATAATTTAGAAGTTTTTTAAAAATCTCAATATATGCAGTTTTCAAAAGTTATCATCAGCCCCTCTTTGATTTATAACTTGATTGCATTATAATCAGAGAGTGTGGCCTGCTTTTTATTTTAATTCTTTGAGATTCATTTAGACTTATTTTGTGGTCCAGTGCATGGTATTTGTGTCAATGTTCCTTGTAGCAATGAAAATAATGGTACTCTTACACTGTTGAGTGGAGTTTTTATTATATGCCCATTAAATTAAATCCAGCTTGTTAATTGTATTGTTTAAATCTTTCTATCTGTACTAAATATTTTCTGCCTGACCTGTCAATCTCTAACCAAGTTATGCAGCTATATCCAAATATCTTAATGAATTTGCCCATATTGCCATGTAATTCTGTCCATTTTTTTGTTTTTATATTTTGTGGCTATTTTATCACACCCATAAATATTTAGAATTTTTATACCCTCCTAGGCAATTTAAACTTAAATCAAGATATAATGACGGGCTTCCCTGGTGGCGCAGTGGTTGAGAGTCCGCCTGCCGATGCAGGGGACACGGGTTCGTGCCCCTATCCCGGAAGATCCCACATGCCGCGCAGCGGCTGGGCCCGCGAGCCATGGCCGTGGAGCCTGTGTGTCCGGAGCCTGTGCTCCGCAACGGGAGAGGCCACAGCAGTGAGAGGCCCGCGTACAGCAAAAAAAAAAAAAAAAAAAAAAAAAAAAAAAAGATATAATGACCTCCTTCGTCTGTAATAACAGTTTTTGCCTTTTAGCCTTTTTTCTGATAGTAGTATTACTGTTAGATTTCTTTTGGTCGTTATTTGCCCTGCATATATTATTCAATTAATTACCTGAGCGTTTGTATGTTCTTATGCTTTACGCATATCTCTTACAAAGAACACATAATTTGATTTTTAAAATTCCCTCTGGAAATCTCATTTACCTAGCAAATTTATTTGTTCCGATTACTAATATATTTGGATTTATTTCCATCATCTCATTTTGTACTTTCTCTTTGTCACTCTGCTTTCTGTTTTATTTCTTTTTTCATTTATTTTATAGACTTATATATATATATATATATGTATATGTATGTACACATATTCACTTAAAATATAAGTCTAAAGTTAATTCAATGTATCTACTCTTCTCATGAACAAGGCAGAGAATTTAGGAAACTCTTACTATCCCCATCTGGCTTACCTGCTATTGTTGGCCATCTGATCTCAAAGTACTGATTTTACCCCAATAAGTTAGACATTTCAGTTATCATCCCACAAGCCAATGATGGTTGGACTTTCCCACGTGCCCCGAGGGCCCTTCCTCCTCACACTGTCCTCTGAGATGTTTCTCATTCTCTCTGAAGTCGATCCTACCATAGTCCCTTTAGGAAGGATCTGGGGTTATAAGTTCTTCAGTTTTTGTTTTTCTAAAAAGTATTATTATTTCGCTCTTGATCTTGAGACATCATTTCATCACATACAGGAACCTAGACTGATGTTTGTTTTTCTCACTCCTTTAAAGATGCTATTTAACTTTTTATTTCCTGGTGTGTACCTTTGGTTTCGTTTTTTTAATCAGTTCTGAAAAATTCTCAGTTATCAACTCTTCTTTTTTTCCCTCCTTCGGATTCTTGTTTCTTGGTCATTTTATATGTGTGTCTAACCCTTATAGTATGTGAAGTCTTTGTGAATTGAGATGAGTCACTTATGGCTTCTGCTTATTCTTCCTTGTGTGTCCTTAAGGTATGGTGATTTGATTTTGTTGTGAGTTAATATTTTGGCCAAATGTAGTATATGGAAATCCCTGGGGTCCAGGATTGAGGATTATTTTCTCCAGAGAGGACTTGCCTTAAAATATACTGCATGCCACTGGCAATGTCCCTGTGGTGCCTTAGCCTGGGGCTTCCTTGAGCACAAGTGATGCCCAGTAGAGCTGAACTCCAGATCCACATGAGGCCAAGCTCAGGATCTCATGTTCTCAGAGGATATGATTTTTCCCTTCGGAAATGGACAGAGTTAGAGATATTCTTAGTTCTATTGCAGGCAGTCAGGTTTTTTTCACCCACCATTCCTCTGAAGCTATAGTTCCTTCAATTGTCCTAGTTTTGTGTAGAAGGCTTGATTTCAACTACAGGACTTTGCAAGCATACCCAAGTTCCCATCCAGAAATGGCCACATCCATCCCCAAAGCGAGATTGCCAGGGTTGTCATTTGTCCCCAGACTTTGGCATATTAGCTTTCACACTTGCCTTCAGCCAGTTCTGGTTTCATTTTATTCATATTTTTTCTAACCCTTAGAGAGTTCTGGGGTGGGATGTGTGTGTGTGTGTGTGTGCATGTGTGTGTGTGTGTGATTTATTCAGCATGAGGACATTTTAGAAAACCTGATCCACTCCCCCTTCTCTCAGCTGATTCCTTGCAAACCTCTGCTCTTCTGGAAAGGAGGGGTTTTGGCAGAGTCCCTTTAGCCCCTAGTTCCTGTAGAATGGCTGAAACCCAGTTGATTCTGGACATGATAGGATGTATGTGTTTAAATCAGAGACTAGGGGACTTCCCTGGCAGTCCATTGGTTAAGACTCCATGCTTCCATTGCAGGGGGTGTGGTTTCCATCCCTGGTTGAGGAACTAAGATCCCACGTGCTGCATGGTGTGGCCAAAAAATAAATTAAAATAATAATAATAATAAATAATAATACATAACAAAATAAAACAGACATTGGGTTAAGAGAATTGTGAAATTTTCTTTTTGTTTTAGTTCTCTCTCTCTTTTTCCCACCAGTAAAGAGAGGTGAGGGTGTCACAGCACACTGTAATTACTGGTCTATCCATGGAGCCTCCTGTTTTATTCTGTTTCATCATTTTCCTCTTCATTGCTCATCACGGGCACAATCCTTTCTATACCAGGCACCAACTTAAATGTGTCTATTCAATGTCCTTGGATACAAATGTATCCTTGAAAGACATACAGTATAAATGTGATCTTAAACTACACAAAGAATGTTGTGCTACAAACCCTGTTTTGTTTTTCCACTCAATGCTCTGTTTCAAGATTTCTCCATGTTGCTAAATTTTGCTTGATTATCCTTTTCTTCGAAGGGGTCTACAGATGCTTTATTTCCTGCTAAATGATTGCTAGGAATAAGAAGAAGAAAGATGACATGAGGAATTCTAGAATGAAGGCGCTAGAAGATGATGAGGGATGAAATCGTGCAGAGCTGGAACCATGGAAAAACTTTTCCCCCTTAAATGTTGTAATTTTCTCCCTGAGCAAATCTCAGCTCCTTTCTTCCCTCTTCTCTACCAATTACATGTTGCCTTCTTGACATTGAGCAAAGCTCACCCTCTTAAAGGTTAGAAGTCAGAAATGTGTCTCACTGTCTGCAGGGCTGGTCCCTTCTGGAGTCTCCAGGGGAGAGGCCATTTCCTTGCCTTTTCCAGCTTCTAGAGGCTGCTGTGTTCCTTGGCTCCCGGCACCTTCCTCCTTCTTCAAGGCCTGCGATGGTCAGCTTTTCACATTGCATAACTGAGACGCCGAATCTCCTCTCTCTTTCCCTGTAAGGACCCTTGTGGTCACCTTGAGCCCAAGCAGATAACTAGCATCATCTCCCCACCTTAGGATCCTGAACTATGCACATTGGCAGACACCCTTTTGCCGTGTACGGTGATGTAGTCACAGGGTCTGGGGAATTGGGATTGGACTGTTTTGGGAGGAGGAGAGGGCATGATTCTGCTGGCTACCAGTGAGTGCAGAGGCCAGAAGCTGCAACAACTAGGTCCCCTCGGGAACAGTGGTGGCTTCTCCTTGGCCAAGGGCTGCAGAACCCGAGGTGCCGGTGCGGGGGTAGGAGTGGGGCACGTGTCTTTTCAAAGTCCTAAAGAAATGATACAACAACAACAACAAACAAAGGCTTCCATGGAGAGCCATCGGAAGCACAAGTGAGGGGTGGGTGTTCAGGGAAGAGCATCAATAGCCGGGAACGGGCACCATGAGTCACCAGCACCCACACCAGAGCATGAATAAGCACCCAACACAGCACGAGAAAAGGTTACCAATGAATATTCAGGGACTTATTATCCTCCAGAAAAAACTGAACAAGCCGTGCTGAAAAAAAATCATTGTTTCCTATTGCCAAGTGCTTCACGCCCCAGTGGAGCTCAAAAGTCCTTTGCTTTCTCCTCTTTTGTTGGGTTTCAGCCTGAGTCTCGGCTTGCGGGAAACTTGTTGGGCAGACAGGGGCACCCAGCCTTGTCCCCCAGAGGCCTGGTACCCCTCAGCCTGAGGTGCATCTCAAAGAGCCCTAGTCTGGGTTGGGCTGGACCCCTGAGAAGGCTGAAGCCAAAGAGGATGTGAGGGGTGGTCCATGCTGGCCCAGGGAACACCTTCAGGAAGGAATCAGCGCAACCTTCAAAGGCTTGTGTGCCATCCCGGGAAGCAGAGCCCTGCAGCAGGATGCGTGCCAACTGGCCGCTCACTGGTACCTTTCAGGCTCCTTCTCTACGATGGGTTGGAGTCCTCTGAGTCTCTATTTCTTGTCAAAACTGTCTCAGGTGCCCTCGCTCACAGGTGCCTCCTTAGTACTGCAGCCTGTCCTCCCTCCTCATTTGGTCTGCAAGGAGCCAGGGAAGAAATTCTATTTTTTTAATTAAAATTGCCTTTCTTTGGGGGAAGCATATGGCTGCTGAGAGTGATGGATTAAACAGAATGCAAAAGGGGTAACGATCGGATAACAGAAGTTAGTAGTCCCTTCAGGAACCCAGCTAGGATGTTAGCTTAACGTGAGAAAATCAAATCATGGGATAAAACATCCAAAAACAAAACAGGAGGAAAAATAAATAAATTTTGAACTAGATTCTGGAGAAACATGCTTAGTGATATAAGTAAAGAGAAAACAATAGCGTGTATCTACTCTGCATTGTGCATTATTCTGAGAACTCTTCACGTATTATGTCATTTGATGCTAATAAACTGTAAAGAGGGTTGATTATTTCCATTTACCTGAGAGGAAATGGAAGCACAGAGATGTTAAATCACTTTTTCCAAGGGCATTCTTGTTAATAAGTGACCGTTTTCAGGACATACATTAACACTTAAACGCCCCCTGTCTTCGCATGACTTCCAAAACAAATGACATTTAGAAAAGGAAATTTTCTGAAAATTTCAAAGCTGTGATCAAGTCTTTTCTTCCTTCCTCACCAACAGGAATATTTTGAAGGAAACTGAAATATTTGCACTATCGATTTCTTGGAATTCTTTACAGATTAAGTCTCTGAAAGGCTTTTCCAACATTATAAGAAAATTAAGAGTCACTTTTGCATTCGCTGTTCAATGCAGTTTCTCTCTGACTTGGAGGAAATTTTTATCAGACCCAGGTCAGATTTTCCTTGTACACACTGGGAGGTGTATTAGTGTCCTAGGGCGATTGCAACAAAGTGCCACCAACTGGGTGGCTTAAAGCAACGGAAATGTATTGTCTAACAGTTCTGGAGGCCAGAAGTCCCAAATCAAGGTGTCTGCAGGGCCGCGCTCCCTCTGGACTCTGGGAGGAATCCTTCCTGGCCTCTTCCAGCTGCTGGTGGTGGCCATTGAGCCTCAGTGTCCCTTGGCTCCCAGCTCTGAGCCAGGCATCTCTCCACACTCTCCCTCTGTCATCATGGGAGCCTTCTCCCCGTGGGTCTGTCTTCACATGGCCTTCTCTCCTCCTAGAAGGGCACAGCCATAATGGAATATGGCCCATCCTGTTGACCCCATCCGAACCTGCTTACATCTGCAAAGATCCTATTTCCAAATAAGCTCCCATTCACAGGTACTGGGGGTTAGAATTTCAGCCTATCTGTTTGGGTAACGAAACTCAACCCATAAAGGGAGGCTAGAAAGCCTTCAAAGTACAGCAATGCATGAACTGCACTGACTCATTGATGTTACACCTATGCACACGCCTATTACATACAGGTTTAGGCTTTTTGGGGAATTCAGCTAGGAATAAAGTCTGTATCTCCCTCATGGTGATTTCAGGCTAGCGGGAGAGGCAAACACATAATCACACTTGTTTGTATATAACGGTGTTGTTACAACTGGTTGAGTGCTTATTACCATCCAATCCAGGGGGACACAGGTCGAGAAAAGCCTCCCCAAGTTGGAGACGGTTTAGCTGTCTTGAAAGGTGACTAGAGTTCACAGCCTCTGGGCATGTAGGAGACGGTGAAGTCAGCCAGGTGGGAGGGAATAGAGTTTTCCAAGTCCCTGAGGCAGCAAGGACCATGCAAAACCAGTGAGTAGGACTGCACGGGCAGCTAAGAGGACCATGGGGTTGGAAGAGACCAAGGGGGTGAGCTGTGCCCACCCTGATGGTGTCTTGTAGACCCGCAGTCCTCACGCTGGGCTGTTCCTCAGGGTCACGTGGGCCCTCAGCAGAGCACACAGGCCCAGGGGCCCCTTAGTTTCAAACTGGCCCTCGAGCTGATGCTGTGAAATCTTTCTCGTTCACCTCATTACTTTTAAGATCATTGGAAGGCCAAGGAAGAGCTTTACGACGGGACATGAAGAGACAAGTTTCTGGGCTCCTTCAAAGCTGCCTGTCTTGGGTGGAAGTGTTGATACACACCTCTGTTCTTGGCTCCGAGACCTTTATCTGTGTCCTTCCAGGGCCCTCTGTAAATGCACACCCACCTGAACCCTTAAAGGATACAAAGCTAACACTTGATAGCATCACCGTGATTCCCTGCTTTACTTACGAAAGGACCAGCGTGGACACCTTGCCCTACATCTCTAACTGTGGGATAGTAGGGGACGAAAGCCAGACCATGCACGTGGTGCCAGATTCTGGCTGTGAAGCCAAGTGTTGGGATCTTCTGCCTGCTTTTCCACCTCCCAGAAGAGCGCATACCAGGTGTATGTCCCAGTGGAATGAACTTGATCAATTGCCTTGATCAGTTGCTCAGCCTGGTTACTTACTATCTGTTCGGAAGACCATCTCTTCACCTAGATAAATCCAGCATGAAGCCTTGACCATCCTGATCTCTGCTCCCTGTCAACAAGCTAGGAGTCATGCTTTAGGGGCTGTGTGTACAAGTGTGTTGGAATAGAAGACAGTGAGCTGGAAAGTGGGTGACAAATCGACCCCGCCCACTTCGTGCCTGCTCCTTCGCCTTTTACCCTGAGTCACCGTCATGCTCCCAGCATGAATCATAGCAGCTTGATTAAGCATCCGTCTTTCACATACAAACTCCATCCTGCATCCACATGGTTTCAAAGCTACCAGTTAGTTGAATATACCTACAGTAATCAAAGAGTCCATCAGGAGAAGTCATGGTGCCCCTCAAACCAGCTTGCCTGGTTCCCCACTTGAGTCCCCAAAACATTTCTAAATTTTGTGGCTGCAATGAGCATAGAAGAAGACTTTTGACTCCATTGTACTCTTTAAAAGCATCTTCACTCATCTCTGTCTTAAATTGTCTTCTCGATCTGCAGATTGATAGGCATGGGACAGAAACACTCCAAGCTGTAGACCACAGACAGAGTCCAGCTGAGCAGCAACACGACCAAAATCCAAAGCATCGCATCTGATTTTCAAGCAGAGTTGAAGTTGGTTGCTTCACCTGGCAGGCTAGAGGAAAGAAGCCAACATTCCTGATATTTGGAAAGTCTATGACATTTTAGCTCCATGTTGTATTTGCATTTTTCAAATCTATGATTTTTTTTCTTTTCACGTGTACGTTGAAATGCCTGAACTGAATAATCTTTATGCCGCTTCTTTTCTTTCTTCCTCGCTTCCTGCCATCCTGCCTTCCTCTTTGCATGCGCCCATGTATGTGTTTTGCATTTACCTATTTTTAGACTTAGTGGCCCATGATTGGAGTTTACTTTTTTGTGTACGTAATCTGAGTTTATCTTTTAATAAGGTATTTCAAACACTTCCCTTAGTTTTTATAAAAGGAGTAATACCAACCTATCAATTACCTTATTTACTGTTTCTTTTCTTATACTCTTCTTCTTTTCCCTTCCTGAATTTCTCTGTGCTGTTCATCACTATTCCCACCCCTGCATCTTCCCGGCGTAGGGCGTAGTAGGATTCTTTCCCCTCCACAAAGGTAGCACACTCCCCCTAGCCTTCTGTCGGCCATGCAGCACTGCCTTCACTTGGAGAACACTTACTCATCCTTGAGTCTCGTTTTAAAATGATTTTGCCCTGTGAGAGCATCTTTAGCCCTCTGCTTCCTGGCATACTGTCTTTCCTGGTCTTGTATGATTACACGGTCTGTCAAGCTTCTTTGCAAGAGGAAGAACTCCTTAAAGTTAGGGCTGATTCCATAACCAAGCACTTAGCATGATTCCCAGGACAAAGTGGACTCAATAAATATTGGTGGAAGTGTTGAATGAATAGTTAATTAGTCAGGAAGCCCAACTAGCCCACAGATTATGGAAGATCCTAGGAAATTGGGAGCCTCTGCTGTGGGAGCCTCATCTTTGTTCATCTTCAGCTTTCTTTTGTGCCTGAAATCAGCTGGTGGTCAGTCTCCATGCCCATCTCAAGTTGGCCCCTGGGGAATGCAATGCCACTATTTCAGTAGATCATCTTTGCAGCTGTGGGTCAGGCTGGCAGCTCTGTCAGTGTCTCCAAACTCTTTGTGTTCTGGCTCTGAGTTCAGCTGTCAGGGTTCACCCCTGCCCACCAAGTTCTCATCCACCTGGTGAAGAAGAATGGGCAATGACCCTTGACCCACTCCCGTGAGATGCTGGGAAATCTATAGCTTTAGTTTCCTACTCGAATGAAGCCACATCGTCAGAGGGCTCTCCCCCTGGACCACATTGCTTTGGCTCTTCTCAGAACTGCATGGATGGACATTTTAAGACCCACCTTCCTAAAATGTATTATTAAAGCTCTTTAAGGTGTAAATCCCCATAATTTCACACCTACTATTTTTGAGGACCCATAAGAGAAATTCCACTTGTGTATAAATAAGAGAAGAAGATGTGTTCTACCAGCCTGGATGTTTACTTGTTGCTGTTTATTCTTATCCTACTACAAGCCACATATTCACAATTGACTTGGCCGCTAAAAATCGTGGAGAAAAATAGGCCTCCTCCCTCCCATCTATGTGGCTTTGTTATTTCCCACCAGTTCCCTACTTCTGAACTGTACTTTCCTATATAAAACATAGCAAATAAACTTCTCATAGGCAAATAAACTTTATAAAACGTAGCAAATAAACTTCTCACAGGTCACTGATGCTCCTAAAGAAATTTCATAACTCTTTTAACAAACACAATAATGCCCTGAGGTTGTTATTCTCACCTTCACTTTTTCACATGAGAAAACTGAAACTCAGGTGGGAAGACCGTGGGTCTGAGATGTTGCTTAATTTGTCTGAGGTCACACGGCTGGAAAGGGGCAATCTAGTATCTTGATTGAAAGTGTTGTCTCCAGATTTGGGTAGAACCAGGCTCAAATCATAGCTTCTGTGTTTTCTCTTTTCCTTCATTCCACTGTAATAAATATGGATAATTTGTGAATCTGCTTTAGGGATGATGTGAAGTTAGATGACATAACAAATGTAAAAAGCTAAAGTTCAGTGTCTAAAACAGCGTAAGCTCTCAATAGACTTCTGTGTTGTGTTCTAATTTTTATTTTAAATTGGGCTGTAGTTGATTTACAATGTTGTGTTAGTTTCAGGTGTACCACAAAGTGATTCAGCGATACTTATATACATCGATTCTTTTTCAAATTCTTTTCCCATTCAGCTTATTACAGAATATTGAGCAGAGTTCCCTGTGCTATAAAGTAGGTCCCTGTTGGTTATCTATTTTAAATACAGTAGTGTGTATGTGTCAATTCCAAACTATAGACATTTGTTTAAAAGACAAATAAACACTGGATTTGGATCTAGGAATTTGGATTCCGGATCCAGTATCCCTTTTCATTAAACCAGGTTCTCAGTCTAGAGATGATTGAGAGAGATTTGTGAGCCAGGTGGAGAAGACCCAAAGTGGGTGACAAGGTGTGAAACCAGAAGCCACTTCAGCTGAACCCACCTGCATCCACAGACAAAGCTTCTGATCTTGTGGCTTGTCATGTGAACCATGGCTGAAAAACACATTCTTGCAGAGAAAGTGCCTTCCTTCCCATGGGGCACCACCTTCATTTTGATATTACAGAAGTACACTGAACAGTTAGCCTGTAGACAAAGGACACGTGGTGGTAGAAAAGTGTAGAGCTGAGTCTTACTGTCTACACACCACACATCAGTCCAGCAAGGAAGGTCTAAAAAAGGCTTCAAAACACTTGACTCTTCATGGGAGAATAGAATAGACCAGACCAGACCAACTCATTCAAGTCCATGGTTACCCAGAAGAAAGATTTATTGACTTTGATTAGCTATAACTGAGATGCAGATCAGCTTCTTCCATCAGTGGCTTGTGGCTAACTGGAGTTCTATGTCTTAACAAACTCTTGTTTTGTTTGTTTGTTTTTCAACCTAGTCACTGTAACTATGACAAACCCTAGCATTGGCATTAACAAATCCTTAAATTGTGTTCGAGCTGAGTGGAGAAGCTTTCACCCCTCAGTGATGTCTGCCATGAGCTCAGATTAGGGGCAAATGTCAGAATTGTGCAATCTTTGGCCTGGAGATGACATTTTCCCATCATAATCCTTCATCCTGCCTGTTGAGTCATCTTCAGTAACTGGACAGAGGACTGTGTCCTTCCTCCGTGCCCTCCCATAAATAATAGAACACAGCACAGTAAAAGCCAGGTATCAACAAGACAACATTATATTTTTGGATGGCATCCTATCCATGCAGCTTTTCTAATAATTCAAGGACCTGACCTCTGCAAAGCGATTCTCACTGGGAATGAAACATTTGCTTCTGGAGGTTCTAAGGTGAGGGCAAAACAATTTGTATTTGTTTAAAACCTAATGCCATCCATAATTAATGGGATGACTCTGGCTCAGTAGAGCTTGAAACCACTGTGTGTATTTGAAGCTGGATTTCTAGTTCCTGAGATAAGGAATCCATTTACCCTTAAGCTTTTATTTTATTTCTTCACGGAAAAGATGATTTACAGTGACTGAACATTTCGTATCTTTTCAGTACGTTTTTGATGAGTGCTAAGAACAAGGCCAACCTGCTTTTAAACAGTGGCCCCGAAACCTCAGGTGTCAACTTGGGTAACCACGAGGCCTTACGATGTCTTTCCTCCAGGCCATCATTTGAACTCTTGACACAGTTTTTGAAAAGAAGGTTTTGTTTTTTGTTTTTGTTTTGTTTTTTCTCAAAAAAACAAACAAACAGTTAAAAGGCTTTTTGCCTATCTTGATATACATTCAAAAAATAAAAGCTTTCCATTTTTTGGAAGTCAGTGTTCAGAAGAAAAATTATGGCTCATTGTAATATTATTAAAACCTACTCTTCAATAAATGTACATCTAGGTGCGTGATGCTACAGCCATACAGAATGACCCCCGAATTTC
Source organism: Mesoplodon bidens (assembly GCF_964165515.1). Taxonomy (NCBI): domain Eukaryota; kingdom Metazoa; phylum Chordata; class Mammalia; order Artiodactyla; family Ziphiidae; genus Mesoplodon; species Mesoplodon bidens. The sequence continues at coordinate 74,620,779 of NC_138174.1, forward strand.
CCTTAGGTGATCATGTCCCAGCAGAAGCCTCCGTGAACCTGGGTACGGGGAACTGTGCCAGAGAACGTGGGAGGAGCAATTTTCTCATTCATTTAATCAGTCTGCCCTTCAAACGCTTTTTAGTTTTTCTGTATGTAAGGTTTCATGCTTTGGCCTCGTTCACATACAGAATCTGATCTATAGAAACACCCAGGTCATTCCAACACAAATAAGATTGTTCTGAGTGTCTTAAAAACAATGTAAGTAGAAATATCATCAATAATGGTTCAGAAGGACAGGGATTCGGAAAGGTCCCACAGAAGAAGTTGGCACTTGGGTTGTAGTTGAAAGGGTGGTAAAATTGTGACAGAAATAGATGAGAAGAGAAAAAGTAACCCAGGTGTACAACATGGTTGGAAGAAAGGGACAAAGAGGAAGTAGCCTCAGGTAATTAGCGAAGTATCACTTATTCACCCCACATGGAATATAAATCACGTCATTAGTCCAATAAGGCAGTAATGGGGTTTGAGAGGGTCTTGCAGGGGTTCTTGAATGGCTAGCAAACAAGGTTGAAATGGATTGCTGACATCATAAGTCTTACGTTTGTTTTCTGAAAATATTCTGATTAAAACTGTGCTTGGTCATAGTCATTCGATAGGGGTGAGAACTCAAGACACATAAAAAAGGAGAAATTGGCAAACAATTTACATCAGTGAGGGAAAGAGAACCCAGAAACAGTACCCATCATGCCCTTTCAGCTTAATATCCTCTGGAAGCAGTAAGAAGTCAAGAGCATCCTACTCTACAAACTGCGAAAATGACGTAGAGAAGGACAAATTCACTCCTTCTAGAAACTGATAACCAAGTTGTATTCATTTTCAAGTCTTTTGGTTTCCAGAGTGGGTGTTCTTTAGAGAGCCTGCCTTTCCTCTAACGTTTACGTGATGGGATGGATGCAGAGGAAGAGATTGATGAGGAAGATGGTGGAAACTGCTGGAGAGACAGCCCTGAGTAAAAGGAGAGGATGAGATGGAATACGCAAGGAAAAGGACTGTCTCAGAGAGGAGCGGCGGGTCACCCATGGAGGTGAGCGGGAAGACAGGCATGTGGGGCTAGGGCTCACCTCAATGTCCAAGTACTCACAGAACATCTCCACTCCAACAACAAAAGTCACAGATCAAAATAACACCAAAAATCAAACTCACCTCTATTGTTTTTCTAGTCCCTGCCCCCCAGTGCACTCAACACATCTGGTCGTTTATGAAGGTGCTTTGTTATTATCTACAGCAGAGCCATCATTGGCCAACAGTCTTCAGACCGGGAGGGCGTGTTTCTCTGGGTGTATGAGATTTTTAGGTAGGAGGCAGGGAGGAATGATTATAATGGTATCATTTTTCAGATCCTTACTTTGCAGAGATTCTCTTTCCTTTAGCTTGAAACATCATCTCCTCCACAATCCCCTCTTCATATTTGTCATCTCCCACTTTACCAAAGATACTCATACATACCCATTCTAACTGGACTGGGGTCAAGGTAAGACCAAAAATCCTCTGAGCACTGAACAAAGGGACAATAGAACAATCATAGTCCTTTGACAACAAGCCCAGAAAGTTTAGGAAAGACATACCGAGTACATCAGAGCCTTATGCCATGTAGGTGGGTGACTACCTCAGGGCAGTTCCAATGCCTCTGCGTCTACCTACCAACTCCCCCCAGATGGAACTCAGAATGGACATAGTTGTCATGGGGACATTCTTAGCTAAGTAAAAAATTCAAGTCAGCCTTTTCCTGGCAAAAATTAAGTCTACTTTAGCAAATCAGGTTGACCTTGAGAACTGACTTATTCTGTTAGATCGTGTGATAATCACTTTACATGAATGTGATGAGAAAATCTTCCAGTCCAAGGTTTGAACAAATCTACGTTTAGAACAAATAGACCTCCATACACATTATAAGGGAAAGTTCATCCTGACAGCAACACGTGAGATCATCTCATTTCCAACTTAAATGTGGGAGGAGGTACATCCATAGCTTTTCCAAATTACTTTAAGGGGTGTGGGAAAAACAGTTGAAGATCACAGTCTGGCTTATCCTCTCAACCAAATGCTGTTGCATTTTTCCCTTCACAAAAATACTCATTGGAATCAAAGAAGACAGAGTAGGGGACTTCACCCAAAGCACAGAAAAGGTGTATCATGGCTTCTGTGGCTACTTGATAGTGAAAATTTGACACCTGGTGGAATGTGGCCTGTAAGTGGCTCTCATGCCACTTTGCTGGTGGTAACGTCCTGGGGAGAAGCCCCCTGGTCCTTCCTGCTTCCAGTCACCACGCACTTCACACCTGACAAGTGGGAACAGTCAGAGATGCTCACACCTGTTCCCATCCATCCCAGCATCCACAGACGGAGGTGGACGCCCGCCAGGAAGGGACAGCATTTTGGCCACTGCTACGTTCTCACTACCATTCAATTCATATTTTTTTATTTTACTGAAGTATAGTTGATTTACAGTGTTGTGTTCATTGCTGCTGCACAGCAAAGTGATTCAGTTATACATATATATTCTTTTTTTCTATTCTTTTCCTTTATGGTTTATCACAGGATACTGAATATAGTTCCCTGTGCTCTACAGTAGGACCTCGTTGTGTATCGATCCTGAATATAATAGTTTGCATCTGCTGATCCCCAAAGATTCATATCTATCAAATGAATATTTCCCATGCTCTCCCCAACACAGGGCTCCAGGTGTCCACTGAGTTTCTAGTATCATAACAAGTTCACTCTCTCTTGTACCACTCTACTGCCCCAAATGATAGCACTGAAGACAATTCTTAGAATTAGGCATTTCTCCATGAGGGTGTGGGCTTCCATGAAAGTAAAACAAAACACCTATCCTCTTTTACTCAAAATCGAGAAAAACATGGGGGAGGGAAAGATTGGCAATTTGAGATTAGCAGATGCAAACTATGATATACAGAAGGGATAAACAACAAGGTCCTACTGTATAGCACAGGGAACTATATTCAATATCCCGTGATAAACCATAATAGAAAAGAATACGACAAAGAATATACATGTATAATTGAGTCACTTTGCTATACAGCAGAAATTAACACAACTTTGTAAATCAGCTATACTTCAATAAAATTTTTTTTTTAAAAAGATAGAGAAAAACAGACTCAGCTGAGAGCATGGAGAAACTACCATGCCATGAGATGAGACACTCACGGCCGGGTCTGGCCTCTGCGGGACCAGGAGGGCAAGTTTCCAGCATGACCTGCTCCCCGTCCAGGGCACAGAGACAATTACCCTGAGGTCTTTCTATTTGTTTTTCCTTCTGTGATATGACAGCCAAGAGCTACGGGAAACATTCACCAGCATCGTTGTAATATCCTGAAAAGCCCGAAGGGAACAAGAAAAAACAAATCCGAAACACTTCAAAAGGAAGGAAATGTGTTCTGGGGAGTTGTTCGTCCTTACTCAAATATACACACGGACTATATTGGGTGAAGTATTTGCCTCTAATTTTAAAACATACCTAGTTTGAGGGAACAAAGTTAACATTCTCTTCTTCCTGCAGCTCAAGGGCCTTTCAAGTTGTGGCAAAGCTCGAGAAAAACACCTCATGAGGCACTTTTGCCATCTCTGTAACTTAGGACACTCTGGTTAGCAAATGTTTAGTTGACAAATCACAGTATCTGTTGCCGTTAGAAAGGCAAAGGCATGTTCCTCTCGGTTTGCAGCCTCCCGGAGTTTACAGTCTAGCAGGAGAGACGAGGTAATACTGTGACGGGATCACTGAGAGCTTTCCATTCGCCTTTAACATGAAACCAACTTATAGGTGGAATCTACAGAGAGGATGCAAGTGAACTTATTTACAAAACAGAAACAGATGCACAGACTGAAAACAAACTTATGGTTACCAAAGGGGAAGGGGAGGGAGGGATAAATTAGGAGTTTGGGATGAACATATACACACTAGTCTATATAAAATAGATAACCAACAAGGGCCTACTGTACAGCACAGGGAATTCTACTCAATATTCTGTAATGACCTATATGAGAAAAGAATCTGAAAAAGAATAGATATATGTATATATGTATAACTGTACAGCGGAAACTAGCACAACGTTGTAAATCAACTATACTCCAATATAAAATAAAAATTAAATTTAAAAAGTAGGAATTGTTACCTAGTATTATACTAGTGGTTACCAGTGGGAGGGGCGAGGGGAGAGGGGCAAATTAGGGGTCGGGGACTAAGCGATACAGCCTACTATGTATAAACTAAATAAGCTACAAGGATATATTGTATAGCACAGGGAAATATAGACATTATTTTGTAACGACTTTCAATGGAATACAATCTATAAAAACACTGAATCACTATGTTGTACACCTGAAACTAATATAATATTGTAAATCAACAGTACTTCAATAAATAGATAAATAACTAAATAAGGGGAGATGTGCACATGAATTAAAAAATAATAAATGAAACCCCTATTCTCCAGGTGGGCCTTAGGACACACAGCATCCCCACCCCCCCACGGGCCCTTCACACTTGGCTTGGACCACACACATTGCCCATCTCTCTGGAATGCGCCATCTCCCTCCCTTGACTTGGATTGATCCAAACCCCTCCCCTCCTTGGATCTCAGCTGGAAGGTAACTTTCTCAAAGACAAGCCTGATGCTGAAAATCAAAGGGGACGCTGGTGCTAACCTTCCTCCTCGTGCCCCATTCACACGTGCTTGGTTTGCATCTGCTTCAATGCAGGGTCTGCCCCTCCTTTCTTTAACTTCAAACTCCGTGAGAGAGGAAGGGAATCTGTTATGTTCACATCATTGGTCCTGGTCCATCATAGACCCTCAGTAAATAGGGTTTGATGCATAAGCAAATGCATGTAAGCAATTCATATCCTAAAATTACCTGCACGTGACCATATTGCCAGGCTGGCGTAAATATTGTCATTCCCGATGCACGCAGATGGAGACACAGAGGCTGAAAGAGGTCTGATGACTTCTGGACCACTGTTTAATTAGTATCTGGATTCTGGGAAAGTGCTCTTTCCATAGCTCCATTAAGATGTAAATGTCTTGACAAAAAATATCTGGGTACCTAAGTCAGGGAGCAAAGGACACTTAAGAGGGACGAATGGGTAAAGCTAAATGGGATTGATTCTGCTCCCAGGTGACACATCTTCCTGGAGCTGGGCCCGGAAATAGGAAAAGATGGAGTTGAAAGAACACACTCAGCTACTACTTGGTGAATTTCCAAGAAGCCTTGGGCTTCTTCTCATCTGTAAAATGGAAATGTTGACCGTGAGGGTGGAATGCTGGGGGACAGTGATGAAGACGAGTTTCCTTAATTCCACACGTTTTGATCTGAGGTTAGGACAATACCCAAGTCCATGTGTGGAATCTCACAACAGACAAGACTTGCTCCCCATGTGGTGTGTCTGTAGTAATGCTCTGGGTTTTTTATGATACAACTCAACACACCCAGGATCTACCCATCAACAGGGAAAAAGGACAAGGAGATACAACTTCATATGACAGGTATGTCCCCCCGACCCCAAGTCTGATTCCTCCAACGCCTGGGGAATTTTTTTTCAGTTTCATTGAGAAATAATCAACATACATCACTGTAGAAGATTAAGGCCTCCAGCATGATAGTTGGATTTACCTATACTGTGAAATGAAGACCACAATGCATTCGGCTAACATCTATCTTCTCATCTCTATGTACAATAAAAAGGAAAGGAAAAAGTGTCTCCTTGTGATGAGAACTCTTAGGATTTTCAATCTCCTAACAACATCCTGCCTGGGGAATTTTTATTTTAATGTTTCTAATTCCAGCTTTACCTTCAGAAACTCAAGTTGTCAAAGACAAGAAAACTATTCATTGTTTGTGCAACAGCCAACAGTATCTATCAGCATGGGTCCTAAACTACAGAACATTGAATGGAGGAGGAGGGGCATTTGGGGAAGGTCTGCTCCCTGGTTGCTTCTGTAAAATCTATGTTTTTGTCTCTAAAACAGGAACAAATGTCCTACATGAAATTATCAGGCTACCTGGTCGTTGTCACAACTTGACAAAGAATCGACTGAGGAACCAGGTAAGAAATCGAACTTTTTTTTTTTTTTTTTTTTTTTTCTTTTTGCGGTATGCGGGCCTCTCACTCTTGTGGCCTCTCCCGTTGCAGAGCACAGGCTCCGGATGCGCAGGCCCAGCGGCCATGGCTCACGGGCCCAGCCGCTCCGCGTCATATGGGATCCTCCCAGACCGGGGCACGAACCCGTATCCCCTGCATCGGCAGGCGGACTCTCAACCACTGCGCCACCAGGGAGGCCCAGAAATCGAACTTTTAATACTGCTTTCGGCTCATGCCTCTAAAATGCCATCCTCTCTGTTTAGGGGGACGGAATCATCTTTCATATTTGAAGCCCCATCTTGCTTCCAGTACAGGAGCTTCTCCAGACACCAGCTCCGTGTCCTCACTCCGTCCAACTCGTGTCTAAGGCAACTTTGTACTTTGAGTGATCAGTTTAGTGGAACAAATGTTGCTCCTGTCTCGATTCTAAGCTCCCTGAGGGCAGAATAACGTGTTTAGAGAACATCCGGCTCTCATGTTGACCTCCTTGTCCCCTCATTCTGATCATAGTGTGATCTGAAGCTGGGGCTCCTTCTCTGGGTCTCACCAATGGAAGGAACCTGAGCTCTGAGTTCTCTCTTTCTCTCTGTCTACCTCTGTTTATCACACACACACACACCCTCTGAGCCACCCAACCACATGCCACACTTGGATGAAGCTGTATCTGATGGGTGAGACCCTTAGGCTAGCTCCACTGCTGGGCAGGGTCGCTGCACCCTAAGGGCAGCACCCAGCATCCACCAGCCACTCCTCTGTTTCCTCTTTTCCCTAAAGTCACTTGGGGGGTGACCCGATCCCTCGGCCTTTATGGATGATGAGACCTGCCATAACCAGATGGAGCCAGTCTCCCAGCACCAGCTCCCCCGATACCCCATGGGGCCGAGGCTGCCCCGAGTCTGGTTTCAAAGAGGAAGGAGTAGGAAGCAAAGAGCCTTGCTCAGTTCCCCTAACTCTGCTTAACCATTAACCCAAACTGGCGAAGTTAGCATTCACCAGACACCAGGGAGACCCACGGCATTGCCCCAGTCTTGGTAAAATAGTGTTTTGTTTCACTTTTAGGTGTAGACGTTTTCGAGGGTGGCAACCTCAGCAGGGATACCCCAAGGGAAGAGGAGCAAGAAAGAATTCTGTGCCCAAAGCCCGCCCCCAAATTCCTGAAATTCTTGTACTTAATAAATATTGTTAAAATGAAGATGTGTCTTAAAATTACAAATATTAGAAAATAGCACATTCACAAAAGTAATGTGTTTGGAGGCATTAGTATCTGAAGATTTCCCACCTACTGAGTCTCCTTAAAAGGTGGGCTACAGCATTTTCTGGTATTGGGACTGCATTTCACTTGCCCCTGAAAGGGCAGCATGTTTGATAAACACTCACTTATTCCTTGAGGTCAGACATCTCTGAATGAGCTTCTCCAGGGGTGTAAGCAGAGCAGGTGCCTTTCCCTTCATGGACCAGATGTTTGTGCAGTTGTTCATTATATAGGTCACATTGGATTATGGCTTTTGTTAACAAGTCACATTGGAGTTTAATGGTGGCGTTCTGTGTGTGTGTGTGTGTGTGTGTGTGTGCACGTGCATCTCTCTCTGGGCTGTGAACTCTCTGATGGGAGGAATCATGACGGCTGCATTGCCATGTCCCAACACCTGTCCCAACGTCAGAAATATAGGAGGAAGATCAATGAACCAATGGCGGCCACCAAAGCTGTCCTTACTCACACACGTGCCAACCAGTGTTGCTTGTTGGTTGCTGACGTTGCTCCTGGGCTCAGCCACGCAAGAGACTGTTCCATCAAAGAGCCCATATCTCTGCCCCGGGACCACATGTGGTCAAATCAGAACCCACCCTTGGATTTTTCTACCAAAGATATCAGTAAAGACAGTCCAATTTTGTGAGCATCACTAAGCTAGTAATCAGTTAAAAATGATTAGTGAGCCTCCAGCCTGCCAATAATCTATCTGCCCCTCCCGGCCACCATGATGCTAATCCAGATGACCCCCACCTCCTACATACTTTACTGTAAGTTTTCAAATTGCCCCTTGACTGGTTTGTCTGCTTGCTCACTTGGGTGTCCCCAGTCTGATTTCTATTCAGCTATCAAAGTCCAACTTCTAAAATGCAAAATGTGATCATTGTACTCTTTTGCTTAAAAACACTTCAGTGACCCAAGCTAAAGTACCGGCTCCTTAAAAAGGTCTGTATGATGACACATCATGATCCTGTCCACGCCCCATCTCCTGCCTTGTACCCTCCGCTCTTGACCTTTCAGTCTTGCCCCAGCCTTGTGGGTTGCCTGGAGCTCCTGGAAGACCGTCAGTGTCCCCTAAGAGACAAGAAATTCCTCCTCTCCCCTCCTCTGATCAACACTCTGTTTTATGTCCCCATGGGGCTCTCTGTGCCCCATCTCCCTGCAGCCTAAGTGACCCATTTCTTATGGATGTGTCTTGCTGAGGCAGGATTGCATGGCCACACTGTATTAACAGCTCCAAGACCAAGACCAAGCCCAAGGGCCCTGGAGGTGCCCATCGGTGATTCTAAAGAGATGGGCTGAATAAGAACCTGCCTTGGGAGCACTCCTATTATGGTTCAGGTAGGAAAAGAAGATGAAGCAACAGCAACACCGTTGGAGATGATGATCCCAGAGACAGTTGGGGGACAAGGCATGTGGGGCTTGGAGGTAGAGGGAGCGCATGGCCCAGCCTCAGTGGGGGAGTTTCCCCCCAGGGACAGAAGGGTCCCTTGGATCTGGGTCCCTGAGAAGTCTCAGTGCAGTGATGCCGTGGCAGTTGGACAGCAGGGGGTATAAGATGTGAGATCAAGGCCAGAAGGGACGACAGAAGAAATGGAGGAAGAGCAAGGGAAGATGCATAGGAGGTTTGTAAGTGTCGTCATGATGTTCACAAGCCACGTTAATCAAGCTTGGGGCTAGAAGTCAAATTCCAAGTTCAGGACTGAGGCAGTCTTGAAGTGGGGGGCCCGCCTCTGCACACGGCAGCCCTCGAGGGAAGGCTAGGGACAGCGTGGACAGTAGGGTGGAGGTGAGTGCCACTGGAGAGGGGCAGATTCCCAGCTGGACGGAAAGAAGCCGGGAAGAGGGTGCAAGTAAGAAAGACAAAACTCAGGGGAGGAGAATGGAAAATAGCAAGTAACCTGGTAGGTTTCTCTCAGCGGATTTGGGGAGGAGGCCATCTGTTGAGAGTTATCAGGATTTAGGTGGAAAACCTGAGAAACGGGAAACATTTGGTGTGGTCTCTGTGTCACAGATGCCCCAGGCTCTGCCTGATGAGAATCGGTTCTTGTTCTTGGTCCCGTATGAATGGATTTGTGTGAAGCAAATTCACAACGGCACCTCCAGATAAGACAAACTCCACAACAAGGACTACTGTACAGCACAGGAAACTATACTCAATATCTTGTAATAACCTCTAACGGAAAAGAATCTGAGAAAGAATATATGTATGTGTAACTGAATCGCGGTGCTGTACACCTGAAACTAACACAACATTGTAAGTCAACTATACTTCAATTAAAAAAAAAGAAGACAAACCCCAGCATGCACCTGAAGGCTTCCCAAAGACGTTCTTAAGTAAATTCTTTTATAAAACAAGGATGTATGTGTGTGTGTTGTAACCACGGCTTTGTAAGAAAAATCTCCCCAGTTTTCCACCCCTCCACTCCCCAAAATGGGAAAAGTTTTTATTTGATTGAAAGGCTTAAGACACTTCAAGTAAAATGCTGTTGCTTGAAAGCATTTATGCAAATCTAAACTCAGCCAGTCACAAACATTCTCAATGAACGATTACTCATAACTGTAGGCCCTAAACTGAGAGATTTTTCTTTTTCTGAAATACATGAGTTGCATTTCAGGAAAAATAAAATATATAACTCACCAAAAGAAATTATCAGACAAGACTCTAGAAATCTATCTGAAGCCAAGAGTGTAAGTTCAATTGGATCACATTGTAAAAGTCGTCATAAAAACTGCATTTTGGGGTCATTTTACATACCTTCCTCCATGTACACAAGACAAACTCGAGATGGCAGACCCAGATGTATGTTTCTGGACCTTTGACCTAATGTTTTTAAACATCTCTGTAAGTTTATTTTGCACATGTAGAGTTTTCAAGCATTGGCTATGATTGTTTTTGACTTCAAACCCTTTTTGCGAGCTCTATAAATAGAAGGTATTGATGTTTTTAAAAGGAATTTTCACTGTCTTGCATTTTCTCCAGTGAAAAGCTGAGTTCGGGAGCGTGTGTTTCTGTCGGCAACTACAGCTGTCCTTCACCTTGGGTGCTAACTATCATTCCTTCAAAAGAAGGAACACAAAGGAATGCATCCAGCTTGTTGAAATGCAATCTCTTGAAAGTGGCTTCCCATTTCTTTTAGAGCTATCAGTCCCCTGTGCTGCCTAGCTTCTAAAAGATGCTAAGAGCAGTGCAGACTTGGTCTCCCCCAGGGGAACAGAGGGTCTCGCTTCTGTGATCACGGGAACCCCTCTCCACCCAGGGGCGCAGGAATCAGTCACTTCCGGAGAGGGACCCTCTCACGTCACACGGCTTTGCTTCCAGCTTCAGGAGGTCTTACAAATAGGCATTTATGAATGCATCCCTGCAGCGGGGCTGGCTAAATCCCCATAAACTGTCTCTATGCAGAAAGTCAATGCTGCAGTGCGTGCCACGAGGACTGCCTCTTCTCTCCTTCTCCAATTAAAACAATTTCACCTTTTTTCTGAACCCAAGCTTCTCCCTCTTTTCCAATTTGATGTTATAACCTTGCAAATTTCTTCCAGTGACAAGGTTTTTTAGTCTCAATCTTGTCAATATTCTCCAAATCGCAGCTTGTTCACCTACATTCCTTGTCTGCCTCTACAATATTCATTTTGAAATAATATTCAGGGGAGGGTTCTCCACCATTATCACTCCCAAGTACCATTGAAAATATCTGCTCCCTGGGAAACATTACTAAGGAATTTTTGTAAGTTGCAATACTAGATGTGACCATAGCGTCTCTTCTCAACAGCGGGAGTGAAAGAGAAATACTAGGTGATAATGCAAATTACATGTATAGCAAAAAACAAAGGTGGAGGGAGAAATTAGCCACCCTCCTTCCTCCGTCCTCCACACCCACCCCTCCCTCACTCCACCATCTGTGCTGGCTCCAAACTGGATATCTCTATTAACAAAGCCCCACCCCACTGACTCTGCTTGAACATTCACCACCCTGCCTCCCACTCCTTTGGCCCCCAGAAAACCCAATTCCTAATGGTGATCCCTTTGTCTGCTGAGTTATGGTCTGAAAAGCCATTTCCTCCCCTTCATGGCGGAGGTTTCCAATGTCATCGGGTTTCAAATGTTCACTCAAGTTACAAATTAGGAGAAAAACTAAGGGTGTATCCCTTTCGAATTTTTTCCCAACAGTTTCTGGAACCCACTGAAGAAAGAACTCAATTCAGATTGCACTCAGCCCAAGAAAATAAGAACTCCCTTCCCACGGACTACTGGAGTTTATTAGAAACACTTCTTCATCACACAATCAGTATTTTATTAAAAAATTAATGCCTGTGAAATGAGTTTTTGATACAAAGCAGCATGGCTGTGACTTTTGGGGGGGGTGATTAAAAACATTAATCTCTTCAATAATTCATCTTTTATTCCTTTAGCCTTACTAAATATTAAACAGGTTAAAGTTAAATATTTGAAAACGAAATGAAGCTGGAGTCTCCCAGGGAGGGCAGATGGGTGAGACGCTGCAAGGTCGCTGCCTGCTGTCGGTGTTTTGTAAGACGTGGGGATCGGGCACTGCTGGCTGTTGTGGGTCAGGTATTTTCTTTGCTTGGATGGTACCTGGTGGGCGATTGAGGTGTTCATGCCTTTATCCTCATCTAGGAGCTGCAGACCACGTCACAAAGGGTTTCTGTGATTGACAACAAAAGTGGGACTTTTGAAACATGAAAGGAGAACCCAGGTCACCGGTCCACCCAGGTCAGAGAGAAAGGGAGAGTTGACCGTCTTTGACCGTGGTCAGCCTGGCAGGCTGGCTGGGTTATCAGAACCCCTGGCTTTTGTTCATCCACCCCCAGCCCCTCAGCTGCCACCACTTGCCCCCCAGTCTGGTTAATGGCAGCAACAGCAGGGGCCCTGTCTTGCTAAATCATATATATACATAATGCCATCTGAGTTGATCCAAGCAAAGAGAAATTCCTCTCTTATTTGGCCCCCTGATAACACACATCTTTTAATTATTAGCAGTATTGTTTCCTTTAGAGAAATTAATTTTAGAATGAGTGCTTGGGACATCCCTTCCCAAGTAATTTTCCTCCAGTGCTTTCTATCCAGTGTATCAGCAAGGTCTCATCTCTGTGACACCGTGTTAAGAATGATGACAATTACTACACTATCCGTGTGGAAAAAAAGAAGAAAAAAACCCTCTTTTCCTTTGAAATGGTATGTATGTACGTAGGGACTGAGATTGCTTCAAAGTGAGAAGCATCTTGTATTGTAAAAGTGCACAGCAGCAGAAACGCATGCTTGTTCTATGATGGTCTCCCAGAAACCTCATCCCAGAACAGGAAACTTGCATCTACTGCTCACCAACCGACATCCCAGAATGAATCACTGAAGGTCAAATCTCGCTGTGGGGATGATTCTGAATCCAGCCACGAAAAAATATCTCAACCTATTAGAAGAGGGTAAAGTTTACCGTATCTAAATTTGACCTTCTGCTTAGCGAGCTTCCGTAAACAAGCCCGGAATGTCATCACCCGGGAAACAGGTGGGATGGCCTTGAGGCTTTTTGAGGCACATAGGTCCTGGGATGGGCCGGGGTGGAGGGGGGCGGATCTACCTGGGCTTTTCCCCCTTGTCCCCTCCCTCCTCCTACATGAGTGCTGCCAGCCTCCTGACAAGCCAGCCCGTCAGCACACACTCTGTTCAGGCTGGAACTCTCACATAGAGAAGCTTTCTGAGGATGGCAACACGGTTTTTCACAAAGTAGAGAAGCTGTAAGCTGAGAATGGACTGGAAATACAATGAAAATGCTAATTGGCGACACTGATCCACTTTCATGTTTTATTAATGACATCTGCACCATATTTGTCAAATAATTTACATAATATGTTAATTCTCCTAAAGAGGGGAGAATGGGAGCTGGTAATTGCATAGAAAATCAGTGCTTCCCCTGCCTGTGCGAAATCTACATAATGATTCCGATATGTCTATATATTAATAGAGACCCTTATTGGGCTTAGGTTACATTTAAAAGTCAGTCAAGATTAAATTTTTAAATCTACTTTTTGAGACTCATTAGTAAATGTGCATCTTGGCTTTGGACCTGGTATAATAGTTTTGTTTTAGAGAATTAGGAAAGACTCAGTAGCAAACGAGGCACCCATGAAATGAGATACAAGACTGTTTTGAGCTCAGAATCTGGTGGCCAGTACTTCCATGTGACTTCTGGAATCTCCCGTCATTTTATTGGTTAACTTTTCACTCTGGCACTTTTTTTTCATATAATATGGAAATGCCACACTATGACTCCCATCCTTAAGAAGAGGGACTTATCAAATTTTTCTAGAACTTTCTATGGAGGCAATGAAAACACCAGGCAAAGGAACCAGTTTAAGGAAAATAGACTTTGGGCCGTCACTGCCCACGTGCACATGGTAAAGCCAGGAGAGATGCTGGTTCAGGGAATTTTAAGTAACACTCAAGTGTTGCTTTTTATTTTAAAGATGCTGGGTTACAGTGATGTCTCATGATGCTCCATCAAGCTTTACCTTTTCAAAGTTTAACAAGTTACCCTTCACTTAACATTAATGAGTGCTGGTCATCTAGGGAAGCCCAATTCTGTTTTTAAAAAATAAAATTGGATTTCTCCTTCTTCCCAGCCCACTGCCGATTTGTAAGTTAGCCAAGCTCATTTGCAGTACTAGGAGACTTCCAAGCCAGTGTGCTAAGTTGAATCACTATGTTCTAAAACCTATTAAAGGAGGCTTTCTAGAGCACATTCCTCAGGCCCAGAAACATGGTAGTCACTGAAAAATCTAAGTGAATTTTTCTCTGCATTCACTGCTTTGAACTTATGAGGATCAAATAGGAAACCGGGGATCCCTCTCTTTTTTGCCTTTGAATTCTGGAAGATGCTGCTTAGGGAATCGAGGCAGTGTTAACTGTGACCACATCTGTAGTGAGGATAACTAACTGCTCTAAGAAGATGCAGAAAAAATGAAAAACCTTTTTTTGATAAGTCACCCACTCCTTCCTCTATTTAGGGAGCTTAGTGGCCTCCCAGTAGCATAAGTATTGGGAGGAAAATGCTGGACTCTTCAACATTGGTCCAAATAAAACATAGTCACATTGTTACTTGGAGAGAAACCAAATTGACCTGAGTACGTGGTTTCTCACTTCACCTTTAATATCAAGCAACTTTTGAGCTCCTTTGAGAATTCAGAATATTCTAGTTATGCTATGGGGTAGTGCTGGTATACAAGTTCATTTCACCCGTTCCTTCATTTGTTCACTGAATGCCTACTATGCGCCAGATTCTATGCCCCGTGATAGTACTGATGTCTTGAGAGGCTGCCTCTCTGAAGATTGGGGGTAATTAATTAAAGTTTAATTACTTAATTAATTAAAGTTCCCCAAACTCTATTTTTCAGTGACAAGTTTCTGAGGCCTGATTCCTGAGTCTGCTTTGTCTTTGACAACCTGGTTTCTCTCTGTGAACATGGGGAGATGAAATGGGATGTTCAGGACTTTGGCACCATCGCTGTGTGGATTATAATTGTCTAGATTTATGCTATCCTGGTTTACCTATACTCAAACCCCTGTAAACTCACCTGACCTCAGAACCAAGAAGCTACAGTGAATGTGGTGGGATGCCTACTGTTTTTTCAACAGCAGAATTAAATCTTTCACTGAAAAGGTCAACAGACAATGGATTCTTCAAACACCCTCCCCGATAACTTCCTCCAAACAAGCCAAAGAACCTGACACCAGCCTCAGTTCTGGTGGAAGCCTGTGCACGTATCCATCCAGGCTCACCCCTGACATCGGAGGGGTCAGGGTAAGAGTAAAAATCAAAGCCGGCACACCCTGTCTCAGTATTTAAGAGACACAAATCAAACTAACTACTATGGTCTGAATGTTTGTGTCCCTTCAAAATTCACATGTTGGAATCCTAACGCCCAGTGTGTTCTTAGGAGGTAGCAGCCTTTGGGAGGAGGTTAGGTCCTGGGAGCAGAGCCCTCATGACTGGGGTTAGTGCCCTTATAGAAGGGACGCCAAGAGCTCCCCAGCCCCTTCTGCCATGTGAGGACACAGTGAGAAGTCTGCGACCCGAAGAGCCCCCTGTCCTAACCACGTTAACACCCTGATTTGCAGATGTCCAATCCCCAGAACTGTGAGCAATAAATTTCTGCTGTTTGTAAGCCACCCTGGTTGTGGTATTTGGTTACAGCGGTACAGATGGACTAAGACACTAACAAACAGCTGAATCAAATGCACCTTATCCTCGCCCCGACAAACATGTCTTTATAATTACAAAATAAATTACACATGCTCCGTTCTAGACGTTCTGCTGATAGACCGGAGATGTCTGGACGCGTGATAAAGTAGTTGCATATAAAACGAATAAATTATGATACATTCGTCACATACTATTTTCCTTGCCTTTATTTTTAAAAATTCACTAATTTTGGTGCTATCATCAAGACTTTTCTCACATAATTTGTGTTCTACTGACAGTAGTAGCACACTAAGCAATCTTTCTTGGATCGTTGTAGTTTTCAGATTTTCGTTGGCAGTTTTTGTTATTTCAATTTGGAAAAATATCCCACAGCTGGAACAAAAGAAACTGAAATTATAAATAAAATTCTTGAAGCAATTCATAGATTTGAAAATAAACTATGAGTTTTACATACCATGTTAAAACACTGTAATGTGGTTATGAGGGATGAATCATTATTATTGCAGATAATATAAAATATTTTAATTTTCTCATACAAATGACTATTATTTATATAGCAATGTTTACTTAAATCAGTAGGTGGATCCACAAAATATTTCTGTAGTCCTTTCAAATGTTTCAATGCAGGGAAATTTTAAATTAAACCAAAAAGAGATGGAAGTTGTTTGTGATCAGAGCAGTCTCCTTAAAAATTCATCTGAGGGGCTTCCCTGGTGGCGCAGTGGTTGAGAGTCCGCCTGCTGATGCAGGGGACACGGGTTCATGCCCCGGTCCGGGAAGATCCCACATGCCGCTGAGCGGCTGGGCCCGTGAGCCATGGCCGCTGAGCCTGCGCGTCCAGAGCCTGTGCTCCACAGCAGGAGAGGCCACAATAGTGAGAGGCCCGCATACCGCAAAAAAAAAAAAAAAAGAAAAAAAAATTCATTCGAGGATTATTTGCATTGCACAGATTTTTAAGGATTTTTGCATCTTCCTCCTAATAGTCCTACAAAGTATGAACCATGAATTAGTGAACAACAAAATTTTACATCAAAATATTTAAACATGCTGAAATGTGCTTTTGAAAATTTAATACAAGTCTTATTAACTTCTTTACTAAAAATAATTCACAGTTTTTTGTTTAATATCCATTGAGTTCCCAGCTAAAAAATTGGTATCATACTTCAACCTCATAACACCTAGACCTACACACATACACATTTAAGAGTAACTTGACTTATTTAATGTGGCAAAATGTCCCCTGATCTGTCTTTTACAACTTTTGTGAAATCGGTGCTGATTCACAAATACCTTTGGGGCAAAAATCGGTACATAAAGCAGAGCAAGGTAACGGAAGCCGTGCGTTACTGGGAAATCATATCTCGTTATGCAAACACCTATTACTGCATCTGTGCTGTCTGAGAGGAAGGATCTGACAAGCTAATTAATTTGTTTTTCCTTTTACCTCATTCTTTCTGCCTCAAATCCCCTCTGCTCTGAGGAGCAGGGCTGTTGGACAGCAGGACCACCATAGATCTCTGTGCATTCGGTCGCTATTTATGTCAAAGATGCAGTGGCCGATGCAGAGAAGGGATTCCCAGGGTACACGTGGGCGTGGTGGGATATTCAGAGGCCTGGCTCTCACTGGGACCATGCTAGCCTTCAGCAGCTGGGCACCTGGCAAACAAAGGTAGGGGCTGCTTTATTGCTGGACGGCCAGACCATTATATGGCAGATGATGAACACCACATTTGCTTGGCACCGTCAAGGCCCTCAAACAACGTATTAAATGGATGAGTAACAGACCAGAGGAGGGCAGAAGAAATGAGGAGAAACAAGGGTCCTGCATCTGCCATGAAGACAGACAGCACATCAACAATTGCGTGATGATTTGGGGACGTTTATCAGGTATAAGTGGACAGGAAGAGGCACCCAACCTGCCAAAGCAGGTGCTCTCTCCTCCCTGGACCTTTGCAGATGGAGCCATATAGGTGAGCAGGTGGGGCTCGGCCTGACCTTCTCATGCCAGCTGGGGACTGCCTGGTCACAACACTGTCAACTGTTAAACGTTCAGTTAACTATTTGAGGCTTTGCTTCTGTAACGTCAATATGTCCTTTGCAACCCCAAAGAAAATACCAGAATATAGCCAGAAAGGGAGGCTGTCCTGCAGGGGTTTCCACACCCCGCTGAAGATGGGGAGCCAGACCGAGCCAGAGCCTCCCGCCTGGAGCTGCCCTGCTGAGGCATCTGCACCCACCACCTTCCTCCGGAGGGGTGAGAGGTGGGACAGAGAACAGAAGGAAAGAGAAGCTCAAGAAACTAGAATGGATCTAGAATAGAACATTAACACCAATGTGTGGTCATAACAAACAGAGATTACACCTGAGTACACCTGTCTGTCATGGGCTTACCTGCCTCCGTCACCACGTGCTCAGCTCCGCAAGGAGAAGGACTAAATATTATTCATCTCTGAATCCCCAGAGGTTCGTATTGTGCCTGGAAGGTAACAGACATGCAGAAACGTCTGCTGTTGCCTGAATCTCTGCAGCCTCTGAATTGCACATTTTGAGAATTCAACGTTCAACTCTCCTGACACCCAGCATGTCCTGGGGCTTAAGTTATGTAACCTCACCTCCTCTTTTTGTACCAAACAGGCAAAGTTTTAATGAGGTTCACGTCTCCCAAACTCTGGTTCTAGAACATAGCTTGGGGTGGGGGGTGGGGGCACCTGGATTGTGAATTTTTTGAAACAACCTATATTACATTAGGGTTTTCAAACCAGAACTTGATACAGAAACAGCTCAGAGTTTTATTATGATGGAGCAGGAATGGTTACAGGAGATAAATGGTTCTAGTCTCTCTCTGTTTTCCATAAACACGGGTTGAACATTCATCCCATCAAAGCAAATGTATCTCCACCGTTTACTTGATAAGCATGAACATACCCACAGAGTGGGTTATTTCAGCCCATCCGCCGGTACCTCCTTGATAAAGAATTTTTCCCGTCTGTCACAGTGGACACCATGTGCTCAGGGAGCTGGGATCATCTTTCATGCATCTCTATAGCCTAAGCACCTCATGTGGGTTCTCGAATATGGTAGTTGTTCAATAAATGCACAAAGGAGGAAGAGAGAAAGGAAGAAATAAAGGAAGGGAAGAAAAGAAGAAATAGAAATAAGGGATGCAAGGAAAAGAGCGGGTGCTTCTTTCTCTGCCATAAAGGCAACACCAGCTCTGCAATGTTTCTCAGGCTATGGTTATTTTGGTCAATGGTTATCAAATTTCAGATTGTCCGTGAATAACTGGGGAGCATGTTAAACTATCAGTCACCCCGCTGTTGACCTCCCTATTCAGTATGTCTGGAGGAGTGGCCGGGAGTCTGCTTTCCTCACGAGGCCTCCAGGTGACAGTGATGGACATGGCCGAGAACAACATGAGGGAACCATAGCTTTCTCTCTCATCTGTGTCAGCTCTTGCTTCAGGTAGTTAAAAGCCCCGTGAGGTGCGTGAACCTTTAGGATTGTCATGTTCTCTTGATGAATTGGCCCCCTATCATTATAAATGAGCTGTTTTATCCCATAAGTGTTTTTGTGTTTTTTTTTTAAATAAATTTATTTATTTATTTTTGGCTGTGTTGGGTCTTCGTTGCTGTGCGTGGGCTTTCTCTAGTTGCATCAACTGGGGGCTACTCTTCCTTGCGGTGTGTGGGCTTCTCATTGCGGTGGCTTCTCTTGCTGCGGAGCACGAGCTCTAGGCGGCGGGCTTTAGTAGTTGTGACACGTGGGCTCAGTAGTTGTGACTCATGGGCTCTAGAGCGCAGGCTTAGTAGTTGTGGCACACGGGCTTAGTTGCTCTGTGGCATGTGGGATCATCCCAAAGTAGGGCTCGAACCCGTGTCCCCTGCCTTGGCAGGAGGATCCCTAACCACTGCGCCACCAGGGAAGCCCCCATAAGTGTTTTGATGGCTGAAATACAGAAGGGTTTTCACTGTCCCTGATGCCATAGGAATAACAGCTAATGTCACACACAATTAGGGCACACACTGCCTGGCCATCAGTGCCTGGCAGGTGCATACAAACTTCAGAGATATTAAAACATAAAGCATCAATGTGTGCTTAGCACTGATGACACGTAGATATTATACAGTGTTTGTGAAACTGATTATTTTAAAGGGAAAATCCCAGGAATACTCTCTGGTAAGTCCTTTATTCATGTTGGGTTATGGCTGTTGAGATAGTCCGAGCTCTTTTCAGCTGTACAGTAGAGTGATGTGGAAAATGAGAAATACTGGTGTGAGTATCACGGTGTTGGAATGAGAGTGGGGCTCAAGCGTCTCTGAGGGCAAGTGACCGAGTCCTGGGCTCCAGCTGCCCCTGGATAACCACAGGATATGCTTCTGCCTGCACCAACCTGGAGGGCTCTGGGTTTTATCTTGCTAACGAGTTCCTTACAGGCGTAATTCCATCTGCATTCTGGAAATCTCTTTGTGGAGGTTCTCAGCGTTTCAAACGGAAGGTGACCCAAATCAAAGTCATTATCTTTCCCTCAGGGTCTGTTCTTCCATCTCTTGTTGCATTCTCATTGAATGAAATAAGCATCTATACAGTCACATACATGTATGTGTGTGCATGTACACACACACACACCCTGCTCCACAAAAACCAGCCCCAATGCCGCAGGAGTTCATCTGGTCCTGCAGAGTCTTGCCCCAGACCCTCCCATGGACCCCGTCCCATCGCACCACAGCTCATCCCCTCCCCGATAGCACCTTTGCTCCAGTCACCCTGATGTTCTCGGTACACCTCAGGTGTGCATTCTCCTTTCACTGATCTCTACCAAGAATTTACTTAGCTTTTAAATTTACATCCAGAAAGTTTTTTCTCAGCCTCTACGACAGAACCCCAATTTCTCTCCTCAGCAGAGATTTCCCACAGCCCCGGAGCAAAGCGAGGGACCCCCCTGGTGCCGTCCCAGTCCTGACTCATCCCTGCATCCAGGTGCAGTCAGTCCTCTGTTTCCTGTGCTAACTGTCTGCGTACCTGGCTCCCTCTCTGGGCTGTGTTCTAAGGAAACGGACCATATTTTATTAACTGTTCTTTCCCTAGTCTGTCATTCCGTCTCAACTGATGAATATGCATGTGTGAGGCCTTTCTCACCCTCCGCCCCTCCTCACACACCCTGGTCTCAGTTTTCTCTCTTTCCTGACGGTCCCCCAGCTGTGACTCAGGAGCCTGAGCAGAATCTGCCTCCCTCATCCTCCTGCACCTGTGTAGCATATCCCCTCTTGGCAGGCACCCAGGTCTGTGGGCTGCCCTATCCGGCCGCCTGTTGGTGTCCTACATGCCCTCGGCCTTCCTTGTGACACGTCTGTGCCTCAGGCATAAGCACACCCGACACTGCCCTTGAGTGTGTACCTGTAGTTTTCAGGTCATCTTACTAACTCTCCATATAACAGGAGGGGCTATTGCTCTACCCTTTGGATAAAAGATTCTTTCTGGGAAGAGAGTCTGGATTCCTGGCAGAGTGTCACCAGGAGAGCCATTGTCCTGTAAACAAAATCACATCCTGCCACACCTCAACAGATTGTCCAAAGGGGCTGTGTGCCCGAGAGCCAGCCCCGTGCAAGGTGGGTGGGATGGGCAGCCAGTGGTCACGAGGGCCCTGGCCATGCCCACCTGCTGCCCAGAACACCGTGGGCACTCAGGAGGATGAAGCAAGAGTAGTAATTTGCCTGTGTTCACATGGAGAGATTATGGCAAAATGAGAAACTAGGAAAATAACTGAAAACTCAGCGTGTACACAACTAAGATTATATTTTCATGTCCTTGACCTCTAATTATGGCCACACTGATCAAGTCTTTTGTAAATCAGTTTAAAAGATAGCTGATACTCAAAGAAGAGAATTCATTCTTTTATATGTTTCCGTTCATTCCATCTAGTCAAATATAGGTCAGTTTCACTGCTGGAGGCAAATGGAAATGAATAGAGCTTGATTCAGGGGCTTCCAAAACAATTTAAGTTACAGTGGCTTGATGTATCATCCAAAAGTGGGAACTTTTATGATAAATCTACTTATTTTAAAACTGGAAAATCGCAGTTTGGTGTTTGAAGGAATTTGCCTAGAGCTTAAGTCGATATTTTATTTTTTGCTTAAGGGGCTCTCTTGGACATTTTCAAAGTCAGCCAGCTTTTACAAAAGGACAAATGTCCCCCAAGTATCCTGTGTGTATGTACAGAAACCCACACTTGTTAGATTTAATCCCCAGATTATATTATTAAAGAGAAATTTTAAGTAGTTTTCAAGTATTCCAACAAGTATGTCTACAGTCTAAGTAGCCTTATACTTTTCATTTAAATGTCCAAAGCTTTCCGAGGAGCCATGTTCATGTTCTGAAAAGAAAATATTTGAACATATTGCCTCAAAGTAAAGTATTTGGATTTTTACATTTAATAGAGTTGGCTTTCCCATTAGAAAGAACAATACCAACCTCCAGTAGAGAAAGTAATACAATTCAGAGGATTTCTTTCAGCTACATAATTTTCAGTAATTCATAATGCTTTAGGATTTATTAAAAAAAAAAAAAAGTCTTCACCAGATTGCTTATGTTAATTCCTGTGAAGCCAGATTCAAAATTCATTTTGGGCTTCTGACAAAGCTTTTATATTAAGGATGTTGTTTCCACTTATTAAATTCATCTATGTGAGAGTTAACAAAAGCTGTTTACTTGAAGCTTTACACAGTGTACAATGTTGTCAATGTGTTGGAAAATTTGTGTTATCTTTGCCTTTGAATTAAAAAGAAAGAAAGAAAGACAGAACAGACTTGTCAGCTGGTCTATCTCCTTCTTGGAAGTTTATAGTTAATTTCTGGTCCTCCATTGCCCATCTGTGGCCCCCAATCCAACAGAGATGTTTTCAAAAACAGTTTCTGCTCCAACAAAACAAGAGTTTATGATTCACTTTCAGACTTTGTTCTTTCAACGGACTTGTTTGTTCAGGAAAACAGATTTCTAAGACTTGCATACACAGCAGGACTTTTTGTGCCCGTGCTTTCACTCCTGTGTTGCTCGGATGACATGGCTTTTGGCTCATAAAACATGCATTAGAGATAAGTGGAGAAAAACACCATCACCTTGGGATGTTTTTTTCCAGTGAAGTGCCATCCTCAGGGTAGGAAAAGTCCAGGCTGACTCAGTTGCATCCCCTGCTCCATGCCGGCTCCTGGCTTGGGTAGGAATCTTTGCCTCTTCTGTTCCGTTTGTTTACAATTCATCCCCATCTTATCTCCCAGACCTCCACCTACCTTGAGCTCTGGACTCAGTGTTTATGTCTTCAAGTTCATTTACGAAAGAACTACTTCCTTCATTTCTAAATGTAGGGAATAAAACAACCGCAGATGGTGTATGCCCTGCAAACTACCCGCAGGTAGAAGGCTCCCTCTGTGTATTTCCAAGCAGTGGAGGAGAGATAAGAGACAGGGAACTAAAACACCTCTTCCTTCAAGCATGAAAAAGAAAAAGCAGATACTGCTGGTAAGTTAGAGATTAGCCTGCACCAATATTCCTCTGGGTCATGGGCGCAGTGTGGCCTCAGCGTGCACGGACCTGGTGGGGAGCAGTGGCCTCAGCCAGCATCCGTGCAGATCTAGTTGCTGCCATGGCCAGCGGGGCACCCAAGGGCCTCCTGGGATCAGCTCACCACCCGGGAAGGAAATTCCAGTCGCCTTGAAACTAAGCCTTCACATCTGATTGGAACTTGAGCTCTGGCCCGAGTTAGGCAAGAGAAGGAAACTGAAAAACCCAAACCACGTTTGCCTCGGGGTCGGAGGCAGGATTTCCCTGATGTGACATCTCAGGGGCAGCGTGTCCAGTGGGAGACCCACGCACGGCCCTCAGCCTGGCTCTGCTCTGCGCTCAACCCCTCCCTCCATCATCTTGGGCGTCTGCCCCCAGGAAGGCCTATGCGGTGCCGTAAGTGCCTTTTGTGGGACCCGCTGAACAGAAAGCAAAACGTAAAGCACCATCAGAAAACCAGGATGCTGGCTTCTGGCTGCAGCTCCTGGCCAGGGAGCCAGAGAAAGGTCCTGACCTCCTGGACCTCAGGGCTCTCATCTGTACGCGTTTGTTGACTCATGTTCTGCTGCCCTGGCCAGAAGGATTGAGGATCAAATAGGAAAGAACTTCTTAAAACGAGGACAAGATGCCATGTGGGTCTTCCTCTCCCTTTACTGTTCAGTTTCCTCTCTTTCTCCATCTCCCCATCCTCCCCTATCTCCCCATCCTCCCCCATCTCCCCATCCTCCCCCATCTCCCCCTCCTCCTCCATCTCCCTTCTTTTTTGACCTCCTCTGCTTTGTCCCCTCCAGTAAGTGCTTTATTATCTTCAGTTTGTTCTTCGTCTTCTGCAATTTCGTCTTTTCTCTCTTCTTTCCCTACCTTGTGTTCTCTGTTTTCTCCATTCTCTGTATCAGTGAGTCCAGGAAATGTGAATAAAAGAAAACGTTACCATTTTACCCTAACTGGCAAGAAGAGGAAGGGTAGAACCAGATTAGTCTAAATTAAAAATGAAATAAGCTTCAAAACATATATGTAATCCTGCCTGCTAGGGAGAGGACAGGACAGCACCTCTTGTAACGTTGCTAGTTGACAAGTATCGTGTATAATTATCTGCTAAAAGTCTTCAGGCTAAAAAGAAGTTTATCCTAAGAAGCTAGATTCATTGTCTTTTAATACACAGACCAACAGACCAACTACAAAAGGGGTGTGTGTGTGTGTGTGTGAGAGAGAGAGAGAGAGAGAGAGAGAGAGAGAATCTTTTTCTCTATACTGCAATTGACTGAAACAAATACTTGCAGGCCACAATGAAAAAATAAAATACAATGTAGAAATTATTGTTAGTATTATTACAATAAGAACCAAAAGAGGAAGTAGTGGGGAAGAGAAAAGTGAGAGAGAGAAACAGAAAGAAAACTACTTAAATGGAAATAGCTAGAAACATAAGGTAGGACACTAGTTCTCAAAATTCTGTGTGTAAAGAAATTGCCAGAAAAGCTCTACCTAGATTTTAAATCCAGATCCTTGGCTTCTACCCATCTGTTCTGATTTATGAGATCTGGGTTGGTGTCTGGAATCTGTATTGTTAACACATGCCCTAGGAAATTTTGAAGCAGGTGGTCCATTTTCAGGTTAGTGAAGTTGTTTTGAAATCCAATTTTCACGTTAGATTCTTTGAGGGAACTTTGAAAATAAGGATGCTTGAGGTTGGATGAGGTCCAGGCCTCAGTCCTTAGAACTTCTTCCTGGGTGATCCTAATACTCAGCCAGGGTATTGACTTTGGGCTCAGAATATCTAGGGTCTTAACCATAGCTCCGACACTCAGCTGTGCAACTTTGGACAAATGACTCCACCTCTCTGGGCCTCTGTGTTCTCTGTGAACTGGGGGACAACCATTTCCACCTCAGGGCCTGGAGCAGTGGGCTCTCAACCTGGCCTGCATATCACAGTCATCTGAAAAGCTTTAAACCAGGTTGGGTCCCTCCAACTGAATCAGAAAGTGTGGCCCCAAACTCAGGCTCAGTGTTCAAGACCCTGTGGATTGGAGATTCAGTGAAATAACGGTATCAGTGTCCATACTCTGCTAAGAATGCAAATAATGGCCGGCACAGGGTGGGTCCTCTCCAGGCAGGCCGGAGGCCCTAGCCTTTTACACGGGATGCCTTTTTCCATCCCCAGCTCCCCCAGGAGATAGAGTCCGTGCTTTTGTGAAGCATCTCCCGCAGTTTCTGGCTGCTGGGTAAGTTTCCCTTTCCCAGTGTAGACAGAAGAAGGGACAAGGTATGTGATAGCGGGTGTGCCTTTGGTTCCCTGGCAGCAGCGCCCGCGGATGTGGGCGGCCTGGACCAGCCGCATTGGCTGGTGGCTGCAGGTGACAGATCATCTTTTGGAAGCAGGCAAGCGTCCAAGTGGAACAGAACCTTCAGGAGAGACAAACAGAGGGTTTTCTTGGGTCTGTGACAAGAAAGGAGAGACTGAAAAGACTGTATTTGATATCAGTCAGCAAACACTTTGGTTGTACCCAATTGCCATTTTTTAAAAGTCTTGGGTTGAGGGGTTGATGAGAAGTTCGGAGCATCTCAAATTCTCCTCTCCACTTTTCAACTTGCACATTTTCTCTTCCCAAGAGAGTTACTGACGCTGTCCTTCTCAGTCTTTCCATCTGTGAAATGCATATCGCTTTGGTACCCATCTGACCTGAGAATAGCGTACACCAGCTGTGAACCATCCCAGCGTATGACCAATGGACCATCTCTCACATCTCAGGTGAGCGGGAAGGGTTTCTCCCACTAAGGCGATCTAATAAAGGAAAGAAAAAGACAGCCTTTTGTTTTCTCCACACCTTGGACATAAAGACCATGTGTGCATTTCTACCGGAGTTCCATGTGAATTTTACGATCACTACCCACTGTAATCATTAAGTAACCGAAAACTTTGTGGAAGATAATTTTTCCCCAAAAATCACAACACTGATAATGAAACAGGGCCAGTAATCTTGCTTTAATGAAATGGGGAGTCTAATCCACTACATTTGGTAAAGGTGCTAAATCAGGGAAAGCAATAAACTGCGTTCCCATATCAATAAAACGCGATTCTTTATGTTCTTATTATGTAAAACGGTAAGCCCGGCTCCCTGAGGAAGATGGTGCTGGGCCCGATGGTGCTTTGTTCACGAGCACCTCACAACCTACTTCACAGGCAGCTGGTGAACAAACGGGTCTGTTTATGAAAAATCTGTTCATTACACCATTAGCCGCATCCATGGCATTTTCGGTGGTAAAACAATTTGCATCCCAGATACGTGTTTATGGGAAATTGGGGGGATGGTAAAGCGAATGCATGAAGGCACGAAGGAACGAGAAATAGTGGGGTGTTGAAGCCACACTTCCTGGCCTTCCTCTCGAACCTGTATTTCATCCAGAAAGCTGTTATTTTAAAACCAATTTAAAAAGTCAATAATCATGAAATATGCAGAGACATCCGTGTGCTTCCTGCTTTGTGTTTTATTCCCTATCAGTCTGTCAGCATTTAGTTTGTTTGTTGGCTGCATGTGTAGGAAACAGGGGGACGTTAGCACTTATTACCCTGAATTCCTAAACACCAATGGTTTTCCTGTCTTTCCCATAGAAGCCACATGACACCAAAAGCAAAAGCTGCTATTGCTTCTTTGGGCCCTTGAATAACGAAATGAGAAGCAAGCTCTCAGCTGCCAGCGTTTGCCAGTTCCAGAGCTTTCCAGGCTGCCCTAGGCCGGCCTTCCCAGGATGGCCTTTTTCAGACATCTGCCAGGGCACACTGCCTCTAGAAGGCTCTAGAAGGTCTCCCCTGTTCCTCCTGCATCCGCCGATTTTAGTTTGCCTGTTTCCAACTTTGATATTTGGACAAACTAACGACAGCCCAGGATGTTTCCTAAGCTCCTTCCTTGAGTTTCTGTCGGCCCCTGTGGATTCGGAGCTCGGCAAGGTGACCCTATTTTAAAGGCATGTCCTCAGGGGACCTTGAGTGACCTCACCCTGACCAGGACACACTGGGTACAGAATATGACTTCTTGGTGTTTGGCCTCTGGAGCCACTCATTCATTACACAAAGTCTTTATCTGAGTGCATATCCTGGAATAATACTCTTAAATAAATACTCTCCGAGGCATTTTACTCCATGGTTATTTACTTGGCATTTCCATGATCTCAATGGAACACAGAAAGGGAGGAGATAGAAAGCTTGGCAAACAATCATTTGCCACCATATACGCACAAGGGGACAACCGGGAGGCAGGTTGTTTTGTTTTAAAAGAGAGAGACGTCACTGACTTGACATAGAGCATCTGTGTGCAGACCAGAATCACCTTGAAAATCCCACTTGACGAAGCACACTAGATAACTTCTATCTCAAGAGAATGGAGACCACGTGGCTTTGGAGTGAGAGGACCTGGTTCCATTCTCCAGACCGACCCTTTCGGCCTTGAGAGCTGAGTCAAGTCGTTGAGATTGTGTGCGTCTCGATCGCATCCTACAGCCCAGGGATACTGATGGGCCTCCCACCAGCCCCTTGGCATTGTTTTGTCTTTAAAATGAGGTCCTGTCCCCTGCCTCTGCCAAAGTCTGTGAATCCAAGGAAAGAAATGCCAAGGCATGAATGAGCAGCCTGCTTTTACGAACCCGAGCATTGTGAGCTGCTCTTACCAGCGGCACCGTCGCCGTGTTACTGTTATCCGATTTTTAAAGACCTTATGAGGTTCCATGTATTTTGAAAGGTCGTTAAGTCCACAAAAAAAATTTGTTTTAGACGCACCCACTTTTGTCCTTGAACCCTTTCGTGCCCGATTTAACTGCCTCTCCCTCCTACTTCTTTTCAATTCACTATGAACACAGAGATCTGTCCTCAACCAATAAACACAGATTCCCGTGAAAAGCTGCCAAAGGGAAAAACAAAAGAGGAAAAAGATAGATGATTTCTCAAGGTTCACTGCATTTGTTGCTACTTAAGCCAAACAGACTTCATTTGTATCCAAAGAAAGCACTGCTGATTTTTATAAGAACAGCCAGAGGTAGGCAACCCGAGAAGGTACTAGACATTTTCCCAGGTGCCCCAGTGGGTGGAGGAGCGAACTTATTGTTTATTTTATTTATAGACAGTGGAGGGGAATCCATGATTCAGATCCTGAATCTTTCTATGATGCCCCATGAGTGGGGCAGGTTGGAAAAAGTCATGTGTCAGGTCACAACCGGGCTCTTCAATATCCAAATGAGAGTGGGGTACACATGCCAGGCTCTGCCCCAGCTCTGGTTCCAGCCCCTTTCTCTTTACACACCTTGGGCTGCCATGGTACAGAGGAGAATGGCCATTTGAGCACAAACCTAGGAGCTTTCGAGCTAGTCCGTCAATGGCCCTGTGATCCCCGGAGAGGCCATGATTTAACTCGATTGTCCTTTCCTTCAAAACATTCTTGGAGCTCATCTTTTGAGAATTCTCTTCAAAGAGTGCAGCCTCTTGAATATCCTGTGTGAATGAAATCATCAGACTTTGAAGGAAAGTTTAATTCTGGGAAACAATAAAAATATTGATGCCAGTTTATTAAAGTGATCAGTTGTGAAGCCAAATAATATAGTTTATGGTGTGAAAGAAAATGTAGTTATAAGTACAGGGATTTGCCTTGGAAATGACTGGAAAATATCTCTGAATAGAGATGTGTTTTAGAGATAGCAGCATCTCAGGGGGAAGTTTGCAGCATTCCAAAGTGACTCTTCTGACTGGACCAACAATTTAGTTCTGTTACTCTGCAGGGGTCATGAATATCATTTAATAACAATGGAGACCCTTCTTACCATAGTTATAGCAATGACATGGCATCTCCCTCTGCCCCCGCCCCTCCAGCAAGTTCACAATGGTCACAGAGTCTGTGCAAGTTTGCAGAGGAAAGTGGGAAAAAAATTCACAACCAGGTAGAGCAATTACCTACACAGACCTAGTGGGGAAAATCTCAAGGATGCCAAGACCTTATAAAGAAGGAACGCAGTAGCCAAGACATGGAAGTAACCTAAGTGTCAATAGACAGAGGAATGGATAAAGGAGATGTGGTGTATATACATACACTGGAATATTACTCAGTCATTAAGAAGAATGAAATAATGCCATCTGGGCAGCCATGGATGGACCTAGAGATGATCATACTAAGTGAAATAAGTCAGACAGAGAAAGACAAATCTCATATAATATCATATGTGGAATCTAAAAAAATGACACAAATGAACTTATTTACAAAACAGAAATAGACTCACAGACATAGAAAACAAACTTGTGGTTACCAAAGGGGAAAGGCAGGGAAGGATCAAACTGGGAATTTAGGATTAACAGATACACACTATTATATACAAAGTAGATAAACAACAAGGACGTACTGTATAGCACAGGGAACTATATTCAATATTTTATAATAGCCTATAATGAAAAAGAATATGAAATAGAATATATATATATATATATATATATATATATATATATATGTGAGTCACTGTGTTGTACACCAGAAATGAGCACAACTCATAAATCAACTACAGTATACTTGAACTTAAAAAAAAGAAGGACTGTAGCCCAGAAGTACCTTTCTGCACAGCACCCCACTTCCAAACACTTGGACCCCCCCTGAGACAGTGCACCCCTAGAGAACTATTACTACGGTGAGCAAAATGCAGTATGTGAGCTGTGATGTCATTGGAACTCTTGTCTGATATTAAGGGGAATCATGTCAATAAATCAAGTAACAATTAATTCACGTAATAAATGATTTTACGGTTGAGTACAATATTAAAATACTTGTTTTGAAGTCTGGCCGGTGTCTGTTACACTAAGGCTTTCTTTCAGAATTCCATTTTATTATAATCCACAGTATTTATTTGAAAGATTGGAGGGGGCCCTGATAACCATTATTCAAAATAACTTGCCAAGATCTACCCCTGGATCTTTCGTCTAAGACAGACCCCTCAGGAGGGAACAAGTAACAAAGGTACACGCAGAAGCAGACCCGCATAAAAGCACTGCTAATCCCAGATCATAAAACAGAAAGCAAACTTCCGTTACATGAAAGCAATTTGCTGGGGCATCTTGAGATGCAAAGTGGGAGCTCGAGGTGACTATTAAGCTGCAAGGAAATGGGTGAGAGTCATGGCCTCAAATCTGGCTGGGGGCCAAGAGAGGCTTAGGGAGAAGTAAAATTGAGAAACTATAGAAATGATGGCAAGGAGGAACCCAGCCAATATCGTCTTGGTACAAAGGAATTAATTTAAATTAGTACAATCCACGGGGGTCCTCCTAATCAACTACCATGAAGAGAAAGGAAATTGTCAAAATGGTACCCAGGAGTTACTTTATCTAAGCAAAAGATCTGAGCTGTGGGTAACAGTTCTAACTTTAAAATAGTAAAGCTATAGATTTCTGTAACATTCAAGCTATAGGGAGAGGAGCAGAGATTCTATTGTGTATGTGACAGCGCCCCCCCGCCAAGGAAAGGTGAGCTAGGAACCTCACGGAAAAAGCCTCCCTCAACTGACAGCTCTCACAGGATACACCGGGATTGGGGGTAAAGATAGAATCTTCCCTCGGGTTTGAAAAACAACTCTTATTCACATTTTCTATTTTCCCATTGACATGAAAATTGCCTACGAAAAGTAGAAGTCCCGGGGGTACATGGCTTTTCAACTCATATCTTTCCCTTCCCTTCTCATTTCTTAGTTGCTCTGTGTGCATGCACGTGTGTGTGCATGAGGGTATGTTTCTCCACGAAAGACCTTTCTTGACTGCAGGCCGATGACCTGCACCAGAGGGAGAGCTGAAGTGCATTTCCATCCACACCAGACCCATCCTTTTCTCGGAACATGGATGGTTTATCTCGTGAAACTGGGCAGACATATAAGCAGCATGTAAATTGCCTTTCCCTCTGATATTTACTCCCAGGAAGGAGAAATGGTATGAAGAATAATTTCAACACTGCTTGGCTCACAGAGGTTTTAGAAAGTGCCCAAGGCTGTTTTCCAAGAGAAGTCTTCGAGTTCAGGACACAGGAAAACCTGTGTGTGTCAGTTTATTTGGAAAGGCAAATCATATTTGATGTGCTCGTGGTTACTTGGTGTGCAAAACACAGTAAAAGCTTCTTGTGAACTTGCTTGTTTAGATCACATATTTCATTAATCTCACACACACGATTACCCACAGTTCACTCTGTCGGTGGGTATCATCCATTTCCTTATAGACCAAACAGATTCCAACAGAGGCCTGAGGAGGAGATGGAACCCTCTTGTTCTGCGATTGAAATATCTTTAAAGGAGCTAGGGATTGGGGTCAGGAGGTGTGATGGTTGATTTTATGTGTCGACTTGACTAAATCACTGGACACCCGGACCTTTAGCCAAACATGTTCCTGGGTGTGTTGGTAAGGATGTTTCCGGACAAGATTAACATCTGAACCAGGTGGCTGAGTGAAGCTGATGGCCTTTCCTCAATTCTATCTTAACCCCCATCCAAGTAGCAACTCCATGAAGAGATGAGAATGATTGGGACACCATAATTAGAAGTGACAGGGGTTAGGAATGCAGGAGAGAGGCCAAAGAAAGGTCATTTTTCTCTGATTCCTTTTTTTTGCGGGGTGGGGTTGCTTGTTGCTGCAGCTTCTCCATGCTTTGTCTGGACATCCTTCCTGATGAGCACCAGTTGGATACCCTGGCGAGGAACCTGACGAGTATCCAAGGCATTCTGACATCTTCTGAGTGAATAAAGCTTACATTCAATGTGAACAGACTCTTATTTACAAAAGCATGTTCTCATTTAAGGATGGAGTAAAGCTACAAGGAAAGCATATAGGAAAATAAACCAATGAAGAACAGAAGAGATTGACAGACAGAGGTGGAGACAGTGCTGGAGGTGGGGTCAGGGTCGATGGGGGATCACAAAGCAAATGACCTGTTACCTTAGAAGGGGGAGCACTTACAGTCTGTAGCTTCTCTCTCTCTTTTTAATGTTCCTATGTCTACATCTTAACAGCCAATTTGAATTTCAGTGCCTTCAATTTAATCTTCCAACATGAATATCAGCCATTAATATGCTATGCCTCACTTTATAACCAAACCCACTTCGGGGGAAAAGAAAAGTCAATGTGCTGCCAAAAATGTGAGCGTCAGAGTCACCGCGACAACCTAATGCAAATAGTAGCTGTGACCGCTGCCCAAAGGACATTCGTTACGCACCTGTAGTACATTAGGGCTGCCAGGTGCCTCACCTGACAGGTCCAGCCACTCCAGTCCCCATGAATTACTCGGCGTCCATAGTATCATCTTTCAGTGCTAGAATACGTCGTTGTGTGAGCCCAAAGGTGTGGTACCCACAGATCTCTCTTACCAGATTAACACTTTTATCATGGATATGTGAAAAGCAAATAAAAATGGGTGGCATTTCTGGCATCGGCTTACTGATGATGGATGGTTCTGACTCCTTTCAGAGGTCATTTCCTAGCTCGTCACGTCTGGAAACAGTAATTTGCCATTTATCTGTCACCACAGTTTGAATGGCTGTAATGACCTACTTGGGATCAAAGAAGAGGTCTCTCCGTTTATATTCAATAGTGGACCCCCTTCAACAATAATAGATACACACTTGACTAGTCCTTTTCCCAATGGCCCACTTCGAGGTGGCAAATGTCCAGACTGTCAGCATTGCAGACAAGAGCTTCCCCTTCTCCAGAGGAGTTGCCCCAGAAGCCCGATGCCATGTCCTAATCTGGCTCTCCGGTCCATCTTCAGAGCTGACTGGGAGTGTGTCCTTCTATGAATACATAGTTATGGACATTTTTTCCGGAGGACAGAAAGAAGAGGCACATTGGAAACTGTATTCCATTTCAAGAAAGAAAAAGTTCTGTGTTCTCACTCACATGGGAAAGTGATGGCAAGTTGTAGACTGGTATTCAATGAGGCAAGTTGAGTTGTGTTCTTTCTTCTTTCACATTATGGGGAGAGAATGAAGAATCACGAAGGCATTGCAACAGATGCACTTAGACTTGGGATGTGTTTGTAAGAAAGGAAGTAGATTAAAATTGGGAGATTAACTCAAGTGATGTCTCTGAATCTTAACAAGTGTTGACAGGCACCACATTCAATTGTTTAGAAAAGAAACAGAAGGAAGAGGAGGGGAGGAGAGGGCTAGCTTTTTTTTTTTTTTTTTTTTGTGGTACACGGGCCTCTCCCTGTTGTGGCCTCTCCCGTTGTGGAGCACAGGCTCCGGATGCTCAGGCTCAGCGGCCATGGCTCATGGGCCCAGCCGCTCTGCGGCATGTGGGATCTTCCCAGACCGGGGCACGAACCCGTGTCCCCTGCATCGGCAGGCGAACTCTCAACCACTGCACCACCAGGGAAGCCCAGGGCTAGCTTTTGAAACGTGAGGGAGTTTGGTTGTTTTTTTTTTGCTTGGTTTTTCTTTAAGTCAAGGAACTTGAAAGCCAACATCTGAGGAGGTCTCCCCTGGGCTGGAGACTGGCTGGCACCCATGACCAGCTTCTGCAGAGAGAATGCTGCATAATTTGTGGATGTGCTGGAACGTCTAAATGCCTCTGTCACTGTCCTTTTGAGATGACTTTCTTAATGGACAGAGTCCCATCGGTGGTTTGTACCAGACATAATCCCAAGCCCCACAGAGAAACAGACCACACGTGCGTAAAGAACAAGAAATAAGCACAAGTACTATCCACTTCATTTTGTTTTTATTATACTGAATTCAATTCAACCATTTGAATGTTCCTACAAGCTAAATCAGAATCAGCATTTGCTTCAGGCCCACACAGGTGTGATCCTGAAGAGGCACATTGGAAACTGTATTCCATTTCAAGAGAGAAAAAGTTTTCTTGCTTTCTCTTTATAGTCAAGAGTAATTTAAAAATATTTTCAAGCCACCGAGTTTCGGCAGTATACTTTATTTTCTTGAAAACTGATCTTCAAAGTGTAGGTCATTAAAATGATTCTGTGGTTTACATATGATGTTACATACGGATAAAACATCTCACCTCGAGACTGGAAAAATACCTGCAATGAGGGTAGAAGAAATGAAGAACTAAATATGCAAGTCAAGAACCCCAAATGGTGATATAAGTGTTCAGATGGAGAACGCTTCCCATGGAACAGATGGTAGAATGATGGTTGCCAGGAATTGTGGGGAGGGGAAATTGGAGAGATGAAGGTCAAAGGGTACGAAGTTTTGGTTACGCAGCATGAGTTATGCAGGAGGTTTACTACTCAGCGTGGTGCCTGCAGCTAACAGTACTGTACTCTATACTTAGAATTGGCTAAGACGGTAGATCTTATGTTCAGTGTTATTTACACACACAGACACACACACTAGCAATACTAATAATAATGGGGACAAGAGGAAACTTTGGGGTGATGGAGATGTCTGAGGCTTTGGTGGTGGTGATGGTTTCACTGGTATATATTTATCCCCAAACTCATTGAGTTTCATACATTAAATATCTACAGCTTTTTACATGTCAATCATACCTCAACAGAGTGATTCAAAACTAAAAAACAGCATTAGTGGAGTTATGTGGAGGATGAGACAAGGGGAAAGGCAGACTGAGTTCCGAGTTTGGTAGGTTTTGAAGACTGGAGACGAGAGGATGGATAAAAGCAAATTTTAGGAACGATTAACCCCAAAGCCATGTTACGGATGAGGTGCAGAGAGAAAGTGAAGGCAAATGGGTCAGTCCCAAAGGCAAGAGGATGAATACAGATGATGAGCACTGTGACAGCTATGAAATGGAAGCACGCAGATGCGAGATACATGGCAGTTAGCAGAAAGGACGAATCAAATATTTAACCTCATGTTTTTAAATGTGTATGAATTGGAAAATGTCACTACCATTGCCATTGTAGGGAAATCCAGGGAAGGAGCTCATTTTAGTAGGAAAGAGATTCTGGTTTTCATTGTTTTGAACTGAATCACGAATCCACGATGGTTCTATGTTGGTTAACAACTTTGACTCCCCAAAGGAAATGTTATCGGCTCAGGCGGGAGGGGCCGTTCTATGGCCCACAGGCAAATCCTACTTGCTGAACCTCTGTATGAATAAAATTTTATTGGAACATGGCTTGCCCATTCATTTACACATTGCCTCTGGCTGTTTCTGAGCTACAGCAGCAGAGTTGAGCAGGTGTGACAAAGACCACAGGACCTGAAAGCCTAAAACTTACTCCCTGGCCCTTTAAAGAAAAAGATTGCAGACCCCTGGCCTAAAGTCGCATAGGAATAAGATCAGGGAGGACATACTTGTGGTTTTTCAGGAGGATGTCCTCAGATATATCCCATCAAGTTGAGGGCTCCTGAGATGAAGACTGACCTGTGTGAACATCATGAAGATGGAAGAGTCCCATCAGAGGCTGGGGTCCTCAAAACAGTGGAAGTCCTAGGGTGCAAAAGTTCCAGCCACTATGCTCTGGACATTGTCAATCATGAAAGATGGGAAAAGAACAGGGGTTCCAGAGAAGAGCTTAGCAACGAGTGTCCTGGGAAACGTTGTCTCCAGAGGGCAGTGTTGGTAAGATGCCCAGACATTCTCTCCAGGCAGGATTGTGGAGTACTTGTGGCTGGAGGTCACATGGGAGGCAGCCTCTTGTCAGGTGTTCCAGTGACAAAGTCGTGCAGCCTGCTAAGACAAGGATCAGCTCTTGGGGGCTTCCCTGGTGGCACAGTGCTTAGGAATCCACCTGCCAATGGAGGGGACGTGGGTTTGCGCCCTGGTCTGGGAAGATCCCACATGCCGCGGAGCAAACTAACCCTGTGCACCACAACTACTGAGCCTGTGGGCCACAAC
Organism: Mesoplodon bidens; assembly: GCF_964165515.1. Classification (NCBI taxonomy): domain Eukaryota; kingdom Metazoa; phylum Chordata; class Mammalia; order Artiodactyla; family Ziphiidae; genus Mesoplodon; species Mesoplodon bidens. The sequence continues at coordinate 74,656,756 of NC_138174.1, forward strand.
TACTGAGCCCACAAACCACAACTACTGAGCCCGTGAGTCACAACTACTGAGCCTGCGTGCCACAACTACTGAGCCTAGAGCCCATGCTCTGCAACAAGAGAAGCCACTGCAATGAGAAGCCTGTGCACTGCATCAAAGAGTAGCCCCCGCTCGCGACAACTAGAGAAAGCCCACCCACATGCAGCAGTGAAGACCCAATGCAGGAAAAAATTAATAAATTTAAAAAATAATAAATTTATTAAAAAATAAAGAATCAGAATGTGGCTTGGCGTTGAGCTGGGTGGACTTTTTGCTAGAGACGCATGGGAAGGTAGTGTCTGCCTGACAGTCAGCTCCTCTACGAGGGGCCATGCTGGTTAAGGAGAGGCAGTGAGCAGGATGCTCAAACAAAACTCATGAGTGAGGAGGAGATGCTCAGCTTCACTTCCTCTCCATAAGAAGCTGCCCTGAAAAGTCTGGTGCCCCCTCTGCTGTGTTTCCTGACGGGGCCCACAGGTCTAGCTCCCCTGACTTCTGCAGGGAGGGCTTCCGACTCCCGGGTGAGGTTAGACCTCTCTACCTAAAAATAACTAGCACTTGGAGACCACTGACTAGGCACTGGCCCTGCTCTAGGAATCTCATGTGGATTCATGTAGTCAGTCCTTCCAAAAACCCTATGAAATTTTTACTCATATTATCCCCTTTTAACAGATGAGGAAACTGAGGCACAGAGAAGTTAGGTGGCTTACCTATGGTCCAGGTCTGGTGAGGAGAGGACGGGGCTCCCTCCACTTCCCCTTCAGATGTGTTCAGTGTCATCTCTGCTACTGAGGTTAAGCTCCATGCTGGAAGAGGCAGCAACAGATCTGGTCTCATTGCTCCTCCGGTTTCCAGTACACAACCTGGCACGTGGTGGATGCTCAGTGCAATGTGGATGTGGATGTTGAGGTGCTAATGTCTTCAAATACTTACATAGGAGTAAGAGAAAGAGCAAAACAAGACTTGTGGATTTGTATGTCTATTGGCCAATACCCAATGCATAATAAATAATGTGAATTTGAGGCTATCATTTAAGGTGGTAAATGTAATCTTACAAATGACTTTGAGCTTTGGACCCAGTGGGATTTATGACTAGAGTTTGGTGACAAACAGCATAGACTCTTATAAAGAAGCAGGTTTACACACTCTTATGGGTTGAATGGTGTCCTCGGAAAGGCTAGGTTGAAATCTTCAAACTCCCAGCACCTGTAAATGTGACCTTATTTGGAAATAGAATCTTTGCAGATGCTATCATCTTGAGATGAGATCATTAGGGTGGGCCCCTAATCCAATATGACTCATAAATAGAAGAGAGAGACACACCTGAAGTGTCACATGAAGACAGAGACTGAGACCAATGCATCTGAGAGCTAAGGAATGTCTAGGAACAGCTCCCACTGAAGCCGAAAGAGGCAAGGAAGGGTTCTACCTAAGTTTCAGAGGGCGCATGGCCCTCCCCGCGTCTTGATTTGGGTCTTCTGGCCTCCAGAACTATGAGGCAATAAATTTCTGTGATTTTAAGCTTCCCAGTTTGTGGTCCTTTGTGACAACAGCCATAACAGATGGATACGCCCATAAAAAAGATGGAGCTGTGCTTTGAGAAACACTGCAAGCTCAAGGGTTGGGCGTGTAGGAGAGGATCTTGGTGAAGATCAAAGGCCGTATGAATAGGTCAGAGAGCACATCACAAATCACTCACTGGATGAAAGAGAAGAGAAAACTCAAGGCTGTGATCCTGGTATAGCTTTTAAGTTTTACACAGAGGCAAAAGAGAGAGATGGTTGGAGAATTCAGCTCTGTAGAACTGTCAGGCTGAATGCAGAGGATGCGGCCAGCTGGTCCTCTCTCCTCGTACTGATGAGTCATCACCCCAATTTTAGAAGAGACATTGAGAGTGACTACTAGTTGATAAAGAGGAAGAACTGGGTGCCCTGGGTGGGGGGGGGGGTGGGCAGAGACAAAAAAAAAAAAAAAAAAGCAAAGGCCCTGCAAAGTCACACATGTAATTGGAGCATCAGTAAGGCAGTTCAAAATTTCTGATGGACAGGTAAGTAGATCCCAAGAAACAAGACTTGAAAGGCAACCCTGATTCAAAGGAAGAAACATGGAATGTGTCTGAAACATGAAATTGACTGACAAGTATCAGCCAGATAGATGATCTACAGGCTCAGATTCCTGGCAGTTCATGGACATGATTTTGCAAAATGGAATATAACCGAAGATAAGTGTAGGAAAGAAAGGTGGACCTCTGGAACATGGCCACGAGGCTAACATTCTGAAGAGCTGGACTTACAAAATGTTACCAGGCAATAAAAGAAACAAAAGGTTACCAGGCAATAAAAGAAACTTTTAGCCATAAGCAGAATAAAACAGAGAAGCGGAAAGGTAGACCAGAATGCAGAGAAGAGCCCGGGCTCTGGAACTGGTCAGACCTGGGTTTGAATCTTGGCTTTGTCCATCTCGTCCCCAGTGAACTTGGGTCAGTTTTGAGCCTGTATACAGCATGGCTTGGTCGTGGTTTTCAATTACACAATGCTGATGACAAGGAAAGGATGGATGTGAATGGAATAGGTTTGGTGCAGCATGTGGTCTATAACAAGAGTTCACACCTAACACCATCATTTAATTAATTAATTATTTATTTACTTACTTACTTACTTATTATTTATTTATTATTTTTATTGAAGTATAGTTGATTTACAATGTTTCAGGTATACAGCAAGTGATTCAGTTATACATACATGTATATTCTTTTTCAGATTCTTCTTTTCCATTATAGGTTTTATATATATATACACACCACATCTTCTTTATCTATTCATCTGTTGATGGACATTTAGGTCGCTTCCATGTCTTGGCTATTGTAAATAGTGTTGCTATGAACATTGAGGTGCAAGTGTCTTTTCAAATTAGGGTTTTCTTCTTTTCTGGGTATATGCCCAGGGGTGGGATTGTTGGATCATATGGCAGCTTAGTTTTCTAAGGAGCCTCCATACTGTTCTCCATAGTGGCTGCAGCAATTTACATTCCTGCCAACAGTGTAGAAGGGTTCCCTTCTCTATCACCATCATTAACTAGAATCATTTAAAACATCACTTGAGAGCATTTAAAAAAGGGAAGCATTAAGTTTTTTAAAAAGTAAACTATAGCAGTATGATATATATACATATATAATATTTTTCCTGGATTTATTCAAGTACAGTCGACAATTTAAAATTGTATATTTGGGGCTTCCCTGGTGGCACAGTGGTTGAGAATCCGCCTGCTGATGCAGGGGACATGGGTTTGTGCCCCGGTCCGGGAAGATCCCGCGTGCCGCAGAGCGGCTGGGCCAGTGAGCCACGGCCGCTGAGCCTGTGCATCCGGAGCCTGTGCTCCGCAACGGGAGAGGCCACAACAGTGAGAGGCCTGTGTATCACAAAAAAAAAAAAAAAGTTGTATGTTTAAGGTGTACAACTTGATGGTTGATGTACATAAAAATTAATATACCCATCAAAATGGTAATTTTAAAATATTGGTGTGGTAGGTAAAAAATAGGCTGGAACCTACTAGGAGAGAAGAATCATATCTTATGAAGAACAGTTGAAAACAAGAATGTTTGAAAAGGCAAGAAGTTGATAAGAGGGACCTTCAAGGGGTCATCATGGTTTTGTAGTTTGCAATGAAGTTACAGGAATCAACTTTCAGTTCAGGAACTGCCATGACCATGCAAGGCTTGTCTGAGCTTTCTGAAGGTGGCATAAGCCATCAAACGAGTTCGTGCAATGCCCCAGCCCCACACTACACGAGTTCTGTGCATTGTCTCCTTTAATACTTACATCACTTTAGGGGGCTGAGATTTCTCTCCAAAGGGAAGAGTCCTGGGGGATTGGAGAACCTCGCAAAAGAATGTTGTATAGACAATTCCAGAATAAAATGGTAACAGAATCAGAGAATCTGTAATATCCATTCAAAACCCCTGGGCTTTGGCAGCCATGATCCAGTCCAGGAGGGCAGAAGGGAACCAAAAGAGCAGTCACTAGTAGGGACCCCAGAGTCCAGGGGTACGTGGGGGTCAGTGCAGGAGCGGGACCTCAGGAGACCAGGCCTAGGTGCACACCCATCCGAAGGGCTGTGGTACATCATGGAAGAAAAGCGCTTCCCATGGGCAATTCCATTTATGGAGGCTTCAGACCCTGTACTCTTGGCAGGAGGAGAAGAGAATACAGGTTCTAGAATTCTTTTAAAAAATATTATTCACATAAAGGAAAGAATGTCCTTTAGGAGACACATGGGTCTGTGTTTTCTGCCTTCCCATTTCTTTATTCCCTTTTTTCTCCATGCTTCAACCAGGTATCGGACACTTCATGACCAAAAGCTCCTGGAATTAATGTGTTTTTTTTGTGTTCGTTGTTGTTTTCACTGTCCACAGAGGCAAGACTCGAGGACCACGGCTGGGGAGAAGGGGGATGTGGTGGGAAAGAAAGAGGGGATCCTTCTGTCGTGTCCCCTAATGACAAGGCTAAGGGACCATTTCTCAAGCATTGCCATTGACATGTGACCACCTGAAAGCCCTGTCATCACAAGGCCCACTTCCTTTGCGTTTTCATGACTTGTTCCGTGAGTCATGGGAGCTTGCCTGCCTTCTGGTTGGCCCAAGGATTTCTCTATTGCCATCATTTTTGTGTCCACGATGGGCTTCCTTCCCCCTTTCCATACCCAGAAGGTTGACTGTAGCTATACTTTGGTTGACTCTCATGCAAAGGAAAGAAATGGTTTTCTTATATGACTTGTAAAGTGGTCCTCAACAACAATTCCTAAAATTAAGCTTCAGAAGTGCTCCAACCTACAGGAAAATTATTGGAAAACTGGAAAATATTTGTGTAATCTTCCAAGCAGACCACATGCATTTGGCTATGTCATTCAGCACATCTGTGAAAAAAAGCAAAAGTTGTTCTCCTTTTTTAAAAGTCACTTTTATTCTTAGGCTACTCTGAAGATGTGACAAAGGGTTTTGTTTTTATTTTTGCAAACTGGGTATAACAGCCTTTCCACCTCAGTGGCTGCCATGGCTAATTGCCCTCTCACTCCCACAAGGAGAAGATGTACGGAAAGCAAAGTGATGTCCCCTCGATGGCTTCTGGGAGTGGGCATGCATAAAATAATCTACTGAATGGAGAACAGAAGAGAATGAAAGAAATACATAAGAATGCTAAAGGTGCATTTCAATTACGGATGCACATATGTTACTAACTTGCGGGTGTAGACGCAGCCACCCCAGTCCGACTCCAAGTATTAAACAGAAACCCCTCAAAGATATAAAAGCCCCCAGATATCACCCAGCTCTGTCTTATGACTGACATTTAATTTTGAAAAATGTGCCTTTCTTCTGTGTTTCCCGTGCTCTTTTACAAACCTGTTTATCAAATGTATAGAACATTTTTGTTTATGATAGCTTATGATTAATCATTTACCAAGGACACGAGCCCTTTGTACCTGGTACTGTCATGCATTTGTTTGGACTGCGTTTGACCTTTTGTACCCAAGTGGTCTGTGTTGGAACCTTTTGAAAACAATCTACCTGGTTAAATGTGTTTATGGTACTTACGGAAATCCTGTGGCTTGGTTCCTATCACATCCTGCTACGTAAGAGAAACTAAAATTACAATTTCACTTGCAAATTCAAATTTATTGTCACCCCAAGATAAATACATTCATCCTGGGTTCCTTGGAAGCATTCTGGAGTGAAATTTTAAACACTATTTTGAGCAATGGATGGCCACTTTGTGACCAAGGGGTGTTACGTAAAGTTTGCCTCTTTGCAAACAACGAGGGAGCTGGTCTCAGACCTGTCTTCATCTTTGCTCTGTGTGTGACGATCAAAGTTCTCTGTGGGTACATCTCAAGGGCGTATATCTATACATCTGACCACCTAGTGACTGGAGGCCATCAACTCCCAAAACAACAGCACAGGTCGAAAGGAAAAATGGAATGTGTCCTGCGTTGGTTTATTCATTCACCCTCAGACACCTTGTAGTTGAGAAACTGCCTCAGTGTTCCCCACCTCTCCTCCACTCAGGCGGTCCACAAACAGTCACTGCAAGGCTGCCCTGTGTGAAGTGAAATCACGTACAGAAATCAACTGGGATGGTCTGTGAATTCCAGGAATGTATCATCTCGCACTGGGTACAACATGCCACGTTTAACTTCAAAACAAAGCTGTTAATGTGCACGCCACGTGTCTGATACTGAGAATAATGGCTAAGAGAGCAGGGGAGGCTGGTATACTTGTAATCTGTTATTCAGAGACCGTTTTACGAAAGACATAGATTTGGGGTGGCAGAAGGGCTCGTGAGATTTTTTTTTTTTTTTTTTTTTTTTTTTTTGCGGTACGCGGGCCTCTCCCTGTTGTGGCCTCTCCCGCTGTGGAGCACAGGCTCCGGACGCGCAGGCTCAGCAGCCATGGCTCACGGGCCCAGTCACTTTGCGACATGTGGGATCTTCCCAGACCGGGGCACGAACCCGTGTCCCCCGCATCGGCAGGCGGACCCTCAACCACTGCGCCACCAAGGAAGCCCGGCTCATGAGATTTTGATGGGAGGAAGAATGCCAGGATGTGGAAGTAGAGGCAGTGAAATCAGAGGGTCGAGAGTTAGAGAGTTTGGCTGGACGGGAGCTCATGAACTAGATCAGGTGGAGACATCACTGAGAAGGGAGGCGATGGGGGTCTCGCATCTACTATGAGCTAGGATGAGCTCTGAAAGGATGAGTAGAAGGTACCGCATAATCAGGCAAAACTACAACGACCGTTTAAACTCTAGAAGTAAGAGAATTAGCACACTGCATAGTTTTCTACCTGATATTGACTAATATTATAATACTTTCATACCTAAGTTTAACTCAAGAGTTTCCCCATGAGAAGTCTGACACACTTACCTGATCTCGGAGCGTGCAAATCCATGTAAATAAACCCGTAAGGAATTCTCAGAATGTTTAAACATCTATTGATCTGACCGACATTTCTGCCCTCCTGGGCTATGAGCTCTGACCTCATAAATAGATGCTGGTGCAGCCAACGGCTAGTGTGAACTGACTCATTGTTTGTTGGTTATTTTAGAGAAAGTTCAATGATGACCTTCATGTTCTTTAAATCAATAAATGATCAGATTCTAATAACTATAAACTTGGCCAATTCAATACCATGAGGGAAGACTGCTGATTTTTGCTTAAAAATATTTTCAAAAAGGCAAGCGACTTGAAATGTCACGGGGATCTCAAATAACGAAGAGCATGATAATAGTCAGAAACCACATTCCCCTTGGTTTCCTCCACCCCCTGCACACAATATATGCTTCCCTTTGGGGGAAATTTTAAAGTACATATATTCTTAGAGAATATTTGTTTTCCTGGGCTTGTGAGGGAAAACCAACAGTTAAAGACTGGTGAAAAGTCCCATGTTGACTCAATGTAACTTTACTTCCTATAAAAGCATTTTCTAATCTCATGATATAACTGGGAACTAGGTTTCATTCCCAAAATAATGACTTTTCTGGATACTTTCAGGAAACATTGTTCTTGCTTTTGGTTTGGAGGGCTGCAGCATGCCATCCATGCCATCGAGTTTGAAGCTCTTAGCATCACTCATGATGCAATTAGGAAACAAGGAAACATTCTGATACATACTCTGCACCTAAACCAGACCACAAATATTTGTGGATCATTTCATTTCTTAAAAATGTTTCAAAACTCCAGTCCATTACATTGAAGGCAAAGGAGAAGCTAATTTTAGAAGTGCAGTGGGGCTCTGCTCTGACAACCACCGGTACAGACTCTACACTTATCTGTTCACAGGTTTATTACTTCCTACAGGCTTTCATGAAACATTTACCAAGTGTCTGCCACATTCTGAAATGGGCGATTCTTTAAGATTGTATTATCTCAGAGATAAAAGGATATTTATTTTATTGCTGGTTGAAGGTGCCCCCTCAGAAAGCGATAACCCATTTAATCCTTCCTTCAACTAACATGTAATCCTTGCCCTGGAAAAGGTAAAAACAAATAAGAAATGTCCCTCAGAGAACTTGCTCTCTGGTCTCATCCCCAACCCAGAGTCTCACAAGTACAGTCTAACTCTGTAAGTTTCTGTATCTATCATCCCCTGGAATGTGTTTGAATAAGACCATCTGTGAAAGCAGTGCAAAAACATATCTATTATCATTCTGATTCATTTTATGGATGATTCCCTTCCGATGTTTGAAAACATGGAATTCCAACACATGTGGGGGGGGAAAATCACTTCTTATTGCTTTGTTGTCTTTTAAAATTTTTTTAATATTTTATTTTATCTTCAGGCTATAATACATCTCAAAGCAGCTAGTTAAATCGTGATCATTTACAGGAATTTACAGACACACAGGCTGGACTCTGGAAGGCAGCTCAAAACGATTTGTGATAACTGCTTTATTGAAATATAATTCACAACCTCTAACTTCACTCTTTTAAAGTATACAATTCAGTGGTTTTTAGTATGGTTGTGGAATTGTGAAATCATTATCACGCTGCAATTGTCATCATGCCAAAATAAAACATTACAGTCTCAACCCATTTCCCTCCAAAGTCCTCTCAATCTCCTGGCAACCACTAATCTACTTTCTGTGTCCACAGATTTGCCTTCTCCAAACATATCGTATAAATGGAATCACACAATATGTGGCCTGTTGCTACTGCTTCTTTCACACAGCATAATGTTTTCAAGGTTCATCCATGTAGTAGCATGTATCAGAACTTCATTCTTTTTATAAAATATCGACTATTCCATTGTGCAAATACACCACATTTTCTTTATCCATCCATCTGTTGGTGAACATTTGGGTTATTTCCAATTTGGCTATTATGAATAGTGCTGATAAGAACATTTGTGTAAAGTTTTTGCCTCGGCAGTTTTTACCTAAAAGTTTCCCATTCTCTTGGGTATATACCTAGGGGTAGAATTGCTGGGTCAAAGGGTATATGTAACATTTTGAGGAAATGCCAAATTGTTTTCCAAAGTGGCTGCACCATTTTACGTTCCCACCCGCAATGGAAGGAGAATTCCAATTTCTCCACATCTTCACCAACATTTGTCTCAGGAAGCTTTTTGTACTGGCATGTGAAGAATATGTCTTCATTTCTCAGAATTCATTTCAAAAAATGTGGCGGAAGCACATGATAACAATCTTATTTAAGATAGGTGAGAAATGGTATCCTTTTTTCAAGACTGACATCTTCTCAAATCCCTGGGCCACCCTGCAGGGCAGGATTCCAGCATTCTAGGAAGGGAATTCCTTATAGCATTGTGTACCCTCCCTGTGACAGAGTCAGTCTCTCAAACTTCCCTGGTGCAGGAAAGATTATCACATCAGGACCATCAGTGGATCTCCCCTAATGCAGACAAAGAATACAGCGTGCAGGGGGGCAGCAATCAAGTGGTATGTATTCTTCAGGGCTGTGAGGCCGAAGAATTCACGACTTGTCTCCATTTCATAAAGATGATATATATTCTAATTGGAAAATTTGACTTTTCTTATGATTGCTATTGCTCTTGTATGGGGCAAATGACCAGGTATCTGATAAAGGTTCTATGGGGTTAATGGCCAAATATTTCCATTAGGCACATTCCTTAGACAAAATTAAGATGCAAAGCATGATTCAAGATTATGGCCAGGAACAACCAACTCCATGAGTCTTCAGAAATTCATGATTTGAATAACGTTTTCAGTTCACTCCCCTTTTTAAAGTTAGGAAAGATTGCAAGTGACCCGCAAATGCTTGAAAATCTATTAAAATGTTATCATGAAAATTTATAACGTGCTTTAGGGAAAGAGTTACCCATAATGGCGCCAGCATAAGTAAACAACCACAGGAAGTGCATAACTGTAGATACCAGTGTGTACATGAAAGTGAGCCTGACCTTACGAGATTAGGTGAAAGGCTTTAGGTAAATTATGTTGGGACGTAGACATCACATGTTGCTATTTGAGACTGTTAAGTCATACACATACACACACACATTCAAACATACACATGCATGTACAAGCACACACACATGTGTGTGCACACACATGCAAGTACACAGTGGTGGACAACACCATCCATAGGGTCTAATTTCCAATACACTGATGTCATGAAGTGCTTTGCAGGCCCCGGCATGTTTTAGCACTTCAAAAATATTTGCTAAGTACTGTAAAACAGCTGCTAAAATCACTAGATTATACAATTCTCAAAAGTACTAATTTCCCCTTGGTTTTCACCTTTTGTACTCTCATTACTCTAGATATTGGGTCAATGTCAGGGTCTGTTGCTGATGGATGTTTTCATGAACAGAGCAGGGGGCTAGTGGAAGGAGGTTTCAGTCTATCTCCAGAGACTTCTAGTTTCTTCTACTTTTACCTGAAGGACATTGTCCCCATTCTCTGCCTCCTGGTGCTGACCTAGAGCTTTCCATTAGAAGGAACAAGCCTGGCAATGCCCTGTCACACTTGCTTATAACAGAGATCACGGTTCTTCTTGGTAAGAGACCACAGCTAAAAACACCGAATTGCCTCAAGTACATGCTTAGAACTGGGGGAATCTTGAGACATGCCTTCAACCCACACAGATTACCTTCTAGAAGAAGACAACCCAAGAATCCAGAGTGTCAAGTCATCTGTGAGGGATCTAGGCAGGACTGCATGCCCACCCCACTCTCAGGGGTCTCCACCTTGGCAACCCACCGCCCTCCGCACTCACCTGTTTTCAAACCCACCTCTCTCTAGAAGGGAAGCCGTGGGCCAAGGATCAGGTCTTAACCATCTTTGCATCTCCATTATCTGCCCTATGGTAGGTATTTGATTAATGTGTGTCTGTTGGTCACCACCATCCCTTAAGTCCCCTGCAAGAGAAAGAATTCTATTAACACTTCCACTGGGCTGCACCATCAAATTTGTCAGGGTAGGAGAGGCGAAACTTTATCCTCTTAGGGGCTCGAGCTGGGCCCAAGAATTAAATTGACAGAAGACAGATTAACAGGAGAAAAGCATACAGACTTTTACAGGTCCATGGGAGTCCCTACAGAAAAGTGAAGACCCAAAGACGGGGCAAACCTCAGTGCCCATATACCAGGGCGAACAAAGAGAGACCATTGCGGAAAAGTAACTAAAATGCACGGAGAGCCAAAGGAAGATGAGTTACTCTGAAAAGGTCGGTTTGTACAGATTTCTCCACCTCCACTTCCAACTCTGGTGAGAAGACTCTTTCTCTCCTCCTGGTATGAGGAGGACATCTTCCACATGCGATTTTTATCTCCTGCTTTCAGGAAGGAAGCGGAGAAACAGAGTACCCTTTTGCACCTGCTGTTTTTCAAGTGCCTTTAGCTCAAAATACTCCTTATGCCAAAGAAGCATATTTTCAGGTGACACATTCTGTTACCCTGCATTTATTTATGCACATAAGTTTGTATGCCCTTCATAGGGTTGCTTGAGAGAAATAAATGAATTATATGTGTGTGTTTGTAAGGGGCGGTTGGTGTATCTTAGAACAACGCCTGGCATTTAATAAATGCTATGTAAGTATTAATTATCTCTTTTAGTTTAAGGAGATGATTTGTGTAGGTTAATGATGTTTTCACCAAATTTTAGTCCAGTCTGGCTCCCTGATATTATACCCAAAAAAAGTGTGAAAATTGAGAAGTATTTACCTTGCATACAAACTCATGTGACTTTAAGCTGAACATCTAGCCTATAAAAATAAATTATTAATTTAGTTGGTAATCAAAGTCCAAACAAATCCCTAATCATGAAATTGCTAATTATTCTTTTGTTCTTCCCAGCAACAGACATCAGCAAACGACAGAGAAGAGGGTTGGCCCCGGGAAACTCTGCATGTGACCTGTTTATATGTAATTACATTCTCTATTATCCAAGTATTTGTCTGGGACTGTCGAAATTACAAGCTTCGTGACTGTTTGCCTCATTCAGTACTGAGATAGGCACCCTAGAGGCTCTCAATAAACATTAATTGAAAGAAAAATTGAAAATAAACCTACATGCCTTTTCACTTAGATCCAAGCCTTTGCTAAGTTTTGACTTTCTTGATCCATATAATCACTTACTATTTACAAAGGAAAAATTTCTAATCAGTGAGAGTCACTTTTCATTCTAAATGCCACTTTAATTTTTGTTTCAAGCACAAACATTACAGGTTTGATACGACTTATGTATTTAACTTCCAACTGAACTTCGAAAAAGGTCTGAGCATGTTCCTCAATTTCCCTTTTTGAGAATCTCTACTTATGTCAGTTCATTGGACCTAGTTTTATTTGAATTATGTCCAGGTCGCTTTGCCTCTGTCAGGTGGCTGGCGGACCAGGATATTGTGCTGGGGAGATGCAGCTGGGGGCAGATGCCTGAGGGTGAGTTCAAAGCATTGAATAGTTGGTGAAACAATGGTGCATACTTTTCATTCTCAAACTGCCAGCATTTCATGTCAAATTCTGTAGCAAAAAAAAAACTTAGATCACAGTTTGCAGCTGAAAGAAGTGGCCAGTTCAGGGTCACAGAGCCTGCATGTCACCCAGGGCTGCCTCTGGGGTGAACCCTCACCCGAGGGCCATTTTCTCCTCCCTGGAAACTGGCTCCATTTTTCTATCTGGCTCATCATAATTTTGTGAGCACAAACCAAGAGCTCTATTTACATAAGAACAAATTCATGTGTGGAAGAGTCTGATCGCAAAAAGCAGATTCAAAACTTGCTAAATTAATACATCGATAGAGCGATCTAGCCAACTTTATAAGACTAATCAAAGTTGGCACTATAAGAGCATTTATTGTATAGGAAAATCTCCAGGAGATGCCCTTTGCTTATTTTCTTTTCACGTAGAAGAAAACCTAGGTAAGGGCGGCAGCTTGCTGAATTCCACAAATGGAGAAGGAAAAGAGATTTTCTTCTGCAGACTAAGGCAGAGAAGTCATTTTTTATTTGCATAATTTGAAAACAACTTGAAAATGGAGAATGTTTTTCATGCTTTTACCAGGCCTATGCCCCAAAAAAAACGATTCTAACTCACTAGTACTGGGTGATGGATAAATGACACGTTCCACGGATGAAGCATTCTGGAAAAAAGCTTCATGTATCATCCTGCTACACATTCTCAGGCAGCCAGACAGCCCTGCCCTATCTCCATCCTGTGCGCTATTTATGTGTTTCCATTTACATGAATCTACTCTACGGTTTTGCCCGGTTGATTTTTCAAGTTAATGATAGGGCACTTGGGGAAAGATTAATGTCAGGAATGCAAAGGTTCAGCAAATTGTGGAAGAGTTTCACCATACAATTAATCTCTCTCTTTCCTACATAACAAAAGTGCAAGGGACAAAGGCAGAGAGCTGTGATCATGCAGATATCACAGGTCTGTCTGTAAGAGCTGAAGACTCGGCTGTAAAACTGATAGGAAGATGGCTCTCGACTCTAAGAAGGATTTATAAATCATTCCCTGCTCCCCGAGACATCCTTTCTTGCCAGGTACTTGTACCTCAGTCCTGTTCAGCTCTCATCATCCTGAGGACAGTTCCATAAGCTGGACAGTAGGAGCGAGTGGAGATGGCATCTCAATTAAGGCAACGCCATGCTCTTGAAGCTGAATCCGGCCTCTGTACCCGACACTGAATTAATTCTCAGAGACAGAGTTTTGGGTGAAGTGGAAAAGAATAGCTTTATTGCTTTGCCAGGCAAAGGAGGCCACAGTAGGTTAGTGCCCTCAAAACTGTGTCCCGACCTGGAGGGGGTAGTGAAAAGTTTTACAAGAATGGTTCAAAGAGGATACGATCAGCTCATGGACATTCTTCTGATTGGTTGGTGGGAAGGTAATTGGGAGTCGGCATCATCTACCTTCTTCTTCCAACAGGTCTGGGGTCTGCATGCTTGTGGTCAGCATACCCTTGACTTCTCCCACTTGGTGGGGTTTCAGTATCTGCAAAACAGCTCAAAGATATTGTAATGTGTATCTCTTGAGGGGAACCAGCACCCTGCCCCAAGGCTGCACTGTTGTTTCCTGACTGTTCCTCCCTAGTCTCTGCAGCCCCTCCCTTCCCTGAATAGCAACTGTTTGAACCTGCCAGTTGGAACTCAGGGAAGGTCATGGAGGCTGAATGAAGCCCATTTCCTGTAATCAAGAAATGGGGGACACAGAAAGGTTTTTGTGCCCAGGAACCCCACAGGGTCCTGCTTGGTGTCACTCTCATCTCCTCAGATGTCCCTAATATTGTCTCTCTATGGCCAGCTTTATCTTTATTTGGCTGTGAGCAATACTCTTTGTATGAGGTGTTGTGTGAAACACATACCTCTTCCCTCCAAGCCAATGTTGTGTAGCAGACCAGGGTGATGTTCCAAATAGTCCAGCACAGAAACAGAGCGGCAAGAAGGATGCATGTCCCAGTCAAATCCCTCTGAACCCCATCCTCACTGGAGGGTCATTCCCCAGTGATGCAGGGGAGGAAGAGGGAAGACAGATGGAGACAGTGGAAGTGAAGGGTCAGTAACAAGATGCCGGGGGCAGAGCCTGGTCTCAAATGGGAGGATGTCTTGTCATGGGTTCTCTCAGCCCCATCAGCATCCCTTGTCTCTGTTTTTCAGCCTCTTAACTCAGCATGTCCAGGGTTGGCCCCCATGGGCATCCCCCTCAGATGATAACCCACCAAGAGTGGGGAACTTGCTTGCTCACTAGCCTCCTGAACAAGGAGATGGTGCTTTCCAAGCCACAGAACTTTTCCATACCCAGCTGTGCTGACCATCCTGGCTCATGCTGACCTGCTGTGGGCAGAGGGCTGGCAGCCAGAGAGGTGCCCAGGGAGGATTGTGGGAGTCCCAGTATGAGTTTTGCTTTTTGAGAGAAAAACAAAAATTTTCCTCTCATTTCAGATGCGTAGTCATTCTGGAAGGAAAGTTTAAAACATGGGGGCTAAACCACTCTTGTTCCCAGGATGAACAGGAGTGAAGGAGAGGTGGAAACAGCTGAAAATACAGGTGCCAGGCTGGTCTCCCAGGAGAGGGAAAGGTCTGCTGAGGTCTGGGAGCAGGGCATTCTCATAGCTTTAGCTCCCTGAAAACGGGTTCTCTTGGCATTCATGACATGTTGGTCTATTGTTCAACACTTGGGCAGGTGACGGTCAAGCAAAAATGGTGGACAATCACCTCCCCTGAGTTGGAGGACCATCTCCATCCCTGAGGGTGGCACAGCCATCAGGGCCACCTACACGACTCTGAGAAGCTCTGAGTTGAGTTCTTTGATCCCCTTTGTCATCCTCCCTGAGATCTCAGTGAGACCAGTGTTTGACTCAAACCAACAAGGCTCATATGATCTTGCCAGATTATGTATCCAGGTATTCCTCTCATCTATGAGTTCACTTGGGGTTCTCAGCGGGGACAAAATTGCACTGGAAACACTTCCACCTCGCCAGGACCTCAGTGACCAGGTGGACCCCTCAGGGCCTCTCGCCTCAGACCATCCACCTCTCCACAAGCAGCTGGCTGCCGTGCATTTGACTTCAGACCTGTGTGTGTGTGTTTGTGTCCTTGTCCACGTGTGTAAATCAGAGTTGAGAGCTGGGAGGATCCCTAGAAAGGCCATTCCTTCCATTGCTACCTTCACAGCCAAAAAGAAAAAGATTTTGAAAATTCAGAAGTCTCTTTATTTAGGTAGGAAAGAAAAAGACGTACAGGAAAGATGGGGAGATTTCTCACACTTCGCCTTCCACTGAAAGTCTTGTCTTTCATTGGCTAAGAGGTTGGTTTGGTTGGTCAGTGGTTAAGTGGTGACCCATTCATCACCCCCCTAAGATTTTGGGGGTGGATCCTGGTGGGCATCAGTCACACCCAGCAAAAGAGGGCAGGACCAGGCACAGCATCACCTGGCCATTCTCTGGCTGTCAGAGTACCCCTGATCTAGACTCAGGGTAGAAGCATCTCAGTACCTTGTTTATTCAGCCATAGCTACAGGCAAACATGGCACAGTCACGTGCACGTGCCCAAGTCTCCAAACCGCCCTGTTGTTTTTGATGCACAGTTGGGAGGGGGTGGGTCTCTCCATTGATCATCACAGGAATCCTGAGAGGAAAGGCATTGTCATCTGATGGACATGGGGTTTCAGGGGGTTGAGTGAAGTATTTGTACCTGTCTGCTTGTGAGCTACGGGAGCCCCTCCACCCAGGGCTTGCCGTGGGCTCCCAGGATAGCTTATGGGGCATGGGGAAGCGAGGACATGCAGTCAATTCCAAAATGCAGTCCTTGCACTCTGGCCTGTAACATTCGTTCAGTGTTTGGAGTGCTAAGTACCTCTTTGTAGCAATGCCAGTGAGATGAAGGACCCTGCCAGGAGCCCATGTGCCCGAACTTCCAGTCTCTTCCTCCTGCTCAGCCACACTCCCTGCTGAAGCTTAGCTCCACCTATAGCAGCCCCTCTCCCCGAGTCCAATGCCCCAGTCAAGGTCTGCATCCCCCAGCTGAGTAGAACAGGATGTAGCCCCAGCAAATCAGACTCTCTCCCACTATCTGGTGTCAACATATAGAGCCTGAGTCCTCAGGAGCTGCAAAGTCATAGACAGTAGACCCTCATTATTCACGGATTCTGTATTTGCAGTTCTGCCTACTCGCTAAAACTTATTTGTTTCCCCAAGATCAGCACTAGCAGTGCTCTCTCGCTGGTTTGTGGACACACACAGAGCAGCACATTCTCCAGTCACCTGAGCTTCACATGCCCACCTGAGTTCAAAGGCCACGCTCTGGTGAGATTTGTCCCCAGGCATCACGTTGGCATTTCAGGAAGGCTGGGATGTGCCTCTCAGAGAAAACAGTGTGTTACACGAGCTTGCCTCAGGCCTGGGTTCCGGTGCTGATGGTCCTGAGTTCAGTGTTAGTGAATCAACAATACATATGGAACAAGGTGTCTTTAAACAGAAACACACAAAAAACAATGCTCTCTATTGATCAGTTGATGAAAATGTGCCGACCTGAGGCTCGCGGGACCTACCTAGTCCTGTATTTCCCTGGGAGCGAAGGTTTGGGATTCCCTAGTTCAGTGTTTGCGGCACCTTTATAGAAAGAACGTCAGCACTTAAGAGTGTTCACTGGGCACCAGGGTCCTGTTTCCGGTCAGGCCAGGTAGGAGCGAGGGTGCGGCCGGCAGGGAGCGCTGAGTTGACGGGGTAGAGGAGAGACCCTGTGAGCCTGGGGAGGGGCAGGAGTGGAGAGAGGAACTTCTTGCTTCTGCCTTTCTGGTTCCCTGGACTCTAGCTGTTCTGGTTTCTGTGAGGTCCCCCTACACCTGGCTGTAAACTCACAAGAACTCGAGCAAGCCAGGCAGGGATGCCCTTCTGTTCCTAGTATACACATTTCTATAGATTGAAACGACCCCGACGTCACCAGTGAACAACTCATGATAAGATCTACAAACTGAGTCCTAGATGCAAAGTCAACATCCATCAGCTAATAACAGTCATTCTCACCCTTAACAGTACTGAAATGGAAGAAAACTTCAGCGGATAAGGTTTTAGACCCTGATCCATGACCTAAGAACGGAGATGTATTTACTTAAATTTCCCCCCCTTTCCTTCCACTAAAGAAATATCTTCTGCCTTTCACACTTGACCTTGGCCAAAGAACTGAAATCTTGAGAAAAAGATGCTGCAGATCCTGTTCATTTAGGAGTCAGGGGTCACGTGTCATCAGAGCTGATCGATAGCCTCTTGATTCGATGGTTTTACAGGAAAGGCAAACTTATTCAGCTCTGCAAAGCTATTTTCATTTCTTCACTGTTTAGGATAGTCTTCACTTCATGCTACAGATCAAGGCAAAGCAGAAAAAAAACAGCAAATCTAACATGCTTCTTTGTTTATTTACTGGCTGTGATGAAGGAAGTAACCATTACTACTATCTCTAGAGTGGCCTCTCTGCCAGTTGCTCCATATACACGGTGGATGATGCACTTGGCGATCTTGTAAGGTGGCCAGGACCACCCTGCTCCACAGAAGGCAACCCAGGATCCCCACAGATTAACCAAGCCCTCAAGCAACATAGAGGCAGGGCTGGGATTACAACTCACATCTGTTTACCTTCAAGTTACGTCGCACTGTTTTCACTCTGCTGTGCTAATGCATGGAGGTGGATAGGAGACAACCCCAACTCCCATCCTCCACATGGAGGTCACATCTGGTCGAGTATGTGACACCCGAAGACGGGCATAGGAGAAACTAACCACAACCCAACCCCAATGACACTAGTCCTTCCATTCCCAGTGATACCCATTGTTTCACCCTAAGAGCAGGAGACCCCATTTCCAAGCCCTGGAAGGCCCCCTCTTCCCACCTTCCCTCCGGAAAGTCACAGAGGTCTGTACTCAACCCTTCTCCCGGAAGACGGCTTCTAACTTCATAAGGTTGTTGCTTTCATGGATGGGAAAGTATCAGTCAGGAACATTCCATGTCACAATCTTTAACTTGCAGCAGCTGAACTGGAGTAAACTGGGGCAAGTCTTACTCTTTTTTAGCATAAATATGTTACACTTTATCCACACTAAGAAGCACATGGCTTAGGTTATGGGCAGACTATAGGCAGTGGAGCACATACAGCTGGAAAGGTTTCACCCCACAGTCAATGTAGCATGTTTGATGCAGAGCATTGTACTATAAATACATGAAGTGTTTATGTAACCCATCAGTTGCTGTTAGGGTGCCAATGAAACCCCACAAATGGCAGAGTTTGCGATACAACCATACTCGTATCCATGTACGAGGTATTTATTCATGGTATCTCTCCAATCCAGTGCTTTTGGGACCTCTTCTCCGTCTTCCATACATGAAGTGCATGTGTGTTTGGTGGCTAATGTGTAGAGGAGATCGATTGAATGACATCATTCTATAAGAAAAGAGCAAGTGAGATCAAATACATACCTGTAAATTCTAGTTATAAAACTACTCTGTGATTCCTGCAATAGTTTGTCACCAAATGTACAAACAATGCAATTAAACATCCTTTTAACTTCTGTTTGCCAGGGAAC
Source organism: Mesoplodon bidens (assembly GCF_964165515.1). NCBI lineage: Eukaryota > Metazoa > Chordata > Mammalia > Artiodactyla > Ziphiidae > Mesoplodon > Mesoplodon bidens. Next base: position 74,675,816 of record NC_138174.1, read on the forward strand.
ACGGGGTCCTGAGTATGTTCCACCCACTCCACAGACACAGACAAGACCCGGTCTCTTTGCAAGACCTGAGCCCAGCAGGCAAGCTGCTCGTGCTTCCTTTTCTCTGATCCCATTGTCTGAGGAGCTGCCTTTGCCAGTAGGTCTGGGTAACATCCCACAGCCCCCCAGCATCTTAAGAATCTCTGCAGAGTCTCAAAATAGCCAGCCCACTCTCTCCTTCATTTTTCAACAAAATACAATGTCATAAAGCAATTGTGCCCTTAGTTTTCTAAAATTGCTCTGACTGCAATTTGATCTTTAACCTCTAAACTTGATATTTCAAAACCTCATTTACTCTACAGCTCAACCCTCTATTCCTACCCGTTCATACCAATTTCTACTGCCCTCAGCAGGAAAGAGCTCGTTTACATGAAAGGCACTCCGAGGTCATAACACGAAGACAGCAACTGCCATGTACACATCCTGCTTACCACTTCCCACTCAAGCCAAAAAAGATTTCGGGCACTTCCCTCCCCCATTTCCCTCCTCTTATTTTCTTTTCTTATCCCCAGGGTACAACTGCCTACTCATCTGTCAGGGAAAGAGTGGATACACATGCTTGGAGCACCCTCATGCCAGGGCAGAGCTGGCCTCCTGGAACCATCCTCTTTGTAATGTGGCTCCATCTTCTTTAGTTTGAACTGAGGGCTACGTGTCTTCCATGCACAATGATACATTCTGATTCAGTGATCATGTAAATTACAATATTCAGATGTGTTCCCAAATTCTACAAAATGGAGAAAGTGTGAAAAATTGTGGCTGCAAACTTAGTAGGTATATTGAGAAGAGCTATACTGATAAAGCTTTGGCTTTCTGTAGGCAGATCAAGTGTGGTGGTCGTTTGCAACCCCACTAAATCAGAAGGGCTTGGGGGACCTCAAAGAAAATGATAGGCAAGGTGGACTCTATCAGGCCGAGTTTTCAGTTCCAGGGAACATGAGGACTTTTAAGATAAAAATTATGCTTGGAAAATTATACTTCAGTCCACACATTTCTTTGTTTTACCTTCTTCATCTATGAAATACTGTACCATCTTCCTACTCAATGGCGTTATAAAATAATCAGTGAGACATAATACATTTGAATTATTTGTGCACATCCTGAATCTCCAGTAAATAATGAAGGAGGGAGAGGGGGGATCAGAAAGCATCCATGGATAATAGAACCAGGAGCCATAATCACCAGGTGTTTGTAGGACACTAATCATTCCATAGACAATTTGATTGCTTTTGTGATAGAATTACAAGTTTTACAGATGAAAGCAATTCAGTTGATGCATGTCTAGAATGACGACTATAATACATTTGATACAGTGTTACACAAAATCCTACTTGCAAAATCCATCTGTGTAGGTTGGGACTGTCACTGGAACAGAAAGCCAAGGAGAGACGGCCAGTGATCGAGTAGGAATGGATAGAACTGTCTCTTTGGTCCCTACCTTGAACCCTGACTTAGAACAAAAGTGTTAGAACAAAAGGGACCTTGGATTTGGAGTTGAAAACTCTGTTTAAAAACCAACAGTCAAAAGATGGTCATACAGGTTGTCCTTGTTGAATGCTGGGAATTTCAGAAATGGTACCAAAAAATGGTAGGACCACGTATCCCCAACCACAGATTCTTGAGCGAAAACTAAAAGTTATATAAACTCTGGCAAAATATAGAAGCCTAGTGCGTGAGTTCTGAATGAGGACAGCCTAACTAACGAGCTGGAGGCATTCACTAAAAAGTGACTCCCGGTGAAATACAATGCGTGCTAAGAGGACACAGGAAAAGCAAGGGAGAGTTTCAGAAGGATGTGGAGGGAAACCTTAGCGTGAGTCTGTTGTCAACAGGTTCACGTTGCTGTGAGTGTGTGCAAGGAGGGCGGAAGGTGTCTTCCATGATCACTCAGCCCCTGCAACACTTTATAACACGCGTGTGTAGGTGAAGTCTACGCACAGAACTCAACAGAAACAGACACGTGCTCAGAAATAGAAGTCGGAAGGCACGGGGCTTCCCAACAGCCATGTTGGATACTAAGGAAAATGGAGTGATGGATGCGTTTAAAATTCTGAGAGAAAATAATCTTCAATTTAGGGTTCTAAAGTCAGTCAAAATAGCAAGTGCAAGGAAAGAATGGTGACATTTTAAGACATTCGGGGACCTGGGGATAGAATTCAAGACAGATGAGGTTAAAAATAAAGCAAGCCTCTCCAGTTTAAAGGGTAATATAAGAAAGGAAATGCAATCATAGTACACTACCTGGCTCTGCAAAGAACAGTGCACACGTGCCCATGTAAACAGGGCTTCCCGACCTCTGCAGACATCACGATACGATGTCAGTGTGTGAATGTGAGAGCTGAAGGAGCTGAGGGGAGCTCATTCATCACAACAGAAGGAAAGCGGGTCATGCCTTAAATGAATAAAGGAAGAATCAAGGTTACAAACACATGGAGAAGGTACATAGGGAAGACAGCTATAAGGACCAGAGTGGGTGGAGGGATGCAGGAAGTGATGGGGCAGGGGCTGCTGGAGTTTGTTATACATCTGGAGTTTGATTTACTGCTATTCGACTTTGTTTAAACATGCAATTCTTATTTGGGTAAAAATAAATGTTTAAAACATATATCAAGTCCTACCTATGAAAAAAAAAAACAGAGAGAAAGAGAGAGGGGGAAGGGAAACATCACACGGCTGAGGATGTGGGTACGAAGGGACAATGTTGAGAGCAATTCTGTCGGTGGATGTTTTCAGCGGTGTGGACACACCACAGGGAGGCCCAGATCCAAAAGTCCAGATCCAGCCTTAGGACTGGTTGATAGACAAAGAAGGTGGAACCAATGATTATCTTCAAACTTTGGCTCCTGGACCCCTAGGAAAATGTTGGTATCTGTATTTTTTTTCTTTCTTTCTTTCTTTTTTGATGTTTTTACAGTAAACATGGTTATAGTATTATAAATATTGTACTTCCACATTTCTGCACTTACAAGGTCTTTTTTTATTTAATTTTTATTTTATATTGGAGTATAGTTGATTTACAACGTTGTGTTAGTTTCAGGTGTACAGCAAAGTGATTCAGTTATACATACACATATATCCATTCTTTTTCAGATTCTTTTCCCATATAGGTTATTAAAGAATATTGAGTAGAGTTCCCTGTGCTATCGGTATAGGTCCTTGTTGACTATCTATTTCTATGTCTGTAAGACTATTTCTATTTTATAAATAAGTTCATTTGTATTTTTTTTTAGATTCCACATATAAGTGATATCATATGATATTTGTCTTTCTCTGTCTGACTTACTTCACTCAGTATGATAATCTTGAGGTCCATCCATGTTGCTGCAATTGGCATTATTTCATTCTTTTTCATGGCTGAGTCGTATTCCATTGTGTATATGTGCCACATCTTCTTTATCCATTCCTCTGTTGATGGACATTTAGGTTGTTTCCATGTCTTGGCTATTGTAAATAGTGCTGCAGTGAACATCGGGGTGCATGTGTCTTTTCTAAGTATGGTTTTCTCTGGATATATGCCCAGGATTGGGATTGCTGGATCATATGTATATTATTTTTCTATTTTTTTCCAGAAATAATCTCTCTCATGAGATACTAGTAAAAATAAAAAATAGTTCCAGTCTTAATGTAACATGCACGGAGTTCCTGTTGTAGGCCAGATAACGACCTAAGCACATCTCCTGTATCCATTCCTTCACTCCTGACCGCAGACCCGTGAGCCATGTCCTACTTTCATCCGTAGCATGGGAAGCTCTCGGCATCCTACCCTGGCCCCTCACCGTTATGTGTCAGAGATGCGCCCTCCACCTCCAGTGGCCTTGACCCTTTGGGAGCCACTGTTCCCAGAAGGGTTATTCCTACCCACCTCCACCTCCCAAAGAGACAGCCTGCAGCCAACTACCGCAGGCTAGTTCCTTGCCTCAAACTGGGACAACTCTGTACTGCAGCTCCTTCTGCAGGGCTCCCCGTGGAATCAGAGGGAACACAGACTCTAGCTGAGACCACACACTTCCTTGCCCAAGGCTGGTTTCCTTCCCTGCCTCCTTTTCTCCCGAGAATATCCCCTCAGTCATCAAAACTTATCCTAACCCCTATGCCAGGCTCTGCTTCTAGAGAACCGGGCTTAGGATGGGGGTTATAGATGAGGAAATGGAGGGCCAGAAAGGCTCAGTAACTTGTGCAAGGGCCACTTCCACTTCCACTGTGAAGTGGAAGAGCCACAGTCAAACCCAGGCTGCCTGCGTGGGAGCCCTGCAAGCCCAGTAAGGATGAGGCCGTCCTACAGGGCGGGCAGGGACGAGAAGGGGTGCTGATGCAGGGATGAGAAGAGATACTGATGCAGCTCAAGCCCCGGCTCCATCGTCCCTGGGGTCCTATTGCCTTTGCCCTTCAGGCGGGTCCATCACGTGAGGCCATAAACTTTCACTTGACTACATCTGGTCCAATTGAGTTTCTGTCGCTTGCAACAGGGAAACCTAAGGGGGCACCCTTGACATAAATAAGGAAGTTCAGGGGCAAAGCATTGTCTTGTTTTAGAGACAAGATAATGAGCTTGTTCTTGAACACATTTAGGTGGGGATGCCCAAGGAAAGAAGAAATGTGTACAACAGCCCTTTGCTAAGAGAGAGAAGAATCGATGATGTGAAAAAGGGAAATAAATCTTAGGCTGGGAACTGATGCTTTGTACTGAAATAAAGATATGGAAGGGGACATTCCCGGGCAGTTGTTCAGGCATGGAAATTAAGTAGGGTTGTCAGAGTCTGTAAGTAAAAATATCAAGGACACCTAGCTTAGTATGAATTTCTCCATGAACAGTGAACAATTGTTTAGTGTGAGTAGACCTCAGGCAATGTTTAGCACAAACAACACTAAATTTTTTTCTTTGTTTCATTGTTTATCTGAATTCCAAATTTAACTGGGTATCCTGTATTTTTTCTAGCAATCCTGTCACTTAGGCATCTTTGTAATTGAAATAATAGTTGACTATCTGAGACTGCTGGATATCACTATTCTTTTTACCTTTTTAAAAAACAATTGCTTTTCTAAACTATTGACTGGGTACTGAATAAACTGTATGGACATCATAAATAGCAGGGATGGGATGCACGTTCTTTTGCCCTACTACCTACGAGGTTGAAATAAAGAGCACCCCCTCTAGCATCTGCAGTCCTGTCTGTCTTCACAGTCTGATTCTTGGCTCCTTAAACAGAATAGACAGCACCTTAAATTATCTACCTACCAGTCCCTTGCATTTTTCTTTTAATTGTGCAATTTATCACTTATACGGAATACTACATAAAACACATGTACGGTGTAAGGAGTCACACAGAGAAACACGTATAACCGCCATCCAGGTCCAGAATGGGATCGCTCGCTGTCAGCCCCCAGACATCCTCTCTGGACTCTTCCCACATCCTATTCAGCTCCCTCCATTATCTAGACTTTTCAGGAAAATCATTGCCTTGCTTTCCTTTACATCTTCCTGTATATTCTTAAGTAACATAATTTAATTTTGCCTGCTCTTGAAACTTACATAAATGGAATCGTTAATTTAAAGTATGTATTCTGTATTAGTCGGTAAGGTTGCCATAACAAATATCGCAGACTGGCTCAAAAGACAGAATTTTTTTTTCTCAGAGTTCTGGAGATTTCAAGTCCAAGATCAAGGTGTTGGCAGGTTGGGTTCCTCCTGCGGTTAGAGATGGCTGCCTTCTGGCCGGGTCCTCACGTGGACTTTTCCTCTGTGCCGGGGTTCCCTGGTGTGCCTTCCTCTTCCTATAAGGACACCAATCCTACTGGCTCAGGACCCACTCCTCTGCCCTCACTCAACCTTAATTATCTCTTTAAAGGCCTTATCTCCAATCAGTCACATTGGGGGTTACGGCGTTCACACATGAACTTGGGGGACACAGTTCAGTCCATAACATATTCTTTTGTGAATTCCCACACCCCAAACTTGCATTTGTGGAGTTCATCCATCTTGTTGAAAACAAGTGTAGTTTGTTCATTTTCATTGCCTTATAGAATTCCATGGTACATATTTAAACAAATTTACTATATCCACTTACAGTTGGTGAACATGAAAGTTATTTACAAGTTTTGCTTTTATAAAAAATACCACTTTGTATGTTTTTTCCAATGTGTATCTGCATGCACAAATGCAATCCTTTTTCTAGATATATATTTAGGAGTAGAACCATCGGGTCAAATGGTAGGAACATCTTCAAATGTGCTAGAAAATGCCAACCTGCTTTCCAAAAACGTTGCATTTGAGATCCCTTCCCCACCCACCCCCTCAATAACAGTATGTTCTCTTACTTTTTTTTTTGCCAATGTGCCTGGTGAGTAATGGCATCTCATTTTGGTTTTAATTTTCATTTCTCTGATTAATTTTAATATCAATCCTACTTTAATAAGTTTGTTGACCATTTGGATGTGTGTGTGTGTGTGTGTGTGTGTGTGTGAAGTTCCTATTCAGGTTTTTGTACATTTGTCTACTAGGTCATCTGTTTGTTTTCTTTATTATTATTATTATTATTATTTTCGACATACCATGCAGTATGTGGGATCTTAGTTCCCCAACCAGGGATCAAACCTGTGCCCCTTGCAGAGTCTTAGCCACTAGACCGCCAGGGAAGTCCCTGTTTGTTTGTTTTCTTACTGATTTATATGTTCTGGGTACTAGTTTTTTGTTGTTTAGCTATATTGTAAATATCTTCTATTAGAGTATGACTCATCTGTCACTATCTTAATAGTGTCTTTTGATGAACAGGTGCTGATAACTTTAATATTGTCAAATCTATTTATAATTTCTTTGATAGTTAGTGCTTTTCATGCTTAAGAGATCCTCTCTCACTATGAGGTCATAAAGACTTCTCCTATATTACCTTCAAACGATTTTATAATTTTCCCCTTTAGGTACTCAGTGACTTGCACCTGAGGTTTATGCTTGATGATGTAGAGTAGGGTACATGTTTCTTTTTATTCCTTTCCTTTTTTTTCCAAATGGGTACTTAATTGTACCATTAGTTGAAAAGTCAAAACTTTCCTGCACATATTTGCAATACCATTTGTGTCATGTATCAAAAGACCACACAGTCTGTTTGTTAACTTGCTGTGCTCTTTTATTGGTTTCTATTCTTATCCCAAAACTCACAGTACACTCTGTTAATTACTGTAGCTTTGGAATAGGTCATCTTGTTTTCTTCAAGTGTGTTTTTTCTTATTCAAAGTCTTTGTGCTTCAAAACACATTGTGTATGGAAGCTGTGAAGCTGCTAAAAAAAAAAAAGAAAGAGAAAGAGTGATGGGATTTTGATTGTGACTATACTAAATATGTCAATCAATTATGAGAGAATTAAAATACTTTAATGAGTCCTCTAGCAAGATAAATGTTTAGATCCTTCTATTTATATAGGTTTTCTTTGATGTTTCTTGGTAAAATTTTATTATTTTCTACATAGTTTATACTTGCACAAATTTTATATGGAAATACTTTATATTTTATGCTCTTTTTTAATTTAACTTTTTATTTTATATTGGAGTGTAGTTAATGAACAATGTTGTGATAGTTTCAGGTGTACAGCACAGTGATTCAGTTACACATATACATGTATCTATTCCTTTTCAAATTCTTTTCCCATTTAGATTGTTACATGATAATGAGTGGAGTTCCCTGTGCTATACAGTAGGTCTTTGTTGGTTATCCATTTTAAATATAGCAGTGTGTACATGTCGATCCCACATTCCCTAACTATCTCTTCCCCCAACCCTTCCCCCCCCCGTAACCATAAGTTTGTTCTCTAAGTCTGTGACGTGTTGTTATTGCATTTTCTAATTCATTGTTGTTGGCACATAGACATGCAATTCTACCTAGGCTCCATCAACTTAATCAAATTTTTCATCAATTCTAAGTATTTATCTATAGAGCCCTTGAATAGTCTATTTACATAATCATATAAAATGGAAAATTGAAACTATCACACTTCCATTTCATCCTTTACAACTCTTATGTCTTATTTTTCTGGCCTTGCTACACTATGTAAAACCCTCAATACACAAGTGAATAAAAGTGGTAATACAGACAATCTTGCCTGGATCTCAATCTTAAAAGAAAGCTTTCAATTATGTCATTAAATATTATATTGGCTGAGATGAAAAAAAAATTAGTTCCATGGGACTGAGTGAACTGATGAGGATGATTATAATTTTTATGACTTTCTGTTTGAATAAAAAATATATTATATTGGCTGAAGGCTTTTTTTTTTTAGATAGTAGAGTTGAGTTATTTTTCAGCTGTGGTCTTTACTTTTTATTTTTTAATTTTTATTGAAATACAGTTGATTTATAATGTGTTAGTTTCAGGTGTACAATAAAGTGATTCGGTTTTACATATATATATATACAAATATTCTTTTTTTACGTTCTCTTCCATTATAAGATATGAAGGTTATATTTTGATGTGGCTCATGAAGTAATGGAAGTTCCATTTTATCTCCAGTTGGCTAAGAGATGCTTTTAAAAAATATATAAATAGATATTAATACAAATGGACATTAACTTTTTAATCATATATTTTTTCTACATCTATTGAGATAATTGTATGTTTTTCCCTAATCTGGTAATAGAAATTATATTACCATTTGATGGAAATTATGTTGACTAATTTTTATCAATTCTGCACACATGAGATAAATAAACCCAATTTTATCATGATGTGTTATCTCACTAAAGATATTGTTGGATAAGACTAAGTACAATTTTGTTATTTTCTAATCTGTGTTTGTGTATTAGATTGGCTTTAAGTTTTTCTTTATCTCTCTATCCTTGTCAGCTTTTGGTACCAATCCAAGCTTTATTAGCCTCAAAGGAAGATTTACCAAGATGGTAATGAAGCTGGAGCTTTGGGGATTCTCACTTGCACAGAACATCAAATGCCTGCTAAATAATTCTATATTTATTATTTATACTATTTTCTTATAAAAATTCTCCAAAATTTGGTATACAAAATGTCCCACAAAGCCTGGATTGTTCCACTGGCTATGCTCATAAAATAAATAATGAAGTATATCTTCATGTTCTATCTGGAAAAACTTGTGTAAGATTGGAAATATTTGTGTAAGATTGGAAATATTTGTTATTTTCCAAATGTTATGCTTGATAGATCATTCTTGTGTAACCATTTAGGCTACTATTTTCTGTTTGGGAAAATTTTTTTTTACTACTGTTTCAATTTCTTTAAATGTATAGGACTGTTCAAGTTTTCTATTTTCTCTTTAGTCAGTTCAGGCAAGTTATATATTTTTAAGATTGTTTTCCTTTTAAAATAAATGTTCAAATGTATTGTCATGAAGTTATTCTCTTTTGCTTTATCATCTTTTTAATGTTGGCAGCAACTATGATTATATCTCCCCACTGCATTCCTGACAGTTGCATCTGGGCTTTATTTACACCTTTGTATATTCACCAGTGTTTTGTCAATTTTATAACTTTTTTTTTTCTTTTTTGTGGTACATGGGCCTCTCACTGCTGTGGCCTCTCCCGTTGCAGAGCACAGGCTCCGGACGTGCAGGCTCAGCAGCCATGGCTCACGGGCCCAGCCGCTCCGCGGCATGTGGGATCTTCCCGGACCGGGGCACGAACCCGTGTCCCCTGCATCGGCAGGCGGACTCTCAACCACTGCACCACCAGTGAAGCCTGAAGCAGCCCTTTAAAAAAAGAAAAAAAAAAAGCCAGCGCATTATTTGGATCTCCATTACAGAGAGACAATCAGTAAAAATAAAATTTAAAGGAGAAGTACACCACAAAACTATGTGTGCCTTCAGTAAAATTAAACAGACACGATTTTAAAAAGTCAAAATGCAAATAAAACATTATCAACTTTTCATTTGGGTTATAAAGGAGCTTGGGAGACAGGTAACAACAGAGAAACAGTAGTCTGCTGGTAAGGGAATTTGATCAATCAAGGCATGAACCTAAGGAAGAAACCAGAAAGGAAAGGCCTTACGTTGTGTATACAGTAGGTGACTAATAAAATATTTGAGTACATGTGTAAATCAAGGTCCCAATCCATGCTTCAGAAAAATATTATAACCGAAATGGAGTGTGGTTTGGGTTTTCTCCTACGTTACCTGATTATGTACGTTAATGATTCTATTCATCCTCTATGTTTGGACCGCTTAATCTGCCCATGGCACAGATCACGTGAGATGTTACTCACACCCAACATTCATGAACCGCAAGGTCCATCCACCCAGTTTTGAATACTATCATTCTTTTCTGATCACAACAGGAAAAGTGTCATTAAATATCAAACACCTTTTTTTCCTGTCTCTAAAATGCACTCATATGATGAGTACATACCATTTTTAACATAATGTTAGTCCCTATAAGTGTTTTCACATAGTAACATCATGTATATATAAAGTTTTTTACATTTAATATAACATGACAGTTTCCGCATATTCTGATAAAATTGAATATTTGGTGTATTCCCTTCCTCCCTCCCTCTCTTTCTTCTTTTCTAAAAAAGGCTTAATTATCACTATTTTGCAAACTGAATAACTGAGGCAGAAAGGTCAAATGACTGGCTGGCAATTTGCTGTGATTACATTCACAAATATCACAAGAAAGGTAGGCTCAAGATAGAAACATTAGGCCAGAAGACTTGGGTTACCCAGACCGTATAAGAGAAAAGTGCTCAAAAATCAATTGAATTATGGAGAGGAATAAATTATCATTCCCAATGGAAGCTGGAGCTTCCGAAAGTTAACCAAATAGACTAATATTATTTAATTTGTTATGTGCTTCCTAAACTAAGTGGAAACATACAGACGTAGAATGCCACAGGAGAAAAATGTGTGAATATCTAATTTCACATAAAACTTGTATTAAGATCTATGGAAATGTCCATCTGATGATGTCATATAACAACCCCTCCCCTAGCAAGGTGCTTGAAGTTGGGAGGCATGGGTTTGTTCTTTCATTTATTAATAGAAGCCCTGGCACAGTGATTTAACTTTCTGCATCATTTATCTGTATTTGAAATGGGGATGTAACATTTACATTAATGACTTCACAGGGTTGGTTGTGAGAAGGGGGCACATCCAGACAGTGGAATATGATGAAAGAACTTTTTAAGGTACCAGTGCTATTTTGCCAGATCTAGTAGATTAGAGATTATGGTAGTTGGAGGAGATGTAGTATGTAAACGTAATGACGTACCTCTTTATCTCCTACTACAAGTAAGACAGATGACGTCAGGACAGGCTGCAAAGATAAGGACTCTGCTTCCAGCCAGGAGACGAGCTTGTGGAAAGCACAACCCTTCCAAGAACAGCCATTAAAGCTGACTAGGGCTTCCCTGGTGGCGCAGTGGTTGAGAGTCCACCTGCTGATGCAGGGGACACGGGTTCGTGCCCCGGTCCGGGAAGATCCCACATGCCGCGGAGCAGCTGGACCTGTGAGCCATGGCTGCTGAGCCTGCGCATCCGGAGCCTGTGCTCCACAACGGGAGAGGCCGCAACAGTGAGAGGCCCGCATACCGCAGAAAAAAAAAAAAAAAGCTGACTAAAGCACCAAAACAGAAACCAAACATCAGTGTAAAAGCATTCAAACAGCAGCCAAGGCAGCCAGAACCAGAGGGTCTGAGATTCCAGAAAGAAGGAAGGGCGCTGAGGGAAGCTCCGTTCCACTGACTGCTTTGTCCCGGTGACCTTTGCCATCTGTCAGCTCTGCCAAGGCCGAAAGAATGGGCAGAAATCGGTGGCTACAAATGTCCAGTATCACAAAGGTCCTTGCAGCTCACGTGCAGGTGACTACCCAGATTCCTGAGGGCAACCTACGCGATGTGTTCCCCAAATTCATATCCATCCAGAACCGCAGGATGTGACCTTACTTGGAAATAGGGTCTTTGCAGATGGAATTAGGTAAATTAAGATGAGGTCATACTGGACCTAAATCCAAGTGTCTCTATAGGAAGAAGAGGGATGCAGAGGGACACAGAGGGCAGGCAAGGTGACGATGGGACACCATCTGGAGAAGTGCCTCTCCGAGCCGGGAACACCAAGGACTTCGGGGGACGCTGCGGTGAGGCGGGGACACTCCACCCTCCCCTCATGCATTCAGAGAGACATGCGGCTGCTGAGACCTTGATGCTGGACTTGCAGCCTCCAGAACTGTGGGACAACAAAATTCTGTTGTTTTGAGCTGCCCAACTTGCAGAATTGATATTTTGCTACAGCAGCCGTAGGAAACCAATGGGGTGCTGCAAGTTGGTAGCTTTATTACCATTATTGTCTGATTTAACACAGGAAAACACTGAGCCCAGGAGAAGCCCCATGGCTCACCCAAACCCAAGCCCAGCCATCCAGGAAGGAGATAACGTAGCAAATCAGAATCTCAGGTTCTCTCGCTCCGTCCATTTCCATTTCTGTCATGTGACTCTGACACTGTCACCTTTACATTTCAGTCTCTTAACTAGTGCAAACAGCTTTTCTTTAGCAAGTTGTTTCCCGGTGAATGGAACAATAATTGAATGCCTGTCTCTTCCGTGATCAGAGGAGGGGAATTAGATCTATTACGCCTGCCATCTGTCTTTTGTGCTACTAAATTATATTTGATTGCTAGTGATTTCATTTGCAGGAGCAAAACTGATCCCTTACTGTACATCCAACTTTACTGGGGTTGTACAATATTGTTGATTTAGACGTTGAGCCTAATATCTACTAGGGCTCCTTCACGCTAATCGTGTGTTTAGATTTATAAATTGATGATTTCGATAGTTTTAGTTGAACTAATAAACTTTTCATATTGGATGAAAACGGGGGTGCTGTAATCTCATTATTATGCCCGTGATGGGTAGACTGAACTGAACTGGGGTAGTCTGCAATGTCCAATAATATTTGGTTATTGTGGAGCTGTGTGCTTGATTTCTGATTTATAATAATTTTATAGTCTGCTATGTGCAGAGTTTGTAATGTTCCTGGCAGTTAACAGGAAGCCATAATTCACAGAAGGAAGATTTAGAGTTTCTAACGTTTTCAATTTTGGAAAGACTGGTTGCTTGCATTACCTAAACTCAGACATTATAAACACCCATTGAGGCTGGGTCTGCAGCTTTTACTTACGTGTAAGCCCCATCAAAGTCAATTATTGGAGGGAGTCACGTGTCTCGCCAATTGTCATTGCTATTCCTCCATCTTTCACCAAAAGTGTCTGTTGACCATTTACCTTGTTTATTATTCATTGGCCCCAATCCTCTGAGTCTCAGAGTGAGAGAATTGCATTAGGTGAGCTTAACAAAATCAAAGCAAATATTGTTATGCTTTAATATGTACTGACATCGCCTCGTGTGGAGAATGTCTACGCCTTGCATTTTCATCTATTTTTCTATTTGCTTACAGGTATTCTTTGAGAGAGACTGTTTGTCTTTAACTTAAGTAGTATTAAATACTTAAATATTGTCTTTCATTCACATGAGCTATTCCTGAATCACTCTGTTCAAAACAACAACAAAATATTTTACTCTACAAAGATTATTGAGCATAGAATATATGCCATGCTCAGTGCTTGTTCATGGATGCTTGAGGACACAAAGATTTAAAAATAAAGCCCTTGCCTTTGAGAAACTCAGTCTAGGGAGAAAGCAAACAAATAAAGAAATAATTCAAATTCATTATGCATCAGTTAAGAGTTGGTTCCACTGAAAATAACATTAACTTAAAAAAATAAAAATTCTCTATATGTGCGGGGCTGTTATGGTAGCTTAGCCACCAGAGACCTTAGAGACTCACCCTACTTCCAGCTTACCACTCCATAATGTCTAGGTTAGAGTCCTTAACCTCATGTTCCAAAAGAGTTGCTAGAGCTCCAGCAATCTTAAGTGCATTCCAGGCAGCAGGATAGAGGGATTATAAAGAAATATCAAAGGACTTGAACAAGCTATCTTTTAAGTAAGATTCTTAGAAGCTGTCGGTCAATACATCTGCTTGCCTCTCATTGGCCAGACTTAGTCATTTGAGCACACTTGCAAAATGTAATCTTTCTAATTGGCAGCCACTGGCCCAGATAAAATTATTTCTATTAAAGAAAAAAATATAGACAAGAAGGGACAACCATTTGATTGCTAATATGAAATTGGTAGCACTTGACTATTTTTGATCTACAAAAAGTCAAATATGGGGTTCAGGATGCACAGTGAGGAGTGGTTGGAAGATTGATGGGACCAGCCTGGAAGTTTTAGATGTCACGCCATGGGGTGGGGACTTGATCCCATGATCAGGAGGGATGGGACAAAGTTGGATTTCACTTTTAGAAAGAGAACTCTTAAGGGGATGATAAATGATATCTACACCTTCACATGTTTTAACTTCCAGAAAGGGTCTGTTTAGATATCTGTAAGTGGTCAGTCTGCACACACACACAGGTTGCAATGGCTGGTTTTATTCCAAGCGTGTTGTCTACCTCATTTTAACGAAGGACGATGATATGGAGAGAGAGGCCATGTCCCGCTGCTTCCACTGAGTGTGGAATCCCGCCTGGCTGCTGGGATCATCGGCCTGGGGGGGGACCCAGGCCACCCAGGGGCACTGGGCCAGGATGAGGCATCCAGCAGTCCTGGTCAGGGAAGTGCTTACGTCCTTACATCAAAGAGAAAATCGAAGCAATCCAAGCCTTCCATGGTTTAAGGAGGGCAGCACAGCCCGCCAGGGGGTGGGCAAGTTCTCTGCATGGGAGCCTCACCTGTTCCAGCTCCTTTGTGCCACCGAGACCTCAGACTCACTGGTCCCTCTTCAGGCCCTCGCACTCACATCACTATATTCAAATTCTCTGTGAAAGTGCTGCCACTTTTCCCTGTTTTCCTTATTTTATTTGCATGTTGAGTATCATCCATCTTTTCCCACAAGAATAGAAGCCCTGTGAGGGTGGGACTATATTTGTCTGTTTTTGAGTCTATTGAAGCCCCCAGGATAGCATTACGAACGTAGTTGCCATGGGAACATCCCCCAACTCTGAGACTTGCTTCCATGACTCTTCTGAAGGGTTTTGCTGAGGGTCTTGCTAACTGGGTCAGAGTCTTCTTCACCAACAAATCTCACAGCCCCCATAAGATTCAGTGTCTGTGCAGACAAGCCATCAGGATTTTGACTATGTGGTTTCTTTACTCATTTCTACTTGTTACCCCCTGAAATTGCTCTGCCATTAAAATGAGACATTTTAGTCCCTGAGAACAACTTCCCTTCACCCTCCTCCATCCTACCAGTCCAGTTACAGCTCCACTTCTCCCCTCACCATCATCTCTCTCCCTGTTCACGTTCCCACTTTTCAGCTTATATTCTCTTGTCAATAGCTTCAGCTGCTCTCTTCCCAATAGGCTAAACTCCTTGCCCTGGTTTCAATCCATCAAATCTGCCTAGAAAATGATCGGGGGGAAGTGATCCAAATTTCCATCTTATCTGCACCTGTACTGAAGATACTGAATGATGCTAGAGGATGTCCCACAACTGGGTACCTTGGTACCACAGGTAACCCACGGTCACAACCTCAACTGGACACATGCACCGTAACACAAGTCTGTGGTCTCTTTAGCCAGCATCACTGTCCCAGCTGGAGCCAGCCACCACCACCTTCACCTACGGCCTGTGTCTCTGCAGCTGCTCCCCACCTACATTCACTCCTGGGTCCTCCAATCAATTTCCCAGACTGCAGTTACCCTTTTGAAACACAAATATGTCTTGTTTAAAACTCTCCGGGGGCTTCCTGGTGTGATTAACATCTGACATCTGTGGTCTGGCTTCCAAGTTCTCAGATGATCTTGCACCCAACTGTCCTAGCCTGTGATCCCTCGCTATCCTTGTTTTTATGTGCTTTAAGCAATAATGTAGTTTTTTACTTTCTTGAAATTGAACCTCCTCCAGTTTCAGATCTGAGGCTTTCCATGTGCTCTTCACTCCCCTGCTCTCTCTCCACAAGCTCCCCACCACTTCATTCTGCTGACCTCTTCTCACCCTCAGATCTCCACTTAGAAGCCCCTTCCCAGCCAGGGCTTTCTCTGACCCCTTCAGCTGATTTGGGGACCTCAGTGATGGTACTTCCATTGCATTGTCTACCCTTTGCTATTTTTATCACATTTTCATGGCGTGTTTAATCTCCAACCTCTCTGCTAGGCTCTAAGCTCTGACGTTCCCAGTCTGGGTTCCTCTCTGCTCTCTTCCCAGATGGAAGTGAACTGATGGAGCAGAAGATTGTTTGGGGGCCAGGATGACCTCAGGGTCCAATTTCCAACACTGTGTGATGACCCTTAAGAATTCCTTGATAGCACTGCTCTCGGTGCCTGAGAATTCCATTTTGGCGCAGGGATAGGGTTACTCCTTGTGTGAGAACCAGGGATGTGGGGTGAAGAGTGTAGAGACAGGCGGGTCTTCGTGTGCAGAACCCTCTGATTGATGCTTTACCAAGTTTCTCTGCAACGCAGGGCCATCTGATGACCCCCATTCATGTGTATTATGTTGGCACCGAACACTTGCTCATGAGACTGGTGGATGACAGCAACCAAACTCAAGGGCACACTAGCAATGTAAAGCAGTACTCTGTAGAAAGATTAAAAAGTTTGTGATCTTGTAGATTTAAACTGGAAATTTTGCACAGCTTTGGAACTTGAGGAACTTCACAGGCCTTATGTATTTTTCATACCCAAGACCACAGAACTTGAACCCTGGAGAACGTTGCTGATGATGCCATAATACATGCCTCTAAGTTCCCTATAGAATTGCTATCATTTTACCCCCACTGCCCAAAGTGAAAGTGATCTAACTACTAAAGTAGGAGATCTTAGCTAATCAAGACTTGGTTTAGTTAGGAAAAGAGAGCACATAAGCTAACGCTGTCATTTTGCATTTATAATGTGCTACCAACAGGTTTTCCCAAGAGCTTCTGTAACTTGATCGATAGCGTTCCCAGCACTGGAGTGAAGGAACAGAGAATGGTGTAGGCGTGGCTGTGGAGACTCGCTTGCTGGACGGTAAGAAGGAGAAGCCTGGAAAGCCAGTGGTCCGCACAGCATAAGTGCATTTTTGTGTCTCTAGAGGGCATAGACTAGAAGACACAGGTCTTCGGTTCCAAGAATCCGGGGTCCATCGTAGGTGGGATACCTGGCTATGAAGAGGGAGGAAGGAGGATGATTCTGAGTTAGTGAATGAGAGCTGGGAAAGGAAAAGGTGAATGGGAAGAACCTTAAAGGGATGTGGCCGAGGGGGAGCCTGAGTTAACAGCCGTGAAGACAGTGAGAGGAAGTCCACGGTGGTGGACACAGGGGAGATGTGAGAGAGGCCTGGCCATCCATACCTCACACCAGCTCGGGTGGCTTACTCAAGAGAGAGGACATGGTCAAGACGGGTCCATAAATGCTTGTTCCAACAATGAAGGAAGGAAGGAGGATTCTTGGTACTGCGTTCTTCACTCAAGGAACACCCGCCCGCTCAAGTGTGATGTTCCACTGCCTCGTGTGATTTGCTTAGAAAGAAACCATAGAGATTGTCTTCACGATGCTTTCTCCTTCGTTGTTCTTGTTTGTTTGGAATGTGTATTTTAAAACATACATTTAGACAATGGTTGTAGCTCAGCTGAACATCTGAACTAGACTTTGGTCCAGCCCAACCGTTCCCTGGAGCTCTCTTCACGGTCAATACCAATCAAATCAATCCCGCAGTGATCCACAGCCGTAGCAAGAGTAACCAAACCACAGCATCAGCCAAGCTGCAGTGCAAGTTCAAGCCAAGGGACAGAGCCTTGCTGTCATCTGTAGTGGCAATTAAATCTGGCACAAACCACATTTAGCACTTCATCACGCTGAACAGCTAAATGCCACTTATTTCAACATAGCTGCATGAAGACATAAGCATAGGAAGATTAGGCCTTTCGAATAAATAGGAAAAAAGCGCTGGACCAAGGAAAAGTGTTATTTTACATGTTCTCATTCTCACTGGTCAGCGATTCACTCAATCTGTGGCCCACGACGCAGAAATCTCCTTTGAAAAATCTCCGCTTTTAAAGAGAGGCCATCTCCTACTTATCAATATTTAATAGCGTTGGAAAATAGTGGGTTATTTTGCTGTCCCTGAAGGAATTATACATGCAGAAAGTTGTAAATATCCACAGATCTCAGGCTCCCCTCCGCTGTGTAAACAAATCCTCGGTCGCCATTTATTCCTGAGATTATAAACCAGGTTCGCGGTTGTACCAGTGACGTTTCATCCTCATTACTGCTCCCGCCCGAGTCTGTCGCTGCTTCTCCCCTGGAGGAGGGATGCTTTTCCTTGCCGTGCCCACCCTCCACAGCACTGTGTCCTAGCATCCCCTTTCCTAGAGGGATGCCCCGGCCTCACTCAGGAATGCACTGAAGCAACTGCGGTAGGATTCTCTGAAGTTGGACTTTGCCCTTTGCCCCGACTAAACGGGAAAGGACAAGAAGTTGATAGGGACAGAAACACGCCCCTCTCAGACTCGTATACTGAAGCCCTAAACTCCATGATACTACTTCAACTTACACTAACCGGGATTTCCTTCACCCTTGAACTTCAGCCATGACTACCAGGGCAGCGTCCACCTCTGGGTCAAGTTCCTTGCTTTCCTTCATCCCCGCTGTTGGGCTCCGCTGCCTTGTTCTCACCAAGCTGTTTGAACTCACTAAAACTGTATGTTCTCTACTTTTAATTGGCCCTTACGACTGCACTGTGACTTCCTGTAGGTCTTGTACTTGCCTTTTCTCCTTAACTCATAAGCTATTAACGACCCTCCCCATCATTTTTCCTCAGTTCAAGCTCCCAGTCCTCCGTATTCCTCCCAGGTAAGTGATTTCGCCTCTAACTTATTTACACAACAGGCTGAGAGGCGTGAGAACTGCACCTCACCTCCTTCCCCTTTTCTAAACAACTACCTCTTTATTCTGCATCTTTTCAGTCTCTGTAAATGCTTCGCCCACAGTGTGCAGAAGCCCTCGTTCCTGTTGTTGCCAAATTTCTCAACGATCACTGCTTATTCATACCCAAATCTAGCTGCAAACTTCTAGAATTATTTATAATTATTGGCTTCCTGGCTAGCTGAGTCTGGCTCTGTTGCCACCACTAGAGAGAAATTGCACCAATGAGGAGCCGTGAATTCCTCTCTCCCAGTTATCTATTTATTCCCCATTCACCACGACGCCTCAAGATCATGTGACATGACTAGTGTATTTCTTTTGGAATTTTGAACTATTCATTTGACTTCTGTGACCCCGAATTACCTTGGTTCAGTCGTGACCTCTGTGGCTCTCACTTCTCCATCTCTTTATTGACTTTTCTTCCTCTTCCTCTCTCTAACGTCTTCTTAAATATGAACATTTCCCTAAGCTAATTCCTTTATCTCTTACCAGTTTGTTCCTTTTTTTTTTTCTTCACTAGCAAATTCACCCACTAGCAACATTTCTCCCTCCAAGACATTGAGGAAAATTTCCATTTTTACTTGAGTATTTAAATTCAACCCACCCATCCCTAAATAGGGATGGTAAATGTCCCTTCTGTTTCCTTATTTCTGCTAACGGCACCCTCATCCTCTCCATCTCCCTCACGAGAAACTCTTCAGGCACCTTGGACTCCCCTGTTTGTTCCTTAGGGTCAAGAAGTCACCGACCCTGGTCCGTTTTCCCATCTGTCTCATATCTAACCCTTCCTCTCTAGTCTAGTATCACCTCCCTAGCCCAGATCTTTTCACCTCATGGGACACTGAAACCTTCTTAACTAGTTTTCTTCCTTTTTTTTTTACTCTTTTGATATATTTTACACAATGGCAATTTTAACGCTCTTAGGGCATTGCTTTGTAGATCCTATTCCTTACCCCCGTCTGGTTAGCTAGGAGATAGGTTGAGTGGGGAAGAGCTGAGCCACCATTCCAGCTGGAGACAGTGTATCCACTAGGTCTAAGCATCCAGCTAGGGAAGGGTGATGGAGCTGGGACATTTCTAGCACTTGCAAATGTGAGTCTGGAGAGTTGGGCAGCAGCCAGAAGATTGTTGGAAGGCAGGTCAAGAGTATGTGAAGTGTGCAAGCCGTTCCCCCAGAAGCCCGGCCCTGCCCACGACAGTGAGCCCTGCATGAGCCTGTAACCCTAGAAACCACAGGTTCAAGCAGGTGGGCAGCAAGCTTTGGGGAGATACTGCAGCAGACACTGAGTGTTGATTTAGGGACAGATTGGGGCTTGTTGGCAGAATGCCTAAACTCTGGAGCGGCTGAGCTACGTGAGGGGTAGCCTGGAAACAGAGAGTACAATACACTTCAGGGAAGTGTTTGCCAACCTCAGAATAGAAACTAGAGCAAAACTGGATGGTGAGCTGATGAACTGCTGAATTAGGACTCACCCTGCCTGACCCCAGCGGGGAAAGGTGGCCCAAGGGTCATCATTCAACAGTTGTCATTATTTTGAAAGAAGTGGGAAACCAGAACCCATCGAATATCTTGAGCATCTATTCCTTTCCTATAGGATAATGTCCAAACCCCTTAGCATTTCAAAGGGAACCCCCAGAATGTAGACTCATTTATCTTTTAAATCTGGGATCCCAACTTTTTCCTTCACAGCTCCCCCATTTTAGTCAACCCCCTAAACCCTCAAGTATACATTTGAACTTTTCCATAACCCTTACTCTCTCTGACCCATCCAACACCATCCACCATTAAAAAACAAAGTCTACACACCCCTTCCCCAAGGAGGCTTTTCTTGAGCAAACGTTGCCCATCATCGCTCCCTTATCTGGGTTCCTGTAGCACCCGTTGCCTAAATAATTTATTTCTCAGTCTATCACGTGTGTATTACGTTAAGGGGATCATCTGTCTGTTGTGATTACATCAGCATTCCCAGATGGAATGTAAGGTCCTTGAGACCAGGAAACAGATCCATTTTTGCCTTGTACCTCCTACAGTTCCTACAATAAGGTTGCTCACCCAATAAGTAATTGTTAAATATTTCATTGTCACCACCTCCTTTCAAAGGCTCGGACCCAAGAATGAAGAATGTTTTCCTGCCTTTCTGTTTTCGCCGTACATTTTGTGAGTTCCTCTCATTTACATTCCTCTTCCGATAAAAGCGTTTGCCATAGTAACAGACTTGCCTGGTGATGCTCAATCTTCAGGAAGAAGCAGGGATGCAGATTTCTTGGCGGAAGCGAAAATGCATACACTGACAATTAAAAAGCCAATATGTTGGAGCAATATACCAAACGATTATTTTTCTTTTGTTTTTCCTGAGTCTTTATTTAAAGGTCTTTTCCAAAAGATAAATATTGTCACTCATTGACTGTGTATTCAAATATGCTGGAGGTTTTAGGGTTTTGCTTTTCATGTTTGTTTGTTGTTGTTTTTTTTTTTTTACACAAACCCAGGGGCTTTGAACAATTGAATCTACTAGGTTTGGCAAGAATACCCTACAACTTGATATAAATCCTTTTGTTCCTTCTTTCAAGATGAGAAGCCCAGGGTGGAAAGGAGCTCATGGGGAGAGGGAATTACAGACAGAAGACAGATGAAGGCTACATTTTTTTCTCAATAAACCACTGCATGGGAGTTAGAGTACCCTGTCCTGTTTCTACTCCCCAGACTCTCCGGGCAGGGGAGGGGGTCTTGGTAATTTTCAAGTACTCTATTTATCAATCACAGAGCTCCTTGAAAGAGAGCTAAGGAGATGCTGTGACCTCGGTTGGCCTGCATCCCCAAGGTATCTCTTCTGGTGCAGAATTATGTCCCTCCCACCCACGCGGGCCCCTGTGGATTCCCTGCCTGACCCGCCCTCCACAGAGGGCAGCAGGCGGTTTCCAAGGTACCAGAGGAAGCTCATCTCATCAACGCAGGCTTGCTTTCTCCACCTCCTCATGACCAGGCAAGCTAAGGAGTTCTCCTTGGCTTTTAAGAAAATGTGACCTCCAAAGGCTAAGCTTCCTGGGGGCATTTAATTCTGAAAGGCAGCCTGTGTTCCTTTTGGCTTTTCAAAATAAGCTGAGTTCCTTGCCGGTGGAGAAAAACAAGAACATATTGACAGATTGATTTCTTTTCATAGACTGATTCCCATCCTAACAAAAAGTCTGTGCCGTTCAGAAGAAACACAGGGTACCAATTTGCCGTATTTCACGTTCGTATTTCTGTGCTCATGGCACATTCACAAGGGAAACGCGGTCTGACAGAGGCTGAGGAGAGAGGGCTGGAGTCCCACGTGTTTTTCCCCAGTTCATTGTTCTTCACACTGACAACCACTTGCTTCTTCTCACCTCTGCATATTGTGAAATTGATTTGGACTTTCTTTCTCCATGGATTGTTACTTTTTTGTTAGTTTCACTGCATTTGCCAATTCAGATTTTGCACATGGTGGACGTTGTTTGTCCAAATGAGCTCCTCTCTGGGAAATGAGGTCAAGTCAGATCATGCAAAAATGAGAATTTGTTGTTGGTGTAACCATTTCCTCCCACCCCATCCAGGTACCTCCACATCAGAGGCAGTCACAACTAATTATAGGGTCAGTGCCAGGAGTTCAAATTGTGCAGTACGGTCCCATGCACATCAAAATAATATTTTAACAATACTTTGATCCAGTGGTTTTGCTTATGTAATTGCTAGCAGGCTAAATGCTTCTGAACGCTATTTACTACTCATGTTAACTCATCCAGTTCAGGTCTATAAACGAATCTGGATCAGCCCTTCTAGGTCAAAAGATGAGAAGCCCCCTAATTTCTGGCATTCCCAGACTGTTTGCTCTACATGGAAAATGATTGCCTCGGGAGGACAATTGTCCTGTCAAAACCTCTGCATTGTGTTACACCAAAATACGAACTGGTGCCTGGCAACTTGCAAAATGCTTTAGCACTAAAAAATTCCCCCCCCTTTTTTTTTAAAAAGGAAGATTGCACAAAGACATTAAAAATAATTGTCAAATGTAGCATGTTTTGCTCGACTTCATTTTATGTGATCAGTAAATTTCTGGAGAAAATCAATGTATTTTCCTTATTGTCTCTACATAGAAGACTATTGATTGTGACAAGAGAGTTGATACATATTTGCAGGCGCCAGGAGAGCTCAGGAAGGGTCGTCCCAGTGATAAGGTCCTTCACTGAAATCCTGTCTTGACCAGAAGAGTGGTAAGGTGTTGGATGTCCGGAGATACAGTGGTACTCAAGCACGAAATGGCAAACATCTTTGATGCTCTGTCAGGCTATAAGCTGAAGTTAAGATTTTTGCAACAGAAAGCAGTGCATCTTATTTGCGCCCTTTGAAGACCCTGAGCATGGGATGCTCCCCAAATGAGGCTTGTACTGGGGCTGGACTGACATCTCAAGGGAGCAGGCATTGGGGTACAACAGGTTAGATCCTTCAAATATCCCCCCAAAACAAGACTCAGGTAAATTTTCCAGAAGTTCCTAGAGACAGAGAACTATAATAAACTAAGAAATTAAATTAAATCAACTATGTGTCGCACTAAAAATGCACAGTGATGGGCTTCCCTGGTGGCGCAGTGGTTGAGAGTCCGCCTGCCGATGCAGGGGACACGGGTTCGTGCCCCGGTCTGGGAAGATCCCACATGCCGCAGAGCGGCTAGGCCCGTGAGCCATGGCTGCTGAGCCTGCGCATCCGGAGCCTGTGCTCTGCAAGGGGAGAGGCCACAACAGTGAGAGGCCCGCCTACCGCAAAAAAAAAAAAAAAAAAAAAAAAAATGCACAGTGAAGAAAAGAAGAAGCCATTTCCATTTCCTGTTCAGAAAGCTACCCAGGAATTGGGATGCTGGTGGGATACAGGCCCTGACCCATCCAGGACAGGCCAGTAGCAGGTGACCAGTGGTCCCCAGCAGTAACAGTGAGCATGAGTAGGTGGGCAGGGCCTGGAGGAGGGTGAGGCCCGGCCCCGGCAGAGGTGGAGGGAAGCCGCTATTCCATGGCACCAGCAGGACCCTGGACAGCCTGAATCCGAAGGTCTGATCAGCACTGCCCTCTGCAGCTGGGCCATTTCACTGAGGGATTTGCTGACTTACCTTACGGGGGGTCTTCTGAGGGGAAAGGTCCCACCTCTCCCAAAGCTAGAAGCTCTGCGTCCAATGCTATGGCTCCACGAATATCACCATGTGCTTGTCTTCTCTAGGGCTAAGAATGAGAAGAAGATGTTCCCCAGCCTTGAAAACCAAAGCCTGAAAACAGGCACACTTCAAAATACTGGGTGCTTGGTTCCAGACCATTGCCATAAAGCAAACATCACAATAAAACAAGAATTTTTTGGTTTCCCAGGGCATTTTAAAGTTACGTTTATACTAGACTGTAGTCTATTAGGTGTGCAATAACATTATGTCTAAAAAAAAAATACGTTAAGTTTTTTTTAATTAAAAAAAACTTTAGTGCTACAAAATGCTAACCATCATCTGAGCCTTCCCCGAGGCGTACTAGTACCATCAAAGGTCGCTGACCACAGAGGGCCATAACAAATACAATAATAATAATGAAAAAGTTTGAAATATTGCAAGAATTACCAAAATGGGACACAGAGACACCAAGTGAGCAAATGCTATTTGAAAAATGGTGCCAATAGGTTTGCTCCATGCAGGGTTGCCCCAAAGCCTCAATTTGAAAAAAAAAAAAAAAAAGCAATATCTTTGAAGTGCAATAAAGCAAAGCATGATAAAAGAGGTTATAATTCAGTAAATAAGCCTGTATAACTCACTAAATAAGCAAGATGGACCACAGAAAAATGTTAATCTAAAGTAACAAAGGTAAACTAAAAAAAAAAAAAAATTAGATTGGAAATGGAGAAGTGAGTGAGGCAGGAGTGACAACACCCCCTCCCCGACTTTTCCAGACGTGTGAAACTGACAAGTCAAGGGCAAAACGCTCTCTCTCTCTCCTCCACCCTGGGGTCACCCCAGCCTTCGGCTCAGTAACCGGCACCTCCCTCTATGCAGTGTCTAAAGCCAGAACCCCAGGAAGCCCCTCCCTTCTGCTCACCTGTCTCCACCGCCATCACCATCCCCTTCTCTCCACTAGCCCCGCCCCCACCCGCAGCTCTCCCAGGACTCCCCAGATGACCTTGGCAGCCTCCTTTCCTGGCTTCACGCTTGTCCCCCAACAATCTGCCAGCCCGTAGCAAGCCCACTTGCTCCTGTCTGCAGGCTCGATGGCACATCTGTCCGGCTGCCACCATGTGGACAGAGCCCCTGGTCCTCCCACCTGGGCATGGCAGTGGTCGGCTGCCAGGTCTCCTTGTCTCTTCCTACTGTCTTCACAGCCCCTCACCGCCCAGCAGTGGGAGACCTTCACAGAACGCAATTCAGAGCACGGGAGACCTTCACAGAATGCAAATCAGAGAACACGAGCACACGGCTAGGAGAGCTGTCTCATGACACATATGAGCCCACGGCTAGGAGAGCTGTCCCATGACACACGGGGCCTTGAGGGCGCTGCTGCTGCTCAGCCACACACAGTCCCACAAACTAGGCGGCCACGAGGACACAAGCATGTTCTTTCACAGTCCTGCAGGCTAGAAGTCCACAGTCAAGGTGAAGGCAGGGCCAGGCTCCCTTTGAAACCTGTAGAGAAGGAACCTTCCTAGCTTCTTCCTGCTTCCAGGGGTTGCTAGCCATCCTTGGTGCTCATTGTCACGTGGCCACCTTCCTTTCATGTGTCTGTGTCCAAATTTCCCTCTTCTTATAAGGATGCAATCATTGGATTCGGGCACAACCTAACCCACATCCTCTTAACTTGGTCACATCAGCAAGACCCTATTTCCAAGTAAGCCTGCGCTCACATTTCCAGAAGGACATGAATTTCTGGGGAACCGTTCAAATCAGCACAACTCCCCAGCCTCAGGGTCACCCTCAAACTTTCCTTGCATCCCCCGGGTACTCTGGGCATCTGCCGGGTCCCACTGTGTGCATCCCCTATCCCCGCCCCCAAGTATGCTGGCAAACCCCTCAGCCTGGGACCCTCTCCCCTCCCACATCACAGGGCTCCCTCTCAACACCCAGGTTCAACTTCAAGCGCACTTCATCATAGAAGATTTCCCAGTCACTTATTCAAGTAGGTCCTTCTGCTTTTCAAAATTGATATTTGACTTGTTATTTCCTCTCCTTTTCCCAACTGTAATGTCAGCTCTTTAGAGGTAGACTCCTTTCTGTCTCTTCCCCCAGCTGGGTTCAGTGCCAGTGCGACAGCGGGAGAGGCTATCCCAGGAAGGTTATGCAAGCCACTAAGTATCTCCGTTCCCTGCTTAGCCCTTTCCTGGAAGAAAAGAGGGAACACTGCAGCGTTGCCTGCTGACTTCATTCTCGTTGCAATATTTCCTGCGTGCTACCTCCCTGCATGGGTGTCCCTCAAATTTTTATTATCCACCCCTTAAGGAGCTCTTTAGACGTGTTTTTCTTCATCCCTTCCTGTGACCCGTTCATGTCACAGATACACTGTACACTGTGTGTACTGTGGTCGTTGGAAGGCCCACCAGCTGTTGTAATATCTAAGGGTTATTTTGCCCAGCAAGGATCAATTTTCACCTGCTGGGAATGACATTGCCCCGTTGGGAATGCATCCTCTACCAAATCCATGATTTCCTGGTCCCATTTTTAAGAAGTGCATGGAGAGCTTTTGAAATTCTTGTTCCTATTTCCAGTGAGCAATTCTTAATATATCATCTTCCTGATCTTAGAACTTTGAGATGAGGGTGTGTTTCCCTGTGAAAGGAAAGGTCAACTTTTTCCCATGGAGACCTGAAGGGTTCCAAAGGCGATGCCGGTGGCCACACCTTCCCTTGGACATGGGTTGGGGGTGGAGGGAGGGAGGAGGGAGGGAGGAAATGTGATGTGAAGTGGGTGCAAAGTGACAAAAGCACTATCAGGCATTTTATATCTTAAACAGGAAAGGAAATTCACTATTAATAGGTTGGTAAAGGAATATTTACCTATCTTAGGTGTTCTGAGGACGGTGCTCCAAATAAATGACATATTAATTTTTAACACAAACAAAACACCTACAGCATCTCAACACCCCCTCAGCAAGGGAACATTCCTGGCCTTCGGCAGAAGAAGCAGCTCCACTTAGCTGTTTCCGTGGAGAAGGTAGCCCCGCCAGGCACAAGGTATTTTCCCAGGGATACACGGTCTACCTGTGGTGGATGCCTCAGAAGGCTGTTTGACACCGGCGTTTGAGAGCGGGCCAGATGCGCAGCCAGCAGATGGCTGGACTGATCAGCCTATGCCCTGGAGCAGGTATGTGCGCTGCTTTGGGGCATTAATCCAAACCGTCCATCTCTTGCAGTTTGCAGATGCGGCTCTGGCAGCCCCTCGTCCTGTGAGGTGTGAGAGGCTGTGCCATCTCACCCAGTGTACCCAGTGCAGCCTTAGCTACATGAAGGGTCAGAGCAAAACAGCCTTCAGGGGGGATCCGGGGCTCCAGCGAAGCTCTGGAAGGAGAGGCTGGTGATGGCCCATCCTTGGACCTCTCCTCCCAGCAGACATCTGGCCGCTGATGCACGTGGGATCCTCAGCACTGCTCCCCGCGGGGTCAGACCCGGGGCTGTGCAAGGTGGACCCTCCATCACATGTGTTGCAGAGGGGAAAGATGGGCTCACATTCTGAGGTGCAGAGGGTCTTTGAATCTCTTAAAAACTGTAAGCAAAATTTTGTGTAACTGTGTATTTTTCTAGGGACCCAATCCATAACTGCCAGGAGATTCCCAAAGTGTTCAAAAAAAACTAGGCTAAAAGTCACCGATTTAATATGAAACATTAATGCCCAAATGGACAATCTCCAGTTTTCTTTCCAATAATGACTGTACCAATCACTCTATCAAACTCTACTCTAGACAAGGATGTGTTAAACCGCTAGCAATGACATTCTCTAGTCTGCTTGATTTTCCCAGTCACACTCCTGGGCCCAAGAAACTCCACAGACAAGGCAGGGAAAGGAGGAATCAAGCAGTCTGCAGTTACAAAGCGAACCTGTCAATTCCTTCTTCTGTAATATCAACGCTCACCAATTCTTTTTAGCTCTGTCATAAACTGCAGTTTCCTCAGGGTCTCATGAAACCCGGGGGTATTCCTAGGAGGATCAATTCCTTTTAGACAGGTCAAGCACAAAATTAAAAGAGATTACTCATAGGTGAAAGAATGTTCTTAGAAATTCCTTTTTACTATTGTTTGTTTTTTTGCTGAACATGCCAAAAACCACACCTTGTAACTCTGAGAAATACATTTTCCACAGCTATGTAGACCCCAAACTGGCTCCTACAGATGCTAACTGGGGCGTTAAAAGCTTACAGAGACTTTTTTTTTAAAACAACCAAATAACAGCATTGTGCACATGGTTCCCTGACAGGAAAAATGAAACAAAATCAAGCTCTAGGTGAATTCCAAGGAAGCTCAAAATAGAGGGAGGGCTTAGGGCCTAGAAAATAAGTAACGATTTCCAAGGAATTTATGTGTATTAATTAAAAGCCATATGTATTTTTACTTATAACACACAAAAAAGAGATAGGTCTGAAGAATCCATATCTCAAAATCTTACAAAATTTAAAAAAATTAATAATCCCAGAACAGCATCCCAATATTTAAGAAGAAAAAAGTCAGGGGACTAATACTACCCAACTTCAAGATTTACTATAGAACTACAGCAATTATGACAGTGTGGTATTGGCAAAAGGACAGACTAAATAGATCAATGAACAGAATACATAGCCCAGAAATAGACCCATACAAATAAAGCCAAAGGCAAAGGCAAATCAATGGAGAAAGGATAGTCTCTTCAACAAATAGTGTTGAAACAACTGGACATCCACATGCAAAAATATAGATCTAGACACAGACCTTACACCCTTCCCAAAAATTAACTCAAAATAGATGATAGAAATAAGTGTAAAATGCAAAACCATAAACTCCTAGAAGGTAACATAGGAGCAAATCTAGATGAGTTTGGATTTGGTGATGACATCACTAAAAACATGTACCAAGAAAGAAACAATGGATAAGTTGGACTTCATTAAAATTAAAAACCACTGCTCTGCAAAGGACACTGTCGAGAGGATAAGACAAGCCACAGAAGACTGCAGGGAAGTATTTGCAAATGACACATCTGACCAAGGAATGGTACCCAAAATATGCAAAGAACTCTTACAACTCAAGAATAAGAAAATGAACAACCCAGCTTTAAAAATAGACAAAATATCTGAACAGACACCTCACAAAAGAATATATGAAGATAGCAAGTAAGCTTATGAAAATACATAAACATCATAGGTCATTAGGGAAATGCAAATTAAGACGATAATGAGATGTCACTACATACCTATTAGCATGACCAAAATCCAGAATATAGACAAAACAAAATGCTGATGAAGATGTGGAGCAACAGGGACTTTTAGTCATTGCTGGTGGAAACACAAAATGGTACACTTTGGAAAACAGTTTGTCAGTTTCCTACAAAACTAAACATACTCTTACCATATGATCCAGCTATCACACTCCTTGGTATTTATCCAAAGGAGTTGAAAACTTATGTCCACACAAAAACCTGCACATGGATGTTTATAGCAGCTTTATTCATAATCGCCAAAACTTGGAAGCAACCAAGATGTCCTTCAGTAGGAAGATGAATAAATAAACTTGGTAGATCCAGACAATGGAATATTATTCAGCTCTAAAAAGAAGAGCATTATTAAGGTACAAAAAGACTTGAAGGAAACTTAAATGCATATTACTAAGCAAAATCTGAAAATGCTATATACTGCATGATTCCAATTATGAAATTCTGGAGAAAGGCAAAAGCTAAAAAGATCAGTGGTTGTCAGGGTTGAAAGGAGGCAGAGAGGAAGGGATGAATACATAGAGCGCAGAGGATTTTTAAGGGAGTGAATGGTTCTATGTCATTATACATTTGTCCAAACCCCAACTCTTGGGGTCCACAACACCAAGAGTGAACCCACCTGTGAAGTATGGACTCCGGGTGATGATGTGTCAACGTAGGTCCATCAGATGTACCATTCTGGCGGGGGTTGTTGATGGTGGATGTATTAGTCAGGGTTCTCCAGAGAAACAAGACCAATAGAATATGGATGCATAAAGAGATTTATCATAAGGAATTGGCTCCCATGTTTATGGAGGTATGATTATGAAAATCTGCAGTCAACGCGGGAGACCCAGGAGAGCAGATGCTGTAAGTTCCACTCCAAAGGCCAGCAAGCTCGAACGCAGGAAAAGCCAATGTCCCAATTAAAAACCAGTCAGGCAGGAGGCATCCTCTCTTACTTGGGGAAGGTCAGCCATTGTTCTGTTCAGGCCTTCAACTGATTGGGCGAGGCCCACCAACATGGGGGAGGGCAACATGCTTTACTCAGTCTACCAATTCACATGGTAATCCCACCCAGTGTGCCCTCGCAGACATACCCAGAATACTGTTTGAGCAAAGATCTGGGCACCCGTGGCCCAGCCAAGTTGACACATAAAATGAGCCATCACAGTGGGCACAGTGGGGGAATCTGTGCATTTGTGCAAGCAGGGGGCATATGGGGACGCTCTGTACCTCCTGCTCAATTCTTCTGTGAACCTAAAAGTGCTCCAAAGAATAAGAATAAAAGTGCTCCAAAGAATATATTCAAAATAAAAAGAAAGATGAACAGCTCAGAATGAATAGCACGCTTCTCAAAGAAGTGACCTCCAAACATAACTACACGAAAGGTAAATGAATTTTACAGATATAAATTTCAGTTAAATGGAATTGATTAGCTAGATTCACCAGACCGTTTGTTCCAAAGCATCCCCCAGCCCAAGCAGGTATTAACTCACACCCTTAGGGCATGACAATAATCATGAATTGGCCATTTAAATTTGTATGATGATTGTTCTGTTGGTACTATGGAAGAGGATTTCTGGGTGTAGATAAAAGTAGACAGAGAATCCTTCAGCAAAGAGAATTCTGCCACCTTCCGTCTGGACCACAGGAGAGAGGAGGGGTCTATTTAGCTCGTTCAGCACAGGGCCCACTTGCTCCAGGGCATAGGGGGACCCTAAACACTTCAGTAACAATGAGATAAGGTAGGTTTTAGTGACTATTACACCAGGCTGGATGTTAAATCATAGCTCACTGTTGCCTGAAACTCAGATAGGGCCACCTCGTGTTTTGCTTTATTAAATAAAGTTTAACTTTATTTAACTTTAAACTTTTAAAGTTAAACTTTTAAAGCTTAACTTTATTTAACTTTATTAAATAAAGTTTTATTGGAACACAGCTATGCTCATTTGTTTACCTATAGTTTGTGACTGCTTTTGCACTCCAACGGCAAAGGCACATGGATACAAAGCCTAACCCTTACTATCTGGCCCTTTGTAGAATAATCCGGCCAACCCCTAATAAAATTCATCAATTGTTATTTTCTTAGGGGGGAAGTTTTGCTCGTTTAATTTTATGAGGGAGGAAAAAAAAAAACAAAGCACCCAACCTCTTCTAAACATAATATGGTATCCTGAATTAAATCCTGGAAGAGAAAAGGAACATTAGTTTAAAACTTGGTGAAAGCTCATAACGTCTAGAGTTAAAAGTATTACAGCAATGTTAACATCAGGGTCTTAACAAACCCGCCATGGTTACATAGGATATTACCATCAGGGAAGTTCTCTGAACTACAAATGCCACTTTTCTGAAAATCTAAAATTATTCCAAGATAAAAATGTGTATTTAAAGAAAACTTCTCTGCAGATAGATATTTGAAATAAGCATGCAGAGTGTGAATTAAGTCTGTCTCCAATCACAGCAGCGAGGTGGCTATGGGGATCAGTCATTCATTTATTCAATAAACATTTAAACCAAAGAAGCCTCTTTTATGCAAGTATGGATAAACATCAGCTTGCTTCCCTGATTTTGGTCATTTTATCCAAGCTGAATGTTGGAACCTGTAAAAATCTTCCTGACACAGATGGCAGGTGCATTGTGGGCATGTAATCGGAGGTCTGGATGTGCAGGTAACAACTAATTCAGAGGCTCAGCACTAATAAGCCCTTTCTTTCTAACCTTCCCAGAGGAAGTTTAAAAAAGAAAAAGAAGTATGAAATGAATGCTTCCTTAAAGTATTGATGAGAGAAGGAGGTAAAAAACATCTTTGAATGTCTGCTGTTTGCATGGGTTGTATGTTTCCTCTGTTGGCTGGCTTCCAGATCTGAGCACCATGAAAGCATTAACCTAGACTAAATCCAAATGACTGAGGCTGGGGGACCAGGCTGGATATATGCTGCTTTGGGACAGCACATCAGAGGGAAGTTGTTTACACCCCTGCCAGAAAGATCATGCCACATGCAGACGGGGTTCTGGGTGACTGGAACCAGACACTTCAAAAGGCAAAAGTGGGTATGAAATCATGCACAGGGAACTAACAGAGCAGCCACGCTCCAACCTGCCCTTGAGCTGGTCAGACAAATGCCAAGAAGATGCACAAGGTGGCAAGCAGCACCTGCATACGGGGACCCTGCCACACCTTGGGGTTTTATTTTTTTATTTGAACAATTGTACAGAGAAGGAAGCTTCCTCCACCCTTTTCTCCTCAGCGAATGTCCACCCTCACAGTAAGGGCACATCATGGTAAGGAGATTACAGCTGTTAAGAGGAGTTGTTACCACGTCCTGTTCCTCTAAGGTTCCAACTGTAGTAGTTAAACTCTGCAAAGTTGCAGGGAAATAACCGTACATATCCTCCCTCTGCTTGCTCAGTCGTGGTTTCATCCCCTGCAAAGTGAAGGGATTAGAATAATAACATCGAATGTGCCCTTCAACTCTGAGATTTATGACACTTATGCCAGACCAATGAGTTCCGGCATCCAAATGCTCCCTTTGACCTCATTAGGGATGTGTCCGCTGGAGAGAAAGTGATAGAGTCGAGGGCTGGAGCCCGGGCTTGAATCATTTGGGTGAGATAATTCTGCCATTCAAAACATAAGCATTACTGGAGCACACAGGGTGCTCTCATGGGTCCAGCCTTTGGAAACCAGTGTTGTAAGTGCCAGCTGAGATTCAGCAAATGCTACCACAGTGATCTCAAGGAGGAAACTTGAGTCTGGGGGGGAAAAATCGTATTGTTTGGATTGTATTTCCTGTCATAAAGTTGGAGTCATGGTTTTCACTCCCAAGCCGGAAACGAAGTGTTTCCTTATTGCCAAAGGCCTGAGATATGGGGTTAAAAGTCCCAGCATGGAAAGTAATTCAGTGGCAGAGTTCCCCAGAAAACACTGACTGAACACCCACAGGTGATGCGCTCACTGCTAAAAGCTTTACAGGAGTTTTCTCATTCAACTCCCACATCAGCCCTCTGGATAAGAGATGGTCAGGACTCCAACAGGAGGAAACTAACTTTCGGGCTAAATAACTCACCTCAAGTCATACAGCTAAGAAGGACCTCGAACTCAAGCGGTCAGAACCCAAAATCTACGACCGTCAACACCCCACCTGGAGCCCAAAGACATGGGATGTGACTGTGCAGAATTAGTGTCAGAAAATGCCCAGCTGGGCTTCCCCGGTGGCGCAGTGGTTGAGAGTCCGCCTGCAGATGCAGGGGACACGGGTTCGTGCCCTGGTTCGGGAAGATCCCACATGCTGCAGAGCGGCTGGGCCCGTGAGCCATGGCCGCTGAGCCTGCGCGTCCGGAGCCTGTGCTCCGCAACGGGAGAGGCCACAGCAGTGAGAGGCCCGCGTACCGCAAAAAAAAAAAAAAGTGCCCAGCTAAGTGACAATTTGACTTTCCTCTCAGAAATGAAATGACGAAGGTGGATCTAAGGTTTGTTCACCACAGTTCTAGAAGCTGAGTCCTAGCATCCATCTGTCCCAGGGGATCAGTGACCTGTGTCCTTTAGCCACGGACCCATGCCAACAAGCAACTGTGAGCTCTGGGTGTTTCCTCAGACAACTTGACCTTGGGAGCAACCCGCTAGCTGAAAAGTAGGGTTAAGAAGGCTACACACCTTCCCAGTTATAAGAAAAACTCACATGCGATCTGGTAATGGAATAACACTTAAAATCAAAATGCTTCATCTTCACACAAGAAAGATGAAACTACCGGATTTTTCCGTTAAATTATAGTACTATGCATCTGCTTTTTCTGTGGTTCTTATTTAACCTGTCTTTCTGGGTCTCTGATGAAAATACTATATGAAACTTACAAAAGAACTTTTCCTGTTCAGGAGTATATTTTGCCTTGTGTGACTACATTGCCATATTTTATTAATATCTCAAGAACGTGATAAAGTTAAGTATATTGCCCTTTCCCTAAATGTGAATATCTGCTCAAAATATATACTGTACTTTTGTATATTCTACTAAAGTACATGCTTGGGAATTCCCTGACAGTCCAGTGGTTAAGACTTGGCGTTTCCACTGCAACAGTCACGGGTTCGATCGCTGGTGACGGAACTAAGATCCCGCCCGCCTCATGGCCCGGCCAAAAGAATAAATAAATGAAAATTAAAGTACATGCTTACTTGTGCCATATAGATGGCTTGTCATTAAACATAAGTGTCCTTGTGTAGAAAGTTTTGCGTATATTCTTATTTTAATTCAGCTTAATTCACTGAATACTTTTTACAGTTTTATGCTTTGTCTCAAGCTAATTGTCACACGTCTTACAATAATGTCAAAAGTCAGACTCTCCTTCTATCTGACATTTCCAATGCATGGAAGCTTATCTTTAATAATAAGGCATATAAAATTGATGGTATTCAATCGCTGTCACCTACAAAAAATGATACTTCCATACAGTTTTACCAAACATAACTAGTTGAACAAAAACTAGAAAACTTTGCAAATATTATCTTGAAGCTAAGGAATGAGAATATTGGATTTACATTGTATATATTTCTGCAAACATATTTTCTACATGCAACCATATAGATACAGAACGATGCACACTCCATCAGACTGCCCCTCATGTTTTCCCCACGAGGAGTTAAAACCACAATTCAGTTGCGTATCAGAACAGGCAGGAATTCTTTCAGTCTGAGGAAGCGATCTGATGATAGCAAAAATGTTGTAAAAAGTCTGTGGTGAGTTCACTTAAGACACAGTGTTCTGTTCTTGTCGGTTCCTGCTCATCGAAATGTAACTTTTGCAACCAGGGAGAGAAGGAAGGCAGCAATCTACAAAAACAACTTGTGAGAAAAAACCAAGGAGGTAAATAATGTGGCCTGCAAATGTTGAGAAAGAAGAAGAATGTACCTTCTTAAAGATGTGTGACCAGATGTTCCAGGGGAGCCTGAGTGTGTGTGTGTGTGAGTGTGTGTGCATGTGCACACCTGTGTTTGAGTGTGGTTGAGTGTGCATGTGTGTGCTTTTGGGGGGCATGCATGCACATGTGTGAGTATGTGTACCTGTGTGTGGGTGTGGGGTGGATGTGAGTGTGAGTGTGTGTGTGTGTGTTTCTACATTCACGGAAGATGAGCCAGAAGATGCCCATTGATTCCAACTAAACTGGCTTGAACTTGGACGCCCTGGAATCGGATCAAAGGCATCCCCAGAGATGTTGGAGAGGAAATGAACCAAAACCTCTGTTTCCAGTTAGGGTGGAATTAACTCCATAATTGAGTCTGGCAGAATGACTCTGCAAGCCAGGAATTTTGATAGATGGTGTTGTGTGAGCTAAGCCAGGCTGAAGTTTCAACATAAATAACACGCTTGTTCCCAGTTTCAGGGGAAGAGCTAAATTTTAAACCAAGGTTGTCTTCATTTCCCTTTTTTCCTTCTCTTTCTCTTGAATTTAGCAATAACATGCCTTC